>NW_017728950.1:61156874-61176492 GCF_001723895.1 Crocodylus porosus | reverse complement strand
GGGCGGCTAGGGTCTGGAACCAGCTTCCAAGAGAAGTGGTGCAGGCTCCTACCCTGGGGGTGTTTAAGAGGAGGTTGGATGAACATCTTGGTGGGGTCATTTGACCCCAGTATTCTTTGCTGCCATGGCAGGGGGTCAGACTAGATGATCTGCTCAGGTCCCTTCCGGCCCTAGAAGCTATGAAACTATGAAACTATGGATCTCCATGCCTCATGAGACACAGAAATAGACCCTATCCTCATGTAATGTTGTGCTTGAGAGCCAGGCCCAACCAGCCTACTTTATTTCAGGGACATTATATCTGATGCACCACAAAAGGACCCGGTAAAAGAAACAATAACAATCACCCTTGTTGAAGGTGGACAATTCTTTCAGGAAACCATGTCCTAAAATGATGAACTACATTTTTGTACTCTAGAAACTGTATACTGAGTTCAAATCCTACTGCATAAATGGCTCATATTGCAAGGTCAGTTGGATATGACTTTTGAGCCCTACCATGGTTTAAATCAGGAATATGCCCCAGGAAATTAGTTAAATTAAACCACTGTAAATGAAGGGAAATGAGGATCTTTCTTTCTTGGCTTCCTGAAGCATTTATCATTTAAAAAACAAACAAAAAACTTGTTCATGAACACTATGGTTACAAACACCTTACAATATATGCTGCCAGTCTGTCTCTGGCATTTAATTTGTTTATCTTCCACCCTAGAGTGTTGTGTAGTACTGCTCTTTACTATTAAACAGCTGCTATTTTTCAGAGGTTTCACATTTCCAGTAATGGATGATTATTTTTCATAGTGGGTACATCTACACATGCAATTAATGCTATGCAGTAAACTTCAATGCCAGCTGAGCTGCAGGAAATTGCTCCTGGGTGCAGCATCTACATGTGAGCCCAGAACAGGAGCAATTTGAGTTGTAGTGGAGCAGGCCTTCAGCTGGCTGGGTGGACTAGTTGTAATTTACACCTACAGTCAGCGTTCACACATGCAGTTACAGTGCCCTAATACTGTCAAACGTGTATATGGTGATGCTTTACTGCAGAGATAATTAGTTTATTCCATAGTAAAGTGCATGTGTAGATGCACCCAGTGGGTGTGTCCACATGAGCCATTTACTGTGGAGTTGCCCAATTAGCTCCACAGTAAATATTTCAGCATGGACAGAGTAAACTAATTAACTCCACCGTAGGTTAGTACCTATAAATTCAAGTATTATCCCACTATGGAGTTTTTTACTCTGCCACAATGCCCATTTAGGCACTGCTGGCAGGGGCACGAAGATGCTTCAGTGCGGGGGCTGCATGCTGGCTTGCTGGGGCTGCGACGACCTGGCTGGACGTGCTGTAGCCCTGGGCACATGTTCAAACATGGCTCCTAAGAGCAATAAACAGAGCATATTGTGCCAGAGTTTATTGCTGTGCATTAACTGCACATGTAAACGAACCTGCTGTGTACCATTGTGTAGGGCACAAATGTAGTGGTTGGACATGCGTTCCAAATCTGACAGCAGAATTTGGCCCTATATTTCCAAGTCATATGGGAATCCTTTGGGAGAACAGCTAACACATATCCATAATGATTTATAATGACTACTTGTGTAGCTGATTTTAGAATCCTTCTCACCCAGTCTTATTAACCAAATTCAAAAAGAGGTTGGTTTATTCTTATTCGTTTGTTTTCAGACTATCCCTGAATAGTCAGTAGAATTCTAGGGCAAAGAGCTCTTTCTAGAAATTTAATGGGTTGATAAAAACATGTAGTTTCAAAATCACTCACCAAAAATTTCATCAGAGGGGATCTCATGCTATTGCTCCCCACATGTAGCCCATATATCATTTTAATTGTAGTGCATTACCCTCTGTTTATCATCCCTTCTGAAGCCATGTGGAATACTCATCTTCTCTAATCCTTGTCTATAGTATTTCTAAAGTACTTTACAAGCTCGGAGTAACTGACTTTAATGCCTTGCAGCAGCTGAGCTGGTAGCACACATGATATCTTAAATGTAACAATCAAAGGAGCATGCAAGATTTTGGTATTTCCGCTAGCTTGCAGATGTGCAGTATCCAGGTCCAAAAACTGTAATGTCAATTTTAGGCTAAAAAAGTTTAAAACAAAATAATGACTCACTGCCCTGTGTCAACACCCTTTTAATGTGAGGGGGCACCCTCAGATAGGGATAGCACTAGTATGAAATATCAGTTATCTGAACCCTATAGTAATTTCTTTTTTGTATGTGTGTCCATGAATAACCTTGCTCAAGATTTATGTAATGGAATGTATTGTTTTATTAATCCAGAGCATATGGAATTCTCCAGGTGCTAAGCTTTGATCTTCCTGCCTTTCTGCGTATTAAGTTTTCTGGTACTCATTGACACTGATGCTCTTGATTTAAGGTAATCCTCTTCTTGTAGGAGGCAGAATAAAAGCAAGTGAACTTCATGGTGAAATTGCAATCTTTTTCTTTTGTTTGGCCTCAGGTCTGTTTGAATCTCCCCATAATTTAGTTCAGAAGAATCCAGCCAAAAGTATTAGGAGTAAAAGTAGATCCTTCTGTAACATTTTATGACATGGAATGCCATTTGTGGCACATTACATTACAGCTTGAAATATTCAAATTCACTAACTAGGATTTACATTAAAACAGCTGAGCAGTGTAAAAACAAGAAAGCAGTTTCCCATGTCCCCTGGCTGGTAATAAAGGAAATGAGTATTGTTTTGGGGATGATAGGAGAACCTGGACAGATAAAACAAAGAAAAAATGTTGAAAATATTCTTCCAAGAAAAACAGATGGCTGGCATAACATGCCACTAAGTTAATTTTCTAGGTCCTGCCCACAGAAACAGGGAAGAGAAATTAACAGGTTCCTTCCTGATTTGCTTCTTATCCATTTCCATTCAATACAGTAGGGATAGCTTCCTTATCACCCCTCATCAATGTTTTTCTTGTACCCCCTGACAACTTGTGATAAGCACATGCTGCAATAGAGTGCACTTAACACAGGACAATATTCATCAGCCTAATTATGTAGATTGTGGGGCAGGCTGCTGGAGTCAATGGATCATACACACTGGTGCATGATCAGACTCATTCTTTTCCTCTTTAGTTTTCTGTTGCATTTCTTATCCACAGTATATTCCCTAGAGTGTGTTCTGCATTCATCCCACCCATGGAATTACCTTCAAAGTAAAAAAGGTGACAGCATACATTGGAACAGGGATGGGCAGACTCATCTGGATAAAATTAGCAGTCACCCAGAATTTGATACAAACCGAAACAGAAACTGGTCAGTGGTTCAAAAAAATTGGTTAATAATTTTCCCTCACAGAAAAATTAGAAGTACTAAAATACCCTCCAAAAGCATTTATTTATTCTGGGGTGTCTGGTTTAGTTAAAACTGTGAAATAGAGGATGCCATGGACAATCCAGACCATATAGGTCTTTAAGTCTGTTCATCTGAAGATTCGATGCTGATTTGGACATAGACATAGATTTTAAAGTTTTTTCTACGTATCTTGAGATAGCAGGTCTGGCTTGTGAATGCTGCAATGCTGGGTCTGCCAGGGAGCATATGGTGGGGGGCGCCCGCATCCTCCCGGTTTGGTGATTGGCCGCAGGGGGACCTGGGTGTCCTCCCCAGACCAAGGTGGCAGCAGTTGCTGAGCTGGGGGGGCATAGGGGAGCCCCCTAGCATGCTCCCCAGTGGAGCCAGAAGTGGACTGGAAGTGCTTCTGGTCCACTTCTGGGTCTGCTGCCGAGCATGCTGGGGAGCCCCCTGCACTCCTGTGGGATGCTCCATGCACCAAAGTATCACAGCATTCACTAGCCCCAGCTACCTAGGGGTATGTAGAAAAAACATTTAAAGCTGTCTCTATGTCCAAATCTCTGAATCTTTCCGAATCTCTCCAAATTGATTCAGAGAGTTCTGATTCAATTTGGAGAGATTAAAGGTTCCTCTGATTCAATTCAGATTTGGAGATTCAGCCACCAAATTGGGCTGAATCTCCACTGAATTGAATCAGGGACCTAAACTTTGCATAGCCCTAATAAGCAGGCCTGTACCTTGTAGAACTTCGAGACTCCTGGGCTAGGGACAGACATTCAGAAAGCCAGCCTGAATTCAATTGTTGCAGGCTAGTCTAACCTGGCTAGGCTGAACCAGTTTGTAACCACAGACATCCCCTCTGAACTGAAGAAATGCAGGCACATACTTGCAGTGGCTCAGGCTAGAAGCTGGGGGGGTGGTGCTAGAGCAGCCTTCTCTTCCATTCTACAGTGCTGAGCTGAGTGGGGGGGTGCAGCCAGGCCTGAGCAGGATGCTCTGACTAGGGAGCCACACCCCGCCTTCACTGCTCATGACTAGTGAGGGAGCCAGCAGGGAGTTATACAGCATTTAGTTACACAGCAGGTAAGAGCATTTATCAGCCCATCAGGAAAACAAAAGCCTCTCTCATTAGTTCAAGCTCTTCTTAAACAACTTTTTCCAAGGAAGGAATGGAGGGACATTACCAGTAATCTGTTGATTAGCTCCAAAAAGCCCTAAGTGGACACTGTCTTGTCTGCCTTTGTTCTGTCTGCCTTACACAGACACCTCTCAGCATTAGCTAGCATACTACAGTCCGTGATCTGGGAGATAGGAGGGTGGAATCCCTTCTTGAGCAGGGAGCAGTGGGAGTGGGGGAAGGGGAAAACCAAGCAGACGTTGCTGTGCTTGCTGTCACTGTCAGAGCTGTAGCCAGGGAGCAGAGGGGAGGGGTCAGCCCAGCACTCTGGAGCAGAGAGCCCTGCCCACAGCTGCAAAGCATAGGGGACTCTGGTTTGAGATACTGGGGGAAAATCGGTAGAAAATGTACCTGTTTTTATAAAAAGCTATAGGTTTAAGATAAACCAGACATTGAGATGTGGGCCAGACATTGCATAAACAGTGAAGTCTGATACTACATTCAACCAGGTTTATCTCAAGCCAGTTTCAGCCATTTTCACACCGGTTTATGTACACTGAATGTCTGTTCTGTTACACGTTGAAACTAATTTCTGATCACTTAAACTGATTTATGTGTAAATTCATCCCCCCAAGCCCTCAAGAGATCTTCCAATAGTCCTGAAGGAATTTAAAAAGAGAGCAGCAAGCTGCTAGAAAAAATGTGTAATATACCATTCTACTATATGATCGATAGAAAATGTACCTGTTTTTATAAAAAGCTATAGGTGTGATCCAAGGCATACAAACCAATAAGTCTGGCATATGTATACAGGAGAACAGTGAAAACAAAATAATTGAAATAGAAAAACAGAACACCTGACCATGGTAGGATTCAATTAACACTGTTTCTGAAAAAGAAAAATGTGCTTACCCAATTGTTCATAATTCTTTGAATGTGCTAGCAAAATAGTGGGCAAAAAAGGGTCAGTTGAAATATTACTCATATATTTAAACTGTCAAAAGCCTTTGACAGGGTTCCTCAAAGAACACTACTTAAGAAACTAAGTAATTATGGTGTAAGAAGCAAAGTATGGCTGTAATCAGGATGGCTAGTCCAATGGTTAGAACATTATTTTAGTTGTAATTTCCTGTTCTAAACCAGACAATGTGATGGTATATTATATTCACCTTTGAGAAATGCACATGATAACTACTGGATAGAATGATGAACTATACATTTATCTTACAGGGGTCTAAGGATCTGAAGAAAGGATCCAGGTATCACTGTGGGCTGCTGAATTAAAACCTCTGTTTAATGTAGGCAATAAAAGTAAAAATGTTGCATAAATGACAGGATTGAGAATATTGTAGACATTATTATGATACCATTATATACATCACTAGTTCACCCTCTCTGCAAATATGGTATGTGCTACTGGTCAGCCCATCTCAAAAAGGATATTTTAGAGTTAGAGAGATGAGCAATAAAATGATCTGGGGTATAGAAAAAAGGTTGCATGAAGACAGCATGAGAACATTGGGGGTTGTTAGAAGGAACATGATAAAAGAGTACTGAATAGAAAGTACTTCAGTCACTTCTGTTCTCCCTGGCGCACAACAGAAGAATGAGAAACCATTCAATCAAAAGAGAAGATGGCACATGCAAACAGATAAAAAGAAATACTTTTACACATAATGGACAAATAGACCGTGAAACCCATTACATGATTCTAGGAGGAAGATGACAGTTGTACAGTTATATTTGTGAGTGTTAGAACTCGCTGACTTTTTTGTCAAAAATGGGAGTTTAGATATTATAACATTGTTCACCGAACAAGACATTATTTCTGTTGAAGTTCCTAGCTTTTGGATAAAACTTCCGAATGAAAAACTGAAACTTTCAAAATTGTATGCTTCAAATTTGGGGGTGGCAGTGATGGAAATGGTACTTTCCCTTCTCCCAAAAGAAAAAAAAAAAGAAGAGAAAAAAAGATTTTCCCCCACTTCCATTCTTTTTTCATTCTCTCCTTGCCTTTTCAATTAAAAAGAAAATTCAAAATATTAAAAAGTATAAGAATGTCAGATTTTTCCTATCAAAGATTATCTAATTTTTTATATTAAATTTTTAACAATGAAGAAATTAAAATACATATTTTGATTATTTTTGTTGAAAATTAAAAACCCCTTAAAGCACATGGAAAAAAATTCATTGTTTAGAAACCTGTTTTTGAAAATATCTATTGGATTTTTTTAATGAGCATTAATAGTTTAAAATAGGTTTTTTAAGAAGTGACCTGTATAACAGCTTAACTATTACTGATCATGCCATTCATAGGAAACAAATTATTTTGCAACAAATTATACTGCAGGTTTTCTTATACTTTCCTCCAAAGTATCAGATACTGGCCACTGTCAGAGACAGGTCACTGGAGGAGACTATAGACTGTGAGTCTGAGACAATCTCGTGATTTGTGTTTCTTGTAAAGGACAGAAAAACAAATGGGGGAAAGGAAAAGCAGAACACTGAGGCAGAACAAATAGCATATTTCTTTACTATGCTGTGGGCTTTCTCAGCTTCTCATGGATCGCAAGCCAGAATGCGGGATACTTTTTTACCAGATAGACTGATAATGGTCCGTATGAAGCCATGCATATCTGCTACAAAGGTGTTTCTGCATGTATCTGGTTGCTAGTCTCCTTTCAGAGAGAATTTTGAGGGTATTATCTACAATTGTTCCAGTGAATGAGAGTGTGAAGCCCATCTATTGTTTTTAACAAATATAATCTAGATGAGTAGGTCTAATACATTCAATTTGTAATGCTACTTGATAACTTTTATCTAAATAATCTTTATTCCCTGGACCCGATTCTCATTTACCTTAAGGGGTGTTTTAAACACTTGAAGCTACATTGAGGCCCCATTCCACTGTCAGAGTGAAATAAGAATGAGGCCTATCGTCTTCTTTTGCTGTGGTGTCCTTTATTTTGGTACAAGTATATCTGGAACCATGATTTAGGAATTGTTAGAGTGTTTAAATGGGCCAACTATTCCAATATCTGGTCTCTTAAAAGAGCTTCAGAGAAAATTAGAAGATAATTTACTCCCCATATATGTCAAGTCCTGATTTCTAATAGCTGGACACTGGCTTAAGTTCAGAAGGGTGAAGCTAATATACCTTACAGGATTTTTGTTAGCATTAATATCAGCTTAATTGGAAATTCTAGACAGCCATATACATTACAAGGTCCCTTTTGAAACCTCTTGGCTTCAATTGCTTCCTGTGCCAGTGGGTCCCATGGTGTCATCATATTTTGCATGCAAACATATATGCTTTGATTGTTTTGAAATTGAAGAGGCCATATCTCTCTTTGATAGACTTGGCCATGCCAATAGCTACTCAAGCTGAGATATTATTTATAGCCAAGGCAGTTTCTTATAGGTGGAGCATGCTGCATATCTTATCTGCATAGTAACCAGACACACAGGAACACACAGACACACAGGAAATTCTTCCCTCTTCATCTGCTACCCCTAAGCAAAGTTCTGGAAATATCTACTTTAGGTCCTTACATGGATACCGTCACTGCAGGGTACCCTCATAGTCTGCAACATACATATTGTTACTGATTCCTTGGGAGGCTGTTATTCCCTTTTTAGAGGCGAGGAAGTGAGGCAGAGAGAAACCAAAGGCAGGACGATATCGCTAGCTGACAGTGGCAGGTATCACTGTGGTACAACATGATGTGCAGCTCTTTGCATGGGGTCTCCTGAACTCAAATAGTGTAGCCATGTTTCAGCTTAGACGGAGAGCTGATTAGGAAATCTGGAAGACAGTGTGTATAGAGCATAGCAGCCTGTTTCATCACTCTTCTGCCTCACATGGTAACTCAGTAGCATAGATATGCCCATGGTCACACACAAAGCCTGTGGTAAAACAGGGAACTGAATCCAAGCCTCCTAGGTTCCAGGCTAAATCTCTTGTTATATTAGCTTACCTCTTCCTAGTGCTACAGCCATACTTCCAGTGTACTCATGTACTCCTTCTCTCAGTATAGCCCAATCCTGCAAGGTGCTTTAGTACACTCACATTAACTTGTGCCAGGAGCTCTTGGTACCTAGTAGAGTCAGGCTTTACAGAAACAGTCAGCTGTCTACCGTATACCCATTCCCTAGCTAGTCAAGATGCTTTTGTTCATACAGTGAGGTTGTCGCAGAAATGAGTAAGTATCGAAGTGAAGAAAAAAATAAAAAGGCTTTAGCTACATTAAGAGATGTAGCTCCTACAAGAGGTAACCAAGAGAAAGTAAAGAATTTAAGCTGGGGAGTTTGAAAGGGGTTGGGATAATTTATGGATGGATCAGGCAAGAGGATACATGTTCTATAGCCTCAAAAATGTTGTTAGTTTGTGTAATATACAAGGAAGACAGAATAATGGAGCATATATACATAGAAATAGTACAAATATTTTGCTAAAGTCCTTAGGGTACTGGGGAAAGATTTCCGTTCTACTAGTTGAATTGTCATAAGGGATTTTCAGGGGTCAAATTCCATATTGCAAAGAGGATATGAAACTTTTAGACTTTTATTGTATGGACATTTGAAGTAAACAGTGTACATGCTTGGAGGTTGTAAAAACAATTCACTGCTTTATGTTTGAAAAGGGACTTTCTGTCATGTGCCATATTGCAACACTGAACTTTAAATCTGTATCAAGGCATGACTGAGAAGACAGCAGGGAGGCACAACAAGTAGCACAGGAGGCACAACAGAATAATGCTATTTTGCAGGTTGCAAAATAGGCAACTTGGTAGTGGGAGTAATAGACCTTATTAAAGGGGTCTTTTAAACAGAAAAAATCATCTGGCTGCTCTATAGCCTGCTGTGTGCTACAGCTTATGAGAGTGACAGAAATGAAATGTTTTATCAGTTGTGTGCCGACAAATGTTTGTGATGGTGTTCTATCACTGTCATCTCTTAAAAATGTTGAGTTATTAGAGCTTTGTTATGAAGAACTGGCAGAACATTAGAACCCAGATCTTATTTTGCTTCTAAAACATGTAAGGGGCATCTAAGTGGCTTTAAGGTGCCTAAGCAACATTCTAGTCCACCTTAGGCATATCTACATGAGACATTTATTATGCAGTTCACTAATGAGCTGCACAGTAAATGTCTCGGTGTCTACATGTGCACTCCTATTAAGGAGCATTACATTAATTAACTCTGCAGCAGGTTAGGTCTTGTAAATACTAGTCCTAACCTGCTGTGGAGTTTTTTTTTTCATGTACAGCAGTGCTCAAGTAGATGCTGCCAGAGGCACAAGGTACTTCAACGTGGGGCTAGCCTACAGGCAGCCCCTGTGCTGAAGCACCCTTGTGCATCAACCAGCTACTCTGTGGTACATGGAGACTGGTTGGAGCAGCCTTGGGCTGGCAGGCTGACCCCTCAGGCCCTCTGCCAGCCTGGGCTGCTCTGACTGGGCTGCATGTGCTGTGCATGAATAAACTCTGGGGCAATATGCTCCAGAGATTTTTGCTCTTGGGCGCATGTTCAAACAGTGTGCATGGGATCAAAAGACTTCGGAGCAAAAAGCCCCAGAGCTTATTTATGCACATTAATTGCGCGTGTAGATGTACTCCTTGGGAAATCAGTAAGACATCTGCTTTTTAAATGGACATTCATCTTAGCCCTCAATGCTGAAATCACAAAAACCAAAAGCTTCTGCATTTTATCCAGTAAGCAGCAGGATTGGGAGCAGAACACAGAGTTCCCTCTCTCTTCAAGGCATGGTCTCTCCAATGGGCTGCAGAGTCAGGTTTTTTCTTGTATGCTATTCTTCTGGCCCTATGACTCTTGCATTCCTTTTTGCGAAGTTCCAACAGGAGGGACGGAGGATTCCCATAACTTTCTCCTTGTCAGTGGCTGGTGGTTAGAGTGCTTTTGTGTGAAAGAGATGTGAGTTGCAACCCTCTAAAGCTTAGCGGGGCTGTCACTCTCTGGGTGAATGTCCTAACCAAAGTCAGAAAAGTAGATTGTGTACCTCCTTATGTACCCAGGGTGGAACAGAGGCCTGATATTCTGGAAGTACACAGTTTGCAGGTTGCAGCCCTCAGTCACATGTCCAAGGAGCATTTCCTATTGGCTGCCTCTAGCATCTCCCTGCTTGGCATTTACATGCTTTGGAGGCAGACAAGCATCTTGTGGAGAGCATGGGAGAGCTTTGTCCCTCCTAAACTGGAATAGGATAATCTAAGTCAAATAGGCTTAGATGCATGGGGTGTGAACCAGCTGACTATGCCTAGATAGGGAGCAAGCACATGCTGCAGTTTACTGCTCCTGGGAGCAGCATGTAGAGGCTTTCACCAATACTGGGAGCTGTGCAGGTAAACTGGTGTAAGTAATCTGGGTGGGGGAGGTGCAGGCTGGATCAGGGGCAGTTTGGTGGGTCCACGGGGAGTTTGGCACTATTGTGGGGGGTGAGGGTAGGGAGGAGGAATTGATGGGTCTGCAGAGGTGGGGTTGCATGATCAGGGCTGAGGTCAGGGGGCTAAAAATATCCCAGTCAAGGTTGGAGGGTGGGAATAGTGTAGCTGCCAGGCTGGGGTGAGTGGTTGCACTTTCCCAGCCCTGGGGTTGCCCTGTAAGTGCCTGCAGGTATTTGTGAGATTGGGTTAACTCTTTCCTAGATCAGGTTAACCCTATCTCTATGTAAATTAGTGTATCTATTCAAGTGAACTTACTAAGATTGGATACACCACTTTCCCCCACCAATTTAACTTTCCTGAATGCCTGCCCAGATGGGCAGTTAGACTGGCTTAACTCTGGTTAGACCAATTTGAATGTAAGAGCTGTACATACCCATAGTGGACAGAATAAGATCTGGGACAAGATCTTTTCCATTTTCAGTGTTAGGAAATTTTAAGAAAGTATGTACTAAAGAACTAGGAGCATCAGGATAGTTTGTTAGACTTGGGGGAGACTAAATGATTTTCACCTGATGGATAGAGACCTGCACTTTCACTTAATAAAGACGTCACAGCACCATAAATAGAGAAGAAGAAAGACTGGAATGAGGATGGATCATTCAGATACCTAGAGAACTCCAAGAATTTGGAAGTGAAGATTTTGCAGGTTCTTATAAGGTGTTAATTGCTAAAATATAGCCTAAAACAGGTTTTTTGGTTTGTTTTTAAAAAAATCATTATGTGTACTCCAACCTTTGAATACTTACAAAAGGAATTCAGAGACTTAATTTAAAATTTGTTTTTGTGGTTCCTCTTTAAACAAGAGTTTTAAAAACAAATTTGCTGTGCCCTCTGTCTAGGGTACTGTGACAGTTTCTGCTTATTTAGGCACAGTAATGTAATACACTGCATGACCTAAAGCTTCCTTGCAAGCATAAAACAGTGAATTATTTTTTTGCTTTACAGCCCTTCCCAAGTACACCCTCCAATCATCTGGGAAAGTGTTATGTGGTACTTGGATATGAAAAATATGCAAAATAAATCACACTGTATTTTATAGGCTCATAATGGGAAGAGAAATATGTAAGAAAAACAGTAGCAACAGGATATAGTGTTTACCATATATGATTAAAAATACAAACTAATAACATCCAGATGCGAACCAGCATACGTGGCTTTAAGCTTTTGCCAGCAAAAGGGTAACTTTAGCTATCCTTTCATTCCTTTCATGATGGATCTTGATATTTTCTTTAAAACTGTGTGCAGGTCACACCCACCACCAATCCCTCAAATGGCAGGTGTCCCATCTGTCGTCATGCTACATGATTACCAGCCCATTTTTCAGTTAGGGATGATGCCGCCTCATTGAGCAATTTTTGCAGACAGACAGTCAGATTCTTCAGTCTGATAAAGGGGGTTAATGGAACAAGAAGAAAAGGAGCTGAGCACAAATATTTTTCCCCATCTGCCCTGGCCTTCTATTGCTAGAATGTGTACTATTTGTCTTCTCAGATTTCCACACATTACTCAGCCAGTTGTTTAAACTGGTGCTATTTTAAAGGATCTTTTGCTGCCACAGCAAAACCTTTCCCAATGTTTATACTTTTCCTCTCTTCTTTATGGTATATGGATGAACTGCACTGTATCGAAAGGTGAATTTAAACCAGATATGTTTTATTTTGAGGTTTGTTTTAGATAAGCAATATATTCCATTATGTTCCCTACCCCACCTGATGAAAGCAAGAGCCTGACACTGTTACCTGTATCCTGCTAATTAGGAACTTGGGGAACTCACTTCCATTCTCTGCTACAGACCTTCTTGGGCAAGTCACTTACTTTCTCTGTGCTTCCATTCATTGTCCATACAAAGGCACTGACACTCCTTTTTTCTATTGGAACCCTATAGACCTTTTTGGAGTAGACGCTTACATAATTGTACATACAGTACCAAGGACTGTAGGTTCATATCTCTTTTAGGGTCTTAACGTTTTCTCAACATGCAAATATTTTAAAGGCAAAAGCTGAAGGCAGGATAGCTAACAATTAGCATGTGTGATTTTTAAAGTGTGTTTTTACTCTGAAAGATGACTCCATAACTCACCTTTTAACTCCTGTGGGTACTACACTACTTCAATGCTGTGTCTGGGAGTGCCATGATGAAGAATTCCTTGTCCACTTGCTCTTGTTCCCTGCATGCCAAATCCCTGAAAAGAATAAAGATGTATAAGTTGAAGTTTGAAGCCAAAATATTTACCCTTAAATTTCCACCCTGACTTATACATTGTGTCAGTACTTTGAAATAAAAAAATACTGTGTTTCAAAGTGTGTTCATCTTCAGCCAGATCCTGCACCCGTGCCCTTCAGCACCCAGCCCACAGGGAAGTGGTGTGCTGGTGTCTTGGGGCTTCCCTGGCACTGACTGAGGCCAGGTCTGGCTTCTGTCTCCCCCCTGCCCTTGCACGATACCCTGGAGCCAGGTTGGGTGCCCAAACTCCGTGCCTGTCAAGTTTACCCAGTGGCTACCCTGTGGGTAGATCTTGGCCAGTGGGGTGGAGGCACCGCTCAACAGTGTGGGAGCCATGGTGCTGCCACCAGCTGCCAGCAGTACCAGGGCGCAGTGGCAGCAATGAGCAGCACTTGCTGGGCAAGAGCCACTTGCAGCCCCCCCCATGCTGAACTCTGCTGCTGCCCACCTGGCTGTGGCTGTGGCTGCAGCTCTGGCTGCAGTGGCCACTGCTGACCTGCATTTATAAGGATAAGTTGACAGCCAGGTTTAAGCACCTGACGTCTCCCCTGGAGGTGGCTCTGGTGAGGTTGCACTGGAACTACAAAAATCCTAACTTTTTTGATCAGAAATATGGGGTTGACTTATATACCATGTAGACTGGTACACCATTAAAATATGGTAGTCAGTGAACAAAAAAGACCAGCTCATTTGATTTCCTGTAGTTCTTTCAAAGGTCATCAAATGGCAAAAACTTCTAGTTGAATTGAAGAAGTCACCTAAAATCACCAGGGCCCTATTTAGGCTATTTAGTCCCCTGACACAGCAAATACCTTATAGAATTTGTTCCAAGGTACAGTAATGTATCAGCAGGGATACAAGGAATACTGATTCCAGTGCAGCTTCCCTTCCCTATTGTCCCAGTCTCTTACTTTCATTTGGTCTTGCATTACCCCGTCTTCCATACTATATACTAGAAGAATGTCAAGTCTGTGGTATACAATCCAGACTGCAGAATAACAATGATTGTTAGCTGATGGTATCTGGTTTCACCAGTTTCTCTTTTAAATTGAACACTGGCTTTGTGCAGCATGCTAAGTTCTTTCAGAACAGGCCTGAAGGGTGGGAAAATAGGAAACTCCTTAAGGTTCTTCTTCTTTATTAAAGTAATTGGATCACCATATGAACAGACAATTCACAATTCAGCAGGGAAAAATCAATATGGAGGAGATTTTCACTGCAGTTTATTGGACAGAAAGCCTTATATACTTAAATACCATGAGAACAGGGGAAGCCAGGTACACCTCAAAATATTTCAAATGAAAGCAGAATTTTCTAAACATTGGCAGTGATTTTCTTTGTAAATAGGTTTAACCTTGGACCTTCTGTCATCTTGTATTTTTACACAGGAAATTAATTTTCTGCATCCTCTGTGCACATAGAGAAGAGAGAAAGTTGAAAAACTCCAAGGGATTTCCAAAAAAGCCTCCATATAAATTTTAAAATTAAACAGATGTTATATGATTACCATTAAATCTGAGCCATGGGTTCCTAGGTTATAAACTATACATGATGTTCTGAAGCAAGAGATGAAATGGATTTTTTTCAATTACAGAAGGTTGTTCAGATCAAAAAGATCAGGATTTAGATGAGTCTGTCAGGGCCTTGGGTTTCAGCAAGAGTTTATAAACATCCAAAATAAGTAAATGCGCTCACTGTAGCTTAGTAAACAGCCATGAAAGGAGATGCTCTGTGGCTGTGCAGTTCTTCTGGAATGAAAATATGCGGTGCTAGGAGAATGGTTTGCTGAAGTCCATGGAATTTTTCCTCCCACTGCATTGTCACCCATGGGAGTTGGACTGAGTGCCAGGTGAGCTAAAACAAAACATTTGTAATTGTTCTGATCACCTGCTGCAATGTTTAGCCCATACTGACAATTCCAGAAGGACTCACATATGATTATCTTGGTGCAAAATAGCCATTTGATGAAGCACTGTGACTGAATAGGAGGGTACTTGGCATTAGTAAGGAGTTGCCACAACCTCCTTGGCTTATCATTCTGAACCTCAGGCTTAGCCCTCTAAAGCCCTCCACAGTCCAAAGGTGCGACTGCAGCTTGTAGAGACATATTCAGTCTAGCCTGGAACTTGCTAGCTCAGGTACTGATAGCAGTTTAACGTGGTGCAATATGCGGTATGCTGCAGGCTGCAAAACTTGCCTGAGCCTTTGGGTAAGTACTCGGGAAGCTAGCTTGAACAGCGGTGTATGATGAGAGCCACACTGTTGAAGTCACTGAGCTATCTTAAAGCTAACTTCATGCATATCTACAAGAGAAAGCATCCTATTTTGGATTGCAACATAGACTTACCTGAATGTACATGGGCTGGGATTTTTAAATGGAGCAAAGTACCCAATTCTCATTGAGTATCATATCCTTTGGGCGCCTCTCAAAAACCTTGCCTATAAAGACTTCTTCTGTCTTCCTCTCTTGCTCTCTCCAACATTTTTGAAACAAGGAATGTAGAAGGAAACCTTGGGGTAATTCCAGTAAGTTTGTTTGTTGAGGGGGAAAAGGTAGTTTGCAGAGTCTTTTCTCTCATAACATGTCTTCAGATGTGATTATATCAGAGTTGATCATTGTTAATATTTTGATTATTTTCATTGTTGCTTTCCTCTTCAAATGACTTGATCATTTTAAAAAAAAAGGCCAGACCTAACAAATCATCTGCTTGTAGCTGTTTCTTGTTGTGGCCTGCCAATTGACTTAAAGGTGAAATAACTCCCAGAACCAAGGGAGGGCTACGTCAACTTTTAGTTCAGCAGATTTTTTTTCTTTGGGTATTATGCTTATCACCATAGTCTGTTATTTTCTGTGACAGCTATTCTCAGTCTTCAAGTCATGTTTTTGAACAACACATGCAGCCTAATCATTTCAAGTTCTTCTCCCAGGAGGCCAAATTCCCCCCAGGTATGGTAATACTGATAACTGTAGAATTACACCAGGAATGGTGCAATAGCTTTCAGATGCATCAGGGATATTTCTTTTGAAATAAATGAAGTATTAGCTTTAACACTGGAGGCCACAGCCCAAATATTTGGCTGAAAGAAAATGTAGAAGAGAGGAACTGGCTTGACTGCAGTTGAATGTATGTCTGTGTAAAGCAGACACAAAGCTGGCACATAGAATCAGAAAATGAAGGGAGACACCAAGAAAAGCACTTGTAGTGTGACCATGAGAGAAGACTAAGAGAAAGAAGAGAGCTTTTCTGGGCAGTGTGTGAGCTGGAGAGAGGCTTGGAACCATAAGCAAAGAAACTACCTCCTGTTTCTTGACTTCTGTTTTGTCCAGGGATGCAGCATATTAGGTACAGACTTCGTAGACTTGCATTAAATAATGCCTTCCTAATGGAAACAATTGATAAGACATTCCCCCCAGGTATGGTATTTGCTAACTTTGAGCTAAAAGTTAAGACAGTAGGTCTCATACTATACTTTGGCTTTGTACCCGCCAGTCAAGTTTTCTTTTAATTGTAGGCTAGTAACCTGATGATTTTCTCACCCTTCTGCAGCTGATGACAATTTGCCCTTTTACCGCTTTGACATAAGATCATATTTCTAAGTCATATTCTAACTTGTCACTATAAGGGTGTGTTGGCTGTAGACTTTCCTTACCCAAGTCAAGTGACTTTCCATGTTAACTTTCATCTTCCCAAATATGTCCTTGTTCAGCCTTATTTTGCTCTTGATTTCCTCCCATCTGTTTTCTATTTCTATCTGACCCTGAGCAGCTGTCCAAGGTGTATATATCCTTTTGCTTCTTTCTTCTTTGCCGGGACGACTTTCTGTTGAATATCTATTTAACGTGATTATTATTTGGATCCTTTTCATTTTTAAACTTACTTCTGGCCTTTTTGACTGAGCTCCTCGATCAACTTTGTTGTTCAGGAGCAGGGGATGTGCACAGAACAATGTGCTCTGAGGTGTTTTAGTCATTCTTTCTTTTTTTTCTTTAATAACCTTTAGTCCACTAATATTCAACACTATGTGACCTATAAAGGGATGTATGCTCCACAATATTTCCACACATTAGGACAGCTTGCATGCACAAAACTAGCTTACGGAGGATTGAAAGAGGAGGAGTGCTATTTTCAGAGCATGGTCATTTTTTCTTGCGAAGCCCCAATGGGTTCTTAGCAGGATTCTGACTCCATGACATGAATAGGACTATGAGGCTCTACTAGATCTCCACCCTCCCTTAGCTCAGAGGACAAAGAAGCATAGAAGATTACAACCCCTAGGCATACTTATTAACTAGACCAAACTCCTGCCCTACCTCAGAGACCCCCAATTCTGTACACCGCTAACAGTTAATCTTGCATTATTTATTTTGCCTGGATTTTTTTTTTTGTACAAGTAATTATTCCTATGGACTAATTTTTATAACAGCTCCTTTTGGTAGGCAAAAGGAAACTCACACTATTCTTGCAAAATGTTTAAAGCTAAATCCTATAGGAGGTATGTCTGCTGGTTCATTAGAATCACTCTGATTTCCTATTCAAGATATTTTGTTTCCCAAGGGACAACAGCTATGAGAAGTCCCAACACTTGGCACACAGTGAACTGTTGATTATGGATTCCTAGACTGACTACTGCACGAAGAATGGTTCAGCTGAACATGTAGAGTAGTATGCAGGCACAGCAATCACTGACAGAATAAATGATTTAGGGATAAAATTGGGGGTGCATAAAGAACCTGAGATATTATAACAAATAATAAAATATATAGATAAGTGGAATGCAGAACAGAAGCATAAGCACATGCAGTTAGCAATATGGAAAAATTAAAACAATGATAAAAAAAAAAACAGGAAAAGTATTCTTTGTCTTTAGTTACACAAGAAGAGCTATATTTTATTATAGTTTTTTTACTTATATATACAGTTTGATGTGTATTGTGCATACTTTTATCTGATTAGTCTTTCAAGGAGATAAATCAGATACATTCTGGACACATCTGATTTTTTTAAAAGAGCTTCACCAGAATTTATCTTTGTTCAAAAGAATATAAGTTTAACTTTTTCCCCGTTTTTAAAAAATCACCTGATATCAATTAGAATTCCTTTACTGCTAGGCTGATTTATAGTACTGTAATACAGCACTGAAAATATGAAAGCAGAGAAGCAGTATTTCAAAATGCAGCATAAAATCAACAATAAAATGTATATTTATAACCTGAAAAGTATGATTTCATCTTGGAGAATTACCAAGCTAATAGCAGTAATAAGTATGATTTTAGTTGTACCATATTGTACTTATTAAACACTTCAGGGGACTTGTGAATAAATCAAATCACAAGATCATTTCTGGATATTTGAACATATTTTTAAATATTGTAAAAATGTGGAAAACTATCACAACTGGTTATCATTTGTTCATGTTTTCCAGAAAGGTTTTAATCATAACCCTCATTGTTACATCTTCCAAGATATTGGGCTGATGCCTGTAGGCTGGAAAAGTGACTCCATTTAATAAATGAAGATTTAATATCTTTAGGAGATAAAATTAAACCAGAAAAAGTATGTGCAATAATGTGAATAGTACTTGCTATCCCAGGAAATCTTGTCTGGTGCAAAAAGGATGTTTCAGAGGAAGGTGGAGAAATGTTTTATTAATAAACATGGGACATGACCAAACCCTGGAGCCAGACTCCTGAACTAGAGTATGGAAAGTCTGGATCCAAATCTGTTCCTTGGACTTTATAACAGGGCTGGACTCCAGAATTGGAAAAATGAGATTTTCTCATGCAAGTGAATGAGATAAATTATGGAAGCATAACAATAACAATAATTTACAGTATTACAGTAAAGCCTATAGGACCCAGGCAGAATTGGTGCTAGGTGCTGTACAAACACATGGTAGGAAATAGTCACTGCTCTGAAGAAATTACAGTGTAAATATAGAAGACAATGGATGGGAGAGGGAACAGACAGAGACCAAGGTTACACAGCGGAAAAATGGAATACAGCTGGAGCCTGCTGACGATCAGGACTTCAGTTTATAGACTGACTCTAACTCTCTTGTGTTAATATAAGAAATTAATGGCAACTTCTATTAGGGACCAGATTCCTCAGCATGTGTAAATTGATGTTGTCCTTGTTGAACCTTATGAGATTTCTTTTGGTCCAATCCTCCAGTCTGTCTAGGTAACACTGCATCCTAGCTGTACTCTCCAGCATATCTTCTACCCCCCACCCCCAACTTGGTGTCAATCATGAACTTGCTAAAGGTGCACTCAATCCCATCTCCCACATTGTTAATAAAGATATTATTCTTTGCTGGAATGATCTACTTGGGGACAGCCCTTCTTTGAGCATGGGGTTGGACTGGATGACCTCCTGAGGTCCCTTCCAAATGTAATTTCATAGATTTCATAGACATTAGGGCTGGAAGGGACCTCGGGAGATCATCGAGTCCAGCCCCCTGCCCAAAGGGCAGGAAGTCAG
>NW_017728950.1:61128830-61156863 GCF_001723895.1 Crocodylus porosus | reverse complement strand
GGGGCTGGGCCAAGTAGGGGCCTGGGCGGGAGCTTGACCCGGCCCAGCACCAGGCAGCGGCCTCCTCCCAGCAAGCGAGGAGTTAACCCCTTCCCACCACAAGCCCGCTTACCTCCGGCTGTGCTGGGGGTCGGCAGGGGGCTCGGCAGCTGCTGAGAGGGTGTCTGGGGGGCTTTGGGGGAGTGGGGGCGCAGCGGGCTTCACCCGCGCGTCTCTCACCGCTCCAGAGCCTACCTGAGTTTCATATGATTCTATAATATTGAACAAAACTGCCCCCAGGACCAAGCTCTGGGGGGCTCTACTTGGTATCAGCTGCCAACTAGACATCGAGCCATTGATCACTATCTATGGAGCCCGACGATCCAGCCAGCTTTGTATCCACCTTACAGTCCACTCATCCAGCGCGTACTTCCTTAGCTTGCTTGCAAGAATGCTGTGGGAGACTGTGTCAAAAGCCTTGCTAAAGTCAAGGTATAACACACCTGCTGCTTTCTCTGCATCCACAGAGACAGTCATCTCATCATAGAAAGCAGTCAGGTTGGTCAGACGTGACTTGCCTTTGGTCAATCCATACTGACTGTTCCTCATCAATTTCTTTTCCTCCAAGTGCTTAGAAATGGATTCCTTGAGGACCTGCTCCATCATTTTTTCAGGGACTGAAGTGAGGCTGACTGGTCTGTAGTCCCCCAGATCATCCTCCTTCATTTTCTTAAAGATGGGCCCTTTGCCCGTTTCCAATCATTCGGGACCTCCCCTGATTACCATGAGTTTTCAAAGGTAATGGCTCTGTAATCACATTGGCCAACTCCCTCAGCACCCTTGGGTGCATCCCATCCAGCCCCATGGACTTGTACACACCAAGCAGTCCCTAACCTGTTTTTTTGCCACAGTTGGCTGCTTACCTTTTCTGCAAACTGTGCTGTCCAGTGCAGTAGTCTAGGAGTTGACCTTGCCTGTGAAGATTAAGGTAAAAAAGACACTGAGTACTTTGGCCTTTTCCTTATCATCTGACACTAGGTTGCCTCCTGCATTTAGTAAGGGACTCAAACTTTCTCTGACCTTCCCCTTGTTGCTAAAATACTTGTAGAAACCCTTCTTGTTAACCTTCATGTCCCTTGCTAACTGCAACTCTAAATGAGGTTTGGCTTTCCTGATTTCATCCCAAGCAATATTCTTATATCCCTCCCTAAGCATCTATCCAAACTTCCACTTCTTATAAGCTTCCTTTTTATGTTTAAGTTCACTCAATAGTTCTCTGCTAAGCCAAGCTGGGTGTCTGCCATATTTGCTATTCTTCCTGTATATAGGGATGGTTTGTTCCTGAACCCTCAGTAAGATTTCTTTAAAATACGACAAACTCTTCTGGTTTTCTCTCAGACTGGTCTCCCAGGGGATCCTGCCTATCAGTTCCCTGATGGAGTCAAAGTCTCCTTTTCTGAAATCCAGACTGCTCTCCTTCCTTCCTTTTGTCAAGATCCTGAACTCAATTATCTTGTGGTCACTGGTGCCCAAATTGCCATCCATTTCTACATCTCCAACCAATTCTTCCCTGTTTGTGAGCAGCAGGTCAAGAAGAGCATGGCCCCAAGTTGGTCTCTTTAACACTTGCACCAGGAAGTTGTCCCCAACACTGCCCAAACACTTCCTGGATTGCCTGTGCACTGCTGTGTTGTCCTACCAGCAGATGTCAGGGTGACTGACGTCCCCCATTAGAACCAGGACCTCTGATCTGGAAGCTTCCTGTCACTGTCTGAAGAAAGCCTCATTTACCTCATCCTCCTGGTCTGGTGGTCTATAGCACAGACCCACCACAACATCACCCTTGTTGCTTTCCCCTCTAACTTTAACTCAGAGACTTTCAACAGGCCTATCTCCAGTTTCATACTGGAGGTCTGAGCAATCATACAGATCTTTTACATACAGCACAACTCCTCCTCCTGTTTGCCCCTGCCTGTCCTTCCTGACCAGTTTGTACTCATGCATGACAGCACTCCAGTAATGTGAGCTATCCCACCAAGTCTCTGTTATTCCAATTATGCGATAGTTCCTTGATTGTGTGAGGACTTCCAATTCTTCCTGCTTGTTTCCCAGGTTCCATGCGTTTGTATACAGACACCTGAGATAGTTAGCCAATTGCCCTACTTTCTCAGTAAGAATGTGGAGGCCCTGTTGCCCCTTCCTCCTTGTGCTTCCTCCAGGTCTCCTGCTTCCCCACTTACCTCAGGGCTTTGGTCTCCTTCCCCCGGAGTGTCCCAGGAGTCACTGCTCCCAGGTGAACTACTGGGACCCTGGACTGACAGCTAGGAACAGCCAGGCAACAGGGGGGTGGAGATGGAGGGAAAAGAGGTAAAGGGAGGCAGGAGACTGAGGTGAGGGGTAAGAGGGACAGCCTTGGAAGGGGGAAGAGGGAGGGGGTCAGTGGAGGGTGGAGCAGGTGGGTAGGGAACTGCCATGCTGCTGCCCCCTCTGCCCCCACACTTCTCTCCCAACCCCAACATGACCTCTCCACCCCGAGATTGTTCCCCTTCCACCCCAATCACCCCCTATGCCCCACATTGGCTCCTCTACCACCAGATCACTACCATGTTGCTCCAATCAGCCCAAGAGTGGTGGAGGCACTGGCAGGGGAGTTTTCCATGCCTGCCTGCTCCTGGGGTACTTGAAGACCATGTTGACCCTATATGCTCAGATCCAGCCCCCACTGGCTCCCACAATGGAAGAGCAGCAGTGGTCATTTTGTTGTTCAGAGTGACTCCTTTGGAACCTCATAGTTGCAGAAAGTTTAAAACCAGGGGCTCCTATACATGTTCAGGGTGGCTGCTCTGATGCACTGTAATTAGTGTGTCAGAGCAGACTCAGTTAATCAAGCATGATAATTACTGCACTCCCGCAGACTCCAGCTCCCACGCTGAAAAGTGATGGCAGGGGCCGCCTCCCGGAGCACGTCTATAAACACCCTATAGTTCTATTTAGTGGAGCATAGTTAAGAATTCTTTCTGTTAGTATGTGCAACAGGGCTATAAGACACAGCTGAACTATCTGCGCTCCGTCTGGAGCAGGGCAGTGGTGCACAAATGTACTGCATTGGGCAGCATTCTGTATACACTTCCCATTACCATTCAGCATCATTAGTGAAACATGGAGTTCAGGTTTGATACGAGTCTCAAACCTTTATTTTCCTAAAAAAATATGTCATAAAGAGGTGGCAAAAAATCTTTTGATATGAATTCTAGGTGCTGTTTGATTTTTTTTTCTGAAACAATGGTGAAAAAATTAGTTGATATCAAACTTATATTAGGTATTATAAGACTGCTATTTTGGACATTTTCATTGGTTTGTTTACTGCGGTTGCACAAAATCTAACAATTAGATCTATTCCTCGGTTTGGTTGTTCCTCACATGTTGTTTCCTAGAATATCACTTATACAACACTCTTCCTGGCTGGTCTGCATTTTCCGTGATGCATCAGAACTACATGACTTCAAAGTAGGGAGGCCATGATACATCACAGGACACTGTCTGCATAAGGAGCCTACGACACAGGAAAAAACAGGGAAAAGAAACATCTGAACTACAGCTCATGTGAGGCTCTGAAGCCAGCAGATACAGTTAAATGTTACAATGCAACAAAAGATTTTAATTGACAAACCAAAATATTTAGATAAGAGTTGACTTGATCTTAAACAAACGATTTTATTTTGATTTTTCCAAAAAAATTGTTTTTTAGAAAAACATTTTTGATTTTTAGGTTTTTGACATATGTTGACACTTTCCATGGGGGGAAACAAAAAACCCCCCCAAATATTTTCAGACCAGTTTATCATATTTTTTAATTCCATACATTGCCTTCTGTGCTATGTTTTGTGCCCAGTCTCCAAAGGATGTGTCTTTATGCAGAACATTGGGGTTTCAGGGGCAGCCACAATGCTCCCTGTTTAGTCTATGACCATGCCCCACTCCTAGGGTGCTTTCCTTTCTCATCCACCACACCTTGATAGAATAATAATAATAATAATAATAATAATAATAATAATAATAATAATACTGTCCACGGATCCCCACTGGGGTTCTTTGGCACCTCACTGGTCTGTAGTGCTCCCAGGCCCCTTGCCAGGCTTTTCTGGTCCTAGGCCCCTTGCTGGGCCTCTTAGGTCAGCTGTACGCTGCAGGGCACCTAAAACCTTAGGGGCTAATTGTGTGTCTCCAATCCATCCCTACCCCACGCCCCAAGCCTGGCAGGTATTACTGTAACATTGTCTTCTTGTTGGGGCTCCACACACTTCACTGTAGCTAGGCCTTCTAGCCCAGGCCCACTGTATTGTACCTGGCTTTGAGGCACCAGCTCCTTCGGGCACTGGGCTCCTGGCCCCTGGCCCATGTCTGGTTCTGTGGCCTCACTCTCTGCCCACTCTAGGATCAACAGTTGCTCAAGCCTTGAGCTTGCTTCTGGCAGGGCTCAAGGCAATTGTGTGCCCCACAGGCACTAATGGGACCTCCATATACTGCCCCTACATTCCCAACCCAAACCACTGGTGCAAACTGTAATGTAAACTATAAGCTCCTGGGCTATAACATAAACAAGAGGTGAAGCAGCCTTCTGCGCCTATAAGAGGGCAAATCTTCCCTCACCTCTAGTGCTGGCATACCTACTAGCCATGGGCTATCCTTGTAAGTTCCCCAAGCCTCACTGGGGTTCTGCAGGCAAGACAGAAGTCCATACAGGGGCCCTGCTGCCAGGAGCGATTCACCCTGTGGCTGCCAGGGAGAGACTAGCTTGTTAACCCATGCCTCAGGGTTATATCTTCCCAGGGCCTTGCACCCTTCCAGTCAACAGAATACTCTAGGGCTGCCAACAGGTGCCTGCAGATTGCCTCACTGCCCTATTGCCACAGGGACCTGTAGCTGCTACACCCTGCCCAACCTGCAGAGCTCCCCCTCACCAAGCTATTTCTCTCTTAAAGGAACAGGGAGCCTTAGGCTCTCCGTTACACTCTAATCTTGAAACCCTAGCTCTATGACACAATCTAAAAAGAATAAATTACAACAATGACCTTAGCAATATTAAAATGAAATCAGAGGCACAGCTGGCTACCTATGCACGCTGAGCAGCCATATGATGCTGGGGTCAGTGCTGGCTGCTACAATGGCACGAGCAGCTGATATGGCTATTTTTACGCCCCTCCCTACAAAGTCACCTGGTGCTGCCACCCTGGTTTCCCCCCTTCTTAGTTACACTCTTAGGATAAATTACTTTCCCAGTCTAGGGGCTGTGTTGACAGTCAGATATGCTACTCAGTTTATATACTAGCAATTGGCACAAAAACATATAAAGCCACTACTAACATTTTGTGAGAGTGCAAATTAAATTAGCCAGAGAACCAATTGACTTGAGGTAATGTATTAAGGAATATTGAAGTATGGAGTTATCAGATGGAATGAATTGCATAGGTCCTTCTGCTTCATTTATTTTCATGCTTTTCAAGTTTTGGTTGCTTTGGATGCATCCTTCCACAACTTTAAATTATAACTCAAGATAGTATTAATTTATTTAAATAAATATAGAGACAGATGAA
This sequence comes from Crocodylus porosus, assembly GCF_001723895.1. Classification (NCBI taxonomy): domain Eukaryota; kingdom Metazoa; phylum Chordata; order Crocodylia; family Crocodylidae; genus Crocodylus; species Crocodylus porosus. Next base: position 61,151,290 of record NW_017728950.1, on the reverse strand, counting down.
AGTGCTTTGTAACTATCATATTAAAGACTAAATTATTTTATTGCCTCCTTTGAGATTTCATTTTTGATCAATTATCCATGTGAAAGAATAAAACTAGGGATGGCAAGCCAGTCAATTGACCAGTCAAATATTGTTAATCGACTAGTCAATTGACTGCATATTTTTGCTGGGTTAAAGATTATAGCAATTTTACAAGAAAACTACATTTTTTGTAGTTTTCTTGGCAGAAATGCTATTTTCATTGTGTTGTGGCATTTCTTAATGGAAAAATTGTGCTTTTTCTATGTATTATTTGGACCTGTTGGAAATTTTTTACAATTTTTGACCAGTCAATTGTCCAAACTTTATTTGACTGGTCAAATATCCAATCTTAGACAAAATACTTGCCTTTGCTAGTGAAACTCAATTGACTCAGAATCCTGGATCGGGCAAGAAACAAGGCGACTGACTCAGCAATGGTCTTTGTAACATTTCTTCTGGCCACTGTGAGATCTCAGGCCATTCCTAAGTTGGGAGTAGAGCACTTATTTTGGGAGTTGAATCAGGCATCCTCACACAATTTCCGGTTCAGTGAAGTTGATGTTTGAGGATCACTGAGTTTGTGCCAGTAAAACTGGCTTTAGCAAGGATGCTGGCATCTGTGTGGTGATCTTCCTACTTGATATGGAGGATTTTCTGGAGGGATCATTGGTGATATTTCTCCAGGGTGGTGAGATAATGGCAGTAGGTCACCCATGTTTCACATCTGTAGAGAAGGGTGGGGATGATGACTGTGTTGTAGACCTGGATCTTTGTGTCTTTCCAGAGACTGTGATGAATAAAGTCTTGTAAAAGCAACTTCCAGAAGGAGGCCCACAGGATCCTGTGCTGGATCTCCTCAATGTTCAGTCTCTGAAAGAGGTGGGTACTGAGGTAGGGTAAATGCTCAGCTGCCTCCAAGGGTCTTTCCATTTGTGCTGGAGGGGGTCACTTTCATGGCCCAGTGCAGTCTAATAGAACACTTTAGTCTTCTTGATGAAGAGAGAGAAATTTGGTAGGTTCCTCCAAAAAGATTCAGCATGGTTTGGGGGTTTTCTTCAGTGGGAGCAAGAATAGCATAGTCATTGACATATTAAAGGCCAAAGATGATTGTTCTGTGTACTTTTGTCTTTGAGGGAAAATGGCCCAGATTGAAAAGCCCTCCATCCTAATGATTCAGTTGGTTACAGATGCCCTTTATAGATGCTACTGACAAACAAAAGCCTGACTTTACAAACAGATCTGCTTGTAAGGCCCTGAGCTCCCCACATGGAATCACAGTGAAATGAATGGGAATGTGCCTAGGACTATAGCTCTGTGTTTGGGGAACTGCTTGCAGGTTGGGGACCTTGGTTTTCAGCAATTATTTTTCATGCAGAATCATTTTTTAAACTCTTGTCTATGCTTGTTTTCAGTGTTCATTTGATTTTTTATACCATAAGATAATAATGCTGTTGAAGCTGCTGTCATCCACTAATTTGTTCATACTTCCACTTTAATGATAACCAGTGCCATTATTTTTCAAAATTTGTGGTAAAACACATTCTTTCATGGTGAAAAACACCATAAAATGGCAAGTTTCAGCCCATAGTGAATTGTGCTGGCTAAGGTAACAAACTTGAAAATAAGGGCTGTAACAGTAATACAGATGAAACTCTTTATGATATTGGTGTGAACAAAGCTGTGCTGTAATGTTTTATGGAAACAGAGCTGTAATGATTTATTCAGGAATCCATTCTGATCTCATCTTAAAGGGAAAAGTGTTGCTGTGGAGTTTAATCCCATATCTCACATAATCTAATACATATTTCCAACATGTACTATCAGCAGATAAGCAGCTTTTTTAGATAAGTGCTCTCAGTTTTTCAAGTTTACAGAAAAGGGAAAAAATGGGGATCTGTAGATATCCTCTGGAAATGGTAGATCCAGAGAAATGCAGGCAGCTACTGCATTCTGAACTGCAGATGGAAACAAACAGTTGTTATGTGGCATTTGTTTTGTGTTGGCAAAACACTCTGTGCTGTGCCAGGCACAGTTCCCATTCCCAAGAACTTAGTCTAAAAGACAAAGAGGAATGGAGATTCAGAGGAAGAGGTTAATTCTTTTTTTCTCCCACACATTTAAATTCCAGTTTTAAATTGTTGGGTTGGAAGAGCATTTGACTGATGAGCTTTCAAACCTCATTATCTCTCTCTAATTCTTTTTTTTTCACATTTAAATTCCAGTTTTAAAATTGTTGGGTTAGAAGAGCATTAGACTGATGAACATTCAAAACTCATTATCTCTCTCCAACAAAACAGATTTGTTGTGATACCTAAACTTCCACAACTCTCTTTGATAGCTTGTGTGTAGCAAGGGAGGCACCCAAAACCACAGGGGATATGGGGATCAGGTAACAACAACTCAGTTTAAAATTAGGGCTCACTTTTGATGACATCATATTTCTCAATGGTTTTTTAAAATATTCTTTCTGAGTAGTGTTCATGAATTTACCTAGTAATAGGCCACGTAGAACTGTTCTTGGTAGTATCACCACTGGTTTCCTGTGACTGTATCTACACGTCTCTCTACAGCAGTGTAATGAGGTGCTATGTCACCATATGGCAAGCTATGGCAATGTAACAATTATGTGGGTCTACATGTGATCACCAGCTATGACACCCTAGTGGTAGACTCCCCCAGTACAGTGCACTGCTACAGCGACCTAGCTGGGAAATTTACCTCTGTGCGGCACATATAGCACAGTAACAACCCATACTGCATTGTGCTTTAGCGCTTCCAAAAGTTGCAATGTTGCCGTACAGCGATGTGTAGATGCGGTCTGTATATACCTTATCCTTTTGTGCTATAGTCAGGATTTCTAACTTGAAAGTACATTGTAGAAGCAGGAACTAGTTTCTATTATTATCACTATGTTCTGTGGCTTTTGAAAAAGATTTGGATATATGTAATGACACAGTTCAATCAATCTCAGTTTTGCCAGACTTGCAGGGTCAAGAGTAACAAGGAGATGAGGAAAAACATTTCTGACCTTTGATTGTATTGCTGAAGATAGTTGTTTAAGACTTCTTGAGTTGGGCATATGCAAAGAATTGCGCCCATTATCTCACCATAAAAGAGTTCTAAAAGAATTTTTTTTCATAATGGGCTTGAGCAAGAACAAATGTTGAGACATGCTAGCCAGTAAAAATGAGAACACAAATCTTTTGGACAAATGCATAGTATGCTATTCTGACATAAGCTACAACACATCAGATGAATAATTTTAAACCCCTTTGGAAATTTTCAGCTAAGTAATTATCAGCCGGTTGGGCCAAATGAAAGTGGGCAAAAGTCTAAACTACACATTCCTGAGCCACACACACAGAGTGAAATCTTGGGATCCACCCCAAAGGAGAGCCATGGGCCATGTGTCCCACAGACTTCTTCAAGGGTGCATATCACTAGACAATAAAAAATAATAGAAATCCAAAGTGGGTATCTGTGCTGAAGAATGTGCGTGCATTTCAGCTTCTGATTTGTTTAGTGTTGATCTGGACTTGACTATCCATTTCTTTGAAGAGTCCTGAGGGAGGGTGAACTCCCTTTATTCATGTGTTTACGTTTGCTTTTTTGGAAGCTTGAGCAGCCAACATGAACCCTGAAAACTAGCAAACAAAGTTTGGACAAAAAGAGGTTTTTCCCCTATTAAACACTATTAGTTTCAGATTCAAGTAGATAGCCCCTAGCACTACAAAATAAAACTTATACAGCACTTGGTTTTCAAAAGAATTGAGCTTTGATTACTTCCTGCAGCTTTTGTATTTTGGTCATGACAACCAGGCAAAAGGATAAAGAGGGAAAGAAAAAAGGAAATCTGACCCCAGAGAGGAACATGCTATGCAGACAGTTGTTACTTTAGTTCTTAAGCTGCAATCCATGGAGCACTTCTTGCTCACGCATAGCTCATTTCTCTTCTTATTCCTATATAGCTACTTATCCTCTTGTGCCTTGGTCTAAAGACTGTCTCATTAGATATCTCTTCTGTTATATGCTGGATACCTCTATAAATAGCTGTAAAGGAGTGAGACTAATCATGAGAGGAGGTCACCAACAGGTAAAGAGGAAAAGTAACTAAAAAGCCGCCATCAGTCAATGTATTGAGCTTCCTCAGCAAGGTGTGCTGGAAAAGAGGAGAGGTGACTGAGGAGTAGGGGAGTGCTGGGGATCAAGGCAGAGACAAGTGGGGGACTGGGCAGAGGCTGTGCAAGAGAATGGAAAAGATGGAATGAGGACATACAATAAAGAAAAAGGGGATTTATTTAATGTTAAAACTACTAAATGTTCAGAGGCTTGTGATCAGAGGCAAACTTAAGTGCAAGTGTCAGTTGTACATGACAAATTTATGTGTGCTGTAATTACCAGAGATGAGATGTGGAACTAGAAATGGGGGATGCGTGTAGATGAAACAGGGGCCCTAAATTGATGCAGTGAGTTTTTTAAAAACACCGCTTCAGTTTAGGGCCCTTTAAACCCTCATGTCATGCACACACCCTACTGAATTACCTGCCCCTACAGCAGCAGGAAGGGGAGGGGGAGCTGCTGGCGGGCGGCGTGGTCCCTAGGCTGTGGGGTGGGGCTGGTGCTTCCCTCTGTGGCAGCGGCGGCCCCCCCCAGGTGGCATCCACCAGCAGGCACCTGGCTCGGGCAGTCCCAGGGGGCACCACAGCCGTAGAGGGAAGTACAATGGGAGGACACGGTCAGGAAGGCTAACTGCACCTTGTCGTGCATCCACAGATGCATCACAAGCAGGTCAAAGGAGGTGATTCTCCCCCTCTATGCAACACTGGTCAGGCCGCAGTTGGAGTACTGTGTCCAGTTCTGGGCGCCGCACTTCAGGAGGGATGTGGACAGCACTGAGAGGGTCCAGAGGAGGGCCACTCACATGGTCAGGGGGCAGCAGAGTAGGCCCTACGAGGAGAGGCTATGGGACCTGAACCTGTTCAGCCTCCACAAGAGAAGGCTGAGGGGATCTGGTGTCCTTCTATAAACTTAAAGTAGTTCTCGGGGGACCAGCAGGGAACGGGAGAGTCCCTGGTCCCCCGAGCACTACCAGGAGTAACTAGTAATAATGGCCACAAGTTGACTGAGAGTAGGTTCAGGCTAGATATCAGGAGGCGCTACTTCACATTCAGGGAGGCTAGGATCTGGTACCAACTTCCAAGTGAAGTGGTGCTTGCTCCTACCTTGGGGGTCTTCAAAAGGAGGCTAGACAATTACCTAGCCGGGGTCGTTTGACCCCAGTACTTTTTCCTGCCCATGGCAGGGGGTTGGACTTGATGATATGCTTAGGTCCCTTCCGACCCTACCAACTATGAAACTACTGGGACCCCATGAAGCTCAGGCAGGCTCCGGGGGCTGGTGGGGAGAAAGATCAGGCTCGCTGCTCTTCTTGGGTGGAGCCAGCCTTCCCAGGCTGCTGCAAGGCTGCCTGCAGGACTTCCTGCATAGCCCTGAGCTGCATGGAGCCAGTGCTTTGCTCCATGGCTGTAGGGGCAGCAAACTAAAACTCCTAAACTCCTTGGAGTTTTAGTTTGCTGTGCCCCAAGTCATTTAAGGCGCATTACACCACCAAACTTGCTACAGTGACAGTAATTACTGTGTAATACGCTGCTGACATGTACAAACACCGACACCATTAAAGTGGTGCAAAAGCTTTAAAGTGTCATGCACACATGCCCCTCATTTTGTCTACACCTCCCCATAGTTCTTGTCTGGGGAGATTACCGGGCAGGTGATGTACGAGATATCCTTAAAGATGTGACCCATATCTGAAAAAATCTTAAAAACTGCTTTGCAGGCAGTGACTTGAAATATGAATCCATACAGATAAGACTTACAGGAATTCCACTGCTTCATGTTTGTCTCTGTTTTCCTTGCATGTCTGTGGTCCTCTTCATGATCTATAATCAATACCGCACACCATCTGCATATCAGCATGGGCACTTTTTTAAAGAACTCAGACCTTTCAATTTGTTATAGCTACATGGAACTCTTTTGGGTCAAAGACTTGAAAAGTAATAAAATTAGAAAGAAAAGAAAAATCAGAAATCCATCTAAAAAATTGTTTATTTCCTCTGAAATCTAGCACAGGCATCAGACTACGTGAGGAGACAGTTTCTAAAAGATTGCAACACAAGAGAAAGAGGTTATTTTCTTAACTTTGTCATACCCGTAGTTTGATTTCTTCTTGCAGCACTAATACATACTAACAACACTCTCCCTTTTTGGAAATGTTCCCCTTCAATCAGTTCCATGAAATTTTTCACTTACAGACCAGCTCTTAGGCGGCACACTTACTCCACCATTTGTTTGCACAAGCTACTGCTCCTACCTCTTATACATTCTGGTAGGTGAAGCGAAACTGGGTTTATACAGTAAACAGGATAAAGTGTCTGCTCTGTTTATGCCAGCAGGTTCCCTTTAATCTTTAATCCCTCCAAGGATTTTTTTCAAAACACTTGGAAACTATGTATTTTGCATTTCTTCCCTGATGCTCCCTCACAGATACCATAAAGAAATTTTGCACCCCCCGATGCAGTGAAAGGAGGAAAAAAGCCTCCCCCTCTCCTGCATCGCCCTGCTTCTCTGGGACCATACGTTTAGCCATAGGCCTGGTCCAATAACACAGTATCTTGCATGCAGTAAATCTTCCATCTCCCAGGCCAATGACACTTGAGTTAAGTGGGAGCAGCACTTGAGGAAGGACTAAGGGAAAGCAAAGAAATGTAAGTTTTGGCCATGGGGACCGATAGAAAAGATTTTTGACCCACGTTTAAGTTTCTTATTATAAAAATGTAGCAAGTTAAAATGGGAGAAAGAAGTAAGAGCAGGCTTCTCTCAGAAGAATAACAGGCTGAGAAGCTGAAAACAAGAATGCTTGTTTCTTTTATCATGGCAACTGCCGATTTGTTTCATAATATTAAACTTTCATTGTGTTGCCTTTCAGGACTTTGCCTGTGTGACCTAGCAGCTGTTTAACTTGGCTCCAGGCATTTATGACTTTATTTTGGACAAATCTTTAACATTTTCATTTGATTTTCCCCAACTCAGCTTTGTGCCTCAAAATTTGTTTTAAATTTTACGGTCATTTTTACTCCCCTTGCCCTTCTTACAGCTGTAGGCCTTGGAGCCTAACAACTGTAGCGTACCTCTTCTCAGCCAACAGCATATTTTGTAACACAAATTCAAAAGAAGGATATAAAAAGAGAAACGAAAGAATGGAAGGAGGTCATTTTACTAACTCTTTGGATCTACTCAGAACAAGCTAAAACCTAACACTATATAAATACTGAAGTACACAGTAGACTAAAAGTATTCAATAAACATTTACTGTGAATGGAGGCATTAGCGAAGGCTTAGGCCCTGCCTGAATTCCCATGAAATTTATAAATATTTCTTTCATTTGTTCTCCATTTACAATTAGTTGCGGTCAAGCTGATCAAAGACAGAAGAGGCCTGTTGCATGTGAACCAGCATCCCTCACAATGACATTCACAAAGCAGAATGAAATATGAAATATCAGGTTTCCACGGATGTATGAACTTGTAAAAAATCTGAAAGAATAGGAGGTTTTTCACACTGAGTAATGTGAAACATTTGGTGCGGATTGTAGGCCTCTGAAGAGGAAAACTGAGAGCCAAAATCCATCAGGCAATAAAACAGAAGCAGGCAAAAGTTAAAACAACAGCCATTCACTGAAATCTATTGATTTAGATATCATTATTGTCCTTGCTATAGCAACTTGCAGTCCCATGAGAAGCTTTTATCTGAACTGTTGTCAGAATTAACCTCAGTGGCTAGGGATACAGGTGGGATGGAACAGCATTTGTATCATGAATATATTTTGTCTCCTTTGTTTTTGTTTTTAAAAAAAGCTTCTTAGTCGGTGAACACTCTTACCAAGTGTTTCCAGCCAGACAGGTGCTAAGGTTAATTGGGGGCGTAGCCTGAAACTTCCAGTATTCAAACAAACTCTAAGTAAATAAATAACCCCAAGTGGATCCAGAAAGATACACTAGAACAAAGCCCCAAAGCTGCGTGTAACACCACTTGAAGTCCCTTTTTTATCTCTTTTGCAGACCTGTGCCTTTCACAACCAGCATATCCTCAGCCTTTGTGACTAATACAGTGTACTTTAATTGCTTCCTATGTCTTTCCCAGCTGTCAGCTCCTAATGGGGTCAGGGTTGCTTGGGGGAAGGGTACTTCAAGAGTTTACATCCCTTCACCTCCTGAAGTGTTTGATAACAGAAAGGGATGCCTCCCTCAGTTTGTGGTGTATGCAAAACATGCTGGCACCCCCCATAATGAGGGCACAGCTATGTTAGCCAGGAGTTTGCTAAAAGAATTATTCACCAGGGATGTTTTTCACCAAGGGCTTTCAAACAAATGAAATGCTCTAGTCCATTGGAGAAGATAGAAGCAAGATACTGCATGTTATTTCGCATATATATGAGGCATATACCAAATTTGTTCATGTTTCTGCTGAACTGTCAGAGGGACACAAGGACTGCTGAAGAAGAATAGGCCAGTTCAGGCCTGGCATGAATCAGCATTACTTCATTGGCATTCATGGAGGGCGGGGACTGAAGTGCAAGACAAAATAAGCAGAAATAAGAGCAAAGCCACTCATTTAAACCCCTCATGAAGATGCAGAGCTACTGGTTGCATAAGCCATTCCTTAACCTATTCCATTTATCTGCTCATTCATTTGAAGGGTGGAAGTTGAAAGCTGCTGGGGAGGATCATAGAAGGACACTACATGAGAAATGTGAAGTTGGAAGTTGGTGTGAGGTAAAGACAAGAGACCTAGCTTATGTGAGGAGGGAGGAAAGGACTGGAATTTAATGCATTTGACAAGAAAACAACAAGAAAAACTAAACACCCACTACATTAATAAGGAATTTATTTGCATTTATGTACCATAATACTTTCTCTCACTCTTTGTTAATGGTTTGGGTATTTTTCTTTTGGATTGTATATTCTTCTAGGCTGAGAATATATCTCTTGCTGTCCCTGGAAAGTGCCTAACTCATTTGGGAGGCTACCAAGGTCTAAACAACACTTATATAATCAACCAAGCAGTCAACTTCCACTTATAAATAATTCCCTTCCCACCAATTTATCACTGCATTTTCCAGTCAAGTTCAATCAATCTGAAATGTCAAAGCAAATAAATACATGTATATGTTCTCCCTAAATTCACTCCAAGATTCAGAGTGATGTTGGCTAAGAAAAGATTGGGAGGCTTGCAAATTGGGAATAAAACATTTAGCAGGAAGCTTTAATATCATTTATTGTGCCAGACATATGAAGTTTTACTCATTTGAACAAATGTTATCTATAAAGTCTTCTGTAGTGTAAATGACTTCTGTCAACAGTGAAGGAATTATATGAACTTTCAATGGATGAAAGTGCATGTGCATGCAATGCTTTCTTTAGTAAGAACTATACTTCCCACTTCTGTGCCCAGTCCATGGAAGATATGGATCTGGACGTGGAAGATATAGGTCTTACAATATAGAACACAGCTCTTTACCTAAATTTGATTCTGCAGGTCCCTGATTCAATCTCTGATAAAGATGGCAGCTGTCACACTAACTTCATGGAAATCCACCTGTACACTGACTCACCTTGAGGCTTTTCTTGTCAAATAATGCTTTTCTGTTTATGATGCTTACTTAAAATCTGCTTAGCACTTTTTAATGTCACTCAAGCCTGTCCCTCCTTCGATATCCAAAGCCAAGCTCATGATTTATCAAGCAGTTGTGATCCCCACCTTGCTGTACAGAGCTGAGACATGGACAATGTACAGGAGACACCTAAAGTTCTTGGAGAAGTACCATCATCATACAGTATAGAAAATACAGGTTGTGGATTTACTGAGCTTTAGCTGAAGTGCAGTAGTGCATATGTAGATGCTGACGAGGAGCAGATTTGCTCCCGGTCAGCCAGACCACCAGGGAGCCAGCCTCTGGTCAGGGGCAAAGCACCATGGGGCAGGGGTGGCTCCTTAGCAGCCCCTGCCTGGCCTTTAGCCCCCTGGCCTGCCCCCTGGGCCCTGGACCAGCTGATGCCTGCCCCTAGCCACTGTGTGTTGCTGTGGTGGGCCTGTGTTGGCTGCAGCAGTGCTGCACAGCCCTGGCCTGACTCCCAGGCCTATGCTGGCTGCTCCCTGGCCCCACAGGCATGTGTTAGCTCCATTAATCCGCCAAGCCCCTAGTCTGCCTCTTGGGAGCTGTTCCTGCAGCTTCCTGGCCCCTGGACACCATGCCCCTCATCTGTGGCTATGTGCCCGGAGCCAACAGCACCTGAAATCCCTGGCAGAGGCAGCACCACTGAGAACAGCCCAAGGCCCCAGCTGGGAGGCAGGGGAGACTGCTGACCTTGTTGCAATCTGGGGTGAGGCTGAGGTGTGGCGACAGTTCAGCCAGGGCACCCAGGTGAATGCAGAATGAGGGAGCGTAGACATGAGCAGTCCAGGAGGCAGTGCCAAATGAAGCTAAAAGGTGCCCTGGCCAAATGCACATATTTACAGGGAGACGGTGGTCTGCATGAGGGAGTGTGACCATGAGCAGTCCAGGAGGCAATGCCTAATTAAGGTGAAGGCCCTGTGGGCTCAGTGGGTCCATATGATCGATAGTCTGGGGTTGCCCGCAGGACCATGCCCTTCATACAGTAACTGGATCCAGGGTCCCAAGCCCTGGATGGTACATTTATTTTGGCATAAACCAGCTGCTGGAGCCCCTGCTGCTTCCCAGGCCTGAGGAGGAGTCACTAGAGGAGGGCCCCTTGGGCCAGCAGTGGCAGCAACTGGTGTGCTCCCCAACCTTGGTCTGATTGTGCAGCATGGGCAGCCTGGGCCAGCACCTGACTTGGCAACTGTGGGCACACACCCACAGCTGGGAAGACAGGCCAGGGAAGACCCTACCATGGCCAGATCCAGCTCCTTCCTGCAGGGGGCCACTGCCTGTGAGGCCAGGTGCTGGGCCTCCACATACTGCAGCCCACAGGCAGATGGACCATCTCCCTGTTACCAGGCTTGGAGTCTGACTACTGGGATCACCTGCCACACCCAGCTAACACATTTAGCTAGTAAGCCCCACGCAGGGAGGAGGCCAGAGAGGGGGTGCGGGGGCACCGTGGCCATCCGTGCCCGTCTCTGGGCTCCACACCTGGATCCAGGAATTTAATTTTTTTTTTTCTAAAGCATTATCAGTTGTAGTAATATAGTTTTTATATAAATTACTAACTTATTATAAGTTAAATTAGTGACTGATGGGATATACCTATCAGTCAATATGCCTATATTGGATAATACTTCAACAATAGAACCTCATGGTTTACATACCAAATCTCTTGATTTTTAAGAATTTGTCTCTTGATGTTTGACATGGTGGGTTTGGCATACTGGCAGAGGCACATTGCTTTCCTCAAGGTGGAGGCCCAGGAGTGGCAGGCCTCCATGGTGGGTAGGGCAATGTGGGCCATGAAGGAGGACTGCCAGGTGCTCAACAACATCCTGGCCCTGGTGGCCTCCTTTGTGCTGCCTGCCACCCAGCTCCTGGCCCTGGCTCTGCCTGCTTCCTGGCAGCCTCCCACTGCCCAGCCATTGTCCCCAGCTCCACCTGCCACCTGGCAACTGCCTGGCACCTAGCTGCCATCCTCAGCCCTGGCTCTGACCCTGGCCCCAGCCCCAGTTCTAGCCCCACCAGCCACATGGCAGCCCCCAGCAGCTGTGTGCCAAGCCCCCCAGTGGGCCTGGGAGGAGGCCCAGCAGCAGCTGCCATGACCAGAACCCCTTGCCCCTGCTCCTCAGCCAGGTCCCCCAGCAGCCAAGTCAGCCACCTGGACTGCTGCCTGCTGTTCACCTGTCCACCATGTGGCCTCTGAGTGGGAGATGGCCCCAGCTGGGCCCAGCCCCATGGAGCAGGGACAGGAGCAGGAGCAGGAGCAGGCTTGACAGCACCCACCCTCACCCCTGGCTAAGCCCCATGCTGCTGGCCTCACCAGAGTGTCTGCATCTGTGGTGGTGCCTCCAGAGACTGGGGTGCCAGTCCCCAGGCTCTGTGCTGTGGGTGCCACCATTCCTTCCTCACGTTACAACAACCAGTCTTGTAAATATTTGAATGGGGAGAGTGTTGTGGTGGAGAGAAATAAAGATTCTTGATTGGAAATTGTTCAGAGTGCTTGTGGTCTTGGGGGTACGCTGTGGGCCTGGGGGCAGTAGCCCTGGCATCCTACTGCAGGGGGTGGGGGAAGAGGTGATCCATAGGTGCCTTGCAGACATGTTGCCCTGTCCATCACTGCTGGAGGGGAGGGCAAGGAGCACTTGCCACAGACTTCTGGGACAGCATCCCTGCCAGGCTAAGCCTGCCTGTCCTCCCCTTGGAGGCCTCTGCCAGGATGAGCCCATCACCCCTGAAGACCCCTGCCAGACTGAGCCTGCTCCCACCTTGGAGACCCCTTCCAGGCTGATTCCTCCCCCCCACCAGAGACCCCTGCCAGGCTTAGCCATTCCTCCTGGAGACCCCTGGCATCCAGGCAACTGCAGCCAAAGTCTGATGCTGCCCTTGACTGCTACAGATGTCAGAGCAGGGCAGAAGCAGCCCTGCATCTCCTTAATACTATTAGGAGGAAATCTGATCCCAACAGGGTGCATGTGTAGACGACTTCCCAGTGCTGGTTTACCGCTCAGTAATTTACTAAACAGTAAGCCTAAATAGCAATAATTGTACATGTAGACATTCCCACTAGGTACCAGGCCACCCTGCCTTCTGTCTGACTTCAGAGTAGTGTGGATAACTACCTCTCTCTAGACTAGGACTAGTAGTTCAGGACTGCTCTGGAGAATTGCACTACACTAAGATGCTCACACCCTGTATTCAAATTCAGGGGAATTACTGTTGCTTTGGGCTATGAGGAAGGATCCAATCATTTTCAAAAAAAGGACTTAAAGAAGGTCAGAGTGTTTTTTTGCAAAAGTCAAGGAACAAATTGTCAATGGTTTTGGCCTTGGTGTAGTTGCACCAATAGAGTATTACCAGTGTAAACCACTAGTATAAGTGCAAAGAGTAGCTTGCATTGTCTGAAATCAGGATGAGTGGAAATCATATTTACTCCATAGGTACCCCATATGGGCCAGTTCAGGTCCAGCTGCTCACGTGTAGCTTAGCTGTTGCTTCAGTTTCCCTCCAAGACCTTTTCCTTATGATGAAGCGATCAGGAAGGAAACTTAGGCTCAAAGCTTTATGTTGTACAATTGTTTTTGAGTTACTAATAAAGCTTAACTGCAGGGACTGTGTATGCTGTTGAGGACTAGGTGGGGATTCAGCTCCTAGAAAAGAGAAGCCCTATAATGAGCACAGTCTGGTTTCCAGAAATGCAGAACATGTAGGTTGATTTAGTGGCAGCTCCATGTTTGCAAATCAGTTCCAAAGGTTGCTTTCATTCAATTCCCCGAAGTTTGCAGAGGGAATATGGGTGGGAAGTGGAAAGAATATACACATCCAGATAAGCAGATACAAAATTTTCCTTATTAGTAGTGTTTTCCCATGTTTTGGGGGGAGCTATCAACATTTTAAAGCAGCTTTATGTTGTGATAAGGAATCAAGTACAGTAGGTTTTCTTAGTTCCTAAGTCTACAGAAATGAATACACATTGCTGGCAGCCAAATACCACATGAATTGTTAAAAATAAAACACTTGATAATCAGTATTAAATGAAATCACAGGGCAGAGATGGATAATGATTATGAACAGGGCTTTAAGTATTATTTACTTTCTTACAAAGAGCTTGTCTGGACTTTCACAAACAGGGTATATAAAACACTTACTTAGTATGTAACTTGAGCTATGAACATTGTATTACATTTAAGTGTTCTCAAAGCCACAGGCTTTTTATCACAATTAGGAAAGTGGGGGAGAGAAACGAAAATGGAAATAGCTTGCAAATCACCCTTTCTTCAAGTTGCTGAGTGAACGAATGATGTACGAACATGGGGTCTTTCAATTCTCCACCTAGGCTAAGCTGGTTGAAATGTGGTAAGCAGAACACAACAGTAATCTCTCTATTGTACTGTTTTGATAAAGAACCAATGGCATTCCTCGTCTAACAGCATACTGCAAAATACATCTGTGCTCCACTTACCCGGAGAACCAGATGATAAAAACTTAACAACTTCAGGGTTTATCAGATTGAAGATGCAAAATGACACTATAGGAGGAGAAAAAAGATGTAATCATAATATAAACCTTTCCGCCCACCTCTCCCCTCTGTTATTTTTACTCTTCTTGGAATCTGGGTAGCAGCCATAGAGACAAATGAAAAGGCATCTTAGTAGGTTATTGTTTTATTTGACAGAATAGCATCCTGGCTGGTTTCATAGACGTATAAGAATAAGAGACTAAAAATGATCAGCCATATTCCATGCGGTCCCTATCCAAATGTGGAGAACAATCTTCTGAGCCCTGACTGAGGCAAAAATAAACTAAGTTAAAAACAGATTATCTCTTTGGAACTCATATATACTCAACCATCACTCTGCCTACTCCTTCAAGAGCATTGCAAACCTCTTTAACAAACAAGAACTTTAGCTCAGGTCCTATAAGCAGCCTATGCAAGCAGAAACAACAGGATTTCTGGAAGGCACACTAGGCAAATTGCAACTCGTTTCTGTGTTCTCCAGAAAACCTTCAGCATTTTATACAGTGTACTGTTCGGATGATAACAGTTCTTGGTATAGTGTCTTTGTGGAGAATATGTCCGTGCTGTGAGATGTTTGGGCTGAATGCCGGGGAGATTTGAAAAAAAATGTACTTTTCTTCAGAGGCATAACTGGACAGTTCTGTGCCCTGGAGCTGCTCAGGGCAATGGCTGCAGCTGGGTTGCCTGTGATGGTGTGGCACTTAGGATAGCAGTGGCAGCAGCTGCTATTTCTGTGCCCCTCCCCAAGTCTGCATCCACTTGGGGCTGGTACCCCAGTCACCTTCCTTTAGTTATACGACTGCTTTACTTGCTTAATTCTTTCTATGCATTTTTTAACCTTCTCTCTCATCAGTCGCAGCATGCAAGAACAGGTGACAGAGCACAACTATTGTAACTAAGTGAAGGTAAATTCAATTTTGATTGAATTCAAATATTTAAATACTGGCACTCAGTAATGGATAAAATTATCATTTTCATACCAATGCTAACATTCTTTTTGAAAGCCTATTCTATATTCCTGGGTCCTGTCAAGCTCCACATTTAGCCATTTAAACTCATTTTAACAAATACCTTCTCTGCTTTTTGGTGCAATGAAAATCTTTCTTCATCCTAAAAAGAACCAAGTGAGCTTACAAACCAATGGCTTACAAATGACAAAAGTACCTGTATAATTTCAAAACTAACAGCTGCTGACTGGCAGACTGATTGGCATGACCAACACCAGCTAACAATCTCTTTCCAGAGAGGCAGTTTACTTACTTCTCTCAGTCTACCTGACCACAAGTTTCTATAGCAAACACAATAGTTGGCATACACAATGTTGAGCAAATGCAGCTCTCTGTTGATATTCTCATTTAATTTCCATGTGCTGGTAAGAAACAGATGGAACTGGATTTTCTTGAAATTACTATGAGTCTAGAATAACAACTCTTAATTCTGCTGAAGAGTGGAAAGGTACAATGCAAATATGCAAACACACTGCAACAGACTGGACATGGAGACATCCAAATAGAGCTATATGCAGAATAACTATAAGTGGCCTCTGAATTATTGATTAATGCATATCAGGTAAAAGTACCCTAGGTGGCCTAAACTAATGGGTGCCTGTAAATGAACCAGGAGGCTGCTCCGACGCACTACAATGCATAGGAGTAGACTCGATTAATCAGGTCTGCTGGAGCTTGGTAATTACTGCACTCCAGCTAGCCTCTGCGTCTCATGTATCAGCATCCCCACACTTCAAGATGGCGGTGGGGGCACTTTAACTAAGGCGCATTCAATGAACTTTAGATAAAGCGGCCCCACCACCATTTTGCAGTGTGGGGGTGCTGATACATGAGACACTCTGAGTGCCTGAACTAGAGCAGTTCTCTGAGCCACTCTAAACCTCCTTCTGCCCACCCCTGGAGCATGTGTAAAAATGCCCAATGTGTATATAATGTTAGATTAGCTCAGCAAAGAGCTACAATGCAATTCTGTTTTGCTGTCACCACTAACACTATTAAATTAAACCTGCTAATTACGTAAGTACTGGGCATGTCTATATGAGATGATTAATGAGCAGTAGACTAATCTGACTGCGCATTAGTGTATCATGGCAAAAACTGTGCTAATGCACAGTCGAATTAGTCTACTGTCACAAAAAGACCATGCACCTTTGCTACTGTGCATTAGTACCAACTACTGTGCATTTATGTAGTACCTCATATTAGAGGTACTGAATTTAGTGTGCAGTATCAAAGGTGCATTAATGCACGTGTCAAAGTGCCCACTGTGTATTTTGAGCTAGCTACAGGTTAATATGTTTTTTAAAACTTTTTTAATGGATATTGCCACATTTGTTGCACTCTGTCAGGTTTTAAACTTCCACACATTCCTCTGAGATTATAACACTACAATATATACAAACTGGGAAACACGTTTTAGGTGACTTTTTATATTCTTGATTTTATGGCTTCAAAAAGACTTGTGTCAAGTTAAGCCTAACTTGGCTTACATATTTTTTTCAAACTCCCATTCCTATTTATTGAAATGGGAATTTGAAATAAAATATATTTTTTTCCATCTAATTGATCAGCCAAAATGGTACTAAATCAAATCTTAAGGGACTAGAAAACCCAGTAAAGGAATTTTGATTGATTTTCTGTCTTATTTATAGAAGAACGAGCACCAAAACTGGAAAATGATAATAGAGAGAGACTATATGCAACTATAAATGCATATAGAAACATATCTGAAATCCTTAAGGCTCTGGACGAGCAAACAGTTTCAATGATTTAGATGTTTAGATGACACACATAGTATACACATAAGCATGTATGTAAGTATTTTTCTGATAGGGTATTAGAAGCTGAAGAAGGTAAAAGAACCAATTCAAAAGAGAGTAAGCAGCCTGCTCATGATCATGTTGGGAAAATATGCCTACCCCTTTACTATATTATTCCCCCTACCAACACAGTAAATAGTTTGGGTTGAATCTGCATGAATTTACAAAGTGAACAGACATTTCTTCACAATAAGCAACATTCAACTTTGTTCTGAAGTGGAGACTCCCAGACACCACCAGCTATTTGCTAAGCTTTTCAGCTTGGTTACATGCATCTGGTACACACTGGCCTGGATTCCAGTTGGGTTAGGTTACTCAGTTACTTGCAGGTAGTTGTATTTTTTACTCACAACCCTTTGCTGTTCATAACTCTATTTGGATCATTATTTATATTTATTAACTGTTTTGACTGTTCAGTGACTTGCTGACCTGTTGTTGACTAAGTGTTATGGGGTTCTCCAAGGAATATGAGCCAAAGCACTGATTCCACCAGTCCAGGGTACTGATTGAAAATGAAATGAAAGTGGCAGCTACTTAAAGCAAGCTTTTAGACTAATATTTAGAACTACATAATACTGCAATTAAAACCTTCTCAATATTTTTCATACAAAGTAAATAACCCACCCTTATTCTTGGAAATAAAGACAACATCATTAACCTTGACAAAGTCAAGTTTCTTATTTCCCATCTTGTCTTGTGTTAAAATTCCTAAGCACCCATAATATGATTATATACCCTTCTGTAGTCTTGCAGTGTTTCAGTTCTGAAAGAATATAATATGGTCTTGCTGTCTCTGGAAAGTTTGTTGTAGGATAAGTAGCTCATGCTTGTTATAAAGCACTGTCACGCAAACTGAAAAGAGGTTCTTTAAATTAGCAGAAAGCACCACATGTGCAGAGGTGATAATGCTCTTGAAATGAAGTGGCAGAAGCAAGAAAGTTCCTTAAAAAGAAAAATGAACAGTATGAATCTTTTGTCTTTGATTACACAGTTTAGGTTTTTATAGCTTCATTTAATTACTTGCTCAGGCTTACAAACTAAACATTTTCCATCTCTAGTTCCCTACTTGCAATTTTAGACTTCAATTTAAGACAGTCCCTACATGCATGCTTATGACTGAGGTCAATGGGACTTAGTCACATGCTTAAATGTAAATACATGCTCAAGTGCATGTCTGACCTGGAACTTTAACATGGACACTGGATCTCAAGAAACAACTAGAAGCTGTTTGCTTTACTTTACCTGAAAATATGTTGGTCAAGATTTAAAATCATTTAAAGCTAGGTTTCCACTTCCAGACTTTGGCACTTGCAAGATCTGTTTTTCAAAGGTGCTGCAACATACGTTGGAATCTGACAGGCTGTGAGCATTTCTGCCATGATCTCAAACTTGTGACCTCTGGGCTGTCAACTATGCACCATCGCACCTGCACCACCCTTGGCCCCACTAATAGTGACCAAAATATTTTGAACAAAAACTTGTGTTGTTAAAAAATGTTATTTTGGCAAAGATCTGTTAACTTTTCCAAAAAAAAGTTGTTTCCATGATTTTTCCCCCATGACATTGATCAAAATGTGTATAGAACTGAATTAAAACACTTGCCAGTTACAGGAAACTGGGTCTTCATATCATCATGCACTTTAGTGCCTTCCCACATCTAAAAACTACATTGACTCTTGTAGTTAAAATGATTGCAAGAAAATAGATACTCTCCAATTATAATAAACAGTTCTAGTGGCAACTTGCAGCCTGAATCATGAACACACACAAGACTATTTTGAAAGTCCAAATTTTCAGTTTCTAGTTTTGCACACCCTCATGTATGCACCTAAGCAGCTACACACTCATTTATTTGCACAAATAAAACTATGGATGTGCAAACCTCTTGTGGGCACACCCTTACACACCTGTACAAAAGCAGACATCTACAACCAGAAGCCATAGCTGCAAATTAGTTCTAAATAATTACTGTATTTTCTCACACACAACATCCCCCACCTACCCAGTCACCTCCAAAATAAAGGTGCATGTTGCAAGAGGGGAAGCTGTTTCCTTCACTGCAGAAGAAGCAAGTCCAGAGATATCAAGCAGATGGCTGCTACTTTTGTCTGCCTCAGCAAGCTGAAGGGGTGAAGTCGTGTTAACAGCCATAGCTATTGGCTGAGTACTGTAGCTGGTGCCTGAAGGAGACTGAGCTGCTGATAGTATCCTAATGAGCAGGAATCTGGATTTTCCATTTGCTGTGGATTTTCTCCTTTAACAGAGAAAAATGGGGATTTTCTCCTTTAAAGGAGAAAAACATGGGAAATGGCAGGTTTCGCCTTGCAGGCTGTCAGAGTTCCAGCCTGCAAGGGGCTGCTTAGGGAGGAGGGTGATCAGGCAGGGGGTGCCAGGCAGCCATGGAGATCAGCTCCCACAGATCCTTCCAGGTAAGTCTGTAGGGGTGGAGGGAAGAAGCCCAGACCACGCATTGGGCGGGGGAGGCTAAAGGGGCACAGCACACACAGAGGGGAGCTGTGGGGGGGCACAGGCATGGGGTCACATGCCCCCCCAAGATTTTTGTGCTCATAGTGTGATGCAGGGCTACAGCCAGGCTGAACCAGCTCCAACCAGGAGCCATCTTCATGGCCCAGCAGGGGGACCTGGCATGGGAGGGAGCACCACACTGCTATGGCAAGACACCTCTTGCCTACCCAGCAGCAACAGGGGTCACAACTCTGCACTGCAGCTGGTTTCACTGCTGTGCCTCACTATGGTGGCATGGCACTCCCTTCAGAGCTGAGTTCCCCTGCTGGGCCACAGTGGTGGCTCTTGCCTGAAGCTGGTCCAGCCCACTTGCAGCCCTGTGCCCTGCTGTGGGCACAGAGATCTGGTGGGGCACATTCTCCACCTTCCCTACACCAATTCAGTGGCCGAATCTCCAAATCCAAACTGAATCAGAGGATTCTTTAATCTCTCCAAATTGAATCAGATTTGGTGATTCAAACATAAACACAGCTTTAAATGTTTTTTCTACATACCTCTAGGTAGCAGGTAGCTTGTGAATGCTGCAATGCTGGGGCACATGGAGCATCCCACAGGAGTGCAGGGGCCAGTGCACTTGGCAGCAGACCTGGGAGTGGACCTGAAGCACTAGTGGTCCACTTCCAGGTTCACTGTGGAGCATGCAGGAGGGCTCCCCTGCACCCACCCGGCTCAGCGACTGGTGTCTCCTGAGTCTGGGGGGGCACCCAGGGTCCTCCCGTGGCTGATCACCAAGCTGTGGGGGATGCGGGGGGTGGTGGGGAGGGAACTCAGCATGTTCCCCAGCAGACCCAGAAGTGGACCAGAAGTACTTTCGGTTCACTTCTGTTTTCACTGCTGAGCACCTGGAGGGCCCCCCCGCTGCACTCCTGTGGGACGCTCCATGCGCCCCAGCATCATAGCGTTCACAAGCTGCGCCTGGTACCTTGAGGTATGTAGAAAAAACATTTAAAGCTGTGTCTATGGGCATATCACTGATTCTCTGAATCAGCATCAAATCTTCAGATTCGGATTAGTCTGAATCAAATCAGGGACAATGATTCAAATCAACTAATCGAATCACTGTCCCTGATTTGGGCCGAATCCAAATCCAAATTGAATAAGGCCTGCTTTGCACACTCCTGTATACCAACTATCCTATCATTGCTAGGTTCATTGGTAGGAGAGATATAAAGTTATTAACATTAAAACCTGAAGTAGATATCTCTTTTGATGGGCCTGGGGTAAAAGAATGAATTCCGCATGTGATTCAGAAAATGAAGTTTCTTGCCCAGTAGTACAATTGTCAGTTGTTCTAAGGTATCAAGTAAGTTCTAGCTTAGAAACAAATACAAATGCTTTTTTAAAAATTGATTTAGAAGTATAAGAATTTAATTAATCCAGATAAGAAGAATGGCTTTGCTTTTATATGGCACCATTTGAGTTGATGCAAAACAATGAGTTAAAATTCTATTAGTGAACTTACCATGCAGGCAAATGTGAAAGTCATTATGGTGTCAGCAATAATACTTATATATAAACTAGGATATTTTAGAACCTGTTTTATTGGGAGGAAGAAAGATGGTCAGGACACTGGGATTATGGGGTATCCTTTTTTGACTGTGCCCTGAGATCTGTTAGTTCCACCTGGGCTCAAGCTTCCCAGAGGTGATGAACGAAAGAACCTCAGTTTTACATGCTGGATTAATATAGAATCATGCTCTTAATGCTTCCCTTCAAAAGAGAAAGCTCAAGAAGTGTTTAAACAAAGTGTACTCTGGACTTTTCTCAGTAAAAGGGCACTAACAATCTCATAAATCATCATCCTTTGTCAAACATTTATTTTTGGTGGGGATTCTCAGTGATGAGGAGCCCTTTTCAGTTGTCCCTGGGCTCAGCTAGATTCTTTGATCTGTATCACCTCATGTATGAGATTGAAGCGGGATTGAAATAACCAGCTGATCCCTCCTTAGAAAAATGGACAATGTTCTGATTCAGTTGTATAGTTGATACTGTTAATCATGAGGGGGGAATTAGAAGCAAGAATGGCAGCACAGTGGGTAGCCTGAACCCTGGACACTTCCTGAACCTTTATGTATCTTGCTGCATCTGCCCTTTTTGGTGAATGAACCACCTGCAGCTTCTACTGAGAGAGGGGAGAAAGAAAAATTTCTGGGCAACCTGCCTGGGGGATGCATCTTGTTGTTAGGAAATTAGTGGATTTATTACTTAGCACTTCGAGGCTTATCTGTAAAATTGAAGCATTAGCAAATGATGTTTTGTAAATTAATGTGCTTTTTGAATAAATCATATCTAAACTTTGAGGACTGTGAGGTTCTCTACAAGGGGAAATCCCATTAGCGTTATTCCAAAATATCTCCCTATGTGGACACTATTCTACATCTATTATTCTGCTTTTGAGTAATTATTCTTCAATAAAGTCCCTTTTATTCTGGAATTGAGTGTCCACATAAGGAATTATTCCAGAAGAACTAGATTCTATTGAAAGAGCTACTACGGTAAAGTTATTCTGGAATAATAGGTATTCTGGAATAACTAGTCCATTTTCCCCTTATACACAAATTTGTAGGAACATGTACCTTATTTCAAAAGGATTTTGTTAACATAATTTTTCTAAAACTGAAAAATAAGTATATTTTGCAGGCCCCTTTTATATTACAAAAGTAAAATATAGAATAAGTAAATACACACACATCTACAATGTATATTCACTGTTATTCTCCATGTATAGGAATATGGCATTTTATACTCTTTTTGTTTTAAATTTCTTCAGGGCATTTTAATTGATTGGAACTACAAGATGTTACAGACTATAATATATATCTATATATATATATATATATATA
>NW_017728950.1:61122985-61128730 GCF_001723895.1 Crocodylus porosus | reverse complement strand
TATATATATATATATATATATAAAGTCTTATCTATTCTAGCAGACTATTTTTAATCTGTCTCATTGATAAGTGTCACATAAATAAATCCTCCTCTTTCAGATGAGAATAATGGTATCGTTTATGTGTTAACGTTAGGAACAAGGAAGAGGGCTATCTGCAGAATGACTTGACCTGAAAGTATTATCCTTTAGTCAAACAGGTTAACTTGAAGACCCTGCATTATTTGCTTAAACTGGCAGAATAAAAATTATATATAGTCCATACTGTGCTTTTCACATTAATTCCACTGACTGGACATGCCTCCCAGCCTCTCTCTAGCATTGTAGTCATGACATACCACACTTAACAAGGATCTAACTATGTTCCCACTGTAACAGAACTAAAACACATGGCTTGTAACATAACTTTGACACTTACAGCCCTCATGAGCTTGGACATGGTGCAATGCCTAAGCAACATGTGTTAACCACTCGTCATGAGCAAATGAGCATAAAAGCCCATCTTGACATGGCTTATTATATCTAGTAGTTGTAAACACAATTGTTAGCCAGAATTTAATCCATTATTGAATATATTTTTCAACACAACCATTCAATCTGCACTTCTCTCCTCCTCCTTACTTCCAGGATTAGGAGGATACATTAGCATCCAGCTGCAGTTCCACCAGCTAAGGGAGCAACAATTAAAGAATAGACTGGATATATTAAGAAAGGTATAAAGTCATGTTTATGCCACCAGAATAACAAATCTTTGAGTGAACATCATGTTACAACTATTTTATGAGTATACCCTAATGACTGGAGTGCAACGTATTGTAGAGATTGTAATTTGTAACATATGCTTTAACACTTATTTTCCCTTCTTTTTTATTTCTATCTTATAGGGACTAAGCAATATTGCAGTGTCATCATGCATTATATGTCATTCTAAAGGGGTTAAATCTTGCTCTAGCACAAGATTGACTTGAATTTCTTTTAGCTTCTTTCCTTTCCTGCCCCCGCTTCTATAAATTTCTATAAATGCTCAATAAATCAATGTAAATCCAGAGACTTTGTATTTTTTCCCCTCACAACTCTTTCTAGGGCTGGCTTTTTCTTGCTCAAGCTATGTTGCTTTCATTAGCAGTACAATTCACAGAAATATTCAATAGTAATGTGTTTGTAATGGAGATGGATATATGAAAAAGAGTTGTAACAGTAACAGGTCAAATATTTGAAAGTATAAATTAAATTAAACGTAGCTATCTGTATTCTCCTTCCATTTTTAGAAAGAGAGAGACTATATTGTAAGAAAAGTAACTGAGCAAAATTCAAATTGTACCAATGTCAATGGGAAAAGTCCCATTGATTCAATAGGGTTAGGATTTCACCATGTCTGAGGCTCAGCTGGGACCATATTTGTGAGGTTGGGAATGAGTGGAGCAACTAAGTACAACTATCAGAAATTCATGTGGATGAAAAATTCAGTTGTTCATATGGTTGCTTTCAGCATGAAGTAAAATTTGGAGATGGGTGTGAAGCTGTGATAAAAAAATTCTTGCTAGAGTGGTCAGAAAGCTCTTTGGTTTCTTTAGACCATGGACATGTGGACAAGTTAATGTGAGGTAAAGGTGGGCAGAGCTTTCCAGAGTGCCAGCTGCTGTATGGTAACTGTCCACATGTATGTTCTCACTGGGCATGTCTACCCATGCCATTAGGGGGCAGCCATAAACTGCAGAGCTCATTGGGCTGCAGTTTATTGCTCCTGGGAAGCTCCTGGGTGAGTGTCACATGTGTGCCTGGACCATTAAACTGGATTGCAGCAGCCCTGGCTGGCAGGTGACCTGGCGCAGGGGAGAGAGGGGGTGGTCAGCTTGCCAGCTTGGGGCTGCTCTGACTGGGCTCAGTGTGCTGTGGAGGGGCTGGCTGGGGCACAAGGGTATTTCTGTGTGGGGCTAGCTGGCAGGCAGCCTCTGTACTGAAGCACCCTTGTGCTCTAGCCGGCTGGGTCAATATCTATATTTGTGCTGTTGTGCACAAAAAAACCGGTGCAGCAGGATAGGACTTGTATTTACAAGTACTAATCTGCTGCAGAGTTTGTTAGTTTCATGAGCCCTAATAGGGAGGCACGTGTAGACACTTAGATGTTGACTGCACAGTTAATTGCACAGTACATGTTTTGTGTAGATGTGAGTGGTAAATGGAAGGCAACATAGCTGCCAGTGAAGGAAATGGGCAGCTAATGATACACTATAAAGCTCCACCTATCTTTCCATCATAATAACTTTTTCATGCACCCATTCCTTTGTACCATACCAGCCTCTTTTTGTTTCACAGATTCAGACATGATGACTGGAAACTTTAGAGTATAAAATGATCATCAGGAGATAATGTTCATTAAAGCATGTTAATTTACTAGAATAACCATTTTTTTTTCTGGTAGCAAGAATTGTTAGAAGACTTTCCTGTAAGATGAGCTAATAATAAAAAATCATCATTTATACTGTTTCCCACATGGTTTTATCATGCTTACTTCCCCATAACAATTTAATAAGTTAGAGTCTGATCCTACTCTCCCTGAGTTCAGTGAAAAAAGCCCCAGACATTTCACCAGGAGCAGGCTTACTATGATTGTGAAACGCTATGAGATTTTGAGTGAAATTTTGAATCTGGGGGAGCTGCTTTCTCTCTTCTCTCTTCATTCCTGGAAAAAATTGTCAGTGGAAATAAACATTCTTACCTGAAAGGCTAACATGTAAAGATATTTAGCACTCATAAAATCACCCACTTCCATAGACTGGATCATAAATGGCTGTGATTTACATATGAAATGTATCTGTAATAAATTTCCACATAAATTCTTTCCAACAGCATGCAAACCTTTTTAGTTCCACACTCTGCGTTCCTCTAATGTTCCTCCACCTGGCTGTGGTCCTTTTTATGTGGGAACATTAAACTAATTTTACTTGGAATGTACGATGGTTTCTCAAGATGATGCACCTGATACTAAAAAGCAGTTCACAAGACTTCTTAGGAAGACAGATGGTTCCCCAGAGGCTGCTTCTGCTTTGTATTACAGCTTATAGTCTTGCTTTTAGCTCCAGCTCATCTTTGACAACCTTCTGCTTCACATTTGGTATCCTTGTGACATCTACAAAATGACTAGGGGGTCAAGAAGTCAACTGGCTTCCTCATATGCTTCTGCCATTACTAGTGGCATTGGTTGGGCAGTGAGGGAGGGGAGCTGAAGGGGGGCACATGCACGTTTGAGATGTGATGATGACACAAGGAAAGAACAATATAAATTCTTCACTGTGCTCAGGTTATGGTGAATTCCATCCAAACATAGCTGTCCTTTGTTTGACAGAGCATTTTAATGCTGAAACAGGTTGTTTCTTATCCCATTCATTGCTTGTAACTTGA
This sequence comes from Crocodylus porosus, assembly GCF_001723895.1. Taxonomy (NCBI): domain Eukaryota; kingdom Metazoa; phylum Chordata; order Crocodylia; family Crocodylidae; genus Crocodylus; species Crocodylus porosus. Next base: position 61,125,328 of record NW_017728950.1, on the reverse strand, counting down.
TGATGTTCTCCACACTGGAAACATGTTGCTTCTTGGCATTGGCATCTAGAAGCCCCATTTGGATACATAATATTACTGTGCAGCAGGACAAGCCTGGCTCCCAGAGTGCTCTGCAGCTACAGATGAATTGCATTAAGGTATTTTGTTTGTTAGCCACCAAGTGCCTCTTTGTATAGAAGCCTGAAATGGGATGTCTGAAATGCGAGCCTGGAGGAAGCTTGGCATGAAACATTTTACTTAATGAAATGGATTTAAAGAAATATGAAAGTATTATATTTGCTATTAAAAAAATAGGTAAAACACTGCTTTGCAGTGTTCAGCCTAGAAACTATATCTTCAGCTGGGTCCATAGTATTCAGGAACCTCAAGTGAATCTAAATCTCTGGCTTACGCTGTACTGAGTATCTTAGATTAAAGTAAATCCACATTATCCTGCTTGCTATAGGCAGGATGATTTGAGTTATGAATGCAGTCATATAAGCATATTCTGAAAGAGATTTAAAACAAACGGATGAACAGAGTAATCAGAAAGCCACGCTATTGGATACATTTTGATTGAACTGCATACAACAGATGACACAAGAAAAGCATAGCATACTTCATAGTATTGCAAAGTCAATAAGCACGAAGTTGTTATGGACATACTGGATCAAAAATACAGTAAAGCTAGAAGTTAGCTAAGTTTTTAAAGGATGTCTGTCAAGTTCACACCATAGGTGATTGCACTAACACTTCATATTATTTTTTCTTATATTCATAGAAGTCATATTGTTCGTACTGATCACTTTTTAACTATAATTCTGCTATAGGTGTAATGTAATACATAAGGATTCTTTTGTAACTTAGTACATATTCATGTTGTAGAGCATGACATTAAAAAGAAAGCATCTGTTTATCTTGTCTGCAAAACTAAAATCTGCTAAGAATTGACTTTTGTTTTTAAACAATTCATCTTAGGGAATTCTTTAGTCTTTCCTTTAAATAAGTTAACTTGTGTCCATTGTAGGCAGACTGGAAATAATTTACCAAGAGAAGAATGATTGTTTAATATTTTTATTACAGGAATGCCAGAAGCTCTAATAAAAATGGAGTTTCAGCTGCGCTAAAGACTACACAGACCTCTACAGAGACATAGTTTTTGTCCCAAAGAGTCCGTGTTAAACTTCTACTGAGTCTAGAGGTGGGGAAAGTTGGTAATTCTCAATTCTGGACCTAGAAATCACTAACCTTAACATCTAAGGAGACTATTTTTATCTGAGGCTTGAGTATTTTGGACCCATATTCAGTAGCAGCACCCATCTCGGAAATGGCAATGATCAAACCAGAACAACCATTTTCCACAGATTTCTGGTCTTGACACTCCCATCCAATCCTGGCTCTCCCATCACTCAAGGTATGCATTCTTCCTTCCTCTTATTGCTTCCCTAGTGCAGCACTGGCTGGCTAGCACATTTGGGCATGCTGCCAGGAGAAGTCACCTTCCCTTTAATCTTATGCAGCAGTGGACAAAATAACAAATCTAATCAGCAGCTGGACTCCATTTCCCAGCAGCTTCTGCCTGTGTCATTGCATCGGGTTTCTATGGAGACCCCAAGAGCGGTGGAGCTGTGACAGCATGGAGCCAGGGTTTCCATGGAGACAAGCCCCAGTGCTGGCTGGGCAGGGAGCTGCTTCAGGGCTGGAGCCAGGATCTTGCAGTGGTGAGAAAGTGGGCTCATACACCCAGGGTAGGGGCATGCAGACAGTGGATTATGGCTCTGCTTCAGCTCTAGACCACTCTGTCACCACTGCAAGATCCCACCCCTGGCCCTGGCCTTGGAGCAGCTCCTCACCCAGCCACCAATCCTGCCAGTGCTGCTGGGACTGGTCTCCATGGAAACCCTGGCCCCATGCTGTCACAGTCCTGCTGTTCCTGTGGTGTCTATGGAAACCAGTTGTAGTGACACAGGCAGGGGCTGCTGGGAAATTGAGTCCAATCCGGCCCACAGGCCTGTCCCTGATCTAATGGGATGTTATGGGGGAGGAGGCCACCTCTATCATAAAATACATGACAGCAGAGAAATTTGCAATTTAATCACTGATGCAAGTACACAACCAAAGTTGAGAGCTTTTGAATGGTTTCGGAAGAAATCATTAAAAAGTTCTGGGATTTATACTGTAGTACATATTAGAAGGGGCCTGCAGCAGGTAAAATGTCTTCTGCCTTGTGTTTGAGAGGGAGTGTGAGGAGGTCACTTTCTCCCCACTGTCTCAGAGGATCTGAGTGTTAGAAATGGAATATTGTTAGAAATGGAGTATTGTTAGAAATCACAGACTCTCCCCCAGCGCCTGATAAGGAAGAAA
>NW_017728950.1:61120151-61122125 GCF_001723895.1 Crocodylus porosus | reverse complement strand
ACACACACACACACACACACACACACACACACACACACATATTTACCATTTTACAGATTTTTAAAGCATGATTATTATTTGGAGGAGCAAATAGAGGCAAGATATAAAAGAACCAATAAAAAAAGCATGATGAATACTCTTCATATGTTCCCAAACATGTAAGAAAAGTTCCTTTGACTTTGCTGTCAGTGGTAATACCAGAAAAAGTAATAGTGACCACGAAGCAAGGGATTGATTTTCTTTGCGTGCGTCTACACATTACCCTACAGCGATGTAGCGATGGCACACTACTTCCAAAAGGAAGTACTAAAGCATGGCGCCATAGCAACGTCGCCATACAGTGACATATATATCAGATATTTGGTTAGAGTCAAACCCAGTTCACCTTGAAGTCAGTGCAAGTCATTCTGTGACTTGAGGAATAGTTGGATTAGGCCAAGAAAGACCACGAGGATTGTCCAATGAGCAAAGATAAAGAAACTTCCAGTTCTTGTAGAGAAACAAAAGCGTTAATAACATCTCTCTCAAAATATATTGAAACTTTCAACACCTTTTTGGCATAGAGATTTTGAAATCACCCTTATGTTCACAGAGGTTTGAAGAGGTAGAACATGCAGATACCAGAACATAATGGCACCATCTCTTCAGTAGTGAGATTGGTTTACTTGGCTTTGCTATTAAATCCATGACAAGAAATTTAGCAAGACAAGAAAGATTTCAATAATAAGCAGACTCTTCTCTCCAGTGAACCACCTACACAACCTCAGATGTTTCTGCCTCCCAAAAATAATTAATTCCTGTTGGCTGGTTCATTGATCTGGCCACTATTTACACACGATTTCAGAATAAGCAGCAGAACTAGTACTGCTGTGGAGTGAATGGTACACCTTGGGTGCATTTATGTACCAGGTGGGGGAAATGTCCTAGGGTTGCCATGCTCTCCCCTAGCATCCCTTACTGTGGCAAGTTTGGGTAAAAGCACCCTCGTTCTTGCCCACCATGTCTTGATCTTATAAAAGTTAAAGGGAGGTTGCCTCTTGTTCTCCTGGTCACGGGTCCTGCTACCCCAATCCTTGTTTATATAACGGGGTTCTGAACTCCCCAACCTTATGGGCTATGCATGGCTCCAACCACCCCCGTACCATGCCACAAGTCTTGCTGATAGACCAGATGTTATTTGGTCCATCTCACACTCTGCGCCCTCTCTGACACTCAGGCTCTCCGCAGCCCTCGTCTCTCAGTTGCGCCCCCCAGGCACTATGGCTTCCACAGCCTTTTCCGCGCTGCCCCCTTTGCTCTGGGGTTACTGCAGCCTTGGGGCTCAGGTGGCCGTAGCCATGCCTGGCCCCTTTGCTCTAAGGTGGGGTCTGTGCACCCCAAATGCTTTGCCTTCTCTGGCACCTTTCTTGCTGCCCCTCTCTCTGGGGCTGAGGTTCCCACACCACCGTGGGCCCCCTATGAGGCCTCCTCCATCCCCTTATAGCCTCTCCCAGTCCTCCGGTTTAAACAACAAACACAGGCTTCTGCACTCTAACTTAAATCCAGGTCTCATGGCTAAAACATCTTCTGAGCCACCCCACAAGTGCTTCATCTCTCCCCCATATCATCAGCTGCACCCACCTTCAAACTTTTCCCTTTTTCCACTCAGGGCAGAGCTCCTTCTCCTTTTGTTTCAGGCAGGGCCCCCCATTGTGGCCTCAGCCTGGGAGTTATATAGGCCAGGCCTGCCCCTTCTGGTCAGCTGACTAAACAGGTGTAAGCCCCTAGCTCCTCCTTGTTGCCCTGGCAACTGGCACCTGGGTGACCATTCCTACTCTTCAAGTAGCAGGCACCTTAGTGCCCTGCTACAATCTACATGTAACATTAATGCAACACAATAAACTCTGGTGTAGTTCATGCCAGAGTTAACTGCTCACAGGTGCAGCATCTACACATGCATGCAGGACAGCAGCACTTTGAGCCAGGGCAGAGCAT
>NW_017728950.1:61118756-61120051 GCF_001723895.1 Crocodylus porosus | reverse complement strand
AAATACCAATAATATTATAATAAATAAATATTATTTATAAATATGGTTTTATATGTGCATGTATGTGTATATAATATATATGCATATATAATATTTATATATGCAAAAAGAAAATATGTAATAGGATCTGTATGTGTGTGTATATCTCTCTCTCTATATAATATAATATAATATAATATAATATACATTATCTAATAGAACCTGTATAAAGCAAATTGTATCAATAGGTAGGTGTCTAAAATAGTGAAATCACATTGAATATATGCATGTTGTAGTTATAATAAACAATAATGATGACATTCTGTTATATATGCATGCCAGACCACCATTCTAGCATACATTTCCAACAACAGGGTCTGGAACTAATGAAAACATAAAAACCACTTATTTTTATAACCACTGTAGTCCCATAAAATTGCATACAAATAGTCTACACAATGATACATATTTATAGTATATTGTTGCTGAATAAACATTTGATCCAGAATCTGGATTCCTGTAGTCTAAATATTTTTTCCCTCCATAATTTTTTAATTGGGCATATTCTATTTGTAGTCTGTGAAGGAAAGAGTGTTGGTTAAATGTTATATCAGTGCATATTGGTATGAAGAATTAATGACCCTATGGATTACTTTACAAATAAATTGTTACTACTAATTGCTGTATTTACTTCAATATAAGATGACCCCCCCCAGTAATTAGATTCCATATATGAAAAAATGTGTACATTTATTATACTTTGTCAGGTATTGAATCTAAATACTGGAGATTTGCCTTGAATATGTCTCCCTCCCACTGATACAACAAGGAAAATAAATATGGAGTTCAAAAAGCCCCCTAGTCCTCTGCCCTCTCAGCTTCTTCCCCCTCTAGCCCCTTCTTTCTCTTCTTACTGTAATATCCTAGAGTGCCTGAGCACACGGGAGTGAGGGGCAAATTGAAATAAACATACCTATAGTAATTTGTATGTAGGCAAATTACTACAGGCAGGTACCCATAGACTTAGTTCATCCAGATCTGATGCTTTTTAATTTTTTTTAAACTGCTGCAAGTTTTATCACAAGTATTCCATAAACAAACTTTTAAGCAGCACTTTTGTACCTTATTTTTTCTTATAGAATCATAGAATCAATGAATCAGAAGGGACCTGGACAGACTATCTAGTCCGACCCCCTGCCATGGGCAGGAATGAGCACTGGGGGTGGGAGGGGTCATAAGACCCCAGCCAGGTGCCTGTCCAGTCTCCTCTTGAAGATCTCCAGGGCAGGTGAGAGCACCACCTCTCTGGGAAGCCT
>NW_017728950.1:61095101-61118656 GCF_001723895.1 Crocodylus porosus | reverse complement strand
GCTCAATATAGGCCATGTGTTTTATAGCAATACTCAGTGTTGGCTGCATTTAATCAACTTCATAGCTGATTTCCATTACTAAGCACATGCTGTTTTTGGCAGAAGTTTAATGATGGACAGTGAGTATGAAAATATAATATAAGGGGCTTTTTTCTCCATGCTGATTGGGGAAAACAACCTTGTTTTGTACTCAGGTAAATATGGTATTTGTATTATGCTAGCTTCCAGATGCCAAAGTCAGAGCTGAGATGCCGTTGTGTGAGGCATTACCTCAAGGATATTCTAATTCAGGGCTGTCCAAATGCTGGCCAGGAAGCTTCATGTGGCCTGTGAGTGGTTAATCTGCAGCTGATGGACTCCCACCCAGGCACCACTCACCCTGTTGCTTCTGTTGTTGTTGCTGTGGCTGAGGATCTTTGAGCTCTTGGTCCCTCCTTCAGATTCTGCTTCCTGTCTCTGCCACTAGAGGTAAGATGGAGCAGCCAGGGGGGCTGTGGTTCCCAGGGAGGGGTGTGTTATGTGCAGCCTCCAGATGCTCAGATGTTGGAAAATGCTATTCTAAATTATGATGTGTTCAAAGAGCTCCAGGAGACTGAAAACAGTTGGGGATTGATATGCATGGAGTTACATGCCCTTTCACCTTCATCTGCTACTCTTTTTTTCCTGACGTGTTTGATGGAAGCCTGCACAAGAGCCTCTGCACTCTTGAAGGAGCACCCTTGCATGAGGATCATCTTCCTAGGTCAAAATAAAACTGTTCTAGGACTAGGTCCTGCCAGGGGTGTGGTGAAAATCAACCTCCCCACTGGAGAATCCAGCCCTGTATTTATAATTCCCTCACTGTGGCAAGTGCAATAGATTTCTCAAACACTGATTCTAAAATGAGCTTGCTGGGATGTTTTACTTTTCTTTTTTTCATTGGCAACAGATTTCTTTCAAGGACTTGTGGCAAAGTTTAATTTTACAACTACTGTCTTTGTGCAGAAAGGTTTTACAAGAGCCGCATTTGTGCTTGATGTCAGATCTTTGCTAAGATGAACCTGCTAACTTTTCTGACCAGGCATTTCCAGAATGGTAAACAAATGCGGTAGGCAGAGTAAAGAGGGAAACATAAAGCTGGATTAGAAAATGGTTACAGAAAGATATGCGCCTGGTAGTTTTCACAAAAAATGTGACAGCATCTGCCACTGAGGTTGTAAAATATTTGGGGCCTTGAAATTCAACCAAAGGTAAAATGCACAGCACAACAGACCCTCTGCCCATTATGGAAGAAAAGGCTAAAGCAACAGATAAAAGCAGGGGACAATGGGACTTTCCTCTGGAAGCCATTTCAGAAACACTTCCTAATCCATCACCTGCATACTGATATATCCATGCTCTCCCTTGGAAAGCTAAGGATGTGAGTGTAGCTTGTTCTCTCTTTTTGGAGTCTCAGCTGGTAATTAATGAAGTCAGATCTTGGCTTGCTGACTAACTGGCTGTGCCTTAGGGGAAAGGTTTAGTTACATGGTAAAAGAAAGAAAAAATATTTTTTTGGTGAGGCAGGTTTGGATCTACTACTGACTCTAAAATTGCTTCCTCCCTGAACTGCTGCATTTGTAACACACTGTATCCCTTTCCACTCCTAATCTAAACATAATTACCATTCTCTCTGCCACAAGATACGCATCCCATTGGGAGAGGACAAACTACTTCAACACATAGTAAGTGTCCTTTCCTCCCCCCCCACGCCCCCACCTCCGTGGATAGGTAGATGCTTTATAAACCATAAAAATAATAGTATTAAAATTTAAAACTTGAGATAGTAAAGACCAGACTTTCAAATGAATAGCCCCTTTGGAGAAGCATTCTGTGGTCCTGGTAGGCAGAATTTTATAATTAAATTATTTCTGTAAGCACACTTTTGAGACTCAAACCACAGTTATTTATTTCAGTAGACATCCATGATTTGGGGCTATGATTTCACAGAAACACCTCAGGATTTCAGTGCAGTGGCCCAAACTTCTAACTCAAATTACCCTCAAACCTATTCTATTATACCCTCCAACCTAATCACTAGCCTAATCCCAATCCTAATGCTAATGCTAATCCTAATCCAGATTTGGAATTTTGCTTCATTGGGGGTATAATCCTTTATATTTTGGCAAAGTTTCCAGACTCTGGATCAAGGAGGGGAATTTTGTTTTCCTCATAGAACCTTGGATACTTTTTTTTTATTTGGTGGGGGTGGGGGAGACCTAGCTATGCTACCTTCCCTTTTATTTCTTCATTTGGAAATTGCTGATTTTATGCCTTAATTCTTCTCTTAACCCATGTGTGCAATGGGATTCTAGATATACTCATCATGGACTGAAATTACAGTACACTGGGTGCATCTACATATGCTATTAATGAGCCTGAATTTTCTGTGAAAACTTTAAAGTGTTCCTGGGAGCCTCCATCAGGAGCAAATTGCCCTTCTTCCCTGCTCTCCCCCAGGTGCCAACCCTGGGGCTGGCAGGGAGCACAGGGGCCAGTCTCAATCCCCAGGTGGCTGAGAGAGCCATCCCCACTCAGCTGGCAGGCAGTGTCTCCATTGAACAGGGACAGCTTTCCTGGCCACATGGGGATCAGGTCCTGACCCAATTTCCATGTGGCTGGGATACAGTAGCCCTGGCTGCTGGTGCAGCTGTCCTGGCCATGTGGGGATTGGGATAAGTCCTGATTCCCATGTGGCAGGGAGACAGCTGCCCCTGCAGCCAGAAAAGCTCCCCCCTCCACATACAAACACATCAGGGCTTAACCAGGCAGCAGTGGCTGCAGATTAGTCTAATGCTCAGTAAAGTATCTCATGTAGATGTGCCCACTGTCTTGATGATGCAGTTTTTTTTCCTATAGAATTCCCAGTGATTTCAAATGGAAACTCCACATATCAACCAATCAGGTGTGTGGATGATAAATTATATTTAACATATTAGGACCAGATCCTGGAAGGCACCAAACACTTTCAATCTCCAGTTAAGTCAATGGTGAAGAACGCATGACATATTTTCAGGTCCAGACCAAAAAATTCTATGTAGAATTTATGGTCCCAGTAGAGAAGAGGTTCATTCTCTTCCATCTCTTTAGCCCTGTCTTTGAAAACAAACAGGTTGACTTAGAATATGGTCATCAAGTAGTGATCTTGATATGTGCCATTTCAGCAGCTCTGCTGGATGCAGAATACAGAAATATTTATATTTCTTACTCACTCTAGGTTAGAAACATACCAGTTTCTGGCAAGCTTAGTAATTTGATTTAGGCTAACCATGAAGAGAGAGGCTTGAAAGGGAGAGGTAGAAAGTAGGGATATGCGATGCTTAGGTCACTGATTCAATTTGGAGAAGATTTGTCCCAATTCAGAAGCTGACCCACAGAATCCAAATCAAATTGGATCAAAAAACTCCTCTGAATCAATTTGGAGCCTCCAAATAGATTCAGAGAAAGATTTGATGGTTTGGAAGGCAGTCTTTCAGGGGAACAGAAACTGAGAAGAGGGAGGAAGCACAGGGGGAGGAAGACTGACATTTGTGCCAGTGACTGTGAACTTTCCCTGAGTCTCCTTCCAATCACAGTGGTCTGGGGGAGGGATGTAGAAACAGCATATAAGCCTCTGTCTGCAGCCTTTCTGTCCCTTTTGTGAGGTGTTTTTGCCTGAGCAAAAGAGGGGCAGGCAGCTGGCCCAGAAACAGGTAGGTGGGTGGAGATATAACTGGCACCAGGAAGGCCCCCCATTACAGGTTACCATCCCTTCTGTTTTCATCCAAATCTCCCAAAAAATGACAAAAGTATAGGTATTTCAGTGGTTTCCCCATTATAGTCTATGGCCGAATCACTGAATCTCTCTGAATCAGCACTGAATCTTTCAAAGTCAATTCAGCCACATTGATTTGGGACAGTGATCTGAATCTCTGAATTGAATCACCGTCCTCCGAATTGGCTGAATCCAAATCTGAATTGAATACTTCCCTATTCGCACAGGCCTAGTAGAAAGCTCACCAGCTTAGAAGGCAACACTGAGTTGAACTTTCTAGTGAGGCAAATATATTACCTATTGCTGCATTGCTAAGAGAGACAAATATCAGAAGGTGAAAGAGGAGGATTAGTCAAAAAAAGTTACTTTGATTTTAGTGAAGGATTAAAATACCAAATTTAAATCACCATCATTCAATTTTCTCATGCTTTGATTCAGAAAAAAACATCCTGACTGGTTGTGCTTTAATTAATGGCATGTAAGATGTTGACAATGACTAAGTGTTTTCTTGGACTGAGGACCTCAATATTTTTTCCCCTAAAAGATAGCATTTTAACAAAATTCCATTTTTAGTTGTCTTTACAGTATAACTGCAAGCATAGCTCACACCTATATGGTTTTAGTTCACTGCTTTCTGAACGTTGATGCTGTTGTTGCACATTTCCTTTTAAGAGAAAACAAGGGTGAACTTACTAAGCTATTCAACTCCTATTAATAAAACCTGGCTTTGAAGTAGAATAATTCCCTCCTGCAAATCAGTGTGGATCTAGTGGTTTTCTTTAAAAACACTGCACTAGGGAAGGGTAACTTAAAGACTTTGTCTCAAGAAATGTCTCAAAACTATCGGTATTGTTCTTTCCTTAAAGAATGCATCCATCAAAGTATGAAAACACAACACCTTCCTTAAAGGTATTAGACAAAGCGGTGAATAGTCTCTCCACACCTTTTTGAAATAAGGCATTGTGAAGTCACATGGAAACAAATGTCCTTAGTTTTACAGATTTCAGTCTACATGCTTCCCAGGTCTGCCAAATTTGCCTGGGTGCCAGACCCTCTTGGACCTCCCTTCAGTGGGGTCTATTTAGTTAATTTTTTATAGCTCAGCAGTCTTAGTACTGTGTTTAAGCCACACACACACTTTTGGTTTAATTTAACCTATATTAGCTTCGACTCACACATCCTAATTTCTGTAACAATAACTAGCTTCCCTACCGTATTCTGCAGTTTTTATGAAGTGCTGTATTTGGCTCCACAGTGCTGCTGTAAAGATACCTTGAAGTCAAGATTTAATTTACTGCAAGAAGTCCTTCACTGAAAGAAGCTGGCTCACACTTGACACGTTGCTACACTACAAGAACTCGTAAATACAGCACCAGACATACCTTGCAACTGGAGTTTTCTAATAATCCCCATTAGGACTCTATGTGCACTGAATTTGGAAACAGTCCTGGGCCCAGTAAAATGAAATCTAATATTTCTAGAAACTTGTTTAAAATAATACTAATTCTTGGAAAACAAAGCAGTAGGCAGATTAAGCAAGCAGATGAGATAAGTGATCACTTGTGCAAGATGTTTGCAATGTTATAAGATCTATGGTCTGCACTGCTGGCTAATGAATTAGTGACATATTGCAAAAGAAAAGGTTATCACCTGCTGCCTATTAGGATGTAGACACCTGTCCAACAGGAAAATTGACCAAGAACTCCAATTAATATATCAGCAAAGAATTCTCAGATGGTGATGACTTTTCATATTTACTAACCCAAAAGTGACAAGAAAATTTACCAGTTTATGCACCAAATATGCTCACTTGCACTGAATCATTGTGGTGATGATGGTGAAAAATATAATATTTTACTTGTCCAGAGAAAAATGTTGTCAGGTTATATTAAACCTGGAATGGATTCAATTCTAGGCAAAAGACTTCTTTTCTACAGAAATCTAGCCCCACCAGGGCAATGAAGTGCATCAGCATGAACTGTCCCTGCCTATCGCTTGCATGTTGAGGTGGCCTGGTGCTGGAGAGAGTACTATAACATAACTTGATAATCAAATGGATAACACAACTGGCTAACAAAAATAAGTCTCTTTATTAGATTTTGTCCCAGGCAGTAATCCACTATCTTTATTAAGTCATTCTAATAACATCCTGACATGAAAATGCTGATGGATAGGAGACTTAGTGAAAGACCTTCTTTTTAGTCTATGCTTCTTTGCTAGCATGTCTATACAAGTTGACCCCTTTCTTATTCAACATATTTCAAACTGGGACCAGAATAGATTTTATCTTTGCTGCTGCTGTAATAAGAGCATACAAAAGCCATGAGAGCTATAAAACCTGAGACAGAGCAAAAATAAAATAAAATAAAATATAATACAATAAAATAAAATAAAATAGAAAAAACACAGGAGAGGTTCAAAATACAAGCTATTTTTGAACGCAATGATCTAGCATGTTGAAACCAACTGCACAGCCAAGAGAACACAGGTGTATGCCACATGACCAGGTGATAATAAAACAACCCTAGAATGTGATTTTGAGGAGTCTGGCAATGGTTTCGTCTCCATAATACATTCATCCCAAGGTGCACTTGTGCATCTGTTTCATATTTAGATAGTTTTTACTGGTAGCTTTAAAGAATATCAAGCAGATGATTATCTACATTTAGGAGACCATATGTTAACAAGGAGCTGGAAGGTGACATGACAAGGTTGGTGAAGCATGCTTACCATATGCAAAAGCGCTGAGCAGCGTCAGAAGTTCATAAATGGACAGGAACCATTAAGCAGCTATAAAATGATATTCTCTCTTATTTGATACTCTGTTACCAACACTGAGAGGTTTGAGAGATGAGACATGGGGCAATTTTACCAAGCAGGGAAATATCTAAATTACTTACTTTAATCGCTGCAGCATCAGTAAAAAAGAATAATTCCTATGGACTATTTTCACTGCTATGAAATGCAAAAGAGCATTTTGTCCTCTTCAATCCCTCCATTCAACAAAAACATGCAGAGAGGAAGAGTAATAGAGTGCAGGGATGCCAACATCTAGGAAACACTTTTCCCATTGAAAGCAAAAGGTCAAATCCTGTGAGGAACTGAGTAGTCTTAGCTTTCAAATAAACAAGAGTTTAGAATGCATAGTACCTTACAAGAATATCATTTCCCCAATGATTTCTGGTTTAATCCAAAGCAGAAGTACTCAAATAGAACAAACAGATAGAAACCAACCAGTTTTCATGAGATTTTCAAGTTTCCATGACCCAATAGACCAATTTTCCAAAACTTTTCAAGTGCAACTTGTCATCAGTACCCAGGAAACTATTCTAGCTCAGTAGTATCTTATACCAGCCTTGTGCAGGTTTACATAATTATAATCAGGCTAAAACAGGGATGAATCTTATAAACAAAGAACATCAAAATTAACTCAATTTTATTTAACTTTGATGAAATATTTTCTATGTACATTAACCCATGATATCATCCTAATAAATAAGGAGGTACTGGAGATAATCAATCAACTGAAGATGAGCGCTGTGCAAAGCTTTGGGAGGTGATTCGATTTGGAGGAGATTCAGCTGAATTGGGTGGCCAAATCTCCAAATCTGAATCAAATCAGGGGACCAATTAAAAGGTCCAAATTGATTCAAAGCTCTCCGAATCTTCGGAAAAGATTCGGAGAGCTTTGATGATTCAGGCAGTCCCCGGTGGCTGCAGCAGGGAGCTGCAGCCACTCCAAGCTGGTAAGTACTGGGGTTGGAGGAGACGGGGCTGAGGGAGGTGGGAGGGGGTCATGGGGGGACCCCCCTGCCAGCCCCCAGCCCCGGCCTGCTCCTCCAGTCCCCTGACCCACGCCCACTCCCCCAGCCCTGCCATGGCTGCCCTGCCTGTCCCAGCTCGCATCATTTTAAAAAAAAGCTCCGGTGCTCACTAGGTGTTGCCAGACACGTGGGGGGGGGGGGGCCATCCCTGCTGCCCCCCACTGCCCCATGCTTCATGGAGTAAACCAAGAAAAGCCCTGGGACTCACTGCTCCTGCAGTGGCCTCAGGGTTTTGGCGGGCTTGTGGCAGATCCCTCCATGTAGCAGGGGGCAGTAGAAGGCAGTGGGGATCACCCGCCTGCTTGGCAGCCCCTGGTGAGTCGGGGCTCTTTTTTTCAAAGTGGAGGGTGGAGCAGCCATTGCTGGGTTGGGAGAGGGGTGGGGGATGGGCCTGCCCTGGCTGATTCGGAGATTCAGCCAAATTGATTCAGGACAGCAATTTGAATCACCAAATCAAATCACTGTTTCCTGAATCGGCCAAATCTGAATCCAAAATGAATACTAGCCACTTTGCACAGGCCTACTGAAGATGTACTGACTTGACTCCAGAGCAGACTATTCCATATATTTTGTGGAACTTTATTAAAAAATTCTGATTTTTCAAAATTTAGTCTGTTTTTTGGAGAGCAAAAATTCCCCACATCTTCTATAGCTGGTAAAACAACTGGGTTGGGAGAATCATGACAATATCTTTGACATTTTTCCCAAGATATTTCTTTTTCTCATGAATCAAAGTTTCTGTGAAAAATGTAGTCAAATATCAAAATTTGAAAATGTTTGGCTGGTTCCAGACTGCACATGTCTTAGGAATAAATCAGTTTTGATTAAACCAGTTTGCTAAACTGGTGGCTAAATGTTGGTAAACTCTAAGGTGGAATTTCTAATTAAAACATGAAAGAAAGACAGGCCGACCCCATGACAACCAAGTAGATAGAAAACTCATTTGGGATGTATCCATGTCTCAGCTCTGCCATCCTCTCATATCCCAAGCTATTGGCTTTCCTGGGATGATTTTTTTTCAATCACCTCTATTGGGTTTATTCTATTTTTAAATTAATGATTAAATATTCAATGGTTCATGCAAAATTTAGTCATAGTTCTTTGTAGCTCCCTGGATAGCTCTCTGATCACTTGGCCACTATAACCAGTGCTGTTCTTGTGTGTACTTAAAGTATGGCCAAAACTAAAATTAGGAATTTTTAGGCAGTCTCAGTGGAGGCAAGCTGTGTTCTTACTGCCTTTGGGTAGAAAGGGTTAAGGGTGGGAATATTCATGGCCTTAGCCTGGGGAAGTAGAAAGGGTAAATTCATCCATGCCTCAGCCTCAGCTCTTTTTGAACCTTTCCCGATAGTTCTTCCTCTAATTCAAAGTTGAAATGTTAGAAGAGATATTCTATAGTCTGCTCCAGCTATAAAATCATATTTTCCTTCTTATTGTGAGTGTCTGCAATTGTTCTTTCTTAGTGCTTAACCTTTAAAGTCAGGAGGTCATTTGGAAGCTCTCCAGTCTGAAATGCAAACGTCCATATTTAAAATACAGAACCTTTTTAAAAGTTTGAAGGTATTTTTATTTGAAAGCTCAGTTTATAATGACTGTTGTCCATCAAGTCAGAACTACTTTCTCGCCAAGGATCTTTATTGTTTCTTTCTTATTACATGGTATAACAATTCTTTGGTAACTCATTTCCTGAAGAAGATTACTTTTCAGTATCAAACTTTGCCAATGGGCCTTTTTTGGGCCAAAGTCTGCAAATCTGCATTGCAATGAAGCAGGACTGCTTTCCAGTCATTGCCGACTGCAAAGAAAAGTCTGTTGTCTGCTCTACCATTTCCTTCTCTGCACATTTACTGCAGATTAAGGATATATACACTGGGCTGTTCTCACTTAAATTAGCATGCCTTACAATGAAACACAAAACTAAGAGAAACTCAGCTAATTTACGATTTTGTTACAAAATCAAGAATTGGCCCAATTTTATCTAAAAATTTGCTAAGATCCTCAAATCTTTTTAGTGATATGGCCCTAGTTTTAGTCAACCTAGGTAGATATATGATTTTAAATAGATACAGATGTTGAAAAAAGGGCTGGGATTTTGAGCTGTGTCCAGAATAGGTAAAGGATAACACTTTCAAAAATGTGTATGTCCTATTTTCAAAAGTTGCTTAGGTGCTTTGGAGGCAAGGTCCCATTTTTTAAAATATTAAATCTGTAGGCAATTTTGAAAATACTATCCAAAAGCTAAGGTTTGGAGTAGAAGTTCAGATTTGAAACAGCCAAAATTTGGCTTCAGATTTGCTGATAAATTTATCTCACAAGATAATAGCAAGATGATGCTATTTTAATAATATTTTACTTCCAAATAGTTGAAATTTTGGTCATTTTTTTCTATGCATTTAATAGCAGAAATATTAGAAAGCTTAGCTATTTTTAAAAGATCTTGACTTTTTTGGGACAACTTCTCTTATTACATTGTAGGCATATCCTACCTGAAGATGGACGCTTTACTTTGTATTGCATACAGGACATATGAATAGATTAAGATTGGGACATACAAATCTAAGCCTCTCTGAATGAAAAGTGGTATGGAATCCAGAATCTGGTTTTGACTTTGAATCTGGAAGGACATGTGGAACTTATACAAACCAAAATCATATACCACTGTGAGTAAAGTCTAGTGAAAGACACTTTAATGTGATCTACATTTCATGAAGAAATGTGGAATGACACAATTATCGAAATTTTGAAAATATTGAAAACTACATTGCATCTTCTTTTCCTATAACACAAATATGCACAAACAAATCCAGGATCTGCTATTAACAACATTTGATGACAATATGTATTATGTGAGCATAAAAAAAGCTTCTGATACAATGCACAAAAAAACCCTTTGTTAATTTTCTGACGTGAGAATATTTTTCAGATAGCTCTGCTGATGAAAGCTGACACGGCAAACACAACCTATAAACACTGATAGCTCACTGATAACTATAGTAATAATAAACAATTATAGTCAATGTTCAATTGTTATAGAAGACTTGCGTTGAAAAACCCTACTGGCCTCACAAGTTGGTCAACAGTAAGATGGAAGGTCCCATATTCCTCACCCAGGGACTAATTGACTACTGGAAAGTTTTTTTCAATCTCTTTATTCTTGGTATTATGATGCTCATATGCACTTGAATCTGGACCAGGGTTTCATTTTGTTAGGTACTGCACAGATACCACAGCTTTCCTTAGGAAATGAAAAGCAGAAACTACGTGCGTGTGTAATCACTTTAGGTTTAGACTTTAACAATCTTACTCCACATAATAACACCATGCAAGAACCAAGCAAGGGGATGAACTATGACTGACAGTATTTGTGCTATGGCTCCCACCATGTTCTTGGCTGGCCTATATTAATAACAATGACTTCCCCCTCCATACCATCTCATCTCTTTCGGCCAGCATACTTGAAGGTATATACAAGGTTCTGCCCCTTCTGCATTTTTTCTCACCCAGATTCCTGGGAGAGAGATTTATATCCTCCTGGGGCACATCCCCATGAATGCGCATGTTCAGGGGTGCGTGTTTCCCATGGGACAAACAGCAGTGGCACATATATGTTCTCAGGCTATTTGACACCACTTTGTCCCCACTTTGGCATGTGGCAATGGGACCTGGGTGGGGTAGGGGAAGCTGGGGCCAGCGTCCTGCAGGCCTCCCAGTGCAGCAGCAGTGCCAAGCCAGCCACTCAGAGCCTGGCCAGCAGCCAGAGCTTGGCTCCCACTGGCCAGGCTCCAGTTTCTGGCCACGCATGTTGCTGCAATGTGTACTGCACTTTTTTTAGCAGTGATTTTTTTTGGTAAAAAAACTACCATGCTACCAATTGGCAGTGTGGCGCATGGGTACACATGCCTAACATATGGTTTGCAGTGCCTTAAATGGCTTTGATGTGCCACAAACCACACATATGTGCTCATGGGGACATGCCTCTGGAGGTTGTTTCATCCCAGTAGTGAGGCATCCATGATGAAGGTAGTCTATGCATGGAGCTAGGGAGCATTGTTTCTGTATTCTCCTGTGCGGGCATATTTGATAACAGAAAATCTTCCTATACATATTCTTTCTCCATTTCTCCGTGTGATGCAGAACATATCCACTTTTACATCTATAGTTTAATCCTGCAAGCTACTCAGGTCCTTTGGACAAGTGTGTATCTCAAGTGTTCGACAAATTGCAGATCATATCCCATATAAACTTAAGTTATAATCAGCACATAAGAGTATGTGGTCCAGGTGAAACTACTATAAGGTGGGTGCATAACTGGTAGGACAACTGCATTCAAGGAGGATTAATCAATATTTCAATATCAAACTGGGAGGAAATATCAACTGGGACATACCAGGAAATTTTCCTGGGTTTGGTGCTGTTTAATAATTTAATTAATGGTCCAGTGTTGAAAGTGAAAGTACTGTACAATGTTTACATTTGTACACGATACCAGGTAGTGTAGCAGATAATGAAGAGGACAGATTTAAGATTTAAAATGACCTTGATAGACTGGAAAACTGCTTTGAAATAAACAGGATACAATTCAATAATGACAAATGTAAAATCCTATACTTGGAAAGGCACAATCATATGCACAAATACAGAATGGGAAATGATTGGCTAAGATGCAGTATTGCAGAAAAGGATCTATGAGTTATACTTGAATCACAAGCTGAAAATTAGTCAATGCTATAATTCTGTTGCCAAAAAAGCTAGTAGCATAGTGTAACCACATATTTTAATAGGAGTGTTATAAACAATTCACATGAAGTGTTTCTCCACTTCTGTTCAGTACTGGTAAGACATCATCTGGTGTGTTACGTCCAGTTCTGAACACCATATACCAAGAAATATATGGACAAGAGGCCAGAAGAAAGCAACAAAAATGATTAAAGGCCAAGAAAATGTGACCTGCAAGGTAAGATTTGAAGAACTTGGATTACTTAATCCAGAGCAAATAAGATAGAGGGGAGATATGATAACAACATTCAAGCACAAAAAAGCAGTTATAGAGATCACAGTGATCAGTTGTAAAGGGAAGGTTGGGGTAAGTGTGGAGGAGGATGGGGGGAAGTATGGATCCTTTACTAAATAGTAAATTTACTAAATGGAGAAAGCAACCCAATGACAGAGGATGCAGAAAAGGCTGAAGTACTCAATAGGCCTGTGTGAATAGGGAAGTATTTGATTCAGATTCAGCCAATTCAGAGGACAGTGATTCAATTCAGAGATTTGGATGACTGTCCTGAATCGATTCAGCTGAATAGACTTTGGAAGATTAGGTTCTGATTCAGAGAGATTCGGAGATTTGTCCATAGACTATAATGGGGAAACACTGAAATACCTATAACTTTGTTATTTTTTGGCAGATTTGGATGAAAACAGCAGGAATGGTAACTTCTTCTGAGGGCATGAGGTCTGCCAAGTTTCAAGAAGATAGGTACAGGGTTTCTGGGAAACTGCACCTCAAGGTGCTGACAAGCAAAACTCATGACGTGTAACTTCGTGTGTGCGTTAAGGTTCAGCAGGATGAAAACTGCAGGCATGGTTGCTCCTGTTCTCACCCTCACAACTCCACTGCATCCAGTAAGCCTCAGGCCACTCAAAGATCTTACAGGTCTGGGCTTTCCCCATCCAGGACTGTGCAGTGGCTGGAGGTTATCAGGTGCCTTCTGCTCCTAACCTGCCTTTCACCAGGGAGGTTTGTGGTCCTGACATTTCCTGGGGCTGCTGTGCCACTGGCAGTCCCTCCCAGGCCTCCCTACCTTGGCAGGGTGAAGCTTTAGGTCATGCCTAGGATGATATGGGGCCTCCGACTCACCATCTAGCCCCAGCCCCAGCCCTTATACCTCCAAGTTCTTCCTGGCATGAGAGCTCAGCAGGGAGATATTCTTCACCTGCTGGCTGGTGAGAAACTAAACTGCTGCCTCCAGCTGTGAGAGCGGGGCATTAAGTGGCCACCCTGTCCTGCCTCATGCGGGCATGAGGAAGCATCTAGTTCAGGGGTGGGCAAAATATGGCCATTCTATGGCCCATTGGGCCCCTAAAGCATTTAGAAAATTAATTTTTATCTGCCCTTGGCTCCTGTCAAAAATGACAGGAACCAAGGGGAGTAGGACCCAAGGGAAGCCCAGCAGACTCCCAAAACAGCAGGGCCCACCTGGCCTCGCCCCCCACAGCCAGAGCCCCAGGAGGGGCTTCTAGCCTGGGAGCACGTGGCTGCCGGCAGCGCTGGAACCTCAGGTAAGAGGGAAGGGGAGGTGGAAGGGTAGGAGAGGTCCCCAGGCAGGGAAGCAGCCTGGGAAAAAGTGGCCTGGGAAAAAGCTGAGCACAGGCAGGGGGAAAGTGGCCCTTCACCCACTCCGTGGCCAGCACCCTGCACTGCAGCCACTCGCAGCCTGTGTGGGGCTGCCTGTGCCTGCTATGGATAGCCCCGTGGGCTGTAAGCAAGTGCAGCAGGGAGTGCTGGCCATGGGGTGGGGGAGGGGCTGCTTTTCCCCATGCTCAGCTTTTCCCCATGCTCAGCTTTTCCCCGGGCTCCTTCCCAGCATGGAGGAAAGTGGCCCCTGCCCTGCCCTGTGGCCAGCGCCACGTGCTGCAGCCACTCACAGCCCATGTGGGGCTGTCTGGAGCAGGCACAGGCAGCCCCAGGTGAACACAGGGCGGGTGAGGGGCCGCTTTTCCCCCTGCCCCCGTGTTCAGCACCACCTTGTAACCTGGCTCCACTGCCAGCCTGGGCCCTGCGCCAGCTCCAGCCTTGCCCAACCACTTTTGAAAGACGGGCCTATGAGCTTGACTTCATCAACCTCCTAGGTACAGAAACTCACGGACTCAATATAGACATTGGATTTATGACCCAGTACAACCTGCCTGACACCTGACTCCTCAAGTACCTCTGCACTTTTACCTGCTACATCCTCCTCCCCCCCTACCACAGCCTGTCTCTAACACCCAGACTCCTCCATTTCTATTTTCACTGACTGGTTTTCTTGCTTGCATTGCATGCCAGCCTCTGGCTGCTTTAATATTCCTTCCATCCAGGAAGAGCACACAAATACCACTAGATGCTTCCTCATCCTGATGAAGGGTTTTAAACCTGAAAGCCCATGCCTTGCAGATGGCATCCCAGGCAGCTAAGCTGAGCTCATCTGGAGCCTCACAACTCCACTGCAACCAGCAAGCATTAGGCCTGTCACAGACATGATGGGTCTGAACTTTCCCCAGCCAGGACTGTGCGTGCATGTGGTGGCTGGAGGTTATGGCACCTCCTACTCACCTTTCACTACAGAGATCCTAAGTCTTGACGTTTCCTGGGGCTGCCATGCCACTGGCAGTCTCATCAGGCCTCCCAACCCTGGCAGGGTGCAGTATTAGTGGTCATGCCCAGGACCTGGAGCCTCATCCTTTCCCAGAGCCTAAGCCCATACCTCCAAGTTCATCCTGACACAGGAGCTCAGCAGAGACATGTTCTTCCCCTGCTGGCTGGTGATGCAGTGAGTGCTGCATCCAGCTCTGAGAGCAGGCCATTAAATGTTTTTTTTAAAAAAAAGAAATAAAAAAAAAAGAAGGAAATAGGAGCAGACAGGACAGGTGTTCCTGGGCAACTGTGGACAGATCCTGCCTCATTTGGGTGCAGGTTGCCCAATAGGCCAAGGGGTCGCAGTCCAGCGGCTCCACATCCTTAGTGAGATAGGTAGCCACCAAAGCCTCATTGCTACCTGCCGGGGGCTGGGGTCTGGTGCATCTGGACCCCAACATTGAAGCCATGCCCTTGGCCCACATTGGCACTGGCTGGTGTGGAGGAGATTGGCTGGTGCTGGTGCTGGGAGTGCTGGCACGGGAAAGTGCATCCCCCTCGCCCACATCTCCTCGCCTCTGCCCTTCTGCCTCCCTAACTCTGTTCACCAGCATCTCTGTCCAGTGATTGAGGGTTTTGGTGCTGCCAGTGCACATGCTCCCCTTCACCCTTGGGTTGCACATGCTTGCCAGTATGTGGACTGTACTGGATCACAACAGATCCAGCTGTCTTTTGATGCTCTTCTTCAGCCTTCTCACCAGTGCCTGCTTGTCTGGTGTCAGCGGCTTGCCCCAGTCAGGAACACTGATCCCTTGGAACTTCTCCATTTGGTTCTCAAGCTACTTCACTACGTAGATCACCTGGCTAAGGAGGACATCGCCAGTGCTGAGGAATGGCTTGAGGACCACCAAGATTTGGGAGATGGTACCCCACTCTGCTTTGTTAACGGGGCTGCCGATCCCAGTCTCTCTGAACAAGGCCATCTCATGGATAGCCTTCTGTTGCTCCACCAGCCTCTTTAGCATCAGGTATGTGGAGTTCTACTGAGTCTCTACATCCTGCATTATTTTGTGCTGTGGGATGTTCAGCTCTGCCTGTTTCTCCCACAGCATCTGGCCCCCCTTGATGCTGCAGTAGCAGTAGTCCACCACCTTTCTGCATTTTTAAATCAGCTGGGTGGTAGTGATGGTGCCATTACTGGCAGTCCCTGACTATGAGGTGTAGCTTGTGTGCCACACAGTGGTTGACAAAAAAGTTGGCATCATGGACCGCCTTGACTATATTGTCTCCACTGTAGGTGATAATGAACCCACAGGTGATCTCGTCCTGCCCAATGATCCACCCCTGCAGCATGTGGTTCATGGCCACCATGACTTCCCTTGCCATGTGGGACTCATCCATCACTTCGGCTTGAAGAAGAGCCCACTGACAGCCTGACTGGTTGCACCAGTGCCCTGTGAGGGAGAGGAAGGTGTGATCTCCACTCCAGCTGCTCCAGATGTCTGAGGTGAAGTGCAAAGCTACCTGTGGCCCTGCCTTGCACAACTCCTCCTTCAAGTATTCCCTGAATGCCTCTTACAGGGAGGGCACCCCTGTCCTGTTAAAGGTGGTGTGTGTGAGACTTGGTAGGATGGGGCCATGAGCACCATGAGTTGCCTGAACCCTGGCCACTCAACTAAGGGGAAGGGCTGGCCATTCAGAGCAAGCATCTCCCCAGTGCTCTGAGTGATCTCGCTTGCTCTTGCAACGTGCCCTGCTTTGTCTGCGGCTTTCCCCCACTGCTCCAGGGTGGCTTAGCTCTGCTTCGTAGGGATGGGGGCTTTGGAGTGAGAGGGGGACTTCACTTTGGGCACGCTCCCACTGGTGCCAGGCTGAGGAGGAACAAGGGCAAGGGGGTGCTGCCTCCTGAGATGCAGCAGTATCGCCGTGGTGAAGTGTTTGACTTCCTTGCCCTGACTGATGCAATGCTGGAAGATAGCATACATGGTATCATCTGCCACCTCAAAATGATCCCACACTATACTACTCCACCTCTTGTGGGTTGAGGGTAGGGATTCTGCCTTACCCCACTCCTCAGCAGGCAGAGGCACAACAACAGGGGAAACTGAGCCACCTGCCCCCACAACCTCCTTCAAACTGCCTCCCAGAGGAGACCTGGTTCTAGGAGAAATTTGAGGCATGTGGAGCAAAACTCAGATTACCTCTCATCCCCCAGAATTTCTTTTGCTAGGGTGCTCAGGTCACTTACACTAGGAGAAGAAATTGGGGTGGAGGAGACTGCCATGATGGTGCTGTTGGCTATTTCTACTGTTAGGGGAGGTGGTGCAGGTGCAGGGACAGGTACTGCTCCCACCTTCTTGCTCCCACTGGCAGCAGAAGACTCATCACTGCCAGGTAAGAGGATGTGTCTATGTTTGGGAGGATAGGGGGGACTTGTATCTCTAGTTCTCCCCCTACATCCTCTAGCTCCTCTCCCTCCCTTGTCTTCTGGCACCTGCCTTTCCAGCATACTTCGTATTAATCTTTCCTGTGCTGGAAAATGTGTCTGTGTGTGCGCATAGCTGTAATATCTCTTCTCTGTGTGTGTGTAACTAACAGTAATATCTCTTCTTCTTCTCTGATTACTGTACGTGTCTGACTTCTTCTCTGTTGTGCTTACTGTATCTGTGTGTAATTAATAATATTAATACCTCTTCTTCTTCTCTGTGTATGTGTGTGAGTGTGTATAATGTATGTGCTTTCCTGCACAGCGATGGATCACACTGCTAGGGAAAACATAGCTTTCTTTTTAAAAAGTGTGTAGGGGAAAAAAACCCCAAGAACAAATGAGAGGTTTTTGGGGGAAGAATAAGTTGAAAGAAATGGATTGGATAGGGATAAGTACAGGGATTCTAGGCAAGAGTAATTAATAAGCTGTATCCAGTCCTTTCCAAGAACAGAAACTATCAGGAGAATGACTAGGAAGCCAAGCCAGTCTAGTACCTTTCAGATGCTGTTGCTCAGGCAGAAACAGCTCACAAAAGGGACAGAAAGGCTGCAGACAGAGGCTTATATGCTGTTTCTACATCCCTCCCCCAGAGCACTGGATTGGAAGGGGACTCAGGGAAAGATCACAGTCACTGGCCAGTTACAGATGTCAGTCTTTCTCTCCCTGCTCCTCCTCCTTCTTCTCAGTTTCTGTTCCCCTGACTGCCTTCTGAATCTCCAAATCTTTTTCTGAATCTTTTCCAAATCAATTCAAAGGGTCCGAACTGATTTGGAGGTTTATTTTTCCCCCAATTCAATTCAGATTCAGTGATTAAGCCTCCAAATTGGGCCAAATCTTCTTTGAATCAAATTGGCAACTGAAGCTTTGCACACTCCTAGTACTCAATGCCTTTTTCACCTCAGTCTTCACAGGCAAGGTCAGCTCCCATACTATGATATATGATGGCACAGTTTGGGAAGGAGGTGATCAGCCAACAGTGGCAAAAGAATAGGTTAGGGACTATTTAGAAAACCTGGATTTGTACAAGTCCATGGGGCTGGACAGGATGCACCCAAGGTTGCTGAAGGAGTTGGCCAATGTGTTTGCAGAGCTGCTGGCCATCATCTTTAAAAACTCAGGGTGATTGGGAGAGGTCCCAGATAATTGAAAGAGAGCAGATATAGTGCCCATCTTTTAAAGAAGGGGAGAAAGAGGATCCAGGGAACTATATATTGGTTAGCCTCACCTTAGTCCTGGGAAAAATAATGAAGTAGGCACTCAAGGAATCCATTTCTAAGTATTTGGAGGAGTAAAAGGTGATTAAGAACAGTCAGCATGGATTCACCAAGGGCAAGTCATGCCTGACCAACCTGATTGCCTTCAATAATAAGATGACTGGCTTTGTGAATACAGGGAGACCAGTGCATGTGATATACTTTGACTTTAGCAAGACTTTTGGTATGGTCTTCCACAACATTCTCACCAGCAAGCTAATGAAGTATGAGGTGGATGAATGGACTTTAAAGTGGATAGAAAACTGGCTGGATCGTTGGACTCAGAGGGTAGTAGTCAATGGCTCAATGTATAGTTGGCAGCCAGGTTCAAGTGGAGTGCCCCAGGGGTTGGTTCTGTGGCCAGTTTTGTTCAATATTTTCATGAGTGACCTGGAAGATGGCATAGAATGCATCCTCAGCAAGTTTGCAGATGACACCAAACTCTGTGGAATAGTAGGGAAGGGCTGGAGGGTAGGGCTAGGATTCAGAGAGACCTTGACAAATTGGAGGACTGGACCAAAAGAAACCTCATGAGGTTCAATAAGAAGTGAAAAGTCCTGCACTTAGGACAGAACAATTCCATGCACTGGTACAGGCTGGGTGCTGACTGGCTAAGCAGCAACTCTGTACAAAAGGACTTGGGGTTACAGTGGACAGTAAGCTGAATATGAGCCAACAGTGCGTCATTGTTGTGAAGAAAGCTACTGGCATACTGGGCTGCATTAGTAAGGCCAGCAGATTAAGGGAAGTAATTATTCCCCTCTATCTGGTACTGGTGAGACCACACCTGGAGTATTGTGTCCAGTTTTGGGCCACCCACTACAGAAAGGATGTGGACAAGTTGAAGAGAATCCAGTGGAAGGCAACAAAGCTATTAGGGGGCTGGGGCATATAACTTATGAGAAGACTTGATGGAACTGGGCTTATTTAGTCTGGAGAAGAGAAGACTGAGGGGGTAGAGGGGATTTAATATCAGCCTTCAACTACCTGAAGAGTAGCTCCAAAGAGAATGTACCTAAACTGTTTGCAGTGGTGGCAGAAGAAGGAGCAATGGTCTCAAGTTGTAGCAAGGGAAGTTGAGGTTGGATATTAGCAAAAACTTTCTCAGTAGGGGGGTAATAAAGCATTGGAACAGGTTACCCAGAAAACACCGTCCCTCCTCTATAATAGGAGCATTCATTTGAAACTGATAGAAACTGGCATGAGACAAGAATAGACGGAAGTCAGACAAAGTTGAAGGGTTGGGTGCAAGTGGCTTTGTTTTATATTCTCTCTATATAATTAATCGAAACATATTAATCTGTACCTATACCATATATCATACCATGAATTGTCTTTTTAAAACTTCAATCTTGTGTAGCTTTTTTATCAAAAAATAAAATCTTGTGACTGAAAAAGTATATCTTACTGACTTTATAGGATTTCATTTAACATGTATAGTATAAAGTTCCATTTTGAAAAGGGTCTTTATATAAGAGGGGTTATCTCATCAATCAAACTCTTCCTGTGCAAGTATTGTAAATAATAAATTTATGCCACATGTGTGGCTGGAAGAAGGATGAAATAAAACCCTATTGCCATGCAGTCAAAATGTGGCTGAGATAACCTCTTATTCCAGTCCAGCCTATTGGGTTCAGCAAAAATGGTCAAACAATATTCATCAATTATTCTTTTAGGCTTCAGATGACAGACTTTCATTTGGAGCTATGAATCCACTTATATTACGTTTTCTCTGTGAACAGACAAAGCTGGTAAGCATCTTGTGGGAGGTGTGGAGTAACTTCAGTTCCCATTGAGGAGTCAGGGCCCCAGTTCATTAAAATAGGTTTTGAATTACTCAGACTAATGTTACAAAGCCACAAACTTTATGAAGAACATCACACAGGAAGTGTAATAGAAATGTAATGAACCTCAAAGTGCTTTCTTAGTTAGGATCCAATTCTAATGTGTAAATGAATGGAGCAGTGCCCTTGATTGCTACTGGTAAAACATGTAACTTGAAAGTCAAGATTTTCAGACCATTTCCAAATATCCATTCCATACTTTACATCCTATGTTTCCTTTACAGTGAAATTCAGCCCCTTAAGGTGATGGCTCAATGATTCCAGTATGTATGTCTGCAGCGAAACCAATTATGGCCACTGACAGCCAAAAAAGGAAGGAATTGGACACTGTAATGTTGAAGTAGGAGGAAAGGCTATGTCATTTTTATAAGATACAGCTAGACTTTCCACTTATGACTTCCAGATCCTTTTTCTCTCTTGGAAGCCCTGGTACTCATTAAATAGTCACACCAACTAAATATCACCAGGATTTTCAAATATGTTAAACCATTACAGTTGATTCATCATCGTGTAACTAGATTTGAAAACTAGATCTGAGACATATTATTACTAAATTATTCATTAGGAAAAGAATATTAAAATATATTACTTTTTAATACATTTGCAAATAAAAGCATCACACTTAGCTCATTACCATTACTGATAAGGAAGCATATTATCTGTTTTCATGAGGATTATAACTATTAGTAGCTATCAAATAAAAATTATAACTTGTCATATTCATATGCAGATATGACATCTTTAAGAATGCTTGTGAATGTGTTGTTGTAGTAAGTTATTTACTGTCCTTTTGCTAAAAATGTTTTAGTCATCAAGTCAAGCAACAAAACAATAAATTAAGTGCCCAGCCACATAACCTCAATGTCAAACAGTTGAAGTAAACAATTTAAAATAACTACAGAATAACCTGTACTTTGGCATAAGAGAATAAAATAAGAATAAATTCAGGAGAACAGTGTATGTGACTTCTCTGTGACAGTGTAACAAATGAACACAAAGACCTAAGCCATAGCCTTCCTCTAAGACATTGCCATAGCAAGTGTGAAAATTAATTATCCTATATTGGAGAGCAATCCAAATCCACTCAAGGGGATGCATCTCTCTACTGACTTGATAATAGGTAGCCTTTACCAGTCCTACTCCACGCACTCTTTCCTGCTCTTGGGAGGAAGGAGGAAGATGTCTAAGGGTAGAAACAAATATCACCTCATGCAAGAATGCTGAGGAAATAGATATCTCTACTCTTCATTGCCCACATATGTGGCACAACAAAATGTACTAATAAATTCTACTGCTTTGTTATAGCCAGCATCTATTTGGTCTGTGGTGATAGAGTATGGGTAGTCACCAGTACTACAAACCACTCCAAGCACATGCTCTGGAGGCTTGATGGGCTCCCAAAGCACCTGCCTGGCTTTCCCCACTTACTGAGATGTAGCTTAGGTGCATGACTCCACAAGCAGATAAAGCCTGGTGGTTAGGGCCCTTTCCTGGAAAGTGAAAGATGTAAGTTTAAACCCATTCTCTCTGAGGAAGGCCAGAAACTCAGGTCCCCTCACTCTTTGGGCAAGTGCCTGTGACTGCTGAATAGTTCCTTGGGTTTTCGTTTTCTGGGACATATGTATAATTAAGATGTTTCTCAAACAGGATGGGATTGAATGAAGTTATCACCTCTGTGGGACACCTTGACTATGTCTAGAAGGCCAGAATACAGACATCTAGATGTCCTAGCATCTTGGTAGCTGTTGTACAGGATAAATCAGGGTTATGTTTAGATGCCTATTGGCTTCTTAAAGGCCTCTTAGAGATGGATTTGGAGTTTCTGGAAAGATATGGTTGTCTTTGAAGATGGTGTAGTTATTAGATATTTAAGAATAGAGTCAATTTTTATAGTTATACTGTAGTTTCAATGCTTCTACTTCTTCCTTTAGCCAAAAGTGTAGAGGGATAACAGTAAAAAAATCAGTTAAGTTAATTCTTCTTTTTCAGATCTCAAGAGAAGTTTTGAATTGGGTAAGTTTGTACTTTGCTTTCTACGGTTAGTGGCTCCCAGTACAAGAACATTAAAGAAAGATAATCCATATGAAACTGCACATTATTCAGGGTTGGAATTGTAACTGATCACAGAAATAGCTTAATTTGAAAAAAATGTATTTCTCATCAGCATGTTTCGTCATGTGCTAATTTTCAGAACCACAAATGAAAAACATTTAACTTTGAAAAATCAAAATAAAGGACAAATATATAGGAAATAATTAAATTATTTCTCAGGCCATGTAAGAACACCGGTTACTTATTAGGCTACTACCAAAGGCAACCCTGTCTCAAACAAGAGTGAAGATAATATGAGGTCCTGTATAAATACCATCTCAATATGCACCTTGCATATAAAACACAAAAGTAACTTAAAAGTTAATTAATAGGACTTTTTCAACTAGTTACTTCTAATAATGTTGGAAAGTGGATCCAGCAAACTACAGGCCCATCAGCCTGATGTCTATTGCAGGGAAGATCCTAGAAAAGATTATCAAAGAGACCATTCTCAACAGACTGGCCGATGGCAAAATCCTGAGGGATAGCCAGCACGGGGTTTTTCATGGGTAGGTCTTGCTTGACCAATCTTATTTCCTTTGATGACCAGGTGACCTATCACCTGGAAAAGGGGAAAGAGATTAATATCATATATCTTGACTTTAAAAAAGCCTTTGATTTGGTATCCCATGATCACCTCTTAGCAAAACTGGCCAACTGCGGCTTCAGCTTCTCCATGATCCGCTGGCTGGGGATTGGCTACATGGTTGGAACCAGAGAGTGGTGGGTGACGGAAGGCAATCATTGTGGTGCCCTGTGACCAGTGGGGTCCCTCAAGGCTCTGTCCCTGGACCCATATTGTTCAACATCTTCATTGATGATGTGGACATTGGTGTCAGAAGCAGACTGGCCAAGTTCACCGATGATACCAAACTTTGGGGTAAAGCATCCACACCTGAGGACAGGAGGGCAATCCAGGCTGACCTTGACAGGCTCAGCAAATGGGCAGC
>NW_017728950.1:61086154-61094691 GCF_001723895.1 Crocodylus porosus | reverse complement strand
AGCCTGGAAAAGCACAGGCTCAGGGGTGATCTGGTGGCCACCAGAAATTTATCAGGGGTGCTCATCAGGATTTGGGAGAACATCTGTTCACCAGAGCGCCCCAAGCGATGACAAGATCAAATGATCACAAACTCCTCCATGACTGTTTCTGGCTGGACATAAGGAAGAACTTTACTGTCCAAGCCCCCAAGGTTTGGAATAGACTGCCACCCGAGGCGGTTCAAGCACCTACTTTGAACGCCTGCCAGAGACATTTGGATGTCTGTCTTTCTGGGATCCTATGACCCCAGCTGACTTCCTGCCCTTTGGGCAGGGGGCTGGACTCAATGATCTTCTGAGGTCCCTTCCAGCCCTAATGTCTGTGACTCTATGAATCTATGACCCAAAAATGCTAAATTATTTATAAACATAGTCACATTCGTTCAGACATTGTTATTATTTGTATAATTTACATACACCACAATTCTGAGTGTGGGCATATGTAGCAATTAAACCACTCCCACATTGGGAGCAGGTTCACAATTGTCATGGGTTGGAGTACCAACACATACAGTGCTCTAGCATACTAAGTAGGAGGGTCACATTATAGGTGCTGAAGTACTGTGGGTCCGACACCAGGGGGTGGGACTGAACACCCAGTACAGCATTCCTGGCAGTGGGCAAGTGTGCTTACACCCACACTTGGATGATCCCAGTGGGTTTGGTGCAGGTGACCTCTGGCTGGGGACATTTTCACTGTACTGCTTTCACTTTTCACCTAACCATGAACCTGATAAACTTTAATAGCCAGCTACTGACTTAAGTCTGCAATGTACCGGCCTGGACACAGAGTGGGGGAGTGCTTTGACTCAGGCTTTTGGATTCCCAGGAGTTATGGGGAGAGAGCATGATGAAGGGCCACAGCTGAGTATGCAACAAAGATGGGTGATTGATAAAAAGCACCAAAAAAGGGAAAACAAAAGGGGAATTAGAGTTCTGGCTGCATGCCAGAGTGGCTAGCTTCAGCAGTGGTGGTGTGAGGAGAGATGCGGTGTGGGATTCCTGAAGGACCGACCAGTCCTGTCACAGAATGTTTTGTGTCTGAACATAACACTGACCTGATGCATACCTGATTTTTCAGGTGGAAACAGATGTTGTCTGATGTCTCATTTGTGCCAGCCTGAAAACTTTTATGGTAGCCCAAATGCTGAGCAAACAGATGTTGAGACCTTTTGTTGTGCTACATGAAAGGAAAATCAGTGGCCCAACAAAAGACGCTTATAGACTCTGCTGCTTTATTGCAGTGGACATCTATTACCTCTGTGACAGAAGACTACAAGCAATCTGAGCTGCATACACTCTCCTACCACCCTAGGCAGGTGCTCTGGAGGCTTGAGAGGCCCTCAAACCTTCACAGCACTTGCCTACTTTCTCTGCTTACAGAAAGGTACCCCAGGGAATCTTGGGGTGCCCCTCTGTAAATATAGAAATCTGGGGTTCCCCGCTCAGTCAGACTTATGTCCTGTGTCTGGCTGGGCAGGGAAAGTCCCTTCCCTGCTTATCCAGACCCATACCCTGGGTCTGGCTGGGCATAGAAAAGCCCTGCTCAGTCTGATCCATCCCCAGTTATCACCAGGGATGGGTTTGGCTGAGCAGCGGAAGCAGGGAGATCACAGAACCCCTTGTCACACACCATTAAGGGTGAGAGAAGTAGAGATGTATGTTCTACCCATTGAAGCAGATTAGCTGTGCTGCAACGTAGGTTTAAGGATTATAGGAACCTATACATGAGCATGGAGGTTGCTCCAATGTGCTGGATTTCCACCACGTTGGAGTATACACTCAATTAATTGACTCTGTCAGACCGTGGCAATTACCATGCTCCGACAGCTTTCTGTGTCTCATGTATCAGCGTCCCTGCACTTTAAAATGGTGGCAGGGTGCTTGAACTAAAGCTCATTTGACAAGCTTTAGTTCAAGCACCCCTGCTGCCATTTTTAAGTGTGGGAATGCTGATACACAAGGTGTGGCAGTGCTTAAAGTGCCACCCCCACCCCTGAAGCATGTGTAAAAGTGCCCTATGTATGTCCATGTCCTTTGTGAAACTGAGGACAGCTTTGTAGCTGGAAAGCGCTAAGCAAAGACTCAAGCTAGCAAGCTCAAGTCTGTCTACATGAGCTGCAGTCTGACCTTTGACCTCAGTGTAAACATACAGGAGGACAGTGTGGACCAACCCAATTATACAGTGCAGCTGGCACTGTTGTATCATTCTCATGCAGATGGTAACATACAAAAGAAACAGCACAGGTTTTTTGAGTTCAGTTGGGTGAACCCTAGGGCTAAGTAGAGGTTCAATAAGCCTGATGCGGAAGTGTTCAAAGTTTCATGCTTTACTCTTAGCGCCCTAGTTTAGGTCAGGAGGAAACAGAAGTGACCGTGTCCCTTCCATGGTGGGTGGGGAAGAAAGCAGGGTGCCTGCACTGGCCAAGGCCAGCAGGCTGGGGGCACTCAAGTATGCCTCCCCACAGCTGGTTCACCCCAGGTTTGCTTCCCAACCATGCCACCCCCCTCTATCCACCCAGTGGCCAGCTCTCAGCAGCAGCCAGGGCCCCTCTACCTATGCTAGCTGGCTCATGGGAGGCAGCTGGGGTTGGCATTGGGCCATCCTGTAATGTCAAGTCTTCATTTTGTGTCCCCTGGCTGGGCATACCCTATTGTAATTGTATTGCAGCTATGACTCATACCTAACCCTCATGTGGAAACTGGTTTCTAGGTGAATGAGGATGAATGAGGGTGCTTGAGACATAATGGTAGCAGGCCTAAAAATAGCTCCTGCTCAATGACAGGACCATCAGCTCAATGACTGGACCACCGCCTTGCACTGACTTTCCCTGAAACCACAGACCTACTCCCAGGACCCAATATTTGAAAGATAAAGACCCTTCAAGAAACCAGCAACACAGAAACAAAGAACAGAATAGAAACCAGAAACTTCACCATTGTATCCCACCGGACAACGAGGACACCTGGAACTTCATGACCTCATCTGAACAGGACTGGTTCTTGCCTGGGCATGTCCTGCCCACTGGAGTCACAGCTAGTCTATCCCTATAAAAGGGGTGGTAGAATGTGACCTCCTTGGGATGCCCTCTCCATCTGGACCAGCACTATGCCACACCACTTATCAACCCAGAGGCCCTGCCAGTGACCCCCTCTGGACAACACCTTGCTGGAGAAGACCCTGACTGGCTATTGAGGATCAACTCACAGCCCAGATAGGTAGCTATCACCCACCTTCTTCCCCCAAGCAAGGGACCTGAACTCCGCACACCTGGACCTCAAATCTCTCCATTAAGCCTTTCCTCTCCTGCTACCATTGTGTGTGAGAGTGTGTGTGTGTGTGTGTGTGTGTGTGTGTGTGTGAACCAATAATTTCATGAGCTGTATAGTATATTGCCTGTCTAATAAAACTGATATACTGGACCCCAAGTTGGTCTCTCTGTCTTGCTGTAGGCTCCCAACTTAATCCCTGCCCTCTTTGTCTCTGCCTCTAACCCTAATCTCTCTGACCTCCATCTTGGCTCATCTCTCTCTCTGCTACTGCTTTCTTCCTGCCGCTTTTATGCCATGTTCCTCTGACCTCCGCTCCTTGATCACTCCCCGCTAGCTGTTTCCTCAATCTCCCTTGGCTTCTGCCTTTCAATCTCCATCTCTCTCTCTGTTTACTTCTCCTACCTATAGCCTTCACTCTGCCCTCCATCTCTGTCTCTCTCTGCCTCCTCCTTGATTTCCTGGCTTTTTCTTATCATCCCTGATCTCCCAGCCAGCTGCTCTTCTTTCCTTCCTGGCTTCTACCCTTTGATCTTTCAGCCCCACTGTCTCCCAGCCCCAGCTTTCACTGCCTGTGCTTTCTCTCCCCAACCTCCTCTGACATCCCCAGCCCTGGTTTTCTCTCTCCCCTGCCTCTGCTGCATTCCCAGCTTTCATCCCATCATCTTCCGGCTTCCCTGTCTTGGCTCCACCGCCTCCACCTGTTCCACCGCTTTTCTGCCTCTCTGGCCTCTGGCTCTCTCACTTGGCTTCAGCTTTACTTCGCTGTATCTCCACTTTCTCCCCCAGCTTCTCTCTGTTTCCTGGCCCTGGCTTACATTCTCTCCTTGGCCCCCACTGTCTTCTGGCTTCCTTGTCCCCGGCTCCAGCCCCCACAGCCTCCTGGCCACAGCTTCCCTTTGCCATTTTTTGCTTTCTGCTCCCTCCCAACTTTGGTCTCCTACCATCTCTCCACCTGCTCTGCTGCTTTTCCACTCCCCAGGCCTCGCTTGCCTGCTATCCCCTGGCTTTCTGACCCAGCTATCTCCACTTCCACACCGCCACTTTTCCCCACTCCCTCCAAACCCTGGATCTTTGCTGCCTCCTGGCTTCTGGCTCCACCACCTCCTGGACCTCCTGATCTTCCAGCTTTTTTCCCTCGGCCCACTGTCCCACTGCCTGGCCTCCCTTCCAGCACCTGGTTCCATCTGGCTTCTCCACCTCCTGGCTTCTGTCCCATCATCTCTTACCTCCAGTCTCTGCTGCTTCTCTTTGCTGCCACCCTGGCTTTCTTCCCCAGCTCCACCACCCACTCCATCGTCTCCGGCCCCGGCTTTTTCTCTTGCTGCTGCCTGGGCCCCAAGTGACCCTGAGTAACCCCCCAGGGAACCGTGACCCCGAGTAACCCCTGGAGCACCTTGACCCCAAATAAACCCTAAGCACCAAGTTAACCCAAATGCCCCCTAGTGTTAACACACAAGTGTGTGTTTTTGTATGTGTGTGTGAACCCATAGTGTTGTATGTACAGTTTGTGTCTGTGTGTATAGTTTTGTGCCCTCCCACCTAATAGTGTGATATTGCAATCCTGAGCATTGATCTGGCATGTGTCAAGCCAACAAGCCCTAGGGACCATGATCTCTAGGGCTCAGGGGTTTTTCACTGGCCACGATGCACTGGTGGGGGAGCAGATGCCTCCACCATGCAGGCCTGGCTCCACATAAACAGTCGACATAGGTGGATGGGTCGCCACCACTGCCTGAACCCCAGTGATGACAGGCACAGGCAAGAACCTGTCAGTGGCAACAGGCAGCAGCTGGTGGGGAAACATATGCCCTGCTGCATGGGCCCTGCCCCTACTGTGTAGACCCCAGCGGCAGAGAGCAGGGCCAGGCTGGGGAGCTCCATTCCCCACTGCCCACACCTCACAGTTGAGAGGTGGGGGCTGGTGGTGGGAGGCAAAGCTGGGGTGAGAGGCAGCAAGGGGGAAAGCCCCTGCCATGTGGGCCTGGCCCCCACTGTGCAGACCCCAGCTGGGGGTGGGAAGCGCTCAGGGCAGGGAGCTCCATTTCACGCCTTGCCTGCCCCCCATGGTGCTGGGTGGGTTGGGGAGCACAGAATTTGCTGTCTCAGCTCTGTGACAGGCTGCAGGTGGAGTGGGTGGAGCTGGCTCTGCCAGAGCCAATGAGCAGCAGTGGAGGGTAACCCATCTACCCTGTGAGGGGGTGTTTAGCAGGGCCCACAAAGCATCCTGGGATGCCATGGGACTGCAACCTAACTTGATTTGGGAGGAGATGCAGTACTGAAGTTCAATAGATGGGTTTAAGCTAAATCAATTAAGTCTGATACAGCATCTATCAAGTTCTTAGGTCAGGTTCTGCCATTTTTATACCGTTATATGTGCACTGAACCTCTGTTCTGTTACAGGTTTAGACCAGTTTTCAATCACTTATACTGGTTTATGTGTAATTTTTGTCACTAGCCTAAGTGCAATGTCTTTATAGTGGCAATGGTAGATGATATGTACCTATAAACATACATTTGACATAAGCAATGCACACTTAAATCTCTGTCTAGGAACACTACAATGTTCTCCTTCAAAGGATTTGAGGAAAAATGGGAAAATCTTGGGAAATCTAGCTCAGTTTTGTAACTTGTTGCCAATTAGAAAATTTTACAAAAATCCACTCTTGCAATAGCCCATGAGTTTTAGACATGAATTAAAAGTCACTAATTGTAGAAGTGCTGAGAAAGTGGCTCCATTATTCTGTGCTGGACAGCTGCAGTACAATTAACTGCAAGATCATCTCAGCTTTGAGCTTGAATCCTGCGCATTTGTTGTTTCTCCCCCCTCTGCCAAGTAATGTGTTAGTAAGATGACATCACATATATCATCTTTCTTTACCAAAATGCATTAGATATTTAGTCATTTGTAGATTTTGCTTTCAGTTCAGTTGTTCAGCTCAAATAGGAAAGATCATTCTTTGTAGGTTAGCTTTTCAACTATGATTTATTGTGTGAAATCAATGTAACATGCTCTACAGCAATGTTGCAGGACGACATCATACTGTTTAAATAAACAGCAGGATGCAAAAGTCTAATTTATAAGACTTTGTCAGGGAGAACATACGCCAACTGCTTGACTACCACTGCTGCAGAAAATTTCTCAGGTGACACAAGTGTTCTATAGAAGGACTGAAAGCCTGTACCCATTTGACTCATTTTTGGCTTCACCTCTAATAAGGACAGGATTTCATCAAATCTATTTGTGCTTTTATACAGTGACATTACTATTATAATTAAAATCAATTTTGTGTGTTAAAGGAACATGAACCCATTAGAATGAGCACAGAAGATAAAGATGATTCCTTTTTCAAAAAGTTTACAATCTAAGAATAAGACAAGAGATAATAGATGGAAAACAGACAGACTCTGCAGAAAGGAGATAGCTTAAGGGGAGGGGGCAATCCACTAAACAGAAGGGATAATCAAACTTATTTTCTTGGAACACGTGAGTAGCATAAGGATTGCAGATTGAGGAGTCTGAGCTGCAGCCCTGCCAAAGTTAGTGCCCAGAGACTTGGAAATCCATTTTAGCTGAGGTCAGTCAATGGCAAAACTCCCATTGACTTAAAAAAAAGAACTGGGTCATCAGTTTGCCACTGCTACATGCTACGCACATTTCTTTCTTGTTAACACATCATGAAGTCTCAGTCCATTCATCCTTTAGCTCTTTGCCTGCTGTAGCTCTCTTGACATTTCTCAAAATCACTTTTGGGACCAAACACTGTCAGGTCTGGTGTTTCTGCAACTTAGGATTTTTAGTCACACTCTTAAGAGCAACAAAAAGAGTCAAATTCTTGGTTGGTGCAAAAGATTAAGTAGCTTCAGTTAGCTTTCAAACACTATGACAATAGAGAATTGTTCTATAGGCTTTCTTCAGTACAGCCAGCTCCAGTAGCCTAAGATGGGGTGATCAGACATGGACTGAGGCCTCTGGCCACACTGGCAGCATGGTGGCAGCTGAAAGTTGTGCTGCTGTCCTGGGTACCCAACAGCCCTTTTATATCTCTGGCTAGGTTTGTAGCTTACCAAGCTCAAATGCAGAAGGAGCTTCATCTGGGTAAATTTTTTCCACTTCTCAGTTAGCCTGGCTGGAACTTCCTGTTTTTGTGGCTGTTTTACTTCTGGTATCCCAGTTAGCTCATTCAGCATTAGTTCGGGTAGCTCTGCACAGTGCTGCATTGTGTCATGGAGACATATGCTGGGAAACATAGGGGAAAGTTTGCCAGACAGACAGGAGTGACACATGAGCCCTTTCCCAGATAATTCTCAAGAAAAGAGTTGGGCTTTCATGAATTACAGAAAAGTTTAAAACATTTCAGAACTAAAAGTGGATGTACAAAACTGTAAATGCCTTTCTGGTGTTTAGCCCTAGGATAGCCTCCAAGTGCAAGCTAGGATATGTATCAACACTGCTTTCTCCCTGTGGCCTGCCAGCTGGCAGAGCAGCTCTGTGCTGGCTCCTATATCTTGGGAATATCCAGCTGGGGAGATAAAGCTGATTTCCTTTGTGGCTTTCTTGGGAGTGAAACTGCTGTTTCATTTTGCTTGGAGGTTTCAAGATACAGGAAGTCTATTGTATATGAATTATCAAGCTTCCCTTTGGCCATGCACTATTCCTCACTTGCACTTTTTGTCATCTCCAGCTGATAGAGACTAGTTATCAGAGCCTTATATTTTGACAGAATTTGTTATGGTCACATGAAGGATGACATCTAACAAAGTCAGTGACTTCAAGAGGGCAGAATTTTATCTAGAGTGATTTAAAATGTTCTTAGGAAGGTTTGAACTGGCACTCCATACCCTGTGATGAGTTTGTCCAATTAAAAAATGACGTGGAAAGACTGGTAGAGAGAGCAATTTTCAAGTTCATTATGCATCAGTAAAGGACCAATATGTGCCACTTTGGTGAAGAAATATGCTGGCAGAAGAGAGGCTCTGAAATATACATAATATCTAGTCCAAGATATGTATTATCACATACATACTCATATTTGTATATATCACATACATATCTATACATATACTTAGGGCTGTGCGAAACTTCAGGTGGTGATTGATTCAGAGGAGATTCGGCCGAATTCGGTGGCTGAATCTCCGAATCCGAGTTGAATCAGGGGACCAATTTAAAGGTCCAAATTGATTCAAAGCTCTCTGAATCTTTGGAAAAGATTCAGAGAGCTTTGATG
>NW_017728950.1:61047493-61085989 GCF_001723895.1 Crocodylus porosus | reverse complement strand
CCTGCCTGCCCCAGCTTGGTACTTTAAAAAAAAAGTCACTGTGCTCACCTGGTGCTGCTGGGTGGGGTGCAATCCCCACTGCCCTCCACTGCCTCACGCTGCATGGGGGGGCTCTGCACGAGCCCCCTCAGCTTCCCCCTGCTCCCTTGGCCCCCCCTGGGCTGCCCTGCCTGCTGGGGCTCCGGCCCTTTAAGAAAAAAAAAGGTGGAGAAAAGCCCTGGGACTCACTGCTCCTGGTCCAACCTTGGGGTTTTGGGGGCTCCTGCAGAGCCCCCATGTAGTGGGGATCACCCCCATCACCGGCAGGAGCAATGAGTCCCAGGGTTTCGTCAGGTTTTTTTTTTCTTAAAGGCCCCTAGTTGGTCCGTGCGGGGCACCAGTGAGGGGGCTGGGGGAGGGGTGGGGTTTGAGGGCTCCTGCAGATCCCTCCATGTAGTGTGGGGCAGCAGGGATTGCCACCCACCAGGCTGCACTTGCTGAGCAGGGGCTTTTTTTTCCCCAAGTGCTGGGAGCTGGGGCAGGCAGGGAGGCCATTGCTGGGCTGGGAGGGGGCAGGGGGATGGGCCCAGCTGGTTTGGAGATTCGGCTGCTGCTGAATCTCCAAATCAGATTCGGCCTAATCAAATCAGGACAGTGATTCAAATCATCGAATCAAATTGCTGTCCCCCAAATCGGCCGAATCCGAAGCGAATACTAGCTGCTTCGCACAGGCCTAATATACATCCATGTATATGTATGATATATACGTATGTATGTGGTATATAGATAATATTTAGTCCAAGATATGTATTTTCAGAGCCTCTCTTCTGTGTGTGTGGTTTTATATATATATATATATATATAATAAAAACACAAATACACTACAACCTCCACAAAACAAACATAAAATGATAGGGGATTTTAAAAGCTGAAGGAAGTGACAGGTGCTGACCTCATGACATGAAGCTTAACCACAAGGATTTTGACTTTACCCTCTTCTAGGGGCTTGGTATTCAAGCTGTTTAAAAAGCATAATGTCCATTTAAAAATCTCTGTGGCAATTCCAGTTTCCCTTTCTGGCTACCCTCCTGTAGTTTGTTATGAAAGTTCCTCCTCTCTGACTTTGAAATCTCGGCAGACTGACAAAGGGCAGGAGGTAGGCAGAACAAGGTGACAGAAATCTGGGGTATATGATGGCTCTAATTTACCTGCATAAGCAGGTATATCAAGATTCGTGTATTCTTGTACATGCCATTTGGGCCGTTTCATGAAGACTTAAGTTCTGAAGGTCACCACAATTTTAACCTTAGGACTACCTTGTCTCCAAGTGAGGTGTTTCTTTAATAAGTAACCGCCAACATCAGTAAGATATTATCTCTTCCATTTTTAGAACTGGTGCTCTGTTTAGTGTTTATGAAAGTTATGAGAGACAACGGAAGTCATAAATTTCAAGTGTGGTACAATATTGAGTAAATATTACAGGTATATACAGTTAGTAAGATCGTGAGCAAGGATTATGCATGCAAACCAGTTCTAGATGTGTCCTTTGTAGTTTTGTCCAGCTACAGTGCAATAATGACAGTATATAGTAAACAAAACCTACTTTCTTTATAGCATGATTGATATCTTCATGTTCTAGTGGAAAAGTTTTCCCCATTTATCTACAAACTGGTTCCATTCACAAAGAATATCGGTCATCTATTTTAGCAGTAGTGTGGTATTGCTTTCAAGTTATTGCAGTGATTCATGATTCACCTTAAAACCACCATAAACCATGCCTGATAAAAGTTTCAGTCTTGTTTGGGATTTTTTGGTGGTGGTGGTTGTTTTCTAAAAGGCAGGTTGAAGTGGCCATATTTATCTACTCTAGATGAGATTTTAAAAAGGCAGAGATGCAGAAAAGAAAGAAAAGAAAGAGAGTGAAATGATGCATAGAATTGTTTTCTCATAAAAAAAAATCCACTCCTAGGAAACTGTGAGCATTTGAGAAACTTCTCCTTGTAGGCTCTGGCTAGTGGCAAATAAAGTCAGTCCCTGAAGTGGCAGTGACTGCTCTACTGATGTAGAAACTACTATATCCCCCCGCCCCCCGCCTCAAAATGCTATTCTTCTTCTCTGGGTATTTTAAAAGTACTCTACAATCGTAAGGCAAGTGGAAGAAAAATCCAGTTTCAAAACCTAGGAGCAGTCTGGCCCTTCAGAAATCACACTGACCCCTAAAAAGCTGTCTGAACATCCCTGGTATTTTGATTAACTTATCCTGCTTTTTCCCTTTGCCCGGAAGATAAATTCAAAGCCTCAGTCCTATTGGTGTAACTAGAATCACATATACTTCAGCAAGGTTGCATTTAAGTAGTTAAATACATTTACTTTAAACAAACAAAAACTGACTTGTCTTGGCATTTCATCCACATCAGATCTAACCAGTTCTATTCACTTTTATTTGAAGATATAAATAAAACTGAAATGAGGAAGAGGTAACATTAGGTAAAAGAATTTCCAGGGGACAGGAAGCAGAGTTGTAACAACAGCACAACACTTACTTACCCAAACCTCAGTTAGGAAAAACTGCAGAGTTCCCCAAACAGTCCTGATTTTAATCTGCAAAGCTCCAGTGTTCTTTATATCCAATACCCCACCTCTGACACTCTCTTGAGCTGTGACATACATGAAGAACACATGATTATGCAAGGGTTGCTGCAGGTTAAAGCCTTCATATCTTATCACCTGTTCTAGTACTTTCATTATACATATGTATGAATACAGCCAACACACAATACACTGTGGATGACAAAATTATATACTGCCATATTATAGGGACTCTCAAGTTGTAATGCATTTCATATAATCACACCAATGAATAGTATTAACACTAGGCTGAAATCTGCTAACAACATATGCTACCACTTATTAATACCATGAGTCTCAGCTACGCTTCTCAGCAATGTACATCCCACAAACCCATTAGGCATTTCTAAGGGTAAATTACAGACAAGAGATATTGAAGCTGACACTATAAAAATGTTCACGTTAAATGCATTAATTTTGCATCAGTTCAATTTTTTTCCTGTGGCATTTTATTGTGTCCCTAACAGAGTCTTTATCCCAATCTGAAATACTGTTGTTACTAAGTTAAGCTATTAAGATGTAGACCTATGGTTAATGTTGTTCGGCAAGCAAAATAGTTCTATTGGTGCCCTCTTCTGTAAAGTGTATTCAAGATATCTGCACTGGAGAGTGTGGAAGAGAGCCTTGAAAGACATCAAACCTATTTGATAGAGTACTGAAAGACCTTGCAAAATTAAGATCCAAGTGCAGGAAAGAAGACTTCTTGCATTCTTTGTACTGGTGATGTCCATCCACCACTCCATCACTCTGTATCCATCTGTTTCTTGTCTACTTAGATAAGTTTTTTGAGGCAAGGATCATTTTGTTGTTTGTCTGTACCCAGTGCAATAGGGTCCTATGACCAGGGCTCATAGGAATCATGGTAATACTAATAATAATATTATAAATTGAAGTGTGAGCCACCACATGCCTTTATTTCATCCAGAAACTAAAGAGTGCATCTGTAATTTTGCAGTCCCAAATGTAGACTTTGAGATAACAATAGTCTTCAAAACAATAAAAATGCAAAAATAAAGTGAAACAGTCCCTTTTATAAGAAGATCAAACAGCTTCATTTTATTATCTGAGTTAGTTTGTAATTTTCATTGGACATTTGGAAAAATGCCAGTGGCTCTTTCTATAAACTCTTCATGAGTCAAATCAACTGTCTTCTGATCCACTTCCCAGATGGCTGGATTCTTACCTTGGAAAAAACTCCTGAAGCTTCTATTGTCCTGGGGAGAAAATCTGGCCTCACTGAAGGCAATGGGAATTTTGCCATTGACTTTAATGAAGCCAAGATTCTTCCTTGATATCTCCCACCAACTGAAGCAGAAAACACTCAGAGAAGGGGTAAAGTGTTAAGTGAACATGGCATTTTGAATATGTATACATTTCATATCAGGGACTCTGTTAACTCTTGTGATCTTACAGAAGCCTAAGCTATTTCGTTCATACCTTCTTGCCTATAGTTCAAAGTACCTACCAAGCCTCTGTCTAATGAGAAATGTAGGAAGCCACAGACCACCTTTTATATATGGAAAAATATGAGTTTTCCATGGGAAAGAAAAGAAGAGTCATCATCACTCATCTTAATGTTAATGCTTTTGGTCTCTCCTCCCAGAATGTTCTCAACACATGCCCCTACGGCGCTGTTGCTACTGCACCGTCATTTAGTACTTCCTTTTGCAAATACAGTATAACCTCATAAATCTGGATATAAAAAAATCCAGAATTCTCAAAAATCTGGCAGTCTTTAAAAATACACTACATCAGGGAGTAGCAGTGGCCAGTCCTGGAGCTGCAGAGGGGGAAGCTTGCACGTGGTGGCTGCCACCGCCATCCACCACTCTGTACCTCCACACCATGTGCGGTCGCTGGTCTGGGACTGGCCATCATTACCCACCCCCTTCTCCCCCTCCCCCGATTCACAACTGTCCGCCGCTCAGGTTTCAAAAATCCAGAATTTTCAAGTTTCTGGCAGCTGCTCGGTCCTGAGCATGACAGATTTATGAAGTTAGATTGTACTAAACTATGGCACAGTAATAGCCCGTACTGTACCGTGCTGGTGGCACATAGTTATTTTTAGCTGCTACGTCGCGATGTGCTATAGCAAGGGAGCACATTGTTTTGGTGCAGTGAATTGCTATGGTGACGTAGCATCATGTGTAGACATGCCCGCAGAGCGTTACTCCACCAGCTCTGATTCTTTACTGTTTTCTCCTGGATGTAATTCCTTTCTTA
Organism: Crocodylus porosus; assembly: GCF_001723895.1. Classification (NCBI taxonomy): domain Eukaryota; kingdom Metazoa; phylum Chordata; order Crocodylia; family Crocodylidae; genus Crocodylus; species Crocodylus porosus. The sequence continues at coordinate 61,081,159 of NW_017728950.1, read as the reverse complement.
TTCCATCCTCAGTAGTAGCTACCCTATTCATTCCTGTTACTTGGGATAAATCATTTATTATTCTACTGCATTTTTCCTGGTTGGGGTATTGCTGCTCATAAAAGAGCGACATCTCAAAGTACCATCACCTAATCAAGCAAATTGGTTTCCATTATGCAAACTAGGTGTGAAAAAGCTCGATGCTCTATCATCACAGCTAGCCCTTGAATTTCTATGGCTCCACTGAAAACCTTGGTTCTCCTTATTCTCTAGTCTCTTGAGGAAAGCATTAATTCAGCCTCTTCTACCTCCAGAAGTATCTACAAAGGAGACGTCCCCCACACAGATAAAATCTGCCTTAGATTCTTGGTATCATAGGCCTCAAATAAATAACTCTTCAAAGCTGCAAACACCTTATAGTCCAGATAATCTTGTTCCCTCCGGTGTTTTCTTTCTTTTCTTTCCTTTTTTTTTTTTTTTTTTTTTTTTTTTTTTTTTTTTTTTTTTTTTTTGCTATCATACCTAGAAGAATTCTTATATTTTTGAAGGTGAAATATTAGTGTAAGGAGTTTTTCAATACTGACATTGATGTTACATGTGGAATTACTCTGAGATATGGATGGTCTTTGTCACATTCTTTCATGTTTAAATACCTTCAAGGACAATATTAGGTGACAAACCTTGAATTCAAAGATTAAATTCTACATCCCTGAATGAAATGATAAATCTTGTGGAGTACTGGAAAGTATTTGCCAAGGTATCTAATTCTTCCTCCACTGTTTTTTCACACGTCTTGTCAGGAAGAGATGCCATACCATATAGCAAGGTCTGAAAAACACTGAGTGAGGAAACAACTGAGGTTATATAGCAGACCCTCATGGAAAACAAACCTGCCTTGAAAAGGTAAAGTTCATATGTCTGCCAACTGGGGCAAACTAAGTTTTCAATAATACATCCATTACTAGCTTGGCAGATCATTTGTCAAAGTTATATGCAGAAAAATGGGTGATTGATACTGCATTCACTTACATGCAGAACTAAATTGAGAAATGGCAAAGGTTGCCTTATGTAATTTATATTTTTATTTCATTTAAATACGCACTTACAGGGCACATCTACATGAAATGCTATGTCACTGTAGCTTGTTGCTATGGTGACAGCATCAGTGGGCAAGAACTGTGATGCTGATATTACTGTACAGTAGCTCATTGCTACTGCGCAGTAGCATGGGAAAGAACCCATGCAGTTTCTGGGCTGCACAGTAATTATGGTTACTGTGCTGTGTGGCACACATGTAGATGTGCCCATGGATGAGAACTACAAAGCTGAAATTCAGCCTCCTGGTACTGTCCAGCGATGCCTGTGGTTTATGTAGTGTTAGATATTTTCTCATGATAGGGTCTGAATGAGGTTCGTTTGTAACTGGAGCATCATTAGAAATGATGTTGACCGTGCTACTGTAGAATAACTTTATTGGGAAAGTTGTTAATACAGATATTATTTAAATCAGCAGCATTTAATTGGATCTTTTTATGGCTGGTTCATGGGCTAAGTTGTAAAACCATTTCATCTCATTTAAACTGATTTTAGGAAACCTTTCTTGGCAAAATGTAATCCTCTGTATTATTTTATCATAATAAAGTGAAACATATTGTTTACAAAGTCATATATCCAGGTGAAACTGTTTCCCCCACCCTAAAACTCATTCCATGGCCTGCTGTTTAAAAAGATGAGGCTGTTAACATTTATATTAACTACCACAAGTCCAGCAGAATATAAAAGTATGTTTTATAAGTGCCTATATTACTTTAATGTGTACCTGTTCTATACAAACTCTTTATGTGTGTGTAGTAGGATGGCGTGTCCCTGTAAGAGAAGGCAGCTAGGGTAGCTGAAGGGCAATGCTGGGAAAAGCCTAATGGTGGTGCGGCTCCCTGGGAATTAAAAATCCCAGAGACAGAACTAGGAGGAGTAGAGGAGAAGCACCAGAGGCAGGAGACCTCTGGGCTATGAGGAGGTCAAGCCTGGGAAAGGAAAGCTGAAGCTGTAGCAGATCCATCCCAGGGTCCAGGATGACAAGGTTTTTTTGTTGGTGTACTTTGTTTGGTGAAAGACTGTATACATGTCTGGGGCATGCTGAGAAGCACTCCAGGGGGCAAAGGTCAGCAAGGTGAAAGCCTACATTTTACTATGGCTTGCTGAGAGATGCTCAGTAGGCGTGTGAGAAGCAGGCCATATTTGAGTCGGATTTGGCCCAATTTGGGGTACAGTGATTCAATTCTCCGATTATGATCATTGTCCCAATTCAATTCAGCCAAATCTGAACCTAGAGATTCGATTCTGATTCGGAGAAATCAGCAATTTGGTCATAGACACAGGTTTATATGTTTTTTTCTACATACCTTGAGATACTAGGAGTGGCTTGTGAATGCTGAGATGGTGAGGTGGATGGACTCAGAAGTGGACTGGAAGTAATTCTGGTCCAATTCTGGTCTGCCATCGAGTATGCGGGGGACTCCTCTTGCACCCCCTCAGCTCGGTAATTGGCCACAGGGACCAGGAGGCACCAGTCACTGAGCCTGGGGGGCGGTGCGGGGGGGGTCCCCTGCACTCTCTGCAATCAGACCTGGAAGTGCTTCCGATCCATTTCTGGGTCTGCTCCTGAGCACACTGGGGGACACACCATCTGCCCCATCATCTCAGCATTCATGAGCCGCTTGGTACCTTGAGGCATGTAGAAAAAAACATAAAGCTGTGTCTATGTCTGTGTCACAGGGCGGGGCGCAGGAGCAGCCGTGATCTCCCCTGGTGCCCCTACCGTGCCAAGTTGGGTCTCAAACGTACCCTCTTTCTCGCCCGCCACGACTTTGATGGTTCTAATATGAATGGGAGGCTGCCTTACTGTCCCCTTGGGCACGGTGTTATATTAGTATTGGCCCCTATCCTATAAGAAGGTGTACCCTGGTGCGTTTCAGCCTTATGGGCTACGTGTGCCTCCAACCGCCCCTGTAGCATGCCCCAAAGCCTCGCTGGTGTACCGGACAGTCTTACATCTCTGGGTGCGCTTTAAGTACGCATCGTTACACAGGGCCCTCTCCGATGAGGGCCGTCTCTGAGCTTCCTAATGTGCATGTGCCCTCCCCGGGCTCTGTCCCACACACCCTGCCCTACCCGGGGCTCTCCCTCGTGCACACCTTCTATAAGTGCGCTCACCCCCCTCGGGCTTGTACTCGTGCGCTCAGCTAGTGCCCTGTTGCTCCTGGCGCAAGCCCTGTCTGGGCTTCTACTCATGTGATTGCCCTTCTTCAGGCTCTTAACTGCATGCACGCCCTGCCCCGGGCCTCCACCCACGCGCTCACCCTACTTGGGTCTCTACTTGTGTGATCACCCTTCTTCAGGCTCTTAACCACGTGCTTGCCCTCTCAGGCCTGTCCTGTGCTTCTCACCCTCTCTCGGGTCTGTCCCACACTAATTATCCCGATAGTGACCCCCACTGGGGTTGGGGTCAGGATGCCCCCAATGCAGCGCTCTCTACCGCACTAATTATCCTGATAGTCACCCCACTGGCACTGGGCTCAGGCCACCCCAAAACATAGTGCTCTCTACCACGCTAATTATCCCGATAGTCACCCCCACCAGGGTTGGGACACCCCCAAATGCAGTGCTCTCTACTGCACTGGGAGCACCCCCACCTTACTGGGGAGCTCCTAATGAGGCCTCCTCCATCCCCTTATAGCCTCACCCGGTCCTCCGGTAGTATAATAACAAAACCAAAGTCTCCCGCTCCGGGGCCACAACAACTTCAAAACCACAACAGAACGCAGAGCCTCCCGGCTGTAACATAAACCTTAAGCCAACCTGGCTAACCTTCCATCATATCCTTATCAGGGTCCTCTCCACCCTGTATCCGCATGCTGACGCTCAGGCTGCTCAGCTCCTAGGCTGCTCCACTCTGCTCCTCAGCAGAGCTCCTGCCACTCAGGCTGCCAGACAAAAACTGCCTCCAGTCTCAGCCTTGTGTGTTTAAATAGGCCAGGCCCTGCCCCCGGTGGTCAGCTGACCCACTCAGTTGCTTTGGCAACCCCCGGCTGTGCTGCCCTATTGATTGGCAGCTAAGCCCGCATCACCATTACTAGTAGCGAGCACCCTAGTGCTCCACTACACTCCTTCCCCCTTAAGTACTTAACCTTCATTAGGAGCGGGGCACACAAGTGTCCAGCGACAGTCTGAATCATTGAATCTCTCTGAATTGAATCGGAATTTGATTTGGAGAGATTAATGGATCTCCTAATTTGATTTGGATTTGGAGATTCGGCTGCCAAATTGGGCTGAATCTCCACTGAATTGAATCAGCCGCTGAAGCTTCACACGACCCTGATGCTCAGGGAAGGGACAAACGTCTGGTTGAAAGGTCCCGAGGCAGAAACCTGCTACAGTATGAAACCATAGTTTCTGAGCATTTTACAAGTACAATGTAGATAAATATATTTCAGAACCTTGTTTGGTGCAGCAGAGTTTAGATCAATATGTCCGTTTAATTGCTTGATGTAAAATTTCTAATCAGCCTCTTAATACAAGGCCACTCACCATGGTATCTGAGTACTGTTGAGTAGTGAAGCAAATATATTTTTGAAAATTCCTTGAGAAGGAACAAATAAAACTAGTTCAGTTAAATAAGAGACACTGAACCTTGTTCTGAAACTTGGACTGAATAGGAGTGCTTTTGGGAGTTCATCAATATTTGGTTAACATTTGTTGATATGTTTGTAGTTTGTATGTGTGTATAATATAACCATGGCTCTACATTTCATCATCTTTCTTACAAACTAGAGCATTAAAATATCACATTGTCTGTGGCTTTTTTGCCTGGCAGACATAGAACAATGGAAACTTCAGGAAAAAAAACAAACAAACCCATGATCTCATGATATTTTCAGACCTATCTTCAAACCAAAGGGCATGAAATTACTCTGAGTATCTATTCAAATTGAACATCTTAAGCATTTGTGGTCTGTCTCTGATTAACAGATGTAATTTGTTTTAACTATCCAAGGGCTTAAAGTAACAATGTATGAATTAGATGTATAGATGGGCAAGTCACGCCTGACCAACCTGATTGCCTTCTTTGATGAGAAGACTGGCTCTGCGGACACAGAGACAACAGTGGATGAAATATACTTGGTGCATCTACACATGAGATTAAGGTGAAGCAATACATTCTGGAGCAGTTTGAGCTGGAGTAAACTGCTCCTGGGTGTGGTGTCTACACATGTGCCCAGGACAGCAGCAATTTGAACCAGGGTGGAGCAAACCTGGGCTGGCAGTGGGTGCAGGGGGTTAGCCCCAGGCTCCGGGTAGAGGCATTGAGTGGTGGAGGGGCTGGCTGGGGCATAAGGTGCTGAACCTACAGAGCTATGTGGCTAGGTAGTAGGCCTGTGCCAATAGGCAGCTATTTGATTTGGCTTCGGATCCATCCGCTTTGGATGCCAGTGATCTGATTTAGAGCTCCAGATCAGTTTCCCACTTCGATTTGGCTGAAGCGGCTCTGAAACTTCGGAACTGCTTCGGAGATCCGGCCATAGGGTATAATGGGGAATCAATGAAATATCTATAACTTTGTTGTACTTTGTCTGCTTTGGATGAAACTTGCAGAGGTGATAGCCTCTGCTGAGAGCATGACACCTGCCAAGTTTCAAGAAGATCAGGGCAGGGGTTTGGGGGGAACTGCAACCCAAATTCTTGAAAGTAAAACTCATGTCACGTGCGTGTGTTACACTGAGGCCACGAAGCCTGGCAAGTTTCAAGGTGCTAGGTGCAGGGGTTTGGGGGGAACTGCACCTCAAGCTGCTGACAGGCCAAACTCACATCATAGATGACTCTGTGTGTTAAGGTGCAGTGGGCTAAAATCTGCAGGGGTGGTGCTCCCTGCTGAGGCCACGAAGCCTGCCAAGTTTCAAGGAGGTAGGTGCAGGGGGAGTCTGGCATCTGGGGCCCTGCACCTCTGGCTGCTAACAGGCAAAACTCATGATGTGGCTGGGTGCTTGTGCGACTGCTTCTGTCTTGGGGCAAAGGGGAGCAAAATCAACTGCAGGCCTGGGTGCTGGGCCCTTCCAGGAGATGAAGCCTGCCAGCTGTGCTTGTGTCTTGCTGGGGGAGTCTGGCTTCCGTGGCCCTGCACCTCTGGCTGCTGACAGGCAAAACTTGTGATGTGGGTGGGTGAAACTGTGTGTGTGTTAAGGTGTGCCCTTCCTGGCACTGGGGCCTCTGCACAACAAGGCAGTGTGCCCCAGTGAGGTCTCTTCCTCCCCTACAGCCTCAGCACCAGTCCACCACTTTACATGACAACAGGTAAATAACTTAGTTGGCTCAACAACAGTAACATCAGCAGCAGCATCAAAAGTACCCAAACAGAACTGTCACAGAACCTGTCTTTTTATAAAGGAATTGACAGCAAGAAGTAAAGATGTTGTGTTGTATTGGACATATGATGTTACTCATGGTGTGTGAAGGCTTATCTTGTGTTTTTATGTCTATATGCTTATTTAAAAAAAATGAGTACTTAAAATATATCTTAGGATGCTTTAGGGTTGAAAAACTCTTTTTCAGGCTGAGGAAGTACCTGCAGTTGGTCCTGGATGGAAGGAATAGTAAAGAAGCCAGAGACTGGTCTGGCACACAATTCAGGCAGGAAAGCCAGTCAGTAGAAATGAAAATGGAGGGATCACAGGGGAGGGACAGGCTGTCATGCAGGGTAGAGGGAAAAAGGGGATGTAGCAGCACAGGTAAAAGTGCAGAGGTGCCTGGGGAGTCAGCTGTCCGGCAGGTCGCAGCGTGCCAGAATTCCACTGTGTAAATTGAGTCCATGAGTTTCTGTACCTACTACCTAGGAGGCTGATGAAGTGCAGTTCATAGGCCCAGCGATGAAAAGTGATTTGTACTTTCAAAAAAGCACCTAACATCATCAGAACTGAAGCCAGCTTCCTACAGCTCACATTCCTCACCAAAAAAACCACTCTGCCTCCAGTCTCTCAGGCCTGATCCTAAGAGGGAACAAATTACAATGCAAACCACATCCTTAGTGAGATAGGTAGCCACCGAAGCCGCCATGCTACCTGCCTGAGGCTAGGAGCTGCAGTGTTTGGACCCCATCATTGAAGCCATGCACATGGCCTACATTGGCAGTGGCTGGTGTGGAGGAGGCTGGCTGATGCTGATGCTGGTGCTGGCACTGGTGCTGGTGCTTGGAGTGCTGGCATGGGAAAGTGGATCCCCCTCTTCCACATCTCCTCACCTCTGCACTTCAGCCTCCCTGACTTTGTTGACCAGCACCTGCGTCCAATGATCGAGGGTTTTGGTGCTGCCAGTGCACATGCAGCCCTTCACCCTCAGGTCACACATGGCCACCATCACATGGACCATACTGGACCACAAGGGATCCAGCCATCTCCTGATGCTCTCCTTCAGCCTTCTCATCAGTGCCTGCATGTCTGGTGACAGCGGCCTGCCCCAGCCAGGAACATTGATCCCCTGGAACTTCTCCATTTGGTTCTCTAGTTCCCTCACTAGGGGATCACCTGGCTGAGAAGGGCATCACCAGCGCTAAGGGTTTTGGTGGCTGTGAGGAAGGGCTTGAGGACCACCAAGATCTGGGAGATGGTACCCCACTCAGCTCTGTTCAGGGGGCCACTAATTCCGATCTCCCCATGCAAGGCCATCTCATGGATGGCCTTCTGTTGCTCCACCAACCTTTCCAGCATCAGGTATGTGGAGTTCCATCGAGTCTCCACATCCTGTGTGATTTTGTGCTGTGGGATGCTCAGCTCTGCCTGTTTCTCCCACAGCACCTTGCCCCCCTTGATGCTGCAGTGGAAGTAGCCCACCACCTTCCTGCATTTTGAAATCAGCTGGCTTGTAGCAGTAATGGTGACAGCGCCATCACCGGCAGACCTGTCCCCCTCCAAGCAATCCCTCACTATGAGGTGCAGCCTGTGTGCCACATAGCAGATGCCAACAAAGATGGCATCATGGACAGCCTTCACCATATTGGCCCCGTTGTCAGTGACCATGCAGGTGAACTTGGCCTGCCCAATGAGCCACCCCTCCATCATGCTGTTCATGGCCCCCATGATTTCCCTTGCCATGTGGGACTCATCCAGCACCTCGGCTTGCAGTAGAGCCCACTGATGGTCTGACTGATTGCACCAGTGCCCTGTGAGAGGGAGGTAGGCTTGACCACCACCCTGGCTGCTCCAGATGTTGGAGGTGAAGTGCAAGGCTACCTGCGGCCCTGCCTTGTGCAGCTCCTTTCTCAAGTACTCCCTGCATGCCTCATACAAGGAGGGCACCACCGTCCTGCTAAAGGTGGTGCATGCAGGCACTTTTTTAGATGAGGCCAGAAGTGCTACTGCCTGAACCCTGGCCGCTCAGCTAGGAAGAAGGGCTGGCTATCCAGAGCAAGCGTCTCCCCAGTGGTCTGGGTGATCTCGCTTGCCTTGGGAACTTGCCTGCTTTCTGTCCACCTTCCCCCACTGGTCCAGGATGGCCTGCCTTGCTATGGGGGGCAAGGTGCTTTGGAGTGAGTGGGGGACTTCCCTTTCAGTACGCTCACACTGGTGCCAGGCTGAGCAGGAGGGAGGGCAAGGGGGTGCTGCCTCCTCAGATGCAGCAGCATTGCTGCGGTGGAAAAGTGTCTCACATCCTTGACACAGCTGATGTGCCTTTGGCAGTGCTGGCAGATGGCAAACCTGGGGTCATCTTCCTGCTCAAAATGCTCCCACACTATACTACTCGCCTGCTTCTGGGTTGAGGGTGAGGATCCTGCCTTATCCCACCCCTCAGCAGGCTGAGGCTCAACAGCAGGAGGAGCTGCCTCAGCTGAGCCACTTTCCTCCACAACCTCAACCTCCTCCGAGGTGCTGCTTTTCAGAGGAGACCTGGTTCTAGAGGAAATCTGAGGTGTGTGAAGCACAAACTCTGATTTCCCCTCAGTTCCCAGAATTGCTTGACCCAGCGCGCTCAGCATCCCTTGTTCCAGCTCCAGCTCCTCCTCTGGCAGTGGGAGGTTCACGCTGAGAGATGACATTGGGGTGAAGGAGACAGTGATTCCACTGCTGGTGCCTACTTCTGGACTGAGGGGAGGTGATGCAGGTGCAGGGATGTCAGGTGCAGACACTGCTCCCACCTCCTTGCTTCGACTGGCAGCACTGATGTCATAGCTGCTTGGGAAGAGAATATGTCTATGTTTGGCGGAGGGCTTGCAAGTCTAGCTCTCCCCCTACCCCCTCTCCCTCCCCTTCCAGAAGACCTGGCACCTGCCTTTCCAGCACGCTTCATATTAATCTTTCCTGTGCTGCAAAAGGTCTGTGTGTCACACTTTTTGTGTTGTGTGTTTTATTCCCTCTGTTGTGTGCGTGCACTGGACTCTTCTTTGATTGTTTGCTTCAGTAACAAGAAGTGTTAAGAGCTGTGTAAAAAATGTGTGCTGTTTGTCTTCTTCTCCTATGAATATCTGATTTTTCATCTATGTGTGCATATTATAAGTGTGTGTGCGAGTGCATGTGTGCAATCTGTGCGCCTCCCTGCACAGTGATGGATCACATTGGCAGGGAAAACACAGCTTTCTTTTTTCAAAGTTTGCAAAAAAAAAAGAGCAAATATAAATTGAAATAAATGAATTGAATAGTAGTAAGAGATGCTAAGCTAAGCTAAATCCTACCCAATCCTTTCTAACAACAAAAAGAAGGCAAGCTCAACTGCTGACTAAAGCAAGTCAGGCTGAGTTGCCTGCCTGCCACAGTACCTTTTTCATGCAGTTTCCAAGACAGAACAAGCTTACAAAAGGCACAGCACACCTGCAAACAGAGGCTTTTATGCTGTTTCTAGGTCCCTCCCCCCCCAGACACTGTCATTGGAAAGAGAGAAATCCTTCTCACTGGCCACCTAGACATGTCAGTCTCCCCCCCTCCCCCTGCTTTCCCCCCTTTCCCGCTCCCCCTCCCTCTTCTAACATTCTTTTCCCACACACAGACAGCGCTCCGAAGTGTCCAAAGCATCCACAGCTTTTCTGAATTGGTTCAGAAGCTCTGAACCAATCCGGAAAGCTTAAAGAAGCCAGCGCTTCAGTTTAGACATGCTACTTTGGCATCCAAATCTTTTCTGGATCCGAAGTGCGGTCTGAAGCCTCACACAGCCCTACTAGGTAGCAGGCAGGAGTCTGACCACCACCCAGTCGTCATCACCATGTGCATTTCAGCACGGTTAATTACTCCACTGTAGGATAGTACTATCCAGATAGTACTATCTTACTGTTGAGTTAATTAGTTTACTGGGCCCTAATACATGCATGTTGCACGTGGTGCACATGTTGATAGAGATGGTTTACCACAGAGCTAATTAGTCTACTCCTCAGTAAAGTGCATGTGTAGATTCCTCCACCTTGAATTTAGCAAGGTTTTGATACAGCCTCCTGCAACATTTTCAGGAGTGAGCTGAAGCAAGAACAGGTTCGATGAATGGACTGTAAGGTGGATAGAAAGCTGGCTAGATTGTTAGGCTCAAACGACAGTAATCAATGACTCGATGTCTAGTTGATAGCTGGTATCAAGCGGAGTACTCCAGGGATCAGTCCTAGATCCAGTTTTGTTCAATATCGTCATCAACCAGCTGGAAGATGGGATGGAGCGCACCCTCACCAAGCTGGCCAGAACAGCAGATACGCTGAGGATTCAGAGTGACTTAGATAAATTGGATTGGACCAAAGGAGATCTCATGAAGTTTAATAAGGACAAGTGCAAAATCCTGTATGGAACAATCTCTTGCACTGGTACCGACTGGGGACTGACTGGCTAAGCAGCAGCTTTTCAGAAAAAAAGTACCTGGGGGTTGCAGTGAACAATAAGCTGAATATGAGCCAACAATGCACCTTTGTTGTGAAGAAGGCTAACAGCATAGTGGGCTGCATTAGTAGGTGTGTTGCCAACAGATTGATGAAAGTGATTATTCCCCTCTATCTGGCACTGACAAGGCCACATCTGGAGTACTGTGTCCAGTTTTGGGCTCCCCACTACAGAAAAGATGTGGATAAATTGGAGAGCATCCAGTGAAGCACAAAGAAAATGATTAGGGGGTTGGGGAGCATTACTTATGAGGAGATGCTGAGGGAACTGGGCATATTTTGTCTAGAGAAGAGAAGACTGAGGGGGATTTAATAGCAGTCTTCAACTACCTGAAGTATGGTTCCAAAGAGGATGGAGCTAGACTGTTCTGGCAGATAACAGAACAAGAAGCAATGGTCTCAAGTTGCACCAACGGAAGTTTAGGTTAGATATTATGAAAAACTCTCTCACTAGGAGAGTAGTAAAGCACTGGAACAGGTTACCCAGAGAAGTTGTGGAATCTCCATCTTCAGAGGTTTTTAAGACCTGGCTGGACATAGCCTTGGCTGGAGTGATATAGTTGGGGACAGCCCTGTTTTGAGCAGGGGGTTGGACTAGATGACCTCTTGAAGTCCCTTCCAATCCTTATTTTCTATGATTCTATAATTCTACCTGAGTAGGGCCTTCTCTATCACACGAGTTGCAAGTGAAGTCAGATAAGAAGGGAAGACCTATGCTAAGCTGTTTACTTAAAGCCATAAGTGTATTTAGCAAGCAGCAATGTGCCATCAAGACACAAACTAACTGCAGACCTGAAAAGGTATCTGAAATCTTCTATTTTTATTTACCTGTTAATCTGGAGGCAAGTTTTTATTAACATATGTCAAACTAATGATGGAGATAGTCCTTTCTCTTTATAGGTAAATATATATCCATCTTCAAGACCAAATTTGTAGTTAAAAAGGGAGAAAAATGACTGTAAATATTTCTGTGCCAGAGCATGGAACCTTGCTAATACACCAGTGGATTTTCTTTGAAGTGGGATTACTTTATACTGAGAGAAGCTCAAATAAATTCTCATTCCTTTGTTGACCTTTCAGTTAATTGCTTTTACCATTTCTCAAAGGGATGTATGTTTATAATGAATTTTCACCTCCAAATCCATTTTTATCTTCCTTCTCAAACCAAGAGTCAGAGTTTGAATTTATATAAATCATTTGCACTGCAAGAGAATTATGATGTCACAAATGTTACATAATTAAAATTAATTGCAAGAACATATCTCATGTAGAGCTGGGTTTGAGCTAGAACCCTGAAGCTGAATAGTGTAATCTGTGTGTGTGTGTGCGTGCGCACATGCGTGTGTGTGTGAGAGAAAGAGAGAGTGAGAGATAAAAAGAGTGAGCGCATGTGAGAGAGAGATTCTATGAGAAGAAAAGGGCTGGGCTTTGAATATCTATACAAACATGAATTTTGTGGTTTGTGTTCATTGGGGTTGTAAGATCTGGGTTGTCAGTGACCACAAAGGGATGAAGATAATTTTCAGTGTTCTCTCTCTCTTTTTTCAAATGTGTCCCAGTGATGTTTCCTTTTCACCATTCTCTATTATTACTGCCAGATACTGTACTTATTCTGTGTTGTGTATATTAGTAGTGGAATGCTAATGATATTTTTTCCCATTTAAATAGGTCATTGTCTACAAACCTGGCGGGGTAGTAGTCTTGCTGCAGGAGGCAGGTGGCACCATCTGTGCTTACAAAACTGTATGCCAAACAATTTTGGCTTGCTTTGGATGTGAAATTTGTTACATATAATGGCTGTATGCAGATCCTGTGAAATGAAGTCTTCACAAAAGGCAATTAAATGCACAAAGTAAACACAAAAGACTTTAAAAATCTTTCACATAAATGGCATTGTAAAAAAACCTTGCAAATTTAAAATTGAGTTTTTCCTTTAAATAGCCTCATTTACAATTCAAAATGGCACACAAAGTCCTCAGGTTTCATGTGAATCACGCAAAGTGCACATGTTGTTATTAATTGGGTATGTTTTCTAAACTGTACAAAGAATGAACATTTTCTCTCATAACTGTGACATAGGTGGAATTAAACAATGTACAATTTGTCTTATATGCCCGCCTCAATAACACCCAGAAACATGCTAGATGAACAAAAGATTTAGATTGGTATCTGACCAGCAAACTATAGGTCCTGAGCCAGTGAGATCCCCAAAGCTTGTCCCTTGATACCAGACTAGCAAGCTAGGGATTCTGAATACAAAAGGCCCCATAAAGCCTGTTCTTACAAATCATCCCAGAAGCAGAAGTCATAGGCTCCTCACTGACACCTTTCCAGGAAGGGGATGCTGTGAAATCAGCATTGTTCAAAACAGTCTGAGGCTCATTGTCAGATAAGTGAGCATGAGATTCTGAACCAATGAATTGGCAGATCACTGTCACTGGGCAACATAATGTTGCTTCATTAGCAATCTCACAACTCATTTATTAAAATCAAGTTAGAGATACTGAGTCAATAACTTCGGAGAGGCCTGCCCTCCACTTTCTGAGGAGACTTGCCTTACAGTTCATCACACTTGCAGACTGATAATATGAAATTTTAAAGATAAATGATCAAATTTGTCTCTTCCTCCTGTAACTTTTTCAAAGTAAATTGAGTGTAATTACAGGTGTAACACAGCAGAAAGAGTTGGGTAGGTAAATCAAAACATATAAACATGAATAATTAAATTCTGAGAATGAATGTTCAGTTATGTATATGCAACCACAATAAATGTGATGGGCTTGCAAGGGTATAAAAGATGGTAAAAATTGGCTCACTGATATATATTAAGATACAGGTGGCACCATATGTGATGGCTTTCTAATTGTAGGCCAGATGTTTTCAGCTGTATGTGTGTCACTCCTGATCCATGAGTAGGAAGAAAATAACAACCACATAATTAATTTATATTGGGCAGGAGAGTCATTAGAGAATTTTTTTTGAAGTTGCCTTTTACTCCACTCTTAACCTTGGAAGGGAGGGAAATATGTTTCTTTCACATGGCCTTCCAGGTCTAGCAGTAGGAAGAGAAGAAATTTACAAATTTCACTTACTGTATACAAACTTCTGTAATGCGTAAACTGGTTAAGTGATACTTGGCAGTTGTTTTATCCTTGAAATACTACTTTTCTTTGGAAGGTCCTTTATGATATATCTAATCAGGTTTAAAAACTGTGCTCAGCACCTAATACAAAAAAACTTTTTTTTTAAATGGAATTCTTGGACGTGAAACTTTAATATCTTTGCTGCGACAGGGGCGTGGGAGAGAACAGTACTTAAATTAAAGCTCATGTTACTTGTCCATTGGCTCCAGAGAATGTTCTTTAGTGAAAAAAAATCTTTGTTATTTTGAGTTTCATGCAGCTTTTTAATATTTAGTAAATTGTACTTCTTTTCTTTTCTTTTCCTGCTGGGAATTATCTTGACTGGATATATAGCAGAAGATCCACATTTCAGCAGCCTGCCCGCTCTCCCTTCCCCCTCATTCCCCCCAAACTTAAGTCTTACTGCAAAACTTTCACATGCTGGATTTGAATATTTTTTTCAGCAGATAGCCCCAACTCTGACTGACCTACAAATTCACCTTAGTTGTACAAAATCTATTAGAGCCCTTAAAGTCAAAGCAAAGAGGCAGAGCTATCCATCCACTGATGTAACTCACTGTATGCTGAATCAGAACATCTCAAATAGAGCTTTGGAAGGAATGGAACTGATTAGAGATGTCCACACACAAGCCAGAGGCAGAGAAGAAATTCTGGTGATTTGATGTTGTAATAATGAAGGCGCCACTGCCACCTGTGGGCAGAAACCAGAATTAGGACAGGGTGTTATGGTCTGAAAAATCAGAGAAGGAACGAAGTTCATTGCTCTGAAACTCAATGAGTTGCTGGATGGTCATCAGTAGATACAGGAAGTTATTATGCTTGCCATTGGAAAGCTGGGATCTCCCTTTAGCTTCTTTGAAAAAAGCATGTGATCGGTTTCTAAAAAAAGAAAATGTATTTCTACCTGTCAGTCTGGTGGATTCAGTCTGAGATGGGAAGTTGGCTTTCTGGATCACACAGCATTAGAGAATTGAAGATTCAGTTTATGAAATTCCCACTGGGATTACAGTGGTGTAAGTAGTATAAAATCTGTAGATCTAGCTTGTGATACACAAAAGGAGCCATTCTACTGAGTTTGAAGGTGCTATATTTAAATAATTAATGTTCAGAGTCAAATTCTCTACAGTGTTAGAAAACACAGCAAAAAATAAAACTTACTTATGAACTGGGCATGTCTACACAAGACATTAAATGTGCAGTAGACTAATTCTACTGTGCATTAGCGCATCACAACAAAAGCCATGCTATTGTGCTAATGCACAGTGGAATTATCCTACTGAGCATTAGCATCACTAAAAAGGCATGCCACTAAAAAGGCATGCACAGGTGCTACTATGCAGTAGTGCTGGATACTGCGCGTCCCATTAGTACCTGTTATTACTAGTACTAAACTTAATGCATAGTACCTTTGGTGTATTAGTGCACGTGTAGACATGCTTACTGAGTAGGAAACTGGTAAACTCAGTTTCTATCTAACCTGCAGAAGATAGGACAGGGTAGCACCTTAGAGACTAACAGGTTCAGAGAGACATGAACTTTCACAGGCAATAACCTACTTCATTAGATGCTATGAATGGACTTGTAGAATGAAACTATTGTTTATAGAAGACAAAGGGACGGGGAAGGGGACACCACCCCATACATTACATGCACATCTACACTGCAGGGAATGTAATATGTAACAATACAAATGCTAAAAATAAACTGCATTTTAAAGATTCTCATATTAACTTAAAATGTCATTTACATAAGTATATATATATATGCATATATATAGGCAGCTATTAATCCTCTTGATCGTGGTGTTTGTGTAAGAGTTCTAGTCAGGTGCCTCATGAATCTGGTTGTGGCTGACAAGCCCAGTTTGAGAGCAACACATAGATGTGCATATCTATACATATAAATATCCATCTATATATCAGAATTCTTACACATTACTTTATATGCACACATGTTATTTCTCCAGCTCCTGAGCTAGGAGAGACTGTCTGAAACAATTTGAGCAGAACTAAATCAAGCAACAAATATATTACTCCAAATCCTCATTGGGTGTAGCTGAAGCACCATTAAGTTCCATGGAGCTAAGCTAGCTTGCCTCTACTCATGATGAGACTATGTTGAGGCTTACCACTACACATGTTCTTAAGTAGGTTACTGAATCAGTGCCTTGATCATCTGTCATTTTCTGCATCCTATTCCCCAACAAACATCTGTTGCTTTCTGTGTAGATCCTAGGTCTAATTCTTTACACCTTTCAAAGGCAAGAGCCATTTGGAATGAGTTGGTGTCATGCGACTCAATGCTCATGTTAACATGGAACTTAGGCAATGAATGAAGCAGAATTCTTTCAGACTCGAGCTCTATGCTTGTTACTGAACAACACAATAAACATATGACCTTATCTCCTTAGTAATGGATAAAGAGGCTAACACAATATGAGTGTGGCACAAATAACTTGGACAGTGTCTTACAAAATTATTCATACTAATGTTGCTCCAGCCAGAGGTGCTGAATATGTGGGGGCCTGCAGGCACTGGCCCCCTTTGGGAAGAGAGCTGTCACCTGAAATGCATAAGGCTTTCTACATGTCCATCATCTTAGGCCCTCCCTGACAAAAATAAAAGTTGGCACTTATGGCTCCAGGTGCACAGCTCTTGCTATATCTGTTTCTTATTTTCCCTTTCAGATCATAAATGCTATGATGTGGTACTCATCTTCCAAAAGCAGTGCAGGGATTCTTTTTGGTGAGCGTTTCTCAAAGAGGATCACTGCCTTATTTTCAATGGCTGAAATTCCAAATTGTTACACTTATCATGATTCATTTAAGTTTTGGTGGTCTGAAATGGCTGTCCTTAAAGGCTTTCAGAACAACAGGTAATCCCAGGAAATTTAATTAAAACTTATCAGTGGCATATATAAACAGAACTTCTAACCCAGAATTTGCATACGGAGCTATGTAAAACTACCAATTTCCATATCTTGAATATTCATGTGATGATTGATATTTTCATCAGTGTTAATGACCCTGATCCAGAGTAAAATAAGATTTTAGCATTTCCACAAGGGAGCACAGATTTCGCAGAAGCAAGGAATGCTATAATAAAGCAGCTGGGTAGTGGTAGGAAAAGTACAGGCTTTGCAGTGGCTTCTGCACTGACTTTAATCATGTATGGCAGAAGAGGACAATGCATGTACCTCATCAAAATGGCCCATGCCCTGACATACACCCTGTAAATGTTCAAAGAGGCAAGGATACCATAGAGGCCTGTGCCCTGGATCAGCCCTTCAGCAGGAGATGGGTCAGGCAAAGATACCAACAGTTTTCATGCCTGACAGCCAGAGGCAGGAGGTGGGGCTGAGGGCCATGCCAACTGTCAGCCGGGCTGGGAAGTAGTGGGCGGATCGGAGGTCACATGGCCTCCCCCGAGCTGTGCTGGCTTAGGCCCAGGCTGGGGTTGGGGCTGGCTGGGGCTGGAGTCCTCCCCGCCTCTCCTGCTGCCCAGCCACTGCTGACAGCTGGCATGGCCTCTAGCCCTCCCTCCTGCCTGTGGCTGGCTCTTTTGAGAGCCAGCTTGGTCAGAGCAGATGAGCAGGGGCTGATGCTAGCATGCCATCCTGTGAGGGGTGGGGTTAGTGTGGCCTACAAAGCAGCCTGGTATGCTGGGAGACTATAACCTAACTTGAGTTGGTCGGGGATTGGGTACAGAAGTTTGATAGACCGCTCTTACCTAAATCGCTTAAGTCTGACACTACATCCATCCATGTCTATCTTAGACTGGGTTCTGCTATTTTGAAACCCATCTGTGTATACTGAACTTCTGTTTGGTTATGGGCATAAACTGGTTTCCCATCATTTATACTGGTATAAGTGTGATGTCTACCTGGCCCTAGAGAATAAAAATGTCCCACCTGGAAATCCTGCATCACAGCTAATTTTACTGCTGTTTTTTCCTGCCAGTATAACTATATATGTACCTAACAGTTGGCAGAGAGACCCAATCAAGAATTTCAACAAACCTTTTGGAATGAAAAATGTTGTGCTTGAATTCAGTCTGTGTTCAAAGATTAGTGTATTTGTACACTTGCAGTATAGAAATGAATGTCTCTGGTCTGTACACATCCGTGTAGCATAAGAACTTATCACCATAGTATCTGAGTGTCTCACAGAGGGATACATTCAGGTTCTCACATCATTTTTCCAAAAATAAGAAATGCATAAGTCACAGTATTAGACCCCTGGTTTATACCTTCCTAAAGCCACACTTTCTCTCAAGGGTATATCTATACTGAACACCACAGTGTAGTGTAATTACTCAAGATGGCTTTAAATGTGCTAACTCAGAAATTGGAAACAGTTTATCTAGAGACACATGGAGTGGTACAGAGGTTAATTCTCAGTAAGGTAAATTGGGCAAGGTGAAACTCCAGGCTTCTGTGGCTACATTGCTCTTTCTGCCTGAGCTGGCTCATTTAGCACTGCCATAGGGATCTGTATACTGTAGTCTGCAGTGTAGAATTATCCTATGTAGCTGGCTGCCAATTTTTCATTCTAAACCAAATGTTCCTTTGTAGTATCTACGCAGAGTCCTAATTTCATTTTATGCTATCTTCACTTCGAACTGTGACACTCCGTTTCAACTTCTCTTAGACACGGTTATTCAGTGTTCAGCACCCAATAAAATTGGGCATTGAGTGTTTTCTTGAAGAACGGCACTGGAATGAACTCTTATAGCCAGGAGACGGAGTTTGACTTGGCAGAGAGAACCAGCTAAGTATTTTAGCAAGCCTGGGAGGAGGAACAAGTATGTGGCTGTAAGTCCCAAGTTCTATTTTAGCTGTATCTATTAGGTGGCCACTGCCTCACTTCTTCACCTATAAAATGAATTTGGACAGGTTGGAAAAGTGGGCAGAACAGAATAGGATGCAATTTAACAAAGATAAGTGCAAAGTACTGCACCAAGGGAGAAAGAATCACAAGCACACATAGAGACTGTAGATGACTTCCTAAGCAGCACAGCAGCAGAAAGGGATCTCAGAGTCACAGTCAACTCCAAGATGAACATGAGTCATCAATGTGAGGGAGTGATCAGTAAAGCTAACCACTTTCTATCATGCATTAGCAGGTGCATTACAAACAGGTCTAGGGAGGTGATACTTCCCCTCTATGCAGCATTGGTAAGGCCACAGCTGAGTTCAGTTTTGGGTGCTGCACTTCAAGAAGGATGTGGAAAACCTTGAGAGGGTCCAGAGGAGGGCTACTCGGATGGTTAGGGGGCTGGAGGAAAGGTCCTACAAGGAGAGATTGAGGGACCTGGATCTCTTCAGCCTCTGCAAGAGAAGGCTGAGAGGGGACCTAGTGGCCATCTACAAATTCATCAGGGGGGCAGCAAGGAATAGGAGATGCTCTGTTTACCAGGGCACCCCTTGGAGTTACTAGAAACAACGGCCACAAACTGACAGACAGCAGATTTAGATTAGACATAAGGAAGAACTTCTTTATGGTAAGGATTACCAGAATCTGGAATGGGCTTCCAAGGGAGGTGATGCTCTCCCTTACGTTGGAGGTCTTTAAGAGGAGACCTGACAAGCACCTGGCCAGGGTCACCTGACCCCAATGCTCTTTCCTGCCCAGGGCAGGGGTTCGGACTCAGTGATCTACTAAGGTCCCTTCTGACCCTAAAAATCTATTAAATCTATTGAAAGAAATATGCTCATACAGTGTTTGCTCATCTAATGTGCTATAGCATTGCCAAGTCCTGGCTATTATCAGGCTTGGTTTGGTTTAGCTTTCTCCTGTAAAAAGAAGTAACAGCACTTCAGTCGCTTAGGAAACAGACAAAAACAGGCATAATTCCATTTATTTTAATGGAATGTCCTGCATATGTCATCAGTGAATCTGGCTTTCTTGAGTGTTCGGTGTGTAATCCTTGTTTCAGTTAATTGGCACTATAATAAAGGTCAAGCCATCATGCATTTCCTACAGTGTACTGGAAAACAACACCGTTGTTCGAACACTTTCTTTAGGGTCTGTTCTTCCCCCTACTGAGTTGAAATAGTTTTGCTTTTTATCTTAAGCGAAATATGCCACCTTTTCACATTCCAGACAAGAATCTTGAAGCAAGTATGAGGGGCATGAAATTAGGGTTGTGAGCTATGGCTCAGGGAGATGGCATAGAGCTCTGTGTTCTTGGGATCAGGGCTCTCTGGTGAAGAAGGGGACTGGCAAGGCATGGAGGGGAACCAAGCACCAGATAAGAGCTGAAGGGTAGGTGCAGGAAATAAAGATTTGAAAGCAGCATGGAGGGGAAGCTGGGGTAAATGAAAATGTAGAGTCTTTTAATCTGAACTTGTTAAATGGGTACTTTGCACCAGTTTTTCACCAGTTCCATGGGACGGCCCTGCCCACTATGGGTCAGGGAGACCCGGGTGAGGGAGATTCTTTGCCCTCCTCAAAAGTTTGCCAGCATTTCCTCCACTGAAGCTGACCTCGTGAAGGAACACCTCGACAGGCTGGATATCTACAAGTCAGCCGTCCCTGATGGGTTACACCCAGGGGTACTCAGGGAGCTGGCGAGCATCATAGCTCAGCCCCTGGCACAGATCTTTGAGAGCTCTTGGCACTCTGGTAAAGTGCCCAATGACTGGAAGAAGGCCAATGTGGTGCCTATCTTCAAGAAAGGGAGGAAAGTAGATCCAGCAAACTACAGGCCCATCAGCCTGACCTCTATCCTGGGGAAGGTCTTGGAAAAGATTATCAAGGAGGCCATCCTTAACAGACTAGCTGAAGGCAATATCCTGAGGGATACCCAGTGCGTGTTTGTTGCGGGGAGGTCTTGCTTGACCAATCTCATTTCCTTTTATGACCAGGTGACTTATCACCTGGACAAAGGGGAAGAGATTGACTTCATATACCTCAACTTTAAATAAGCCTTCAATCTGGTATCCCAAGATCACCTCTTGGCTAAACTGGCTAACTGATGTCAGCACAATCCACTGGCCAGGGAACTGGCTCCATGGTAGGATCCAGAGGGTGGTGGTCAATGGGAACCAATCGTCTTGGTGCGCTTGGGCCTATACTATTTAACATCTTCATTAATGATGTCGCACTGGTGTCAGAAGCAGACTGTTCAAGTTTGCTGACGACACCAAACTCTAAAGTAAAACATCCACACCTGAGGACAGGAGGGTAATCCAGACGGATCTGGACAGACTCACGAAATGGGCGGATGAGAACCTGATGGTGTTCAGCACCGAAAAATGCAAGGGTCTCCACCTTGGGAAGAAAAACCTGCAGCATCCTTATAGGCTCAGCAGTGCTACACTGGTTAGCACTACGGAAGAAAGAGACTTGGGGGTCATGGTTGACCACAAGATGAACATGAGCCTTCAGTGTGATGCTGCGGCTAGTAAAGTGACCAAAACACTGGCTTGCATCCATAGATGCTTCTCAAGCAAATCCCGGGATATCATTCTCCCCTTGTACTTGGCCTTGGTGAGGCCGCAGCTGGAGTACTGCATCCAGTTTTGGGCCCCACAATTCAAAAAGGATGTGGAGAAGCTTGAGGGGGTGCAGAGGAGAACCACGCGCATGGTCAGAGGTCAGGAAAACAGACCTTATGATGACAGGCTGAGAGCCATGGGGCTATTCGGCCTGAAAAAGCGTAGGCTCAGGGGTGATCTGGTGGCCACCTGTAAGTTTATCAGGGGTGCTCACCCAGGATCTGAGGAAACATCTGTTCACCAGAGCCCCCCAAGAGATGAAAAGATCAAACGGTCACAAACTCCACTGTGACCGATTCAGGCTGGACATAAGAAAGAACTTTTTCACTGTCCGAGCCCCCAAGGTTTGGAATAGACTGCTGTCAGAGGTGGTTCAAGCACCCACTTTGAACGCCTTCAAGAGACATTTGGATGCTTACCTTGCTGGACTTGATGATCCTCCAGGGTCCCTTCCAGCCCAAATGTCTATGAAATCTATGAATGTTATGAATATTATATTTTGTTTTTAATAAAACCAACAGCCTGTCCAAAGGTCTAGGTGTGATTGTCATCAACGAGTAATACAGGGATATATTCTACCTGAGGAGAGGTATGGATTGGATTGGATTTGGGGTTTTATTTATCGAGCTTCACAGCAGTTCTGAACTGCAATCAGATTAGTTGGGGAATTGGAAGGTGAAAGGCCCCAGTACTAGGCCAGCCACTGAAATGAAATCAGGCTTCCTGAGAGAAACTGAGCATCTTGAAAGTTTCTCTTCAGGTGCTTTGATGAGATGGTAAGCATATGTTGCAATAGCTTGTTTAAAGATATAATAATGGTGGTTTTTATACCATGAATTTGCCAGATAAAGACTTATTGGCATTCACCAATAAGTCCTGTTTCAGTAAAAACGTGTATGTTCACTTCTTACTTGGTTTGGTCTGCAAAAAAAATAAGATGCCTAAAATCCATGTGACCTTTTTTGTGCAACTCCATTGATTACAAGCAAGATATACCAGGGATGAGTTTTGCCCATGGTAGTTACCCACTTCTGAGGTATCAAGCAAATGTATATGATGCAATACTCATATTGGAATGACCTACTCTCCTGGGCTGTCTTCAGTCTAAAACTTCTTCCCCACGTTTCAGCCAGCCTGGAGACACCACTCCCCAGATAGGCTTAAATTAAATGTCTCCATTTTTTTAAGCTGCTTCTTTTCTGCCAGGAAAATATAATAAAACATAATGCATACCACAGAATGAAACATTCTGACTTTGAATACATCCCATACTCCTTTTTCTTGCTCTTTATTCTACTCTTCTTTTTATCTTAACGCATTTTTTACCTTCCTTCCTATTAACTGATTAACTTTTTATATTAAGGTGCTACATAACCTGACAATAATAAACCTGACAATAATCACAGGTACTAAGTAACCTGACAATAATCATATTCCTGCAACACTGCTGCACAAGTCAATTATCTCCACTAGCTCAAAGTCTTCACTGGTCAAACTGCTTACTACTGACCGTATGCTGTAAAAGAGAAAAGGCACTCCTAGAGCATATCCAGGAACATCCTGTCCTTTCCCCCCCAAAATCTGACAGAACAATATAGTCGGTTCATCCATTGCTTTAGCTGTGGAAATGCAGAGATATATGTACCCATTATGGAGTGCCTAACCGGAGATACTTTAAAAGGAGCCTGGTTTTCAAAAATAAGGAGTATTCACAGTGTAAACTGGGCTCCTGTTAAGGAGTCTCTTGACTGGCATCCAAAAATCTTAGAGCTCTACCCACTTTGCTGGTACATCAGGGCAAGGGTGGATCCATGAAGATATCACGTGCAGGAGGTTGAAAGTCCCAAAGGTGCTAGTGGAGCCTACTTGTTGCTCAATTCCTG
Source organism: Crocodylus porosus (assembly GCF_001723895.1). Lineage (NCBI taxonomy): Eukaryota > Metazoa > Chordata > Crocodylia > Crocodylidae > Crocodylus > Crocodylus porosus. The sequence continues at coordinate 61,057,760 of NW_017728950.1, read as the reverse complement.
CTTTTACTCCCATCCTACCATGGATCTCCCCCGTATTAAAATAATGTTCACAGTCCAGAATGACTGACACTATTAGGGCTCTGTGGCTGGAAACGCTGAAGCCATAGGAAAACCCTGGCTCTGTGTTGTCAGAGAAGTTTGCCAGCATTTCCCTCTGACACTGCTGGCAGCTGCTGCACCAGCCACCTAATGGTAAAACTGATGCACAAGTCTGGACTAACAAGGACAAGTGGGAGGCTGCAACAAAAATCACAAACTGCTAGCATTTGTAATTAAATAGCAGCTCCAGACCCTGGAGGACACCAGGAACAGGGATCCATGCTACACACAAGGGAGCTCCACACAGGGATTATTATTATTATTCGTTAAAACTCTCTCTGGAAAATTTGAAAATTTTTCGGTTAAAACATTTCTAAATACAAATGTTTTGAGTCACCTTCCACACTTGTACCTTTGGCTTGGTGAGTTAAACCCAAGATTACTGAAGCCTGGCTGAATTCTGGTGTTTTGGCTCATTTACAACAAAGCTGCACACTTCTTACCCAAACTGTAAAGCCCCACTCCATGTGAGGAGCCCCAAGAGATTCAACTACTCATGTAAGTAAATGCTCACCAAGCATGAGAGTGACGGTTACACAGTTGTACTGAATAGTAACCAATGGGCTCTGTTATGGAAAAGCAGGTCATATCAGAAGCCTTCATTGTTTGGTTTTGTTCCACCCGAGCTTATCCGTGCACTTGATGTGCAGAGAGGTGTGTATGAGGGAAAGAGGATGGGCTGGGGAAGAAATGGGGTAATGTCTTTAGAGCCAGGGGCAGATTTGGTGAAGTGGGGTGTGAAAGCAGGCACCCATGCTGCAAGGGTGGGTGCACCCCAGCTCCCAGCCTCCAGCCTTGCAACCCACCAATGTGGACAGATCATGCTGCAGGAGTCTCCAGAGACTTTTCTAAAGTCCCTACAGCAGGTAAGCATCCCTCTATTTCCCCCCATGCTCAAGGACCTATCCTTACCTTCCTCTTTCCCCTGCTTCTTTGCCGGCCCCTGCTGCATTCCCCAAGTCTGAGGGGCAGGGCAAGCTTCAAAGACACTCCTGCCTGCTCCAGCCAAGTTGCTTGGGGTCTGGGCTTAGGAACAGTGGCAGCAGCAGTAGTGGTGGTGGTGGGGTGTGTGTGTGTGTGTGGGGGGGGTGGTTCTCCCAGTCCCCCAGGAGCAGATGTGGGGATGAGGAACACCCTGCACTGCACATTGCCACTCCCACCATTGCTGATCCCAGCTGAGTCAAGCGCCCACATGGCCCAGCTGGAGTGGGGCAGGTATGGCTTTGAAGCTTCCCCCACCCCTGGGACAGTGGGGAAAGCAGCAGAAGCAGAAGAGGAGAGAAGGGGATGTGCCTTGAGCACAGATGGAAAGTAGAGGGAGAGTCTTATCTGCTTTGGGGACTTTAAAAAAATCCCATCTTCCCTGATATGATCCAACCCAAAAGTGGGGCACAATTGTGCTACTGTACCCCCTCTGAATCCACCAGTGATTAGAACCATAGTTCAACGAATCTATTGGCCGTTCCTCATTAGTGGAGATGCATCTAATGGTGAGAGGGTAGGTACATCTGAGGTAGCTGTGCTTCTTGCTTTGCTTCTTGCCTTTTCCAGCCTTTGCAGGGAAGCCTAGCATGCAACCCAGCTCCTTAGGTGGCAAGCGCTTGAGACTTTAGCTCTAGGCCTTAAAATGTTTTGTTACAGAAAGGAAAATACAGGAAGAGCTCTGTGGGAGTGTTTTCCAGCCTATTCCTGGAACAGAGGCTTAACAATCTGTGTACACTGACAACTCCTCTTCAGAGCAGGTACTGCCAATGTTATCCTGTGAGTTCCTGTGGTTCCATGCAAAAGCTACTGCCCATCCGTCAGCAAAATCCAGGCCTTTTAATTTAGCCATGGTGATATACATGTAACTGAGCCCAACAAAGAAACACAAGCAAAAATGTAGTTCCCCACTTCCACCCTCCCTCCCCCAACCTTCATCCTGCAGTTGGAAAGTGAAAACAGAGCCTTAGCTCTGTTTTCTCTCTCCTGGTAATCCTCTGTCAAGAGGCTGTCTGTCACTCTCCCCACCTCAATGAAAACATCATCAGCTTTTTCATTTTAAGTGTTGACTTGAGAGACAAACCAGCCCTCATTTGTACCTTAATGTTCGTCTAGAAAGTGTTTTAAGATTTCAGGTTACACTCAGCAAGCCAATGCCCAGTGGGTCTAAAGGCTTAGATGGAGCTGGCCTCCCAACTATGAGTTTATTGATTTGATACAGTTTCTTTTGTTACTTCTAGAAGCAGAGGGCAAGGGGGTGGGAAGACCTAGATTAATAACAGCATGAAATAAAGTGCACATGTAAAATGAGGTAAAAAACGGGGTGAAGGGGGAACGATCCAGGCTAGGCTTGAAAATTCTACAAAAAAGGGTTCTTCAGTGTTAAAAAATATCGAGACACCCTCAAGAGCACTATAAAATTACACTTTAGAATTAAAGCTAGAAATGTTTGAGTTCATACAGGCCTTTAACATAGCTTCATCATGACCCTAAGCATTGTTCTTCTCCAGGATACTGTCAGAAGATCCTGCCACACTAGAAATATCACAAGACCAAGGTAACCTTGATGTCCCTTTTTGGGGTTTGTTTATTTTTTTAATGGACGTGGGTGACTTTTATTACAAAAGGAAGTATCTATTTAACCAAAATATGCAGTTATACATTTGAGAGGTAACAACATGAGTGGAGCTGGCTTATATGTGCTACAGTGGCCTGTATTAACATCAACAGTGAACAATTCTGACAGATCATAATCAGAATTGGAGAATGGTGTCACATCTTAGGTGCTACTAGGTGGTAATTTTTGTTAAATATGGACTTTTTGTGGAGTCTATATTAGGTGGAATGGATCACTTCTGTCTCTAATTTTTACTATATTATCTCTGAAACATGAGAAATAGATAGAAGCTGTTTTTCTTTTTATTCTGTAGTCGCAGTGAAAGTGAGATTGGTGCATTTGTATGTCCTGGCATATAGAAAAAGAGTGGCAGAGGGCCTGGGTTTTTACATCAGAGATTGATGCTATTTCTTTGGAATGATCAGCAGTAATGGTGATGGATAAAAACAAGCAACTCCCATGTGAATGGAAAATTGGCCATGCAGAGGACATACATGGCTGTTTGGGAGTGTGTTAGGACACACAGACAGGCATTATCCTCAGTCTGCCCCATTTAGAAAGCAGCAACACTTTAATGTCTGCAATGGAATTTACTTTAGGTTTGATGCCAAAGTAAATAAGATGACAATTGCTGTCATAATTCAAGCACAGCCATGAATACATGACATTAAAGTACCTAATGAGTATGAAGTAATACTTAGGTTATTAACTGTGTAAAAACTGCTTTTGCTACTACTGTATTTACTACATCCACTGATGCACAGTCCCTGATGTAGCTAACAATTGAGGTTCAAGATGCTTGTACACTTATATTTATTTTGTTCTCATTTGGTGTCACTTTTTAAGGAACATATTTCACTAACAATATAGGAAAAGAGTGTAAAAGATACTATTGGTAAGGGTAACACTCAAATTCATTTTTAATGGGTATTACCAGTGCTTGAGTTGTGTAGCTTTGTTATATACATTCAGGAGCTTAGTTTCCTCTCAGCTTATTGGAAAATATGTTTCAAGACATGTAGCTTCCTTTAAATGTTAATTACTTTTATATCAACAAAAGAATAGTGTCTTACAAGACAGTGTAACAATGTACAAACATTCTTCTCTCTCTCAAGATTTCACTCATAACAGTGTGGGGGCTGGACTGGGGAAGAAATGGGGGAATCCACTGTGCCGCTCTTATTTCAGAGCTGTGAATCACGCTGTAATGTTGTCCATATTTCATATTTAATAGCATATTCATAATTTGTAAATAAATACTGAATGATTACTAGATATTTTAATAAATGGTTAATCAAGTGCGGCAGATTGTTACAGTCTAGCAAATCACTGGATTGCTTATAGTCACCTATAATGCATTCAGGTCTGTAACTTGCCTATACCATCTGTTAATCATTTGTTATTCCTTTATAAACCACTTATATATGTAACCTTAATTTAGAGTGTGACTGAAATATTTTGTGTTTGTACAATAAGTTCCTTTCAAGGAATGCAAAGCACTTTGTAAGCATCTGTTAACTAAGATTTATTATTCCCACATGTTGTAGATAAATATTATCCCTGTTTGGCCAATAGAGATTGGGAAATAAAATGGTTTGGTGACTTGCACAAGAAAACAGAGGAAATCTGTAGCAGAAGCAGAAATAGAAACTCAGTCCTCATGGGTCTGTCTTGATAACAAGTCTGTCCCTTCTTCTATACAATCGTCACTGTTTTGCAGATAGGTTAATCCAATAATTCCTTCACTCAATGCTTCTATTTAGCAGGAGATTTTTCTTTTTAACTGTCCTCTCATTTTGGTTATGAGATGGATCATTTCCAATCCAGTAAACAGTGGAATCAGTTTAGTCCAACACAATGAAAATGATTGTGATAAGTTAGGCTCTTGCTAATAAGAAAAAAACCCTTTTAATTATTTTTTTTGTTGTGTTCCATCTCGTAAATTAGCAGAATCAGTGATCAGAATACTAGTAAGCCAAGAGTTAAAGCTCAGAATGAACAGGATGTAAGTATCACCACTCAGCTATTCAGAAGGTAAGGAATTCAAATCTGAATGGTTCTAATGAGTGCCAAGCTCCATTCAGCTCCATTCCAGTTCTTTGGATGAATCCACGTATCTGCTTTCTCACTTGTGTCAGAATATTTTACTGGTTGTTTTACACATAAAACCTATTTTTCTGAAACCAGGACATTTTTATACAGCTTTTTGCCTAACAAAATAATATACTGCACTATTCGGTGTTCTTTTTGGATCTCTTTTTTGTATTTAGAATGAGGTGAAAGGCTATATTAGAATAAATTTAGACAGAATGAATTTAAGAAACACACCTGGCCTCAAAGAGTTCCCCTTCCATGGACATAATTGCCAAAAAGGGAAATTTACTCCAAAAATACCAGGAGCAGGTTGTGGTGGTTACCTTCCCCCACTGACCCCTTGATAAAACTTTGCAACTCTCGAGAACTGGAAGGAGAAGCTGATTAAGCTGGAGATCCATGGAACATGGTTTCATACCTGTGGAATCTACTGCAGTTTCAGAGAAGAGGTCTTTTAGGAACCTTGACATGGCCAGCACATGAGACACGATTGCTCTGGCATCTGTAATCACTCATGTTTGGGGAAGTTCATGTATTGGTATGGAAGTAATTCTGCCACACAGCATAAGACTAGTCAATTTGCCACAGTTTTGCTCTTTGAGCCAAATTTGATGGTGAGACATAAGGCAGTATAAAGTTAGATCCTCTACAGTTCACAGTAGATCTGCACTGCAGTCTAGCCATGGTAGCACAAAAATATCAGTATAGGCTATCAGTGTCTAGCCTTTCTTGGCCAGCTAGATGACTTGGTGCCCCTTTTCTCCCTCCCTGTTTGGACTTGTAAAAGATATTGCCTAGTTCTCAATAGCATGCAACTACCTATAAGGAAACCTTTGTGGATACCACTACCGTTTGCCATTATTGTTTCCCATTGTAGGTAAGCATAGTATCATTTTCATGAAAGGATGGTAGCACTTGCTACCCAAAAACCTTGTGTGTGTTTGTGTGTGTGTGTGTGTGTGTGTAGGGTCTAGGACAGACATTGCAGAAACCAGTTTAAGCCAAATCAGTTAAGTCTGATACTACATTCAACCATATTCGTCTCAAACCATTTTTAGCCATTCTCAAACTGGTTTACGTGCACTGAACAGCTGTTCTGTTACCGGTTTAAGCCAGTTTCCGATCACTTAAATTGGTTTATATATATAACTTTGTCTTATCTTTTTTTTTTACATATCTGCAGGTTCCCAGTGGATCTGTTAGACTCTCCTAATAGTACAGGTATTCTTGTTTTTAGGTGTCTGCTGAGCAGAATGTCAGTAGGTGACAACCTAGGCTTTACTGCTGACATTCTGTAATATAATAGTGCTAAATGTGCATGAGAGGCTGACTTCATAGTGTAGATGACTTATTATTTTGAAACCATTTTCTACCATATCATGTGATTGGAGTTAATGGGAAATAGCAATTGTGTGTTTTCATCTATATGTCATTGCAAATTGCTTAAATTCATGACCACTAAACTGTGACCCACATGTGAGGTATAGCATAGGCAGTAAAAAAGGTTTTGATATGTATGCTCATCCATTTAGCTATAGAATCTTTAGTACAGTTGTTTTAGAAAACTGAGAATGATGGTTCAGGACAAATACATAGTTTCTTCCAGCCACTGAAAGCAAATCTATGCCTACTTTGCCCAAGGAGGCCAGTGTTTCCTGTGCCACCAAATATGCTCTTTCACTTGACATGACCTGTATTTTAGCATACAAACAATACTTAACAGATTTGCCGCTGTTATTGCCCATTAAACACAAGTGTAAAACATTTATGGCCCTTCTCTGAGACATATCAATCTCTGAATGACCTTAATCCTTTTTAAGATTTGTGGGAATATCATAGGAATCACTGTTCTAATACATTTAGATAAGGTCTTATCTGTACTGAAAGCTTCAGCTAAAATTAATGGGGATTTGGAATATGCTGCTGAACATACTAGAGGCATACCAGCACAGCTCTGCCTGGGGCAGCTGCACAGCATTTGGCACAGTGCTGGCTCCTGCTGGGCTAATTCCAGTGATGCAGTGAGCTGCCACTGCAGCAATGTGTGCTCTTGCACCCCTCCACAAAGGTGGTACCTAGGACTGCTGCCCACTCTCCCCCACTCAGTTTTGCTAATAGCTTTAATTTCTGTCTATATGATCTCAACCTCTGAAGCAGCTCTGGCAATCCCAGTGCACATTGCTTCTAAGACTGCACAGACTAATATTGTCGGACTAACTTGTGCACAATGAGCTGTGCACTTTGTTGTGCTGCAAATCTAGAGTGTTCCTACAACCACCAAATCATACGCTTGTCACCAAAGGGGGAAATAAATAACTAGTCCATTTGTTTCCAGGCTGAAAGTCCATCTCTCTTCTTCTGACATACCATCCATTGCTCCTCTAACTATGCTGTCGTCATCCTTTTGTCTATACCATGCATGCTCTGTTTCCACTTGCAAACTCCTACGAAGTGAAGATGTAAATCCACTGCACTTTATGCATCGTCTTTTCCAGATACTGGGCATTTTCATAGTTTGCTTCCTCTTCATGAGTTAGATGAAAACCATCAAAAACCATTAACCGCTCCAGAAGCAACTGTTATCAGACATAAGGTTATGTTTTGACTGCTTTTACTTTTTGCGGGCACCCTTTAAAAGGTGACAGGCTGTTTAAAGTTTCACCAGTTGTCCTCCACTTTTCTGGAGAGTTTCAGTTTTGCTCTATTCCTTTACTTCCCATATCTTCTTAGTTCCCTTTATTTCTGGTATCCATGCTATTCAGCAATTTCTCAGGGCTAAGGAGCCTGGCAGAAGACCGTTACATTCAGTTTAAGAATGCTAACAGATAAGCGCTGTATAGTACAAACCACGGCAATCCATTCTAATTGGCTCATGAAAGAACCTTTAAAGGTATGAATCCCTACACTCTCCTCCTACCTTGTGAGAAGACAGCATTTGTCCCTTTGTGACCAGTTATCTTTAAATGAAACTCATGCAAGACATCCTTACATAAGAGATCTAGGACTTCAATATAAACAGAACAGCCAAAACTTAGATGAATAATGTTGAGGGCTCAATCCTCAGCCTAGCTCCTTGTGCTCAGACACAGGGCACGAAACAAGGTATAATGTGGTTTCAAGTGCCAGCAACTGCACAGTGGCTCCCAATACAATGTACAGTAGACTCAGGGCCCACATGCAATATAGAACAAAGGATGGCACAGAGATACCAAATTTGTAGCTCTCAGGGTGTGTTTACATGAGACACTTTGCTGCACAGTAGAGTTAATTTCTGCGCAGTAAGCACCTGCTTACTGTGCAGCTGCTTACTGTGCAGTAATTGACTCTAATTGTGAGTAAGTTTGCTACCTGCAAATGCAAGTAGCAAATTTACTCATGATTAGTAACATGCAGTAGCACAAATGTGCTCCTGGGCAACAGAGGGAGGGAGATTGTCCTTGCTTGGGCTTCAGTGGTGGAGCCTGTCCTGGGAGCAGGTAGTTCCTGGGGGCATGGAGCATTGCTCCCTTGCTCCAGCATCAGGGAGCTCCCAGCCTCCACTCCCTGATTGTGGGGCAGGGGCTGGGAGATCCTTATCTCCCACAACCATCTCCACAGTTGCAAAAATCTCCCAGCCCTGGCCGCATGATTGTGAAGCAGGGGCTGAGAGCTCCCTGCTGCCAGGGCAGGGGGACATTATCCCCGCCTGGGCTCCAGTTGCAGAGCCTGCTGCAGCAGTGGGCAGCTTCTGAGAGCAGGCAGCAATGTCCCAGCTCCCTGCTAGAAGACAACTGTCTCCTGCCCCCTGGGCTAGCATGCCAGGGGGGTCTAGGGCTCCCCTTGGCTGCTGCAGGGGTCAGTTGCAGGGCCACAGGGAGCGGGAACAGTCTACTGGTAGAAACAGCAAATCCACTTGTGGGTCCCTCTATGAGTAGACACATGATGCCCAGGAGCATTTACTCTTGAGTAGTTTACTCAAGAGTAAACTGCTCCCAGATCTTTTGCACATGTAGATTTTTACATCCAGAGGAATCTTTACTGCTTCTGAGGAGTAACTTTCTAGCTGCTTCACAGTGTCTTCCATTCCATGCTGAAAATTCATCTTGAAGGGCTGTGTCCTGTTAGGTTCTTTTCAAGAACTGAATCCTGTAAAGTGCTCATGGCACCTCAGTTCTCCCTTTTACAATGAATGTTGGGTTGGCATTAATGGAAGTGCCCAGCAACTTGAGATCTGTGTGATCAAATGAGTGAAAATTCTACAATTTTCTTCCAGACAACATGGAATAGCATCATTGTTTTGAAAAGGTTTCACTAGCAAGAAAATACTGATCAAACAGCATATCTTTTGTCATCCTGCCCTGTCTAATACTGTCAATTACTCCACAACAAAAACAGGGAAAAGACCATTGGAAGCTTTGATAATATATTGGCCCCTGTTTGATCTTTATTAAGAACTGTGTTAGTCTGAAGTCAGGCAAAAGGCAGAGTAGCTATGCACCTTATAGAATAACTAACTTGAAAGCTTGTGATCTCTATATATCTTTTTTACTTGATCCTTATTAAGCTTAGGAATAAGGTTTGTTTGACAGGTATTTATTAGATATTATAAATTTAATATGTACATGAACTGTTGATTTTATAAAATGTATAAAATCCAACACACACGTTCATATCAATGGCTCTTCCCCTAATCTTCTCTGCTCATTATAACAATCTGTTCCCATCTTGTACACTTTATCTCCTATTTTCATCTTCCTTTGTATGGGCTTAATTCCTCTCCCAATTAAATCAATAGCTAAATTCCCATTGGCTGTGCTGAAAACAAGATGAGAAGTTCCTTTTGCAGTATACTCATCCCAGGTTTTCAGACCTAGCCCTCAATTACTGCTCGAGTTTGGAGCAGTCACACATTCAGGAAGCAGGGGCCTAGAGGACTGAAAAGTAACGATTTTCCCCCTCCAGTTCTGGGCTTCCCCTTGCCCCATGGCCTCCCCCAGTTCCCCTCTGTCCCTCAAGGCTACCCCAACTCCACCTGCTTACTTTTGGCTGCCCATGCTGTCTGTCCTATGGGAGCAGGCAGGGAAGCATAAACTTGCCTGCCTGCCTCCCAGCACTGCCACACCACTGCTTTTCTCTGACCTGAGCCAGAGAGCAGCACTGGTGGCAGCAGCCAGGCAGGTTAACTTGTCTCTGCCTTCTTCCCTGGGACAGACAGTGCGGGCAGCCACAAGTAGGTAGTGGGAGGCAAGGACAATGAGTGGGGACCTGGGGTGCTGTGGGGAGGGGGGCAGTGGGGCCCAATCCAGACTACCAGAGGAATGGAGGATTTGTGAGTGTTTACTGAAAGGTAGGGTGGTTGCCTGCAGGAAGGTAGTGGCAGTGGCAGACCGATGGGGAAGGAGGAGAAGGGGGCCATGGCCCTTGGGTGCTGGGCTGGTGGGGCACTGGCCAGGCCCTTCAGAGTTCTTATTGCACAACATGGCTAAGTATTGCCAT
>NW_017728950.1:61025200-61047393 GCF_001723895.1 Crocodylus porosus | reverse complement strand
GGGGTACAAATGCAAGCACTGGCCTCCAGGTACTGGAGACCCATAGTATGTCACTGCCTAGAGTAGCTACACCCAGTGGTGTACTGATGAGGGGTGTGCGGGGCATGCCCCTGGGTGCCATCTCTGGTGTGGGTGGTGATCTGCCATGGATGGGGGGGCCCTCAGACACCAGAGACCCACGGTACACCACTGGCTACACCTTAGCACAGGGGTACTCAACTATAGCAGGGCTGGGTTGGGGCCAGACCATGTCCCTTCTCCCAGGGCTGGGCCACACCCCCTTACCTCTCCATGGGGCCAGGTAAAGCTCCTTTCCCCTGCAGGGGTGCATTGGAGCCAACCTACTCCCCTGACCTCCCCTCCACTGCTTCTGCATGGCCAGATGGTGCCTGCTGTGGTGCCTGCACAGAATTGGAGGCACCATCTGGATATGACCTGTGGACAGACGAGGCACTGCCAATCCAATGTAATGTACTGTGACGTACTTCCTTTGATGGCTCCCTGTGCCAGTTCCTTTGATGGCCCCCTGTGCCAGTTCCTGGGGTCGCAGGGTTTGGTACACCAGCCCACCAGGCAAAAACAGTTGGACACCGCTACTTTAGCATAACAAGAGCTGAGTAACATGGATCAGAGATAATCCTGCCCACAGGGAACTGGTAGAGGGTGCACAGGGATGCACATGCCCCTCTGATGGGGCCGGTGCCCCCAATGGCCGACACTGATACTGTCGGTAGAGCTGGTGCCCCCCCTGGCAGGGCCACCGCCATTGGTAGCTTCTGTGGGTGCATCCTCAGATTCAGGAGGCACCAGTCACTCATGTCCTGCCCTGAAGTGGCGTAACTCTGAGGCACCTAATGAGTGCTTAAAACTAGTTTCAGGTGTTAATGTGTGGATAATCCAGGTATTAAGAGCTTCAAAAGCCACCCAAAATTACTCTGTAACAAGGCCCTAAGAAAAAATATTTGAAAGACTGAGTGAAATCCTGGTTCCTGAAGGTCTGTATATATTAGGAAGGAGATTTACAAAGGCTAACTGTTTAATGTAGCGTTTAACATTAAATGACACATGTGCCAGCTGGTTTTCAGGAAAGGAGGAAAGATCACTTGGAAGATCCACTACAGATTATGAAATAGGAAAAGGGAAAGAAAATATAGGCTTAAAACTACTGCTGTTCCAGTAGCTACAGGACAGTGTTCCCAATGCATCAGCTAAATTGTTCCTGTTCTTTGGTATTCAAAAGTACACTGGCCAATCTTGTACTCATCTGTAGACAAGTTTTCAGGGGAAGTTCTGTCTATGAAAAAAGTTTTTGGATTTGTTACTTAGTTGGGAATACTTTTTAAACTCAGGGGCTGATTTTATTAAATTCAAAATACACATCTAAACTAAAAGCTTCTAATATTCACATTAGCCAAAAAATAGCTTTTTGACATCATTTTATTACTGATCTTTAAAAATATATATACCCATTGTACAACTGCACGAAGGCCTAACATACTATGCTGGATGTCTGGCTAATTCACTGTACTTTCAGGAAAGCTAGTCATCAGCAATATAACATGGCCTCTTATGCTTTTTAACATGCTTGTAATTATGTGTAACAACATCTCTTTTCAAAATAAGTTTGCTGGAATGTTCAATTCATGAAGTCACCTGATGCTTTCTGATGTGATACAGACATTATCTTGGTGGCACTGAGAAATGTTGTGACTGAAGGTTGATTTTCAGTCTGATACATTCCTCCTTTGGGTAATTTTCAGGCATTCACTTGCCAAAATGAAAAATAAACTGCCGCATTTATATGTTGGGTGTGAAATTACCTGAATGGGACAAATATGCATGTACATAATTGTGCACCTGTTAGCTATTTTGGGGAAGCTAACCCTATCATGCTATAATTAAACATTTGTACAAATCATGCAGATAAAGAACAAATTAGATCAGCTGGTTATGGTGGAGATGAAATCAGATTTCATGGCATGTCGAAAAATAAGTAGAAAAAATCACATTAGTCGCATCTGAATTATTTCTGTAACTGAAATAAATAATCAACCAGGCTTACAAAGAGATTAGCAAGAAGAGCAGTGATGGAGATGGGTTTATGTGAACTGGTGGAAGGGAGGAATAAGTCACTGAATGAAGGGCATCAACATTTAGCTAAGGCCCCGGCAGACTTTACACTTAAGGCATGATTAACCAGTTAGTCACGCTTGAAGTAATAACCCGGCCACATGTTCATGCAATTAATGGCACGATAAAACAGGGAAAAAACAATATAGTTATTACACAATATATTGAGTGTGTGGCCAGCACTGATCAGCTAATTGATGCTCCAAGTCTCAGGAGCACACAGACCCCTTCAAGTCTCTGGTGTGCACTTGAGGCTGAGAGTGCTGTTCAACTGACTCATGCTCTGAGCCAGGCACGCTGACTTGCTACCTATTGAGCGAGGGGAGGCTGGGTTCATGATCCAAGGGTCCCCCTGCACCAGCAACGTGGTGCCATTGAGATCTGATCCCTAATCCCACAACTGTGCCTCCTGCAATGCATATGTAGCACAACAGTAGGTGCCATGGTTGGGATCACAGGTTAGATCCCATCACACTATTAACTGAGCATCTGCCAAGTGCCTAAAAAAGCACTGAGGGTGTGGCCTCGATTCTGCAGTGGGGCTAGAACTTCGTGGATCAACTCAACAGAAGATTTGTCTTATGTTCAATACTGCAATTCCAAGGCCCTATCCCTTCCATGTGTAAAATCAGTAGGGAACTGCTGTCAATAAGAGAGCTGTGCTATATTTTGAAGAAAAATTAGATTATGGCATTGTCTAGAACACTTTGCATCAAAAATACAACATGAATTTGCACTATTTTGGGTGATGGCAGAAATGAATTAATACCAGTAACTGCTTTCTCCTCCAAATTGGGAATTGTCCTGTACAGCAACATCATTCTTGGCTATCTACTTTTAATACTAATTACTTGTATGCCACCATGGTATCAGCTGCCTTAATCAGGGGTGCTCCATTGCTTTGTGGGTGCTATGTGGCACTTCATTAATGTGCTGTTGTGCATACACTAAGTGCCAGTCACAGGGTGTCTACATAAGATGCTAACTGCATAGTAGCTGAATAACAGGGGTGTGCAAAATGTGCCTATTCAATTCAGATTTGGCCCGAATCAGGGACAGTGATTAGATTAATTGATTCAGATCACTGTCCTTGATTCTATTCAGCTGAATCCAAATCTGAAGATTCGATGCTGATTCGGAGAATCAGTGATTCAGATATAGACACAGCTTTAAAAGTTTTTTCTATATACCTTGAAGTAGCAGGTGTGGCTCGTGATTGCTGTGATGCTGGGGCACATGGAGCATCCCACAGGAGCGCGGGGGTGAGGGGGCCTGCATGTTTGGCGGTGAGCCCAGAAGTGGACCGGAAGTACTTCACGTGCCCCCCGCCCCCCACTAGACCCAGGAGGCACCAGTCGCCAAGCCGGGGAGGGGGGGAGGAGGGGGAGGGAGACACATGTTCCCTGGCAAACCTGGAAGTGGACCGGAAGTGCTTCTGGTCCCCACTTCCGGGTCTGCTGCCGAGCATGCTGAGGAGCACCCTGCACTTCTGTGGGACACTTCATGCACCCCAGCACTGCAGCATTCACAAGCCCCTGCTACCTAGAGGTATGTGAAAAAACATTTAAAGCTGTGTCTATGTCTGAATCACCAAATCTTTCTGAATCTTTCCGAATCAATTTGGAGGTTCTGATTCGATTCGGATTCAGAAATTCAGCCACTGAATTGGGCCGAATTTCCGCTGAATCAAATCAGGGACTGAAGCTTTGCACAGCCTCACCAAATGATACTGTGTAGTAGCATGTCACAGCACAAGCAGTGCTAATACACTACTCAGCAGTATTATTAGGCAACTGCACAGTAGCATCACTAAAAAGGTGTTCACTGGTGTTACTGCACAGTAACTCTAGTTACTTTACATTTATTTAGTACTAGATTATACAAGCACTAAATAAATACCCAGTAACCACTGCACAGTAATGTCTCATGTAGTTGTGCCCACAGATACCATTGTTTTAGAGCTTAAAAATACATGTAATTATTTTAACAAGAATTTAATGCAGTGAAACAGACTTTTTATTCAACTGCAAAATTCAGGCACCTATCAAGCCACTGTTTCACGAGTCATGCAGTCCTGAAAAGAAACCACGTCTTACCCGTATCATTATAAATATATGACAATGAGAAATCTTTTATGGTACCCCTTAAATTTTTGCATGAGAATGTTGCACAAGCCCATATCTGCTGATGCAAATATACTTAATGAAGTGCTTAGTTCCAGTTATCACATGCCCTAAAGTTATGACTTATTTAAAACACAACAGTAAGTGTTTATTGTAGGATACTGTTACTGTCACATAGAGTATCCAAGGCTTAATGGCCAGAATGCACAGTTGTGTTCTTGAAAGTCCTAATGCAAACCCACTGAAAGCACTGAGTCTTTCCATTAATTTTCAGCTGTGGATAAAGCCCACAGTTTTCTAAGGATTGGTCCTGCTTCTGAACTCTCTTATCAGAGAGAATCAAGCAGAACTCCACTAATGTCTGTGTTGGCAAAGCTGTGTAAAAAGATCATAAGATTAAAATCAGAGTCAATGATGCATGCTGTACTTATTCATTCATCATTTATTGTGCTCATTCCAATGTGCTTGATTCTTTTTAGATTTGGATATGTTCCAAAGTCAAAAGACTATGACATGGGCCAACAACTTAATGACCTTACTGGCCTTTAAACTGTTGTGGGGCCCTGTGCTTATACATGCAACTCCCATTCCCACTGATGCCGTTTAGGCATGAAGATGAAGGTAGATGATCCAAATAGGTATTCTCCTTTGTTACATTTAATTACAGATATCCTTTGTACCCATGTACAATAAGGCCTTGCTTTGCCAAGGTATGGCACCATATAACCATCACCAAGGTATCTCAACACTTCTGAGTCTTTCATAATGCTTGCCCATTACATGTTGAGGTGGACAGCATCTATTTTGTCACAAAATGCCATGCAACAGAATGCAATCTAATGTATCAAACCAAGGCTGGTGGCTGAGTGACTATAGAGTTTCAGTTATGTGGTGCCTGGTAAATTGTTCTGGATATTCAAGATATAAAACAAAGAAGCTTTAAAGATGTTTTATCACAATATTATTTTTCTATTACAACTGGAGAAAACATCTTAATTTTTTTAAAGGCCCCAGGTAAAAAAGGGGCAGTCAGCATTAACTCTAACAGAGTGAGGAATAAAAAGAAACCTAAATTTAAATCCATTTCTGGAGAATATGCTGTTAATTCTTTGCACTATTTCAATAGTTCTTTATCACCTCTCTTTAAAATACAAAAGAAAGAGAAAATGAATTCTGGAATACAGGCTCAGCGTGCCTGAGGTGGAGGTTCCTGGAGTTGCCTGTGCACAAATGAGTTTAATGTGATTAAATTATAACAGGTCTCATGAGCACTATTTAACTAAGAACATGTAGACTGTGCATATAAACAAATTACACTGGGCCTGAGTCCAGCACATCAAGTGCTCTCCAGCAGTGGAAAGTGATCTGCTGCAAAGCCTAAGATTGATCACCACTAACTGAGAGGCAACAAGATGCTATCTGCCTAACCAGGGACCGTGTCTTTTCCCATGTGTGTACAGCGTCTAGCACACTGCGGGTGCTATATTTCAATAACAGATCATGAGAATAGTGGGTGTGGTGAAACAATCCGTCTCACCTTCTGTTAAGTGCATTTTGAGGCTCAGTGTAGCCTGAATATTTTCTATTTCATGTTAACACTGAAACCACAACTCCAGCAAATTCAACATGGGAATTATAAACCAGATGAAATAAGTGTTAATTTGGTGAATTCTGGTACAAGATCCTCTTTCATGATTAGGAACTGAGGTGTGGACATAGGGCCTCATGAAAGGGCATGTCTGTCAACATTAACAAGATTAGGGAGCACATGCTTTGAAAGAGAGGAAAGTTGATCTCCCAGGGTAGTTTGATTCCTTCAGCACAGATTCCAGGGGATCAACACATCTACAAGCAATGTAATTTCTCATTTACCTTGCCTGGAGACTAAATAGAAAATGAAACAACTGGAATTAAAAAAGGAGAAAAAGACTGAATAAAATGTGGTTTGCCAAGAACTGCAAACTCCTCTTTTTTGTGTGGTAGAGATGAGTGATGAAGCTAACCGCCCCAAAAAAAGAGAGAAAAGGGAGCACAATCCTCTGATCACTTTAAAGAGGACAATATGAAAGGAAAATTGATTCCTAATGCCTGGAGAAGAGGACAGGGATGTCTTCTTTGCAAATATAGTTGAAAGCGACCTTCTGCACATAGCATGTGCAATGTTTATTGCATAAACTACATTTGAACAACCCCCTGTGGGTTTCAAATAGTTTTACAAGGTGCAAGCTTTATATTGTGTTTTCCCCCTATGTAACTGCTAAACAAAGCATTTTGGTCATTTGGGGAAATCCATTTCAGCTATGAAATTTAGTATAAAATTAGTCTCCACTGGGACTGGAATGGTTTGGTGAGGCACAATTGTGCCTTGAAGATGAGCTTGTGAGGTCCCTTCCAGGCCTACTTTCCTATGATTCTATGATCTTCACAATATTGAAAGGTCACTTTTTCAGAAATATAAAGAAAATATGGTTAGACCCTGGTTTAACTATGTGAGAGAGCAATTTTTAAAAATATTTTCACTTAAAGCATATGAAAACTGGAGGAAATGTCAGAGCAAAACTGGGCCTCTCATGCATATTGGGGCCTGAAGAGGTGTCACAATTTCTGACTGAATGCAAGTAAGAAGTGCAGAATCTAAGACACATTATTGGCTACTTCTGTTTCCAATTCATTCATTAGAATACACCAGCTTGGCAATGTCCTGTACTTCTCATTTTTTGGTCCTATCTCAGACTTGTTTCACTTGTAAGCCTTGGTATAGCAAAGACTAAAAACTGTAAAAAGAATATTTTGCACTCAGACCATCTTTTTTCTGAGGATGGCACAATGGTTTTCACATATCAGCCCCTGAATCTCTGACACTTCTCTAAGAATAAGGTAAGGATGTATTTTTACCTCCATTTTATAGCTGAGGAGGCAAAGGCAACAGCTTTCAAAGGTGGATAATAATAGGACTACCAATGGACAAGGGTTCTATGCAGTTTCAGTAGGGATAGGACTAGTGGCAGCATAATGGAAGATGTTGAGGCTGTGCAAACCAGGTCATTTATTTGGAAGCCTGGTATGGACTTGGGTACCTAGTTTTTAGTCCTAAAGTTTAAACAAGGTTGTCCAATGGTTTAATACAAGGGCCAGATTCAGATTGCTGTATGTTGGGTAGTATCTCATAGTTGTGCCACCTGTCAAAATCAACTGGCATTAGGTTTGAGGTTTGTGGCCCCATATCAAGCCTTCTGCCTCTGGTCCATCCCCAGAAAGCACATCCTGCCCACTGGCTCTTGCTCTGCACTTGCCAGTTCCTCAAAATGAAGTAATGTAGCCTTGTTAGAGCCGGGCTAAGAAGAGGCATAAGAGGGCAGCTCTGTGCCCTGGGTAGTGGCAGTGAGCAGACCAGGGACAGCTGCTGGCAGCGGTGGTGTGGCCAGACAGTAGCTGCAGCAGTTGCTATTTTTGCCAGCACTCTCCACCATGAGCACTCTGCTGTTGCCCCTTTTCTCTCACACACCTCCTCCACTCTAGTTATGCTACTGGTACATGTCCCATTCTCTTTCAGGCTTAACACCAGTAAAATGACTGTATTGACCCATATCCAAGATCTGGCATGTGTGGAGGGGAAATGAATAGATGGGACATGCTTTACATCTGTGATCCTGGGCATGGCCCAATGACAGTATAGACATACCCTAAGATCATGATCATCAAGGGTACTAGGCATGCCCTAAGTTTTTACCCAGAAGAAGCTAGCCCTTTTAGCATCTTCATGCCATTTTTGTATACCATGGACCAGATCCGGTCCACAGAACTATATCATCTGGCCTGTGGGGCCTCCTACAGGTCTGGAAATTTAGCTGCAGGGGAGCAGTGGCAGGATCCCACTTGCAGTAGTGTGGGAGCAGTGCCACCTCTCCTCTGCTGCCAGAGTTCTGGATCCATGGGCTGGATACCATGGCCCTATGTGCCAGATGTTTATTTCTCTTTTTAACTCCAGTCTTAGGTTTAAAAAAAGTTGTGTAGGCCTCAGGCCAAAAAAAGAATGAATGAAAACGAAGGGGGAGAAATGTCTCATGCGCACCTGTGAGACACCCCAATCAGTTCAGTTCTCAAAGGCAGTAAAGTGATTTATAATTTTTTTTTTTTGCTCTGCTCTCTCTAAATCTAATTATAGCAGAAGTCCAGCAGCTTCTCAGTGTCAGGGCTGACACAGTGATAGCTTAGCTCTGTCAAAAGAGGGGAAACAGTTTGCTACATGCCGGCCTGACACTCCTCATTATCATCTGTGCAAAACGAGCACTGAAAAAGAAGATGAAATAAGAAAAACTAACTTATTCTTCCTGGAGTCATTCATCAAGCACTTTAGTGGCAAAATGTTCCCAAACTTGCAATGCTGTCTCATGAAACCAGAGCTGACTTCTTGCTAAATTCCAATATTAGTCACAGTTTTGTGGTCACAGTTATTTTTTTTTTAAATAAAGGAGTTTCTCATGACTATGACAAGTTATTTGGGGGGGAGGGAGGAGAGGGGAAGGCACTGTAACTTAGATTATTGTTTGCCATTCTCTGTTACAGGTGACCACAGCATGGGGGAAGGAATAAAATAATTTCTCAAGGTTGACAGATGCAGAATGTTCTGAAGGAGGAACAATGCGGGCAGTGTTACAAGGGAAGGGGAACCTTTCAACACCCTCACAAAGGAGAGATATTAAACACAAAGCATTGTACCATGAGACACTAGCACCTTCATTTTGCACACTCACAACCAACTACAGCCAAACAAGCCTACATGCATCAGCTTGTTAACAGTGAAAGATACATCTGATCAGTACGGCATTTGAGGATGATTAATGTGAAGGGCATCTGACAGGATAAACTTTCCTTCCTTTTATGTAGGCTTGGCATTAAGTAACACCTGCTCAGTTGCTTCAGGACTGGTCACAGGATTAAGATATACAAAAAGGTGTGTTAAGGTTTATTATGGTTGGAAAGAAGGAAGAGCAGAGTGGTACTTTATAGAATTGGGCTATAAGGTACTCCCCTGCCTTGCCTTCTGCCTAGCTTCAGACTAGCATGCCAAACTACTTCTCTACTTATAGAGGTAGGTATCAAGCACAGGGACTGAGAGCATGATCAGAATTTACATCCAGTCCAGATTGGCAGTTACACAAGTGATTACCCTTGTAATGGTTTACATGACACAAGTGAGAAATCTCAGTATGACTCCTCCAAGACACTGGCCCCATCCCTGGCCATCTCAGCTGGAAGGCTGCTGAATCCAAGAGAGGTGAAACTACTCCCTCAAGCTAGGGACACACATTACACATAAACCTGTTTAAGTGATCATAAACACGTTTAAATCTGTAACAGAACAGATGTTCAATGCACATAAACTGGTTTGAAAATGGCTGAAACCAGTTTGATATAAACCTGGTGGAATGTAGTATCAGACTTAACTGATTTGGCTCAAACAGTTTTATGCAATGTCTGTCCCAGAACCCTTGCTGGTTTAAATTAAACCAGACTCCCCCAGCATCCCGGCATGCTCTCTGGGCTGGGTGGGGCTCTCTGCTCCACAGCAGGGCTGGTCCCTCCCCCCTGCTCCCTGGCTGCAGCTCCGGTAGTCTCTGCAGGCGTTTGCCTGGATTCTGCTCCCCACCCTCACCTTCTAAGCAGGCATTTCCCTGTCCCTCACAGACACGTCTCAGTATTAGCTAGCAGACCACATGCTGGCTACCTCCAAGCTGTGGCACACAGGACAAAGGCAGAATCAACACATAGCTGGTAATGTCTCTCTGCTTTCTTAAAGGGGTGATAAACACTGAGTTAGGGGTGATAAACATTCCTTGCTGGGCTGCTCAGGAGGGGGAACCCCTCCCTAATCACAGTGTCCTGCTGGGGCCTGGCCATGCCCCCCTCAGTTCAGCTCTGTGGAAGAAAGGGAGGGCTGCTCTAGCACCCTCCAGCTTCTAGCCTGAGCCGCTGCAGGCATGTGCCTGAATTTCTGGGATGTCTGTCTGGTTACAAAACTGATTTAGCCTAGCCAGGTTAGACTAACCTGCAAAGATTGAATCAATTCAGGCTCAGGCTTTTTGAATGTCTGTCCCTAGCCTCAGTGACAGGTCTCAGGCAGAGTCATGTTTCATTGATGAGGAAGCCTATATGGATATGGTCACTGCCCTACCCATATCTGCTCTGGGCATCAGCAGAAGACACTAGTTTGTATTGCTGTTCATCAAAGTCCTTTCTGAAGCTCTAAATCAATCAAAATGGTTTTCAAAAGGGAAAAAAAGGTATCTAGAGGATGGGACAAATTCTACACCTTTTGCTTAGGTTTCAGTTGTTGTGTGAGTATACATGCCATTGTTGCTGGGACAAAGAGATGTTTAAAATGGGACAATTTCACACACATGTATGCATGAGCACGCATATACACACACACATTCAAACCTATACCTGCTCTCTAGAACATTCAGCTGAGACAGGAGCTTAGAGACGGCTCAGTATGCTAAGAGCAGTGTGTAAGTGTAAGTGGAGTGTTTTATTTTGATGCTCAAGAAATATGGTCAACCTACTCATTTCTTTCCCTGATGAATGATTTCACCTCTCTGCCATGGAGTAGATAGGATCAAAGGAACATGGGAAAAAAGGGCTGGAAGAGATGTTGCAAGGGCATCTAGCACATCCCCCTAGTTCATCTAGTACAGCCCCCTTCTCAAGGCAGGATCATCCCTGACTAAACCATCCCAGCCAAGTCTAAGCTGCTTTTGAAAATTTCCGAGGATGGAGATACCACAATTTCCACTGTTGAAGCATGAGACCATTGTTCCTAGCGGCCATGGAGAAGATCCTATCTGTATCTTCTCTGTAATCATCCTTCAGATATTTGAAGACAGTTATCAAATACTCCCTCAAGTTTTCTCTTTTCCAGACTAAATAACCCTAGTTTTTTCAGCTGTTCCTCATAAGTCTTGTCTCTCAAGCACTTAATCATTTTTGTTGCTCTGTGCTGGATTCTTTCCAAGCTGTCTATATCCTTCTTGAAGTGTGAGGCCCAAAACTGGACACAATACTCCAGGTGAGGCTTTGCCAGTTCTGAAATGAGTGGAAGAATCACTTCTCTTGATTTGCAAGTGAGACTCCTGTTAATACAACCCAGTATACTGTTGGTCTTTTTTGCAACAGGAGCACATTTGTCCATGTTGAATCTCATTGGATTGATTTCAGATCATTTCTCAGGCTATCCAGGTCATTCTGGATCCTATCACTGCCCACAAGAATGTCTGTAACTCCACCAAATTTGGTGTCATCTCCAAATTTGCTAAGCTTGCATTCAATCTTATAATCCAAATCATCGATGAAGATGTTGAACAATATCAGAACTGAGTCAGACCCTTGGAGAACCTCACTTGATAGCTCCTCACAACTGGACATTGAGTCATTGATGTCTCATTGAGCAAGATGGCCCAACCAGTTATGTGTCCAAGTTACAGTACTTTCCTTGTCTGTATTTCCTATGAGACTGTCATAGAAGTCTATGTCAAAAACCTTGCACCTGTGAGTGTATAGATAGCATTGACCTACTTCCATGGAAACATGTTCCTTCTCAACCAACTCCGAGTGAGGAAATTTGCAGAGAAATTCATGCAACAGCACCCAGAGGTATGGGAGGTCATGCTTCATTTACCCTCGCAACCCAAATGGAAAGCAAACACAACCACAGGATTGTATTAGGTGTCTACACCCTTTCTATTCACAGTGTGGTCCCATACTAAGTAGAGAATGGTCCCAGACATGAGTGATTGTTGCCTTCTGAATCGGGGGGGGCACCCACAGAAGCTGCTGAAGGCAGCAGCTCTGTTGGGGGGGCACCAACACTACAGACAGCATCAGTGTCAGCCATCAGGGGGGTACTGGCCCCGTTGGGGGGGCACATGCACTCCTGTGCACCCCCTACCAGTCGCCTATGGTCCCAGACACATACTGCCAGGAAAATCATTTAAAGAGGTGGCACTGGGTGTCAGAACTAGTACAGAGGGACTAGTTCAAACTACAGATAGCTGTGAACATCTATGCTGTTTAGGGCTGGACTTTGGGTCCATTCTTCAGGGGTAACCTGTGCTTTCTTCTATCCTCAGTGTTTCAATTTGGAATAAAAATTCACAAAGACAACTGTATAGCTGTTACCTGCCTTTAGCACACATCTCCACTATTCACCTCATAGGGTCACAGCAACCCAGGCCTCAGTTTTTGTTTTGTTCTTATTGAAGTAAAAGTTGACTCAATAGCAATAACACCTAAATAAGGGATGTGTAAGAAGTGAGAAAGGACTTATGAATTTGGCCCTGCAGTCTTTAAACTTACAGGAGCAGATGCCTTGCCGTTATAATGGACTCCCATGTCACCGAGAGAGAAAAGGAAAAAAAAAAAAAGAAATGTAGCTGATCAGAAACCATCTGTCTTTGTATTCAGTATAATCCAACAATGATAAATATGATCGTATTTGACTATCTAAGATTCAACATCTCACCTTCAATTAAATCCACTAGAACAAAAAGGGATTCAGGTTACAAACCACAAAGAAATGAATAGCCCACAAAGTGAAGGGCATACAATGTCAGAATGCTAGTAGGTCTGTGATAATTTGAATATTACCAAACTTCATTATGATTCATTATTTTCACTAATATAGAACCTAAGAGATCTTATCATAAACCAATTTTTCCTGGCACAAGCCAAAAATAGAAAAAAAGTTGGTCACTGCCCCAAAGCTGCAATTTAGATATAAGATGTGAGACAACAGACAGGTACACACAAAGGAGCACATACAGACAATCAGGCAATCTTGATGACTGAAATTAAGAGAATTCATGGCAGAACAGCAGTCTAATTGTAGTTGAGGCGGGGGCAGATCTAGGGTGAGTGCACTAGTACCCCTCTTTGATTCCTGGTCAACCCAAAGTTTAAAACAAATTGCCTAGCAGCGGTAGCAGCATTTCTAGTCAGGCAGTGCTGAGGGAATCAATTGATTTCAGGGCTTATTATAATCTACCTGAACCCTTCTAAACATTTCCTTCCACAGATGTTAATTACCCTCTTGTTTTTAATGGTCTTGATGTCCCACCAATCGTGTAATCCTTCACTCTGCCATTTTACTGTATGTTAGCTGCTCCTGGCAATGAAGCTCCTATTTCACAGCCCCACGGATTGTTTTTTAACTCATTCCAATGCAGTTATATTTGTTTTTGCTTCAACCTTAAACTGAATAATACAGCCCCAGGCCTGTAGTTTATAAGTAAAGCTTTTAAGTTATCTGTAACTGAAGAAAAATATATGTTGTATTATATGTGATGAGGCACCACACCATCTGCACCCTCATTTTCAAAATCCTAGATCTAATCATGGGTTGAGGTTCTTATAGTTATGATGGAAAAAGAGAATTTTAAGGAGGAATTTAGAGGATAATGAAGTAGCTTTGCAGGTATCTACAAGGAGTTCCTCTCAAGCATAAGGAGCAGCACAAAGGTGTTTGAAAATAAGTGGTCAGTGGAGAATGACCTCATGGGTGGATCAGGGGCAGGAGCTGGCAAACTAATCATGAATGAGAGAAGACAGGTAGTTTGGGGACAGATTCTGACAAGCCTTGAAAATATGATGAGCAGCAAGCCAGTGGAGGGATGAAGAGGGGTGGCAGGCTAGGAGTATGAACTTTGCAGCAGCATTCTGGGTGGCTTGGAAGGGGGCAAGTTTGCATTTGCCAAGGTCAAAGACCTTGTTTGACCTATGTTAGAGTAATTATATTGCAAAATGATGGCATCCTGGATGAGAGCTTTAGCTCTGTGCATGGATAGGAAATCTGTATCTTAGCAACTCTTGCAGAAAGAGACATAATTTGGGTGCGAAAATCTAAGAGTGAGGTGCCAGTTAAAGGCATACCCACAATCTTCCTTATTAGAATCAGACCTGAGTGATGGGCAGGATAACAATGTTGTCCATGATAATTAAGGAAGGATGTTGAGGGGGAGATATTTTAAGGTGCAGGAATTGCTTACATTTGGTTAGATTCCAGCTTACTTGACTGTTGAGAAAGCTTTTGTTGCAACTGTTGACATAAAAAAGTGACACGGGGCTATGAATTCTTCAGCTCTTAGTGACTGTATACAATTAGACCTCATCATTACTTGTCTGAAAATACTCTGGGGGCATGTCTATACATGTATTTATGCCAGCTTAAATTTACTGCGCAGTAAATTACTATGCAGTAAGTGGGACTAGGTCAGCATTAGTCCCAAACTGAAGCCAGGAGAGGTGGCCTGTCAGGAACCCTGGGGCTAGGCTCAGGCTGCCCCCCTAGTGACTGGAAAGACCAAGCAGGGAGATGCCCTGGGTTACTGTGCAGTAACGTGTCTACACATGCACAGGGCCGGACACAGGCATGGGTGAACTGGACGGCTGCCTGTGGCCCAGACAGAAAGGGGGCCCCAAAAAGGTGAAAATAATGATCATTATCATTATCTCTGACAAAGGGGGACTGATACTAAAAGTTGGCCCAAGGTCACCAGGAGTCTAGGTACAGCTCACATTGGCATAAGTCACCATATTTACTGCAGAGTAATTTTGGTTACTGCACAGTAAACATGCACATGTAGACATACCCAGGGAGATGAACAAAATTATGACTGAGTCATTGGTGGCCCTCTGTCCTGTGAATCAGTATTAAAGCTGTATTCCAAGAATGTCTAAAATGTAAAAGAAGGGGAACCAAAATATTGTTTCTACTACCCCTTTAACTATTTTTTTCCTTTCTTCTTTTCATACCGTGTTTTCAGTTATTCCTACTATTAGGGTATGTACATATTGTAGGGTCATGTGGAGATACCCAAGGTAGCTTGGGTATCAGAAACAGCTTATCTGCAGCAGCACAGAGCTCCATAAAAGCTAATTTGCCCTTTTGGCTAAGTACAGGGAGGTATGTGGAACACAGGAGTGGACTTAGAGCTGAGAAGCAGGCAATTCTGAACTTAGGTCTGCTGATAATTGGTTGTGTGATGCTAGGCAAGTCAGTTTACCAGCTTGGGCTTTCATTTTCCCATTTAACATGAGGGAAATACCTGTTTCCCAAAGGATAGCGTGAGGTGAATTGGCTGATGATTATACAAACAGTGTAAGCACAAAATGCAAATTTTCTGATCCTCCATAGTGAGCAGCTGCAAATACCACTTCTTTCTTTATTGTATTTACTGTTAAGTTTCATAGACATTTCTGATCACAGAAGAGTAAGAGATAACATGCAACAGAGAAAAAAAAAAGTACTTAGGATGTAATTCTTGATAGATTTATTTTTCTTTGCTATGTGTGATCAGGATAGAAGGTAAGGTCCAGAAAGATTTTGGCTAGGGACAGAAATTACACACAAACCAATGTAAGCGAATGGAAATCGGTTCAAACCTGTAACACAACAGGGCTAAGTGCAGATAGTCAAAAAGCCTGAGGCTGAATCAATTCAATCTTTGCAGTTAGTCTAAGCTGTGCAGAATGAACTGAAAAGCAAGTGAACAGACATTCACTTTTGCAGGGGAAGTGCAAAATATCCTGGGATACTGGGGGACTGAGTTAACTTGAATCTGGAGGGGATTTGGGACAGTAGTTCAATAAACTGATTTAACCTAAATCAGTTAAGTCTGATACTACATCCACCCAGGTTTATCTTAAACTAGTTTTGGCCACGTTGAAAGCAGTTTATGTGCACTGAACTTCTAGGCTAGGGACAGAAATTGCACACAAACTGGTAGAAGTGATCAGACACTGGTTCAAATCTGTAACAGCAGAAGTTCAGCGCACAGGTTTGTGAAAAGTTGTTCAACCTGAGAAGATTGAATCTATTCAGCCTCGGGCTTTTTGACTGTTTATTCATAGCCTTTGAGAACATGCACAGAAAAAGGTGCTGTGTTTAAGCAAAAAATGCAGAAGATATATTTGCTCTTCTCTTTAGAGTAGACCAAACTCAATCAAGAATGTTAGGGTCATATTTTTTCAGTCTTCGTTTCCAATAACATATTGGAATTTCTTAATATTGGCCAAAATTAGAGTAGTTTTAGATTAGATCTTCCCTCAATGAGACATCTGAAAGAAGAAATTGGTACTTTCCAAAAAGTCAAACCGATCTAAAATATTTCATAATCC
The DNA here is from genome assembly GCF_001723895.1 of Crocodylus porosus. Taxonomy (NCBI): domain Eukaryota; kingdom Metazoa; phylum Chordata; order Crocodylia; family Crocodylidae; genus Crocodylus; species Crocodylus porosus. The sequence continues at coordinate 61,030,966 of NW_017728950.1, read as the reverse complement.
AAGTATTATGCCATGCAAAATCATCTTTTGATTTTCAGTTGTTTTATAGTATAGACTATTGAAAATATAGAGTATTGTTTGGAAAATAGACCATATTTTTGAAAGTACAGATTATTATTTTCCATGGGTGACATTTTTAATAGTATCTCTGTTATTTACTTAGAAGCCTGACTTCTGACTTTCAGTAGGACTTAAACCTATGCGTTTTGGAAATCTGGCCCTGCCTCCAGCATTTCTTTGTTCAGTTTTAAAGTTCTTTATTGACTAATGCTGTTCACACTAGAGACATTTATGGTGTGAGGTCTATGGTCTTGCACAGGTGTATTTATCAGTGTCTTGTTTATACTCAAACAAAAAGATCATAAACTCTACCTCTGTTGTATTTAGGCTAGAGAAACCTTATTTACACCACAACCATAATTAAAATGACCCATAAATAATAATTTCAAATGTACATCCTGAATAGTAATTTGTCAGTTTATAGCTTGCTGCTTACATGAGTAACATGCCATGTAAATGAACTAATTGCCAAACTGCTTAGGGTAGCATATAAGTTACAAGTTGCAGCAGGAAACATTGAACAATTTATGAGTATTAGATTTTCTGCCCAGAGTGCACAACGTTTTTCAAACACTGCCTGACTGTTTTGCTGTATAGACAATGATGTCAATAAGATTTATATGTAAAATATCTGGAACAATTTCAAAGGCTGAAAGTTTTTGAAACTCAGAACCAACAACCAGCAGTCTACTGCAATATGTGCAACTGTCTGCCCATTGGTCTCTAATGTTTGTTCTTTCTGGGACAAAGCCTCTTGCATCTAGTTAAAAAGTTATGACAGTCTCTCAAAAAGTTATGGCCGTCCCTCAGTGGGGAGAAGTGAGGTTTCACTGAAAGGAAGGGCAAGATTCAGGGAAACTGAGAAAGGTATCTGAATGCCTGTATGCCAGAGAAAACAACTCCATGAGAGCTCCCTTTCCCCTAACACAGAGGAAAACTTGGGATTAGACAGACTTACAGAAAGGGAGATATGGGGAGGGAGAACATAAATCTAGATAGCTCCCCTATCCAATTTCCCTTCCAATAGGGGGTTCAGTACTGAAGGGACACTCACAAAACAGTCCCACTATCAACCTGTGGAGGAAGCTCTGAGGATCTACCCAGTACACTGTCCACTTATTTATGCTATGAATTGGAGATAGGAATTGTCCCATTATTGTGACTACACTAATCTGCTTTCAGTGGCAGGAGTTACAATAGGTCAGTATCTACCTAGAGCTATCTTTCAATTGCTATGTGCTGAAGGTTGGTTTAAATTTAGGATTTGGGATATGTCATTTCTGCCTAACATTGCCTATTATTACAAGCTTCTTCCATGAAATTCCAGTTAAAAGTATGTCACATTCTACCAAAGGATCTTTATTAAGGCCAAAATATATCTTTGCCTTTTCCATATAGTCTATAGGACAGATGAACTAGTGATAGAGCTATTAAAACAAGCCTCTTATTTGTTAAACCTCCAAAAATTAAATCATGTTTTGAGTACACTGAATATTTGTAAAAGGTGCCTCTTCATTTTTGTTTTATGTGAAAATCATCCATTATTACTGAAACTTTCTGAACAAGAAATTTTAGAACAGAAAAAAATAAATGGGTTTTAAATAGAAGTAAGAGAATGAAAATGAGAAAGGAAGAGTGTAGGAGATCATCAGAAAAATATTTTATAATAGCTACTACAAAAAAAATTTGTGGGAATAGATTTATTTACAAAGGCCACATTTACACAAGATGCTGACTACACAGTAGCTCATTACTACTGTGCAGTAGTGTCACGTGGCCCGAAGCATGATGTGATGCTACTGTGCAGTAGTAATGAGCTATTAAGCAGTTAGCATCACCTAAAAGCCATTTGGTGCTGCTACTGCACAGTAACTCCAGCTACTGCACAGTCATTACACACTTGTATCTACAAGTACTTTTAGATACAAGTACTAAATGTATAAACAAGTAATTACTGCACAGTCAGCATCTCGTGCAGATACAGTCAAGAAGTACTGTAATTTACTCATATACCACACATACCTTTCCCTCAAAAATTTAGCTTTCCAAAACTGGAACGTGTTTCTTAATGAGAGAAGCTGCTTTTTGTGCCCAGAATTGAAGCACCCCACTTTGATTCCTTCTCCACCCAAAGTTTAAAACCATCTGCCTGGCGGCAGCAGTGGCATTTCTATTCAGGCAGCTGAGGGAGTCAGTTGATTTAATGGCTCATTACTTTACACTCCACAGATGTTAATATCTGTCTATTCTTTTGGTCTGGATATTCCACCAACCAGGCTAACCTTTTTTCAGCGAATATTGCTGCCTGTGAGCTACTTCTGGTCTCCTTTTTTCTATTTCACAAATAGAAATTCATAGATCTGCCCACAGAGAGTAATCTCCAGCAGTAGGTATAGTTGCAACTTCTAGCAGGAAAGAGAGGGCAGAGGGCAAGTGAGATGAAGATCAGGCTATGCATCCATAACACTACAAAAATCAATTTTTCTTCATATTGCCCTTTTAAAAAATAAGGTACATGTCTTATGTGAGGGGCACATGGTATGCAGGACAATACAATATTAGTTAAATGTTTTTGCTGCTGTCTCAGCTACTGTTCTGACATTGTTCTGACTCAAGATAGGCTCTTGAGTTCCATTTTTTCAGTATTGCACATTTTCATGTCATCTATAGCTAATAATAATTAATAAAGTTCCTTCACTGACACAGGATGGATCGGTCCACTTATCTGCCTCTGAAATGCTAAGAACATTTGTGTTTTTGAGATGAGACCAGATGGTCAAAAAAGCATCCAACTATATGTAAATATGAAAACATTTAGATATTTTCTGTGCAAAGACAAAAGCAATTGCCAGAAGCCAGAGTTAACAGCTGGCGTCTTGGATAAGCAATGACAAAATGCACCAGCTGGGAATAAGAGAAATCAGTGGAGTATGAACGAATGCAAACTTGTCTTCAAGTATATCTGAGGTCAAGCAGCATTTGAGGTGCTTGTGATATACCTGGGAGACAGTTTACATAAGAAAAAAAAAGCAGGTAATGTTTTCATTTGTCTCCAGAAAGACTTCTTACCTGTGACACTATGGAAGAGAACTTTAATGGTTTGTTGCTGCAATGTAACTTCATGGGATTAAAGTCAAGATCTGAATCCAAAAGCAACAAACTGTTTTAGGAGGAAAACAGCAAGGGAGGAAACATTCATAGGTATTTTTAAAATAGGTGAGGAGAAGATAGAAAGAATAATACAATATTGCAATGCCCCAGTATGTAGATATAGGAAAATGATACGCAGAGATGTACCAAGCTTATTCAGCTCCTGGAACTGGAGGTGGGAGTGAGGAGGAAGGAAAGGGAATTTTTGTTTTCCCGAGTACTATGCACATAGAAGGTAACATCAGTGTAAGGTTGGGCAGAAGCAGCTATTAGCTCTTAGCTAAACTGGAGAAATGGGAATTAATATATATTATACTGAAAACTGACTAATGCATAGGTTAAGAGGGAGACTACAGTGGGTTATATTAAAAATGGAGTTATCTAGTTGGAAAGCAGTTGTGAACAGCATTCCTCAAGACTGTTTAATCCTATTTAATACTTTGATCTTGGTGCAGGAATTACATAGGTGCTCATTAAATTTGTGGAGGATACAAAATAGAGGATTATTGGTAATATAGATTCATAGACGTTAGGGTCAGAAGGGACCTCAATAGGTCATCAAGTCCAACCCCCTACCCTGGGCAGGAAAGAGCGCTGGGGTCAGATGACCCCAGCTAGGTGCTTGTCCAGTCTCCTCTTGAAGACCCCCAAGGTAGGGGAGAGCACCACCTCCCTTGGAAGGCCATTCCAGATTCTGGCAACCCTTACTGTGAAGAAGTTCTTCCTGATGTCCAACCTAAATTTGCTCTCCATCAATTTGTGGCCAATGTTCCTAGTTACTCCAGAGGGTGCCCTAGTAAATAGAGCATCTCCTATTCCCTGCTGCCCTCCCTTGATGAATTTATAGGGAGCCAGAAGATCACCTCTCAGCCTTCTCTTGTGAAAACTGGAGAGATCTAGGTCCCTCGGTCTCTCCTCTTAAGGCGTTGCCTGCAGGCCTCTCTGACCATATGAGTGGCTCTCCTCTGACCCCTCTCCAGATTCTCTGCATCCTTCTTGAAGTGTGGTACTCCAACTGCAGCCTGATCAGTGCCACACAGAGGGGAAGCATCACCTCTCTGGTCCTGTTCGTCGTGCATCTGCTAATGCATGATAAAGTGCAGCTAGTCTTGTTGATCACTTTGTCAAATTGACTCATGTTCATCTTGGAATCAGCTATGATTCCAAGATCCCATTTTTGCTACTGTGCTGCTGAGAAGGTCATCCCTCAGCCTGTAGGTGTTTTGGTGGTTCTTTTTGCCCAGGTGCAGCACTTTCCACTTGTCTTTGTTGAACTGCATCCTGTTTCATTCTACCCACTTTTCCAACCTGTCCAGATCCACCTGGATACGTTCCTTACCCTCTGATGTGTTAACTTTGTCCCATAATTTGGTATCATCTGCAAACTTGGACAGGGTGCTCTCCATGCCCTTGTCCAAGTCACTGATGAAGACATTGAATAGTACTGGTCCAAGGACCAAGCCTTGCGGGACTCCACTCCCCACATCTTTCCAGGTCAATATTGACCCATCCACCACTACTCTTTGGGTGTGACCCCTAAGCCAATATGGAGGAAGATCATATTGTACAAGAAGAATTAGAAAATCTTAACTCTAATAATCTAGAGTTAAAATTGCTTTGGGAACAATACCAAGGACTTTATGTAGAGACAACAGAGGAAAAAGTGACCTAGGTGTCATGGCTAATCATTAACCACCAGTGTGATTCATCAGTGAAAATGGCTAATACAATTCTGAGATATATTAGATAGAGTATTTTTAGCACAGACAGGGAAGTAAAAGTGTCACTGGTAAAACACTACTTAAAATACTAGCAGTAGCTCTGGCAACCTATGTTAAAAAAAAGGATAAATGGGGACAAGTGAAGAAAAAGTCTATGAAGATGACTGAAGAAATGGAGAACCTATTTCATTAAAGACTAAAAGATCTTTGCTTGTTTAGTTCAAAATGAAGGTTGATATGAAATAGGATTATTCTTCATAAATATATTTGGGGGTGAGTCTTGAGGATGGAGAAGAATTATTAAAATTAGGGACAATATTGATACAAAGTCATATGGTTGTAAAGTGGACATGAACAAATTTAGACTGGAAATTAGAAGGTTCCTAATAATTAGAGAATAGTCATTCTAAAATGGTATTCCAAACAAAGTCACGGAAAGAAATTTCAAGGTGAAGCATCATAAATTTATGGAAGGGAGAAAGAGGCGATCTCAGAGTATTAGCTAGAACACAGGACATGTGGTTTCAAGAGTCTGGTATCCTGAGGAGAGGTTAAAAGGAAATTTTATCATCATAGAAATTACACTATCTCTCAGAAATGTTTAGTTCAGTAATCTTGTAGCAAAACCCCCAGTTTTTCTTTTTTTTTTTTAAATTTTAAAATGCATTCCCTCCCCTTCCCCAACAATTTCTGACGTTTTCTTTCCCTCTCTATCCCCTATAGATAAGTATAAGTTTGTTAAGACATAGGATAAGCTTCAGCAGGTTTCCCAGGTTTCTGCATCAGTTTCTTTCCTGGCTGTCTCCTCCTTGCCACCACTTATCTGCCCTCTGCC
>NW_017728950.1:61022244-61025189 GCF_001723895.1 Crocodylus porosus | reverse complement strand
AGATTCTGGCAACCCTTACTGTGAAGAAGTTCTTCCTGATGTCCAACCTAAATTTGCTCTCCATCAATTTGTGGCCAATGTTCCTAGTTACTCCAGAGGGTGCCCTAGTAAATAGAGCATCTCCTATTCCCTGCTGCCCTCCCTTGATGAATTTATAGGGAGCCAGAAGATCACCTCTCAGCCTTCTCTTGTGAAAACTGGAGAGATCTAGGTCCCTCGGTCTCTCCTCTTAAGGCGTTGCCTGCAGGCCTCTCTGACCATATGAGTGGCTCTCCTCTGACCCCTCTCCAGATTCTCTGCATCCTTCTTGAAGTGTGGTACTCCAACTGCAGCCTGATCAGTGCCACACAGAGGGGAAGCATCACCTCTCTGGTCCTGTTCGTCGTGCATCTGCTAATGCATGATAAAGTGCAGCTAGTCTTGTTGATCACTTTGTCAAATTGACTCATGTTCATCTTGGAATCAGCTATGATTCCAAGATCCCATTTTTGCTACTGTGCTGCTGAGAAGGTCATCCCTCAGCCTGTAGGTGTTTTGGTGGTTCTTTTTGCCCAGGTGCAGCACTTTCCACTTGTCTTTGTTGAACTGCATCCTGTTTCATTCTACCCACTTTTCCAACCTGTCCAGATCCACCTGGATACGTTCCTTACCCTCTGATGTGTTAACTTTGTCCCATAATTTGGTATCATCTGCAAACTTGGACAGGGTGCTCTCCATGCCCTTGTCCAAGTCACTGATGAAGACATTGAATAGTACTGGTCCAAGGACCAAGCCTTGCGGGACTCCACTCCCCACATCTTTCCAGGTCAATATTGACCCATCCACCACTACTCTTTGGGTGTGACCCCTAAGCCAATATGGAGGAAGATCATATTGTACAAGAAGAATTAGAAAATCTTAACTCTAATAATCTAGAGTTAAAATTGCTTTGGGAACAATACCAAGGACTTTATGTAGAGACAACAGAGGAAAAAGTGACCTAGGTGTCATGGCTAATCATTAACCACCAGTGTGATTCATCAGTGAAAATGGCTAATACAATTCTGAGATATATTAGATAGAGTATTTTTAGCACAGACAGGGAAGTAAAAGTGTCACTGGTAAAACACTACTTAAAATACTAGCAGTAGCTCTGGCAACCTATGTTAAAAAAAAGGATAAATGGGGACAAGTGAAGAAAAAGTCTATGAAGATGACTGAAGAAATGGAGAACCTATTTCATTAAAGACTAAAAGATCTTTGCTTGTTTAGTTCAAAATGAAGGTTGATATGAAATAGGATTATTCTTCATAAATATATTTGGGGGTGAGTCTTGAGGATGGAGAAGAATTATTAAAATTAGGGACAATATTGATACAAAGTCATATGGTTGTAAAGTGGACATGAACAAATTTAGACTGGAAATTAGAAGGTTCCTAATAATTAGAGAATAGTCATTCTAAAATGGTATTCCAAACAAAGTCACGGAAAGAAATTTCAAGGTGAAGCATCATAAATTTATGGAAGGGAGAAAGAGGCGATCTCAGAGTATTAGCTAGAACACAGGACATGTGGTTTCAAGAGTCTGGTATCCTGAGGAGAGGTTAAAAGGAAATTTTATCATCATAGAAATTACACTATCTCTCAGAAATGTTTAGTTCAGTAATCTTGTAGCAAAACCCCCAGTTTTTCTTTTTTTTTTTTAAATTTTAAAATGCATTCCCTCCCCTTCCCCAACAATTTCTGACGTTTTCTTTCCCTCTCTATCCCCTATAGATAAGTATAAGTTTGTTAAGACATAGGATAAGCTTCAGCAGGTTTCCCAGGTTTCTGCATCAGTTTCTTTCCTGGCTGTCTCCTCCTTGCCACCACTTATCTGCCCTCTGCCCCCCCCCCCCCCCCGCAATATCTCAGCTGTCTGCCTCAGTTTCCAGCCCCAAGCTCCCAGGTTTCTGTCTGTCTGTCTCTTTCCTGGCTGTCTCCTCCTTGCCACCAGGCTTTTTCCCCTTGCACAAGTGACCTCAAGTAACCCTGGGGCCACTTGATCTTAAGTAAACCCAAGCCTCAGCCAGCTTCTCTCTAGCCCACTGGTTCTAATCCTGGTTGTGGCAACTTTCACTTCCTACACTTTAATTCTCTCTCTCACTTTAACCTTCCCCCAAGTACTCCAGGTACCCCAAGCACACACATACACACTGTACCATCCAAGTTAGGAACTTACTTGTGTGTAAGTGTAGGTGGGTTGTATGTGTGTGAACTGGTGAGTGTGTGTGTGTGTATGTATATATATATATGTCATTGTGTGCATGATATATGAATTAGTGATCTGTATATGTGTACTGAGTGTGTGGGTATGGACAATTGATTTTTGTCTAACTTTTGGGGTGTATAGTATATGTGCTTGAACTGGTGATAGGTATGCATATACCTAGGCTAGTTTGGATGTGTATGTGCCTGAGTTGGTAGTGTGTGTGTGTGTATACACCTAATTGATTTGTGTGTTTGTATATGTGCAATTGTGTCACGCCCTCCTGTCTAACAGCGCAATATTGAGATCCTGAGAGCTGGTCTGACCCCACAGAGCTGGCAACAATCCCATCTTACAAAGTTTCTGCTAGTCACCTCCAGCAGCATCACCTCTGAAGAACTGGAAAGAATTGGAAAGTGACTGAAGCTAGAACTGATACAGAGGAGTGCCAGAACTAAATGAAACCAAGATATATGGATCTTGCTCATAAGCTCATAGCAAGGTAGCTATTGGTCCTCATTTCTAAAACTTTTCTTAGAAAAGTTTATTAAGGAGGCCATCCTTGATGGACTGGCCCAGGCTAACATCCTAAGGGATAGCCATCATGGGCTTGTTGTGGGTAGGTCTTGTTTGACCAATCTCATTTCCTTCTACGACCAGGTGACCTATCACCTGGATGAGGGAGAAGAGATTGATGTCATATATCTTGACTTCAAAA
>NW_017728950.1:61000532-61022144 GCF_001723895.1 Crocodylus porosus | reverse complement strand
ATGCTTATCTTGCTGGGATCCTATGACCCCAGCTGACTTCCTGCCCTTTGGGCAGGGGGCTGGACTTGATGATCTCCCTAGGTCCCTTCCAGCCCTGATGTCTATGAAATCTATGAAATCTATGAGAAATGGACTGCAAAAAGTCCTGTTTTTTCAGTTAACTGGTGGAAATACATGTCAGTTATTTGTCCTTGTGATTCTATTGGCTGTGCCTAAAGGTAGGGCAGTGCACAACTAGGAGAAGCAGGGTTCCAAGGCAGCCAGGGAGGGAGGAAGATGGCCGTTCTGTGGTGGCCCCACCGGCCTCACCCCTTGCTGCTGATTGGCTGAGGGGGGTTCCCCCCATACCAAGGGGATGTCCTGGGGATGAATCAGTGGCCACCCTAGGTCATAGTCAAACCTCTCAGACTTGGGGTTAGGAAGGAAGTTTCCCCCAGACAAACTGTCAAGTGTGGGGATGTTTTCTTTCTATAGTGTGGATCATCTGAGAATATATTAAATAACAAATTCCCTGCCATTGCTGTGGCTCAGACACTACTGGTTCCCTTATCTCTCCTGCTCTCTTCTAGGGATTTTTAATTGGGTAATTTGTGGCTACAGTGTGGAAAAGGGGCCTGAGTGGATGATCCAGTGGACAACTGGTTGTCTGTGAACACAACCAACTGTATTAGATGGTCTGGGAGGCCCCTTAAGTCCTATGTTCCTAAGTGATACAGTACCAAGGAGCTAGAACTCAGAATACGGAATAAAAAAGACTAGCAATCACTCCAAGTGATGGAAAACACCACATGGCCCCAGAAGTTAAACAGACTAAGGAGATAGTGCCAGTGAAAGGATGGAGCCGCACAAGGCTTGAAATTCTCCAGAAATGTGAAGGACATCTGGAGAGACTAGAAAAAAACGCTCCCACCTGTACCTGCAAGTAATGGGTATCAGTGAAAGGGAAGTCAGTCAGAAGGCAGGTTTAGTTCTGATAATAGCTGGTTCTGAAACACTTGATACTTTAAAAGTTTTCAGTTAATTCAAGCAGAGACAGCTTAGAAACTGAATTGTAAAATTCAGTGCATTCTATACTCCCCATTAAAAAGACTGATTTAAGGCTGGAAAACAAAACTGGAGGTTTTATCAGGTCTGGGTTCCTGATAAAAAACCAAATCATGATGAAGACTAGACAAAAAGAGACTCCTGGCAAATCCAGAATTAACCCTTGACAAAGAAATTAGAATTTGCCAAACAAAGGAATTCTCACTGAAACTTACGAAAAGCGGACAGTGTACTGCATCACTTTCCAAGCATTTGTGAGCACCACTACAACACAGATTAGACATAGTGCATGACAAGGGTGCCAGTATCTTAGAAGAATTCTTCATAGGAGCAATAGATTAAAACAAAAGCAAATGGGTCATGCATTAAAGTTGACCATGGGTACTACATGCCAATAACAGGAACTAGAAGTAAAGACATAGACAATAGCAGAAAGTAAACATGTGACATTTAGGTCACATAGTGGTGAGTTTTTCCTCCCTGAGAGGGTATATAAACTATTTGCATAAGTAAATAGAAATTGGAAACTATATCCTTTGTAGTAGTACCAGGGTAAAAAGTATCCATTACTGAATTTTAAATGTGCCATGCCATTAGTGAATGCATGCAGTGATGGGTTAAGAGGAATTCTTAGCAATTGAGGAAGAGTTTGAGGATCACTTCAAAGAGGATAGAGAAAATCACAACTGAGTGTAAAACACAAGAAAAGAAAGAGCCTAACTATTCTGAAATTCATGCCCCTAGGAAAGTTCCTCCTGAGTTATGGCAGATGTTGATAGAGAAGTTGGATAGGCTTACTGCTCCAAGAATCATGGAAGAAAATAGGAATATGGCAGCCACATACTTTGGTCATTGTAGAAAAAAACTGGAACACTTCATTCATGTATAGGCCCAGTAGAAGTAAATCAATATGTTAAAAAAGGGGTGAAATGTCAAGAGAGATGGCCAATGCAAATATTTCTCAAGGTCTGATGCGTCAAAGCAGAGTCTTGGCAGGTGACCTTAAAGGAACGAAACGTACCATTTATGCATTTAGGACTGCCTTTGGCATTTGGTTTGTTCTGCCCTTGAGATATTTCACTGACAAACACAGAATGTCTTTGGTAGTATTGAGAGCGTACTAAGGTGATACTTTGATCAGGGAAGAGCAGTAGAGGAATATGACCAAGGCTTGAAGCAGTTGTGGAAAGAGAGAGAGCTCCTGGACTGAAGCAAAACAAACAGAAATGTAAATTTTGTACTATGGAGAAAACATGCCTTGGAGAGAAGTTCACACAGGTAGACAGTTATGAGCTTGAGACCATCGCTAGCATATGTGTGCCTCAAGACACAAAGAAGGGGTAGAAATTAATGGAAAATTTTGTGTTGAAATTTGTGGCTAATTTAGCTGCTCAAAGCAGTAACAGGAGAGTGCTACTGTGCAATGCTGTCTAATGGCCATGGGATGCAGGTCTTACAGAACTTGAGACAATTCAAGGAGTTAAAGATGCTTCAGTCCTGAGAGTCTATGATAAGCCAAAAGATAAATTGTCCAGACACTTCCAAGGAGGAAATTGGTGCATTTACCTTATATCAGTAGTTAAAATTGAAAACAGTGCTTCACAAAAACTTAATGCCAATATACCAAAATAAAGAAAGATGCTTTGGGCTTCATTCATGCATGCTAATGTTTCACAGGCAGTGAAACTGCAGTGCAGCAAAATCTAGATTTAGATTATATATATATATGTAAATCTGATTTTTTTTTTAAATAACTGATCTCAGACAAAATGTGGGTTGTGATTGAGCTACCTACTGTTAAGGATGAAATTGTGTAAAAAACAATTAAGTCTGTTAGCACTGGATGACAGATACAGTATATTCCCAACCCCTATTATCGCTTAATAAGGTGGAACTTTTAGTATTAGATGGGACATTTTTGGAGGCCTTTGAATGGTGATTCATAAAACATAACAAAAATATGTTTTAAAAGTATATACACATCATTTAATGGTTAAAAAACCCCCCAATGAGAGGTCACAGATGTTTTATAATAGCTGCAAATGAAGAATATTATTGAGGAAGTTATTAAGGCTTGTTACATATGCCAAAAATGTAGGATGTGTCAAGTGGAGGAGTCCATCCTGATGGCATAGGAAATACATCTCCTAGGAGCATAGCAGAGATTTATTTATGTTGTCTTGAATAATCTGTGTATTTGTTCTATAGACTTATGATCACTTTGCTAATATAGCCTTTCTGAAGATACTACAGCTAAAAATTATACTTATTGCTAAATGGGTGTGCAACAGAGGGCACTTGTTTAAGCAGTTATCAAAAGCAATATGCTGATAATTTAAAGTGCATTGACACCCAGTTTAAGGAGACCTCTGGTAATAGCTAGTGCAAGGGATTAAGTGTAAATGAATCAGGAGTAACATATAGAAATGGCAACAACCTGGTTCAAAGATCAAGAGATCTGTTACAGAACAATAGAAAACTAAAGAGAATCATTTCCAGACACAGTATCCTCCTGGTTCTGCAATTCAAGCCTTGCAACTTCCACATGGCTTAACAGACACACAATAAATACAGAGCTCTGGAAAATATCTAGACCCCACAAAATTATGCTTCAGGAGTTAATGGGGCAAGCGTTTTTTCAAAGTCGATGCTTATGCCAATTACAATTAAAATATCTGTAGTTGCCACTGCTTGATAGTAATAGTATTTCATAGCTAAATAGTATTTCATAGCTTATTTCACAACTAAAAAGCACATTAAAAATCCCTTAGTGCTGCTCCTATCACTACTAGAGGAAATATGAGGAAAGTTCAGAGATGAATGGAATAGCAGAGGAAATGGCTGCTTGAAAGAGACAGTAAACACTCATTGCAGGTGAGTTTCAGAGCCTTTGCTTCCTTCAAACCAAGTAAGCACAGCCCAATGATAACGCTATTCTGGGAAGTCATCCATGCTCTAAATGATGCATGTCTCTTCTGCTTAACTGCTGTTTTGTTCCATCCAAACGGCAGGGCCCACAGACCTGAATAAAAATTGGGATTATCTAAGATATTACAATTTCATCACCTTCATCCACTGAACCTCTCCCAACTCAGCAGCAGATTTTTAAAATCCCCAAAGTTAATTCTGATACAGAAAATATCTATTTCTCTAACTAGGGAAATGGATCTGGAAAGAACAACTCCCCTATTTCCAAAGAAGTATATAGCACATCTTTGCATGGTGCTCAAAAAACATAGCTGGCAAAGTACTGGAGGGGAAAATCCCACAGGAGAACAACCTGTTACATTTTTAACAAGATTTAGAAGCAACTTAAGCTAAATAAAACTTCACTTGACAAAGACAGTCACATTAGAAAGCTAAGTCAGTAATGATGCCCTGTGGTTCCCTGTGTTGTTCTAACTGCTTAACATTTAATATTGGTACGTTATTCAGGGCTAGACTTTTACTTTTTCAGTCCGTGATGACATGTTACTGTGTCTCCACCCTTGCCAATTTTATTTGCATTGTAAACATGCTGATAAAAATAACGGCAGAGGTTATGCTGTAAGGTGCTAACATTTGTTATCAGGGCTGGGGGAATGGAGAGTTTTGATCGGAAGACAGTCTTATTAAACCAATTATATTGCTTTGGGCTTGCTCAGCAGAAAGAGCAAACACCTTTAATATAGTAAAGACAGCTTCCCACTGAGTAAAGCAAACTCAACTATGGACTCACAGGGACATACGGTAGAGATGTAAAAAGTCAGCAGAAGAGTGGTGAGTATCACTTGGAGCAGAAGAAGAGAGAACTCCTTGGGTACAGAGCTTCCTGGAAAGGTAAAGACTTCTGAGCAAGCAAATTGCCTGCTCTTGCTGTTTTCTACTTTGTTCAATGAAATGGGGTTGTGTGTTTATTTTTGTGAATATATCTATTACATGAACAAATACATATAATCAGTATCTCCTCCTTACAGAAACAACCCTTCAAGGCCCCAAATACTGGCTAACCACACAGCCAAAGAAGAGTTGCTATGTTTTACTCTGAAAATGGGAAAAAAGAACCCAAATCAACATTATGTTCTGGTCAAATCCGCCTGGAATTTTACTTAAGTTTAGTTCTGGTTTTCACTCTCCACCCCACTTCCCCAAAACAACTTCAGAAAGCCTGTTCTGCAAGTTTCAGGTTTGTTTGAGGAAAGACGCTTGCCATCCTAAAAGCAAAAGGGGAAAGGTTATTTCTATGCATAAGCCCTTGCTACTGTAACTACAATTGGGACTCATTCATGCAGACTTCCTGGAAATGACTAGAAGGTGTGAATTGGAGCTAGGCCAGTAGTTGCTATACACAGTTGAAAATGTTTCTCCATGGAACATGAACTCCATGTCAGCTGCTTGTAGACATCAGGTTACAAAGGGATCTCTTTATTGTATATATAATTTCGGTACAATGTATTTTCTACCATCTCTATCCAGGTACTTATGCATATGCCTATACTTACACCTATATTCTCTCTAACACGATGACATTTCAGGTAAGAAATCTGACTTATTGTTATGGCTGAAAAGACTACAACAAAAGTAACTGTAGTTTTTAGTTTTGAGGAGGTTTCAGGCTAACAGCCTCATTTTCTGTACTGGTCTCATTGGACTGCAGTTTATTTTCCAAATTTCCAATATGAGCCTGAAAGACCTTATCAGGAAAATGAAGCTGAGAAGTCACCAACAAAAGGAATCCAGTTCAGTAATTTATCCTAATATGGCCAGTTGCTATTGTGGGAAGAGAATTTAGTTGCATGTTGTCTGAGGTAATTTCCAAAGAGCTTCCATTTGTGAGGAAAGAGCAAGATTTCTTCTTTTTTACCCTGTCTCACAAGACAGCATGCAGTGAAATTCAAGGCCAGCAAAATGAAGACATAAGATAAGGAAATGTTACTTTACACAGAACGCGGTCAGCCTGTGGAATTCACTTATTCATGAAATGGGTAGGATTTTGTTTAACAGAATAGTGAAGTTGTAGTTCTCTATTCGATGTACTGCTATGCCAGATGAGACATCAACATTTAAGACATAAAAAACTCTGATTGGAAAGCTTGGAAGAGAATCTGCTCATACTTTTCATGCGCAGAAAACTGAAAAATTGATATAACTGGGAGATTATACCTTTTCCATTCACTTTCTTAAATATTAACAAATAGCTACTTTTAGAGCTCTTTTTGACCTCTGATCAATGGTCCAGTAACATGGTAACTCCCATGATGTTGCTCCCTAAGTCACAATGCACACCCTGTTATGAATATGATAACAATCTGCTTCTTTTTTGGATAGAATGAAGACAAGAAGCACACAGAGAAGCACACATACCTATTTCTACCTACTATTTTTTTGATATTGTATTTTTTTAAAGTCACCAGAAATTGCAATGCAACATGGGAGATTAAATGGTGGAAGAACTTTTTCACACTTGTGCTATACCTACAGGAACTTGTACTGACCCCCCCACCTTTAAAACAGAAGCAAATAAATAGTGTGTATGAGTGTGTTTAATTGTTTGGGAGCTAGGTTTTCTCATTACGTATTGAGGTTATAAAACAGACAACTTTGCTTGGGTGTTAGCTAATGTAAGCATCTCTGTGGCAGCAATTGTTATGCCATCAGGCCTCGGTTTGTTAGGACAATAAAAATGTATGACTGGAAGAGACCTCTTCAGCCATAAGTCCAGTTCCTTGTGTTTGAAAGCAACTCTTTACCCAAGGATTCCTCAAACTTGCCACTTCAAACCAAAATTTTCTCTTCAAAGCCTCACATGCAACTACCGGGTACAAAAATGGAAACATCAAAAACACCTAAAAATGTCAGAGGTAAAAGCAGGGTAAATGAGGGCACTGTTAATGCCCTGCAACTACAATGATAGAGAAATACTTGGTTAGTATATAATCTGAGGATCCTAGGAAAAGGACCATGCCCCACACATCAGAGGAAGGCAATCCCCATCCTCTTTGCCCCTTCCTCCATTCTTAGCTCTCTCACCAAAGAGAAAAATTCTCTCTTGACCTCAAATCTAGTGATTGATACAACCCAGAGAAGAATACATAGACTTTCTTCTCAGGGAGATTTTCAAAGTACTGGCAGGACCATCAGTGCATCCCAGTCATAAGCCCACAGCCTTAATTGTGACTAACACCCTACTGATTCAGTGTAAGAGAACTGCTGATGCTTAAAGCACTAGCAACCCAGCACTCAGCAGGAAAATAAATAATCAGTTTGGGTTGCTCATGCTTTATGTATCAACAACAATGCATGCAACAATTCTCTTCCAAGAAGACCACGCAGTCTCCACCATAATGGATCTGATAATACCTGGAAAAGCACATTGAAAGCACAAAGGATCTTCACAGATCACCTAGTTAGTAAGTGAATGTTGCTAATGCCAGTCATACCAGCCTACAGTATTCTTTCCTTTAACATCTTTTAATCACAGACAACTCCAAAATCATGTTAAAAGAGAGATTCACGATGCTGATCTTTCTTTTAACAAGTTTTTAGAGTTGTCTGTGATTAAAAGATGTTAAAAGGAAGAATGCTATAACCTGGTATGACTGGTATTAGCAGAACAAGAGGCATAACCAGAACAGCTCTGTGTCTGGGCCAGTGGCTGTGCATTGGGTAGCAGTGGCTGCCATGCTGACAGTGGCAGCTGTGTGGCTAGATGCCAGCTGCAACATGAACTATTTTTGCCCTCCTGCTAAAGGTGAGGCCTGAGGTTGCTGCCCCAGGTCACCCCACCATCACTTACACTACTGGGCAGAACTTTTGCACTGTCTGGACTGCCAGACATAGCACACTTTTAACTGTACAGCTGGATAAAAAAAATGCTATACAAAAACCTTTAGCTCCTGTGATAAGGTCTTCTAGGGTTCTTAAGACAGAACTGGGATCCTTTTGTATCCCACTATGAAAAGCACTGGAATAAATGTGATTTCAGTATCCCTGACTTAAGTAGTACGTGTCTCAACACTTTAGAATAGCTTGGCAGCTTATAAGACTCAGTGTATCCCCCAGATAAAAATTAAAAATCTGTGTGTTGGAAGAAAAATGCCACATTGGCAATAATTGAATGCCAATGTCATAACTGAAAACTTTCTATCTGGCCATTGATTACTTTGCCAAGGATTGTACATTAGTCTTGTCAGCTCCTTTTCAGCAGTTTCCACATAATGTATTATAAATAATATAAATAAAAGAAATAAAAGGAATATAACATTATTTGGCCACATAATTATCTAGCCCTGGTGCCACCAGCCACACTGCAGTTGTCAGTAGTAGAGAGTTCTGCTAGGCTGCAAACGTTCAGTACTGCAATTCCAGTCAGGACCTCCTCACCTCAGTACCATCTGTAAGTGCAGGTGTCCCAGGAATTCCCATTCAAGTGTATGAAGGAGCCAAATTTGTGGACTTGAAATGGAAAAAAGACTTTTCATGGATCAAAGAAAATATGGAACTAAATTCTGCTCTGAAGTATCAAACATGTCATTCTTATGACGTCAGTGAAGTTGTAAGGGTGTGGAGAAAGTCCCAAGTGTGGAGAAGATCTGTGTTAGCTGTGAAATAATAACTTTATACACCAGGAATAAGAATCCCTCTCTGATACACCAACTTTAAAAGGACATTTAAACCATAAAAATAACAGGATCTAGAACTGGCTTTCATAAAGGAATAATAATTCTGCTTTTCAGGAGGGCCCTACATGAATGCTAAAGGTTGGAATATTGACTGGGCAATGCTGTGTCTCTATTTTTAATACACTCCCTTATTAAATGATCCCAGGCAACTACTTTCTTCACTACACTTACAAGAACTGTTGTATTTAACTATATAGCTATTGAACCAAGACTCACAGGTCATTCTTTTTGTTTCAGAGAGGTAGCTTTGTGAATGCAAGTTTTTCTACCCTGGATGCTGTCCAATTACAATGTTCACAAACAATAGCTTCAGTAAACACTTATACTTAGTCTTTGAGAAATCTATGCCTAAATGCTATTCTGAGAGAGTGTATGACCTTTCTTCTGGAATGATAGTGTTTGATATACTCTGGTTTTCTTTGTACTGTACATAAACAGAAAATCAGAAAGTTATAGGGCAAATATTTGTATTTTCCCCATTGGTGAGAATTGGTGTTTTCATCCATCCAGGGCAGGCTGAATTAGATAGAAGAAAGACCCTGCAATTGCAGAACTTTAGGAATGGCAACATAAAGAAATATCTAAAATGGAAAAAGTAGTCTTGAATTCCTTTTTAAGAATACTGAGATACATTTTTAATAGCCCTCTAGAAGTGACTGCAGACCTATCAGCATTTGGCCTTTAAAGGCACCAAGAACATAAATAACTTCAGGGAGCAGGTGGCAGTACACCTGGGCTTCATTAGTGACAAAACCCCCACCTCCCTCCCTTTTCTTTTTCTATCAGCCAGATACACTACATATCTTTCTTTGATTTTCCTTCTGATTCATCTTTTCTCTTCTCTTTTCTGCATGGATCTCTTTCCTTTCAACTATTTGGCAACCTTTTGGCTCCCTTCTCCCCTCCACTTCCCCCCCCCCCCCGGCTATTTTAATAAGACAC
This sequence comes from Crocodylus porosus, assembly GCF_001723895.1. Taxonomy (NCBI): domain Eukaryota; kingdom Metazoa; phylum Chordata; order Crocodylia; family Crocodylidae; genus Crocodylus; species Crocodylus porosus. The sequence continues at coordinate 61,012,497 of NW_017728950.1, read as the reverse complement.
TGCCTAGCAAAGGGGAACCCCCACTCCCCAAAATACTGTTTCTTTAAGCATTAGCCAGGTCTGAATGTGGACCTTTTAAGGAGTCAGAAAAGCACAGGTGGAAAGAGTCAAGGATTACCAGCAACCAGAGTCAAGCAATAAAAAGCCCCAGATCCCAGGAGTTTTCAGCATAGTAGGAGGGGAGAAAAGGCAAAAAGCTGGGGGGAGGAGGATTTGAATGTGAAGTTATTCACATTTGTCCCTTTAAGCTAAATTGAATTGTGTCTCTTCCCTGTTCATGTCTATGCATTTATGTAAAGATATTTATTGTGAATAGACTGAGTCTCTTTGTATGAATAGTCTTTTTAGCCACCTGTCATTAATGAAATGGTTAGTATAGGCAGATTGATATAGCCATGGCATTGAAACATCCATACTCTTTAAATTCTTAAACTGAATTCCTGGCTGTATGAAAATCAAATGGAGGCTATTGATCGAATTCAAGAGCCCAAATGTTATATCAAGTCTTTGTTCTTTACAGTCTTCCCAACTTAATAGGGGGAACAAAAGAAAAATAAGAGACCAGAATAACGCCCCCCACCTCTAAATTTCACACCAGTCTTCTGCAGTACATGTTCATTGTTAAGAAATGAATGTCTATTAAAACATAGGGAAGGTATCAATTATTCTTTTCCAGAACATGGTCATGCTTCCTAAGATCATCATTCTGTTAAGGCTTTGTATTCACCTGAATTCCTTAAAAGTGAGATGGTTCTAGACCAGAAATTTGTATGCCAAAAAGAAAGCTAACATAGGTATTTGTGCAAAAAGGCTGAAACTAATTTAAACTTAAGTGCTTATATCTAAAATGATCAGAAAAGTACAGGCAAGTGAAAACACTTGCTTGAGACTGTGATGAGATTACATATGCATTTGGGGTACTAGGAGGTGGATGACTCTTTTTTTTATATAAAAAAACCAAAAAGTCAAAAAACTTATGAGGAAAAGAAGACCTAGAAGACTGTAGCAAACTTTTTTCTGATGGATCTTTTCAACGGTTTTCAATCCTTACATCAAGTGGCTTTGATATAATAGAAAAGGCATGAACACAAACTAGTGTGAATAGAGGTAACTGAAATTTCCTGAAGCCTGCATACATTTTTAATTGAAAACTTCATTTTTTTAGCATAAAAATAATTACCTTTCATTTTTAAAAAAATCAGCTCTTTTGATCTGACATCTGTCAGTACTAAAGAGAGTAGATTACATTTTAACCATTTGCTTGTGTTTTTAAGAAAAACACAAATACTTCCAAAAACAATTCTTTACTATTTTCCAACCAGTTGTAACAAGGTCTTGACATGAACCTATTTATAGACTTCATGTAGTCTCCTAAAATAACAACATAGCATCATGAGGTTGATGGGAGAAGATATTAGTTGTCTCATTCCCATCTGAGACTATTCAACCTCTTCATGACGTTTTTCCAAAGGTACCTGATTTACAAATATAACCCACTAAACCCATCCCTCCCCCGCCTTCAGAAATAAAGTTCCAACGTGCCAACTTTGGACCTTTTGAGAAAGGGGGAGAAGAATGAAAAGAGGAAATTGTTAAGGATTTGTGGTGGCTGGGATTAAGGGAGTGTGTGAGACAGCCCTTGCTTATTAGCTAATCTGAGGTAAGAAAAACATGTGGAAAACTTCAAGACAACATAAGTAGTGTTTCAATGCAGGGGCTAAATGATACCAGCTTTTGTATCAAAGCTGGAGGTCTAGACTGTCTGAGATAAACAAATAGAAGGTGCTACACATGCCAGCAATAAGACTTATAAAGCTGTTATTTCAGTGACTATAAACATAATGTCACTGATCACATTGCTCTTATAGGTCTGGGATAGCCATTGCAGAAAACAGTTTAAGCCAAATCAGTTAAGTCTGATGCTACATTTAACCACATTTATTGCAAACTGGTTTCAGCTATTTTCCATCTGATTTATGTGCACTGAATGTCTGTTCTGTTACAGGTTTAAGCCAGTTTCTGATCACTTAAACTGGTTTATGTGTAATGTCTGTCTCTAGTCATAGTGACTTTTCCTTAATTTACACTCCTGGGTGTCACCCTGCAGGTCCCTTTTCAGAACCACAGAAATCATCTCCTTCATCTGTCTCCCCATGAACTTCCAAAATCCTTGTATACCAAGAAATTTCCTTCCAAATAAAAGCAGGCAGCTTGCTCTGAAGTCAGCTCCCCCACCGAACACACCTTGTCCCCCTAGCTCCCACTTGGCCCAGCCCCTCAGGGGTCATGCAATCAGGGTCTCATGAACAAAGAGCTCAAAGAGGCATGCTTCTAAGCCCAGCAAATGAGTTAGTGTAGGAGTTTGCGCAGGAGGGCATGCATGAGGGGCGTGAGGCCCTAGGCAGGGAGCTTGAAGGGAAGGGTATGTACAGTAGTAGCCCAGACTACTACGAGAACCATGGTGGGAGGGACGTGTTGCACCCTAAAGCTCTCCCTTGCACCTGGACCCCCCTGCCCTGGTACCACTGGGGTCTCTACCCAAATGGAGCCCATGGTTCCAGCCTCTACCGAAACAGAGCCTGCAGTCCCTGCCCCCACCTGGGCAGGACCCACAGCCCAGCCTCCGTTCAGACAGAGCCCCTGGCTTCCTGTGGAGGCTTCCTGCCACAGAGGCAGGCAGCTGGGTCTGAAAGCACTAACACCTCCCCCTGTGTGATGTGATCAACAGTGGAAGCCCTGGAGTTCCAGATAAAGGAACTCCAGGCAACGGTGCAATGGCTGTGAGTCATTACAGATGCAGAGCAGGAACTGGACACCTACTTCCAGATGCTTTACCTGATGGCTGACAAAGCCTTGGTGGGAATAAAGAGCTGCCATGAGGTGGAGCCAAGGGTTGCCTGGACGGAGGTAGTCTCTGGCCCTAGGAGGCACTGCACCAAGGAGACCATTCCCCTAGAGCTGCACAACCATTTCGAACCCCTCACACCAGCTGAGCCAGTTGAACTCCCAGCCCCAACATGTGAGGAAGGACAGCCACCAGCAACAGTGCCCAGAAGCAGATGCAGATGCAGAGTAACTGTGGTGGGCGATTTCCTCTTGAGGGGGATAGAGGGTGCAATCTGTTGCCCTGACCCTATAGCTCATGAGGTTTTCTGCCTCCCTGGGGCTTGTGTCCGTGATGTGACTGAGAGGATCCCCACACTCATCTGGCTTTTGGACCACTATCCCATGCTACTCATCCATGAGGGCACAAATGATGTGGCTTAGAGCAATCCCAGTCGGGTCATGATGACATGGCTTGGAGCAATCCCCAGGGCTCTGGGTGCTGGGCTCAGGGGTCTGGGGGCTCATGTAGTTTTTTCCTCTATCCTCCCAGTCATGGGTCACATGCTCTGGAGGGATAGGTGCATCAGTGAGGTGAACAGAAGACTCCAGCATTGTGAGGGGTTTGGCTTCTTCGACCACACTCTGCACTTCAGTGAGAGAGGTAGAGGACTGCTGGGAAGGGATGGCCTCCACCTGACCTGATAAGGTAAGAAGCTCTTCTTTCCAGAGCTTTCCTTGACAGGGCTTTAAACTAAGATCAACAGCTTGGGTAGCCCAAGGGAAACTATTCTGACAACAGCCCAAGGAAAGATCATGTCCCATCACATAAGGAATCCTAGGGCTTCCCATGACAGACTCAACTGCCTGTACACAAATGCCAGGAGTTTGGGTAACAAGGATGAGGAGCTGGCCCTTCTCTTGACTAATAATGATTATGACCTTGTAGGGATAATAGAGACCTGGTAGGACTCCTGCTATGACTGGTCAGTAGGTGTAGAAGGCTATACCCTCTATAGGAGTGATTGTGTTAGGAAGAGGGGTGGGAGTGCAGCTCTCTATGTCAAGGTGCAATACGCTTCCCTTCAAACTGAGTTCATTAACCATGGAGAGTATCTTGAGACCCTCTGGGTTAAAATATGGGGGGATCATGGGGAAGGGGATATACTCATAGGAGTCTATTAGTGACCTTCAAACCAAGAAGAAGAACTGGATCTTGAATTCAATAGGTAAGTGGCCGAGGCCGCGTGTTCCCGATGTATGATTGTCATGGGAGACTTCAACCTCCCTGACATCTTACAGGAAGAGCACATGGCCATGTCTGACAAGTCACATAACTTTCTCACTTGCACTGATGACCATTGCCTGATGCAAGAGGTCTATGGACCAACTAGGGGAGAGGCACTGTTTGATCTAGTTCTGGCCAAAGGGGATTATCTGGTAAGTGATCTGAGGATTGAAGGCAAGCTTGGTCACAGTGACCATGATCTGATTACTTTCTCTGTCAAATGCAGGGTGGGCAAATCCCTCAGGAAAACAGAAATCCTCAACTATGGGAAGGCTGACTTCCACAAACTCAGCAGACTGGTGAGTCAGACACTAAGGGACCATGGCCTCCTAGGAACGGTAGTCCATGAGGAATGGTTGTTCCTAAAGAACTCGGTTCTCAAAGCACATGGAGTGTCAACAGGGAACTCCTGGATCTCCTGAAACAAAAAAGAGAAACCTATACCAGATAGAAAACTGGAATCATCACCAAGGAGGACTACTCAGAACTAGCCCGTACCTGTAGGGAGCAGTCCAGAAAAGCCAAGGGAATAACCAAACTCAGGTTAGCTTCCAGAATCAAGAATAACAAAAAGTCATTCTTCAGATATGTGGGAAATTGGAGAAAGATCAAAAGCAACATTGGCTCCCTGCAAGGTCAAATGGGGCAGTTGACGTTGGACACCCAAGAAAAGGCCAATCCCCTAAACAATTACTTTGCATCAATTTTTCACCCTCCCAAGAGAATCACATTGTCAGAGAGGATGCACAGCATCCTGGGGTCAGGAGATGGGCCCACAATTGACATAGATCAGGTGAAAACACCTCGAGAGGTTTGATATCCATAAGTCTGTGGTCCCAGATGGATTGCACCTATGAGTCTTAAAAGAGCTGGCGGACATCATAGCGTGCCCTATGACCAAGATATTTGAAAGCTTGGGGTGCTTGGGTGATGTACTGGAAGACTGGAAAAGAGCCAATGTGGTCCCAATCTTCAAGAAAGGGAGGAAGGACGATCCAGGGATCTACAGACCTATCAATCTGATGTCCATCCCTGGAAAGATCTTGGAGAAAATTATCAAGGGATCCATCTGCAACAGGCTGACAGAAGGCAACCTACTGAATGCCAGACAATATGTTTTTATTACTGGAAGGTCCTGGCTAACCAACCTCATCTCCTTCTATGACCAAGTGACACATTGCCTGGACAAGGGAGATGAGGTTGATGTTATTTATCTGGATTTCAAGAAGGCCTTTGACTTGGTCTCCCATGGTGTCCTCATGACCAAACTGGGGAACTGTGGCCTTGACCATCTCATGGTCCAATAGCTGGGGAACTCTCTCCAGGGTCAGACCCAAAGTGCACTAGTCGATGGGAACAAATCAACAAGGCACAAGGCTACCAGTGGAGTCCCCCAGGGCTCAGTGCTCAGGCTGGTACTCCTCAATACCTTCATTAATGATGTGGATTCAGGTGTCAGATGTGGACTGGCAAAGTTCATGGATGATACTAAACTATGGGGGAAGGCAGTAATGCTGGAGGACTGGCTGGGGATACAGGCTTACCTAGATTTCTTGCAAAGTGGGTGGACCAAAACCTGATGGCATTCAATGTAGAGAAGTGCAGGATACTACACCTTGGGAGAAAAAAACAGCATCATACCTAGAGGCTTGGTGGTCCTACGTTCACTAGCATCGTGACCGAAAGAGACTTGGGGGCCTTGGCTGACCACAAGATGAACATAAGCCACCAGTGCAATGCCGTGGTCAGCAGAACAAACCAAACTCTGGCATGCATCCACCGACGCATCTCAAGCAAAACCAGGGACGTCATCCTCCCGCTTTATTCAGCCTTAGTGAGGCCGCAGCTGGAGTACTGTGTCCAGTTTTGGGCCCCCCACTTTGGGAGGGATATGGATAAGATTGAGAGAGTCCAGAGGAGAGCTACCCACATGAGCTACCCAAGAGAGCAAGCCTCATGAGGAGAGGCTGAGGACCATGGGACTCTTCAGCCTGGCGAAGAGAAGGCTTGGGGGGACTTGGTGGTTGCCTATAAGTATATAAGAGGGGTGCATCAAGATCTGGGAGAACAGCTGTTCACCAGGGCTCCCCAAGGGATAACTAGGTCTAATGGCCACAAACTTCTAGAAGGCCAATTCACACTTGATATAAGGAAAAACTTCTTTATAATCCGAGTGTCCAAGGCCTGGAACAGACTCCCCCAGAGGTGGTGCAAGCATCTGCTCTGGACTCATTCAAAAGGCATTTGGATGTTTATCTTGTTTATCCCTGCAGACTTCCTACTTCTGGCAGGGGGGCTGGACTCAATCTCACAAGGTCCCTTCCAGGTCCCTATTGTCTATGAAATCTATAAAATAAACACTGTCATATACATTAGGGAGGAAGAATGGTCCCTGCTCCTCTACCGACTTCTTGTGTGGCCTTAGAAAAGTTACTTAGTCTTGCTGATCCTCCAGATGGTGCCTCCTCTGAAAAATAAGGAAAGCAGCACTTCATGGGTTTATAGCTTTGTTTGCTAGTTTTTTAAGGCTAAGCAAGACAAGTAGATAATCTAGTCTGATCTGTATACTTTAGGCCAGGTGTCAGCAATCTGTAGCCTACAGGCTGGATGTGACCCACATAGCCATTTGATCTGCCCTGTGGACATCAGGCTTTGGTGCTATTCGGCAGTGGGGGGCTTCAGCAGCAATTATTGTTCCCTGCTGTCATAGGGAAAAGCATTGGCTATGGGTTTTCTCTCTGTGCTGCTGCTGAGAAAAGAGGAAGCAGTGTCTGGGTCCTAGCGCCTGCCCACTTCTGACCCAAACTGGGTCAGTCCAGACCACAGCTTCAAAACGTTAATGACTGCTGACTTAAGCCCTAGAAGTTTGTACTTTTACCATCACCAAGCCAGTTTTCCACCCTCAGCCTTAATAAATGTCACTAAGGGAGTAAGCACACCCATGAACCAGTGTTATTTGCTTGCTTTTTCAGGCAGTGTACACATTCAGTATTGCTGTTAGTCTGGCCCAGTCACTTGAGTCTGTTGTGCTTTATGGTTATAATACTAAGGATGCACATCAACCCAAATTGGTCCATGGGTTCATAACATATGTGCAAACAAAGCTATTCATAGCACTAGAGCAGTGAGTTTCAACTTTTCAGTTGTGGACCCCTAAAAATTTTTGAATAAAAGTCTGGACCTCTTCGGAAATTATACATGGAGGTGCAGACCCCTTTGAATTATAAGTGTGGGTATTCACATACATTTGATTGATCATGGTAATGGACCCCTTTGACACAATCTGCAGAGCCCCAGGGGTCCATGGACCACACGAAACCACTGTACTGGACACAGGAACGGAATCTATTTGCAGGTGAGCTGCCCTGCTTCAGTGACCTTGAATTTTCAGGCTTTCAATGCAATATTTATTGTTTTGGGTCTTCTGCCACATGTACTGAATACTATTAGTACCTGTACTTCCACTACATCAGTTATTAGGGATAAATAATTGAGATTATTAAACAGCAATTACAAGGTCATTGCCATGGCATTCTGACATTTTGAAGTAGTCATGTCAAAAGACTTATAATCCTATGACAATGTTATATTACAGACTTTACATTGTGATACAATATAATTAGCGACCTCATGAAATTTCAGGGTCCCCAAGTGTGAGTACAAGATTGATTAAAAAGCCTGCAATGGGTGTTTGCAGAATACTAATTGCCCTGGCAAAAGAAGCTGATTCTGCTAATTGCAAGAGAGGGCTTTGCCTTCAGCTCTGCTCTCTTTTCTTTCTACACTCATCTCACCCTGTCCAAGCCTTCTCTTTAACCATATTAAAAAACGTCGAGTGATAGTGGCATTAAACTGTGTAACCTTGACACAAGTCACATGATGGGCCAGGAAGGTCTGTTCTCTCATTAGCATTCCTGCATGTCAGATCTTTATTACATAGCAGTTTCCGAAGTCATTGTATCTTCTAAACTTCTGGGGAAAAAGTTTTTGGAAAACTATATTATCAACACTAAGACTGGTTTGTCTAGTGTAAGCTAGGTGAAGTGTAGCATCTTCATAGCAAAGCAATTTCCACTTCATTAGTTATGGAATTGTCCTTTGTGTTCTATTAAAAAGGACCCTTTTTGTAAACTAAGATATGCCATCTGTTCAGGTCTTTTGCTGGAAAATAGACACCATAGTCCTGATCAAAATGTTGCTCGTAAACCTGACTGCCATCTGGCTGGAGTAACTGTTGTTGAACACAAGTGATCTACAGAACCATGAGCATCCCACTTGATAAAAGCAACAAGATGTCAGGGAAGCAATAAAACTGGCATTTGTGTAAACCTGGCCAAGCTGAGGACAGGGTGCATACTTTAGAAAAAGGAAGCTAAAGATCCCCCGAGGAGCGCTCAATGCTTTACATTCCTGTGCCTTGAAGTTAGAAATAAAGTGATTATCTTCTGACAGAACATTGTGTTACAGCAGATTGCTCATTTCAGTGCTTACAGTAATTTTATGGGGTTGAAGGAACTAGGTGGTATTGATTTTTTTTTTTAATGAGAGCCCATCTCTTTGAAAACAAGTCACTTAGTTTTATTTAGTGTGTGTTGAACAATGGCTTTCCAGACAAAACTGACAAGTTTTCTTTTTGGCTGTTCATTTGATACCTCCTACTTTAAGCTGAAAAGTGATACGTGACTTCAGCTTGTTAACAATGGCTTGTACAATAACTATATGGTGTGTCTGACATACACTGTCTGACACACGGCATTTTTTTTAGTTACTGCCTTAAAACCGAGCCTCTGTACCTTAGCTTAAGATTTGATAAACTATGACTATTATTATTATATAAATCCTGTACCCAGTAGATTTAGTACAAACAATTCATACTCTAACAACAGCATGGTACTTTCTTTCCTGTAAGTGGTTTATAAGCCCATATGCCCAAAAGAAGGCATCAATACAAATAAATAATCTATTCTGTGCCAAATATATTTTAAAAAGAGAACAAGGTCAAGAAAATGGAGTGACTGGGAGAGCAAAGAGATCTTACTGCAGTATCTAATAATAATAATAGTCATAGTTTATCAAATCTTAAGCTAAGGAGTAGCCTCCCAATTTGAGATGACTGGATGGTATATACTGATTCCTGGCAGAAAAGGCTCTATGCAGCTGTGTGGGGGGTGGGGGAATGGAGCCTCTCTGCTGCACAGATCCCCCTTCCCTGCCAAACTTGTGGACTCAGGTCTTGGTGGGGGCTGTGTGGCATAGGAGCTCCATTTCCCTTTCTGGCTCCAGTTCCTATGTAGTGAAAAGCCAGCCAGGCAGCCCCATGCTGCAGCTTCTGGCTATAGCTGTCAAGAGGCTGGGGTGGAAGGGGAAGGGAGCCCCCACTGCCAAGAGGACCCCCCACAGCTTACTGACTGGGGTCTCAGAGGGGGGCCAGGCTGACTGTGTGATGGACCAGGCTGACTCTGTCCCTTCCCCCCAGCCCCAGTTTCTGACATGATGAACTGCAGTTTTTAAAAGGCTGGGTTGGGAGGAAAGGAAGTTTTCTTGCCATGTGGACCTGGCTTACACCCCTGAAGACCCCAGCCAGCAAGCTGTGGGAGGACCTTCATGGCAGGGCTTTCCTGTCCCCCCTGGCCCAGTTCCCAGTGTGGTGAAAAGCCAGGCAGGCAGGCCTGGGCTGCAGGTCCTGGCTGCAGCTGTCAAGAGGCTGGCGCGAGGGGGGAAGTTAGCCCCACTACCATACAGACCCAGCTCAGACCCCACCCCGAGCCCTGGAGGCCCCAGCTAGCAGGTGGTGGGGGAGGGGGCCTTGCAGCAGAGGGCTTCATTCCCCCTTCTCGCCCCCTCCAGCCACAGCTGATAATCACCAGCTGGTGGAGGGGCAGGGCTGTTCCAGTAGCCTCTTGGGTGGTATGCAGGATTGCCTCCCCCTCTGCCCCCAGCCTGCTGACCTCGGCCAGTGCAGACAGGTACTGAGCCTTCTCTACCAAATGATGAATGTCCATTCAGTTCATTCCTGCTCTAACTTATAGCACTTTAAGTAAAGTGCAATAGTCAGAGTCCTTCTGCCAGGGGCTTTTTTGAACATCTGTACTTAGCTTAACTGTTTACAGTACTAGTCAACAGTTTTCACCTCTTCTTCTGGGTACTAGAGCTTCCGATGTTGCAATTCCAAGGTCTGAATGGAACAGGTCTTTGGCATATCCTGTAAATTAAGTGGGAAGGCTGCTTTCAATCTGCACTTTTCTCATTCTGTTCTCTTGCTTTTCTTCTCATTATAATCCTGTCTTTCTTCTTTACATTCATTTAAACACCTATTTCCCTTCTCTGTCCCTGTGCAAAAGGACCAATTTTCAAAGTTCTTTTGAGGCCAAGTTTGTGATACTGGCATTAATGTGTCTCTTCTGTTTCTGAACAGTGGGTCCTTCATATATATTTTCCCTAACTCCCAGTTTTGCTAGAGTATTAGCTTCAGATGATGAATAGGAGAGAGAAAAAGAGAGATTTAATCTAGGGTTGGCAAGTCAGTCAAGGGATTGGTTAAATATTGTCAATTGACTGCATATTTTTGACCAGTCAAAGATTATAGCAATTTTACGAAAACACCTACATTTTTATAGTTTTCTTGATAGCAGTATGATTTTTAATTGTTTTTTGACACATGTCTTAATGGAAAATTTGTGGGTTTTTTGTGCATCATTTATGGGTTTTTTGTGCATCATTTTCTACAATTTTTGACTGATGTTTGACCAGTCAGTTGACCAAACTTTATTTGACCGGTCAAATACTCAATCTTAATTTAATCATAGAATCATAGAATCATAGAAGTGGGGTCAGAAGGGACCTTGTAGATCTTCAAGCCCGACCCCCCGCCCAGGCGGGAGAAAACGACTGGACTCAAATGAGTCCAGCCAGGTAGTCATCAAGCCTCTTCTTAAAGATCCCCAGGGTAGGAGCCAGCACCACTTCCCTAGGAAGTTGGTTCCAGCTCCTAGCTGCCCTAACTGTGAAGTAGTTCTTGCGGCTGTCTAGTCTAAATCTACTCTCTAATAACTTGTGTCCATCGTTCCTTGTCATGCCTGGGGGCGCTAGGGGAAACAGCGTCTCCCCTAAACCCTGCTGGTCCCCCCTAGTGAGTTTATAGACTGTCACCAGGTCCCCCCTCAGCTTTCTCTTGTGAAGGCTGAACAGGTTCAAGTCCCGCAGTCTTTCATTGTAGGGTCTGCCCTGTAGTCCCCGGATCACGCGGATGGCCCTCCTCTGGACCCTTTCAGTGTTGTCCACATCCCTCCTGAAGTGGGGCACACAGAACTGGACGCAGTACTCCAGCTGTGGCCTGACCAGCATCACATAGAGGGGGAGGGTCACCTCCCTGGCTCTACTTGAGATGCACCTGTGGATGCACGACAAGGTGCGGTTAGCCCTGACAACTGTGACCTCGCATTGTCGGCCCATGTTCATCTTGGAGTCAGTAATGACTCCAAGATCCCTTTCTGCCTCTGTGCTCTCAAGAAGCAAGTTTCCCATCTTATAAGTGTGCTGCAGATTTCTACTGCCTAAGTGCAGCACTCTGCACTTGTCAGTATTTAAACGCATCTTGTTTATGTCAGCCCACTCCTGTAACCTGTCCAGGTCTTGTTGCAGTCTTTCCCTCCCTACAAATCGCTGATGAAGAAATTGAACAGCGCAGGCCCCAGGACCGAGCCCTGGGGGACTCCGCTGCCCACTTCTCCCCAGGTCGAATATGACCCATCCACCACCACCCTCTGAGTACGACCCTTGAGCCAATCTGCAATCCATCTGACTGCATAGGCATCAATGCCACAGTCACCTAGTTTTTTAATGAGGATGGGGTGG
>NW_017728950.1:60981704-61000432 GCF_001723895.1 Crocodylus porosus | reverse complement strand
AGATGTGCTCCTTGAGGATCTTCTCAAAGAGTTTCCCAAGGATAGAGGTAAGACTGACAGGCCTATATTTGCCCAGGTCCTCCCTCTTCCCTTTTTTGAAGATGGGGACCACATTAGCTATCTTCCAGTCATCTGGCACCTGGCCCGAGCACCACGAGCGCTCGTAGAGCTGGGCCAAGGGCCCTGCAATAACCCCAGCTAGCTCCCTCAACACCCTGGGGTGGAGAGCATCTGGACCTGCTGACTTGAACATGTCCAGCCCCTCCAGAAGCTCTCTTACCCGGTCCTCCCCAGCCTGAGGTCTGGAGGCGTTCCCCTTGAGTCCATCTGGCATCCCAGCGGGGAAGTCCCGGTCCATGCACAAGAAAACGGACATGAAAAATTGGTTCCGCTTTCTCCTCTGGCGCAATCACCAGATTGCCCAACGTACCTTGCAGGGGCCCCACGTTACCCGGTGCCTTCGTCATCCTCCCTATGTATTTGAAAAAGGACTTTTTATTATCCTTGATCTTGGACGCTAGTCCTAGCTCTATGTCTGCCTTAGAGCAACCTTTTTATTTTTCATGTTCTCCCATCACTAATTTCCAAGTTGTATGCCAGGAGTTTAATTAGTTTTTACTTCTTTGTGAGGACAAAGAACAACTTTATAGTTCATCCCCCACTTCACTCAGCAGAAATTTACAAAGCTAATGTCAGTCACCTTAGTTTGTTATATAGACAAACTACACAGCACTGGTGTGACAGCCGCGTGGTGTACGGGTCATATTAAGAGGAAAGAGCTGCCTGAGAAGCAGCATGCAGGTGTAAAGAGGGGCTTATTAGAAAGTTCCCTGACTGAACTGGGGCTGGGCTTGAGGCATATAAACCCCGGGCCTGAGCTGGTCGGGGTCTACCCCTGAGTGCCACTGAGAGACGAGCTCCTGGCAGCAGGGCTGTAGCCAGGCTCCTGCTTTAACATCTGAGCTGGGGTAAGCAAGGCCAGAGCCCAGGAATAGCACAGGCCTTGCAATAGATAGGCCTGGGAGCAAGAGGGGGTAAGCCCATAGCCTGAGAGGGGAAAAGTAGGCTTTGGAACAGATAGGACTGGGGATAGAGGCAATGGCTCAAGTGGGCTGATGATGAAGAACAGTGGTGGTTGTGGAAGGGACTGAAGGACAGGTATGGAGGTCCCAACTGGCCCAAAGGGTGAGGAAGAGGGGCCAGAAGAATAGAGGGCCTGGGACCCAAAGGAAAAGAGCCTGACCCATTGAGAGTCAGAGTGTGGGGCCACAGGAGGCCTTAAAAGAGATAGGTCTGGGGCTCAGAGAGAGAGAGAAAGAGCTTGAGCCCAGGAAGAGCTAGGTACTTGGGAAAAGGTCTGGTGTCTGTGGGAACCCGGAGGGTCTAATGCCCAGGAGGACTAGGATGTATCAAGGGAAGCTTCAGTGCCTGTGGCCTGCCAGAGAGCAGAGAGTTGTGTTAGCATATCACCTGCAAGGCATGGGAATGGGTTCTGGTAAGGATGGAGCCCATGAAATTAGCACTTAAGGCAATGACCATGGGTACCTGTGGTCATAAGAGTAAGACTAAGCTTGGGAAACCCTGGGGCAGTCTCCCTTTCTTCAGAAGTGAATAATATTAAGGTGTGGTTGGCAAGTAAAGGGAAGAGAGCTCAAAAGGGAGCCAGGGTGAAAAGGGCTGAGTGGCTACAAGGGGGCATCGTGATCACCCCTTGAAAGGGCATTTGTTATAACTGGCATTAAGATTGGCTGATGCCACTTGGGCTATTTAGATAAGTGACTACTGTTAACTATAGTGAGGGTTGTAGAATGGAGTCTTTGACATAGAGTTACACCAAGTGATAAAACAGCAGATGCGCCACAGAAATTGCTGTCAGCAGTCCATAGGTACAAGGACTGTCTTTCAGTAAATAGTGGAGTCATTGGTGAGTCCAGAGATGCCTGACAAAGCCAATCAGAGATCCACATGTTTAACTACAGACATGCCAAATAGTTTTAGTAGGAAGGAGTGGGTCCTGGTAATGTCAAATCATAGTTCTTTTCATGTCTCTCACATCTCTGCACATCCACAGTGACATGGGTTTACTTAAAATGCTGAATGCAGCATCGTACATCGTAACACCATGGTGGGGGTGGTGGTTCATTGCTCAAATCTCCCAAGTATTGATGGTAATATCAAATTTCTTCACATTGGCCTTCAAGGGGTTCTTGAATCTCAGTACGACTGGCCCAAACCCCCAAATCCTAAATTGCATTATTTAATAGCTAACTTTGGAAGTATCTAAGTTTCTTTAAGTAAAAATCTTTAAGAACCTAAATATCTGTTTCCATACATGTCCAGAGCTAAGTCAAGTCCTGACAGTATTGAACATCTGGGTGCCCAGCTAATGCCTAAACCCTGCCAGGATTCACAAACTAGACATAGGAATTCCTGTTTTGCCTGCAAAGCCCAGTTCTTAAGGCTGAGCCCCTGGGTTCCCTGACAGCTGGGGCTGCTCTGACCTGACTCAATATGCTGTGGTTTGGGTGGATGTGTAAAAATCATGCCTGGGAGCTTCCCAGGAGCAATAAACTCCAAAGCTATGGAGTTTATTGCTGCACATTAATGCCACATGTAGACATACCCATTGGCCTTCTCTACAAGTGCACGTTACTGCAAAGTAGACTAATTAGCTGTGGAGTAAAGCATCATGAGCAAAGCTATTAGGCCTCAGTAAACTAATTTACACCACAGTAAGATAGCACTGTTGGAGACAGTATTATCCTGTGGTGGTATAATTTATTGCTATTAAATGTAGATGTAGACAGTGACCATGGGCGAAATTTGTAGCTGGTTAGTCCAGCCAGCCAGGGGCCAGACTCCTGCCTGCTGCCTAGCCAGATAATTTTGCACTTTCATCATCCTCATGCCACAGACAGCTCCTCCACTGCCCAATGCCACCACCCAGAGCCCAGGGCAGAGCAGCCCTGGTGTAAAATACTCCACCCAGACTCAAAATGTGCTGTCCCAAGTGCACATATAGACACTGTGCCTGGGAATCATTTACTCAGGCTCAAACTGCTCTGCAGTTTATTGCTTCACATTAATTGCACATATAGATGCACCAGTTGCTTTAGATGGGTCCCACTCTGAGGTGCTTAAATCTCTGCCTGCATTGTCCAGGGGAACCTAGGTACCTCACTCAAGGTTGAGGATTCTAACAGGCAGCAGGATTTCTAAAAGTTAGACCTTGCAGAAATTTGATGTTCTTTTGTTGACCTGGTGAAAAATCTAATGCTTGTGTCAGAATTGACATTTCCAGTTCCAGCTGGTATGACCTATCTCTGACTCAAGTGAAAGTACATGTGGTATACAAAATTACAAACTACCCACGGGGTGTGTTTACATGAAACATTTATTATGCAGTAGACTAATTAGCTGTGCAGTAAACATCTTGTGTCTACACATGCACAGCTATTAGGGTGCTGTACGTAAACTCCATAAATATAAGTATTATCTTGCTGTGGAGTTATTTACTATCCAGTAGTGCACATGTAGATATTGACCGAGGAGCAAATTGCTCTTGGTAAGCCCATTCAGCAGGGGGCCACACTCCTGCCTGCTGCTGAGCCACATGGCTGAGCGGCTAGATTCAGGAGCGCAGTGGTAGAGCCAGCTCCTCTACTATGTGACAGAGCCACCCAAAGCCTGGCCATGACCCCCATGCTTCCTTGCATTCTGGGACTATCTCCAGAGCCTGGAGCAACTTCTCCACCACTGCTGGAGTGCTTCTGTGATCTCCCATGCTCCATTTCAGCCCAGGGCCATCCCCAGAGCCCAAGTCAGCTCCTCCCCCACCAGTTGGACCCTGGGACTAAGCTCTGTGCCCACTGCCAGCCCAAGGGCTTCCCCTGGAGCCGAGGCCAGCTCCTGTCCCACCAGCCCAGGACTGCCCCTGGAGCCCAGGACAGCTTCTCCACCACCAGCCAGAGCCCTGTGCCCCCTGCTAGCCTGAGGACTGTCTCAGGATAGTTCCTTCCCCTCACCAGCCAGGGGCTGGCCTATGGGCCAGGGTGGGCACTGTCCAAACCATACAACCCACTCCCCTTCCTCCTCCATGGGGCCAGAGTCAGCAGGGCCCATATGGAGAACTGTCCTCACCATGGGGAACTCTTGCTCAGGGGCCCCATGGAGCCAGGGTGGGATAGGAGCCCAGGATAGTTCCTTCCCCTTACCAGCCAGACTGCAGGGCTAAGCTCTGTGCCCCCTGCCAGCCTCAGGACTGTTCCTCAAGCCCAGGCCAGCTCCTCTCCCACGAGCTGGAGCCTGTATTGAGCCCTGTGGCCCCTGCCAGCCCAAGGGACGCCCCTGGAGCCCAGGCCAGCTCCTGCCCCACCAGCCAGAGCCTGGAGCTAATCCCCATGTCCCCTGCCAGCCCAGGGCTGCCCCTGGGCACCATGCCAGGCCACTGCCACCAGCTGCTTCCTGATGGTACCACCAGTTGCTGCCTGGGCCTGACACCCTGAGCCTGCTGCCACCCACCATAAGCCACCAAACCTGTCCAAGTTGCTGCCATGTTGGGCCCTGCATCTGCTGCCATCTAGGGACTAGGGTCCAACTGGATTCATGAGGCAACCACTGACCTCATTGTCAATGGCTTGGGAACAAAATGCTTGGCTTGTTGTGGAGAGTTGCTTTGGAGCCATTGCGGCAGCTGCCAGGAGGAGCCAGGCATGGCCCAACCTGGGTAGGAGATAGGGAAGGCAAGCTGCCTGTGGAAAGCACCTTATCTGCCCCTACTTTGTAAGCAGGAAGGGAAGGTTCACCTGCTGGCCACCTGTGGAATGGGCCACTTGGGCAATTTACCATGGTCCCTGGGTGCCTGAGCATGCACAACCCCTGAACGGAAGGCAGCTGGTACACAACCCTCTATACAGTGCATGTTATCTTGGAAATGTTACAAATTCTCACAAACAGACTTGTTGTCCTTGCTCTGCAGAACCAACTGTTGGACATGGGGGAGAACGACCTGAAAATAGGGAAGACCAAGGAGACCTCCAGCCTTGCCTGGCCCCTGGCAGCTGCCCAGGGATCTGCCTCAGGCCTCCACTGTGGGCATGGCAGGGTGTGCAGTGCCACCTGCAGTGGGCAGGATCACCAACCCCTGGTCCAGATCCTGGCCTCCTGGTGCCTGGGCCCCCCTTTTGCCCATCATCCACCACTTACCCTGGCTCCATGGGGCCCCTGAGCAAGAGTTCCCCATGGTGAGGACAGTTCTCCATATGGGCCCTGCTGACTCAGGCCCCATGGAGGAGGAAGGGGAGTGGGTTGTATGGTTTGGACAGTGCCCACCCTGGCCCATAGGCCAGCCCCTGGCCCACCAGCCTCTCTGTGGCATCTGGAACTGAGGTGATATTAGCAGAGGCTGGGGTGCTAGGTGCCTCCCTCTGAGGTCCATACCATACATCCTTGCTTCCCCCCCCCAAACCTTGTCAATAGACAGTGTAAATAGTTTCATGGAGATGAGGATGTTTTATTGGTTGCGTGTGTTGGGGTTGTGGGTGGTCTGTTGTTGGGAGGGAGGGAAGGAGTGGGGTTTATTGTTGTGAGGGAAGGAGGGGACTGATGTTGTGTTGTGGAGGGAAATAAAGGTTGGGGTTTGCTGCAAACTGTCTGTAGTGAGCACCTTCTCGGGGTTGCACTGTGGGCCTGGGGTTTATGTGTGGCTGCCCAGGTACCTTACTGTGAGGGTGAAGGAGATGGTTAGTGAGCACCTCATGGACAAGGTGCCCTGGCCACTGCTGCTGGGGGGGCAGGGGAGGGTAAGGAATGTCCATGGCATGCTGGTCACAGGCTCCTGGGGCAGCATTCTGGAGGGCTGTGTCAGCAGGCTGCAGACTACTCTGGGCCACAGAAGTATGTGACCAGGGACCAACATGTGGGGCAGCCTTTTACAGAGCGGAGCTGACAGTCAGGCAGCTGTGGCCAGAGCCTGGAGCTCCCCCTGAATGCTGCAGGGGGATGGAGAAGGTCAGGAACAGCCCTGGTCTAAACTGCTCCTCTTCAGCTCAATTTGCTCTTCACATGTACACTTTTCTAGATGCAGTATCCAGGAGTAGTTTACTGAGGAGCAATTTGCCCTGCAGTTTATTCATCCACACTAATTGCATGTGTAGATGTGCCCATTAATCTTCATCACTACAGAAAGATAGTATAGAAGTTCTTGGAGTAAAAGGTAGGATCTATTTTTAAAATACCCTAACAGATGATTTCACCAGACAATGAAAAACACCTAATAAACCATTATTTGCTTTCAGCTTAGGAACAAAATTTTGGGTAGGAGGGAAGGGAATGTCCATAAAATGTTTACGTCTGTGATATTAACTCAGGTCAACTCCTGGTTTGTTAATTTTCACATAATCATTTTGTATGTGTGACTGTATACATTTGATAGTACTTTCTGAACAAAACTCTAGGGCCCCACTCCAACAGAGACTTCATAGGGATTGCTCACAACATAGTTCAACATGCTCGTAAGTCTTTTCAGTATCTGGGGCAATTGCAGGACTGTGCTGAGCTGGAACCTAAAATGAAGTGCTCTAATTTTGAAAAGATTGATATTTGAGTGAAAATTCAAAATCTCTTCAACAAACTGGAGTGCAGCTTCCCATTGTGATTAGTTTTACTTACCTTTCAAGTAAAGATTTGACCCTTTCTCTTTCTTTTTCTTCTTTTCTTTTCTTTTATTGAAGATTTTTAGGTGATACTTCATCATGTATTCCCCCTGGCCTAATAAAAATGTTTGCCTGGAATTCTGACACACATTAGCCTTCCATTAATTTTAAAACAATGTATTTAGGGCAACAAGAATGTGTTGCATTTCTGTAGCATTGAAATGTTATATTCTCCTGAGGGAAGAGGGTGATTATTTTCTGAACAGGACCAGTGCATGTCCTAGTGGAACAGATTACAAGCTGTATGCCTTGACTTTCTTTCATGTAAACTTTGTACCCGTCTCTGTAAGACTCAGCATCTTGGGAAAAACATTTCTTGCTTGAGTTTATTAGACCATTGGTCTGACAGGCAATATTCTTCTCCTCAAATTAAGCAGAAATCCTCTAAATTAGGGGCTGAACAATCTGATGAAGCAAATTTACACCTGACAGGTTTATTTGGGCCCCTAAACAATGCCTTTTCCCATAAAACACACATGATGATTGTACTGAGTTATTTTCTGTCTCTAGTTCTTTTATTAACCTGCCCAGTTTATTTCCCAAAGAAATATTTGTGTCAAAAGAGATTTGAATGGCTCCTTTTCCCAGCTGCTTCAAGATTTTTTTAATTGGCTTGTTCTCATGAAAGAGAAATTTTAAGCCAAATTAACCATAACAGTGAAAATGACTGAAAAAATGTTTATCTAAGTATTTGCTGAATTTTCCAAATTCTTCTATCTAGGAAATTCTAAACAGAGGAAGGCTCAGTTGTGGGTCATTTTATGTTCAAAATATTTTTTTTAAAAGATACTTGTTCAATATTTAGACTGTGACAATAGCAATAGTATATATAACAAGGTAATCAGTTCACCTTTTACCTTTTGAATAAAACATGAAAGGAGCTGTCCTAGGCTTACTAGGAACACATCTTGGAGGGAAAAAAATCAGGGAAAAATGGAGTACAGGAAGTCCTCAACTTACAACTTTTCAAGTTACAATGGACGGCACTTATGACCTTTATAAATTTACACCATGTTTTGAGGTTCTGACTCAGGTTTCGACTTTATGATGCTCAACACAGCTGCATCCAACTGGTAAGTCCCTTGTGGTGGGGGGGAGGAGGGAGGGAAGGGGCTTGGGGGAGGGCAGATCAATGCCCCTGCAGCATGGGAGGGATTGGAGCTGGAGCTGGGGCTGGGACAAGGGCTGAGGCAAGTGCTGCCCAGCTGGGGCAGGGGGGCATGGGGAGGGGCTGGGGCAGCTCCCACTGCTGTGTGATTCTGGTCCAGGAGCTACTTGTATGGCAGCTCATCCAGTGGCTCTCATTGCTGCTCCCACTGCCAGCTTGTGAGGGCATGGGGAGGGAGTGCCCCAGATCTATGCGGGGCAGGCAGGGCCGGGGCTGCACTGAGCTGTGCTTCAGGTGAGCAGCAGAAGGTGCTGGGAATGGGGGCTATGCCCTCCTGCCTCTCACTCTGCCAGGGTGGGGCAGAGCTGCTGGGCTGCCTCCGGACAACTGGCCTGCAACCGGCGGGAGCCACCCTGGCCTTCCTGTGCCTCCCAGGTAAGCAGTGGCTTCATCCCACAACCCTCTCCCACCTCTGCCCCGCCCTGGCTGGTCAAACAGTGGCAGGGCATGGGGCATGTGCCCCTGGATCAGGGCAGGCAGCAGAGCGGGGGTCTATGGAGGGGGGGGCTGCAGCCACCCTAAAATTTGCTGTAGTTTCCCATAGCCCCAGCTGCCCACCTGGAGTACAGCCCGGTGCAGCCCTGGCCCCACCTGCCCCAATCCAGGGGCACCCCCCCACTCTCCCAGACTGGTATCAAGAGCGGCAGTGAGAGCTGCCAGATGAGCAGCTCCAGGAACGGTGGCACACAGCAGTGGAAGCTGTTCCACCCTCTCCCCGTGCCACCCTACCCCAGCTGGGCAGTGTTTGCCCCAGCCTCTGTCCCATCCCCAGCCCTAATCCCTCCTTCACTGCAGGGGCATTGATCTGCCCCCCGCCCCCACGTCCCTTCCCTCCCCCATTACAACAGGCTTACCAGCTGGACACAGCTGTGTCAACCATTGTAAAGGAACCAATCCCCCTTTTATAATGTTGTTCCTATGGGAAAATCAGTTGCAACTTACGACATTTCGACTTAAGACGCAGGTTTCAGGAACAAATTCCATCGTAAGTCTGAAGACTGCCTCTAAACAGAAAGGAATAGAACATTATTAACTCTAAACAAACAGAATTCATCTGTACAAAGGTAAAACAATTAAGAGTAAGAATAATGATAGTGGACAGTGTCTATGTTGTCACGATTGATTCTCAAGGGAAATGGCCTAATTGGTTGGGTGACTTGCATTAAACATGATTTCTGTGTAACTATAGGGAGGCCCACCTGGAGATTTACACCACAAATGAATAGGGCCTAACACACTTTTAAAATATATTTTTTATGTTACTAATAACTATGCAGAGTATTGACGCTGAAATCTCTTTAATAAGACGCTTATGTATTTTTCATGCTGTTCCCCCTTTACTTCAATGCTTTTTAGTGATAGACTTATTACCCCAGTCTGCTAGGCCCTCACTGCAACTCCCTGCTATCGCTGCAGCTGCATTCCAATGAAATTAATGGTATGCCAGACTATTCATGTACATTCATCAGCATAGAAGACACATTCTTCAGGTTGTAGTAGCCAGACACTTCTGATTGAATTATGGTTAAATAATCCACCATGACATAAAAATCAGCTGAAACAGAGCAACAAGAAAAATGCCTTGGTAGTCAGAAAGCATAGTTCAATTTGCATCTTTAAAGCAAATGTAAAGAACTTGTACAAGGGTTAAGGTGCCAAAATGGAAACAAAGAAGTCAGTGCAAAGTTAAGATTGCAACTACATTTTCATTATAAACTGCCCTTTTTCTAAAACCCACAATAAAAGTCATGTCAACCTGAAAATTGGCATGTTATATCTGAGACTGATGGGGAATTTTTGTTGAGTGGTTTCTGAATCATAAAAATTAAGTGCAGATGGAATCAGAGTACAACAAGATTTATGTATATATTTAGTAACAAAATGATTAGAAGAAAATGGCAAAAGCTGTCCAGTATACTGACATTTATTGCCTATCATCAATATTTACTTGCTTACAATCATATTTAAAAATATATTTGAAATATTGAATTTCTAAAGTCACTGGTGAACCTCAATTCTGGCAATTTTGGTACAGAATAGCAAATAGTTACTGAAGACTTCATATTTTTAAATGCAGGTCTTCAGTCCTTTTTTTTCAGTAGTAACACACAGACAGTAAATACCGAGTCAAAAAGCCCAAGGCTGAATCAATTCAATCTTCGCAGATTAGGCTAAACTGCACAGATTGAACCAATAGGCAAGTGAACAGACATTGACTTTTGATTCTGGAAATGCAGCCACATGTCTGCAGTGGCTCAGGCCAGGATCTGGGAGGTGCTAGAGCTCACCTCAATGCTCCGGTGGAGCAGACAGCTTGGGCCAGAGCTAGCCTGCCCACTCTGTGGGGTGAGGGGGAGGAGGGGTTTTTGCAGGGGAGGTGCAAAGCATCCTGGGATGCTGGGGGACAGTGAGTAAACTTGAATCTGGAGGGGATCTGGGACAGAAGTTCAATAAACTGATTTAACCTAAATCAGTTAAGTCTGATATTACATCCATCCAGGTTTATCTTAAACTAGTTTCAGCCATTTTGAAAGTGGTTTACGTGCGCTGTTGTGTTACAGATTTGAATCAGTTTCCAATTACTTATACTAGTTTATGTGTAAAGTCCCCAGCCAGAATGTTGCTCAATCATTAAGGAAATTTGCCAAGGGAAAAAAAAAAGGTGTTTTTTTTTTGCCTAAAGCCTAGCAAGAAGTATATACTACCAAGCTGCCTCTTGTTAGCTGGCGGTGTGTATAAGACCAGTTTATTTTGTATGGCTCATGAAAAGGGCTAAGGAGATAATAACTACATGGGAATTTTTGTGTCCTGGTGGTATCAGAAGAGAAACAGGAAGTGGAACAAGCACTTCCCTTCTCTTGTTCTACCTTTCCCTCCTAATGGATCTAGTAATCATCAAGGTTATCTTTAGAGACCTTATGAAAAGTTCTCTTCTCTCCAAGGCATCTTTAAAAATAATTTTATCAGAATGAATGTACTTAATAAAAGGATATTTTCCTTCTTGGAGACAGCTACAACTCTAATGAACCATTTATCTTGGTAGTAGGTCATAAACGGTTCTTTAGATAATGCAATTATAGGTTTATATCACCAGTGGATTCATTATCATTTCTAGTTGAATGATGTTTTATTTCTGTAGAAGAGCATTATCTTAGTATTTTTCCTTTCATCTACGCTTAAATTATCAGATATTACTTTTGCTTAGTACTAGATACATTATCTTTAAACAATGTTAAACTGATCTCTTTTTAATTTCATTTAGAATTTGGGTGTAGAACATATCCTTTTCCATTACTGAATTATATAATTAATTGTTTTCTACGTGCTCATAAATGAGAGACAGAGAAATGATCTAGGCTTTTAATGTTAACGTCACAGCTTGTGTTCACTACTGAATTGTGAAAAATTAGTTCCCCCCATTTGGACAGAGGGATTCCTGAAAAATGGGAAGTACTGTCCATAAAAAATGACTACTTTAAGAAATGGCTCACACCAAATAGTTGCACACTTGACTCCCTTTCATTCCATCCACTTAGAAAAACAGTTGGTCTAAAAAGCTATCTTCATTTTCTTCTTTTTGAAGTTGCTTTGTTACTGTTATATTTATCAGAATATGATAAATGTATAATGTGTTCAGAAACTCACTCCCTGGTCAGCATTATTTTGATCTTTTCAGCTTTACTTGTCAGCCTGGGGTGAACTGCATGATCTTTACTTGGCTTCAAGCTGACTTATTTATGCTGGATGAAAGTAAAAATGAATTAATTGTGCTATCAGGCTGCAGTATCAATTAGAAAACCAGGTGGCTGTGAAATGGAGGGACTAGCTGCTTACTGGCTTGCAGTCTGAGGTACATTATTGCTGGCAAAGTAGGCCTTTTAGAAGGTAAAGCAGAGAGAAAGAGGCTTTCCCAGGTCATTTAAAAAGCTGCCAGGGTTTTTTTGGGCTTGTTTGCTCACTGCAAGCTCAATTAGTTACTTGTACATGCTGCTTATAATGGAAACTGTTTGTCAGTGACCTAGTACTGCCTAGGCACTTGACATCTCCATCATTTGCTTCTTCCAGCTCTTAGCTGCTGCATATAATTTTTGCCACAGGTAAGAAATGTTTTGGCATCAGATTATTTCTGTAGTGAACACATTGGCATCTTTCAAGAACTGTATGTATACCTACAAATGCAGAGCTATACATCCAGATGCCTAAACTCCAAAAGATGAAAATAATTCCAAGCAGCCTAATATACTTTCCTGTGTGTGCATGTACCAGGAGACTGAAATGAACTACTAATATCTCCTCAAGTTGCTTTTGTTTCAATTTTTATGGCCTTAGCAGGGAAAAGCCCATCAGATTTAACGTACAGATTTTACTCTGTGGCAGTTTTAGTTTCGACCACATCATCTGTAACAAAAACGGAGCAAGGATATTTTTTCGAAAAGACCCCATCTCTGCCAGAGACATGGCCTGAAACAGTGCCAGAGATTTCAGGCTGGCAAATCAGCAAAGGAGCCAGATAAATCAGAATGAGTGTAACAGATCTCATCTATTTCAGCTAAGCTTAGCGTCTTCACTATGTCACTGTCATCAATAGCCAAAAATACTTAGTTGCAGGAATAAAAGTGTCTGGCTAATAAAGTGGAACCGTTAAAAAAAGGAAAAGAAAAGAAAAGTGAGACGTATGACCATAACTAAGTAATAATAATATGAGTAAGTTATTTGGAGGGTGGAAAAAATGCTTTAAGCAGTACAAGTAGAAAAATCAGATTTCTTTCTATTGCAGAAAATAATTCCTTTTCCCAGTTTTAATTTACGTTTACTGGTAACAGCTGCTTAAAGGTCAGGTAACAGTGGCATTTGCAAACTACTCGTAATGAAAACCACTGTGCAGCTAATATTGGTGTTAATTCTGTTTCATGCTTGTAGAGCTCACTGTGCAAGGAATTGTTCAAAACGGAAACATTCTGAAAAGTACTTTCTATAAAATTCACAAATACCCCTAATCTCCTATCCAAACAAGAGCCAGAATGGATTTTTTTCTAAGAGTAAAAAATGTACGGTATGGAGTCCCCTTTCACTTTTATGCTCAGATATAACTTCTACCAAAACTGGACCCTGCCGACCCCACAGTCCTTGGAGATGCAAAAGCCCAGACACAGCAGCAGCAGAACTCAGAAGTGTGGGAACCATGCCACACAGGGCACCCTCACGGAGGCTCTGCAAACACCTTCAGAGCAGACATCTTAATACTGGACAATGAACGTGTGAGAGAGAATGATGATGGTGATGCAATCTGTATACTGATTAACCTACAAATTATATATTGGAGAAGTAGCAACCATTAATTTTTGTCTACATCCTATGGTAGCAGTCACATAGTAATAAAGGCTGGCCCAGACTGGGGCTGTTGTTTTTATTTCACATCCCATGTGCTTGTGACCAAGTGTGTTCCATCTCATCATTTGGACTGTGTATATTTTAGCTGAATTCATCCAGTGTGATGTCTGGTACAGGTTGAATAGTCTTCTACAAGACCAATTATAAGATTCAAGCATCATATGGTACCTCTTTTATTTTAATGATACCATTGATACTGAAGGTCATAGTGATCTCAAAGAATCATATAAAATGAAGATGGGGAGGGGGGGAACCCTGTTAGGTCATCTAGCACAGCAGTTCCTAAACTGAGATCCATGAAACACTTGCTGTTTGGCCCGGGGAATACTGGCTCTTTTGTTTCAGGTAGAAAAAAGAGCAGATCTGAGGGAAGAAACCAAATGAAGAGTTAAAGGACCACACTCAAAAAAATCTAAGTACTCCTGAACAGTATCCTACCATTTGCTGTATGTAAGCAACTTTTTTAGTTGCCATAGTGATGAAATAAGGAAGCAAGAAAGATTCCATGAGATGAAGAAGACACAGTCCCCACCTAAATAAATAAATTGAGAACTCTTGATCCAACCTATTCCCCTACCAGTTAAAGCTTGTTTCCTGCCATATGTTAATATGGTTAATAAATGGATGTGCCACTTCACATAATGGCAAGCATATACAAAAATTGGTGCCCTGGTACTATGCGAGGCCAATATGTTTAGGGAGTATTGTCTGAATACCTGGTAGGGAAAATGTTCTCAAAGGAAATGTTTGAGAGTGGCTGTTGCTCTTACCAGGTGTTTCTACAAATGCTCATTGACTGTACATCTTACCATGATAAAAATGCCAGTAAGAGAAATGCAATTTCCATGCTCCTTTTGTCGAGTCTAGTCATGATGCTGATATATCCAGGTTGTCTTGTTCTACCTGTCTATTAAATATTATTGCCATAGAGTATAACATGCTGTAACTAGTAACCTGCTACCCTTGTAAGGACAGTCATTGAAGACCATGGAGTGAACAGATACCATGCTGAAGATTGTGTAAATATCTGAAACAAACAGATCAGGAACCAGGGATCAACATCACATGGATTAGCTGGTCAAAGTGACAATCTGGTCTGGACTTCATTTTGCCCCCAAAAAGATACAGTGGAGCAAGAAGCTGGAAGAACTGAGTGAGATAAAAAAGTTTCTGATTTGGCCTTTTCTCTGTGAAGAAGTACACACATAATTATGAGCTAGCATCTCCCCTTCAAAAACATGGTCACTAAAGTGGTGGGTCTGTTTCTATTGTGAGGCACCACCCAATGTGAAAGGAGATTAGAATTTGTCCCTCTGGAAGTACAAAGTGGTTAGTAGGAAGATCAACTAAATACTCTTGTCAGTTACTTTATAAAGATGGAAATTAAATCAGAATCTAATAGAAACTGGGACATATCATAGATTGGAAAACAGCTGCAAATCTGGGATCTGATATTCTTGCTTCAACGGGGTAAAAATAATAATTTATGCTGATTTGCTAAAATGAATTGTAGCCTGCAGTGGCAGAAAACGGCTTCTAGAAATTCAGACAGTAAACAAAATAATCAACAGGCACTAATTAGAAGGTCTGTCCTTTGCAAGCCTTCCTGTTCATGTGATCATGCTGGAATTTAGTTAAGAGACTTCACACAACACAAAAGAGGACCCAAATTGTTGCCATTCAGGAAACGCAAGCCCTTTGTATACTGTTTCCAATATTTGTCAGTGCCTGCACATTCATCCTGGAGCCGAATTCTTCAAGGTCCTTCCATCACTAATTTGGAGGGCACAATAACTGGTATTATTTTTTGCACTCATATTCTTTTTAAACTAGTATAACTCTTTTCTGGACTTCAGTGGAATTACTCCTTATTTGTACCAGTATGAGAAAGACAAAAAGCAGGATCATGGGCATGACATGACGGTTTACATGTGGCAGGGTGTGCTTAGCCTTTGGGTGCCTTTCACTTGATTAGTACTTATGCATTATCTTTACCTATTTTCTATATCTTGAACAATCTGTTCCAGAAAGTTATGTCATCAGAGTCCTTTCATTTCCACATCAGTGCACGATTCAGTGAAATCCGGATGTCCCCAGGCCAGGAAGCATGTGCATCTTCAATTAAAAAAAGATTTTAGTGAATAAGCAAAACAAATACAAAAGTCACCATTTATCCATAAAAGCCTCTTTAGTTATCACCTCCTGCATGGTAGTTGTCCAGAGTAAGAGAATGTAATGTAGTAGGCATTGCCATCTTGTGGTTCTTCTAGAAATTGTCTCAAACTAAAGCAAGAGATGAAAGTCCACAATTCCTTAAGTGCCCACTTGTCTTATATGCCTCTGTTTCCAGATACCCAAGTTGTTACTTCATGCGTCTCCAAAAGTTGCGTAAAATCAGTAGAGACTGATGAAAAGTTTGGACAAGATGCCACACCAAAGCCAAAAATCAAAATGTTTTCTCATATGCAGTATACATTGCTTTGTAACTGAGGAATCATGCATATCTTTGAAAGTGAAACACTGGAATAAGTGAAATCAGGTGTGTGCATGAGTGTCCTACCCATGCCTTATCTTCAGTCTGTACAAAGTCTTAGTCTCAACCCTCCCCAGTATTCACACCCTGCTGAAACTGGCATAGCTAAAATGGGCCAGCCACCTCTCAAGAATGTCTGACACTTGCCTGCCAAAGAAAGTCTTTTATGGCGAACTATCAAATGCAGCACACTTTTGTGACACACCAAAGAGGTGGTACAAGGACACCCTAAAGGTGTTGCTAAAGTGTTTTGGTATTGACCCAGAGTCATGGGAGCAAATCGCTCGTAACTGTCCATCCTGGAGGTCCCAAATCAAGAATGGAGCATTGGCCTTTGAACAGCAACGCTCGGCAGAAACAGTAAAGAAACGTGTGGCCAGGAAAACAAAAATCTCCTGTATCCAGTCCTCATCACTCTCCTGCCTCTGCTGCAGCAGATTGTTCAAAGCAAACACTGGACTTACAAATCACCTATGGACTCATATGACCTAGCCTCCACCTCCCCTTTGTTCTCTTCCCTTTTCTTTTTTTCTCCTTTTCTCTTTTCTTCCTTCCCTTTTTCTTTCCCACTTCTTTTCCTTCTTCTTCCCTCCCCTTCCCTCCCTCCACTCAATGAGGTCATCTTCACCTGCAAAGGACAGAAGTATATGTATATTCCATGATAAGGTCACTATGTGCAGAGGTAATGTTTCTGAGTGCTATCAGTGATGCATATCTTAATTAAAGAAAGGTAAGTTTGAACAAAACAACTGACCAATCAAAACTTGAAGTGGGAAAATAAGCATTTTCTGAGGTTGAACAAAGAATTACTATTGCTACATCTTTTTACCTCTGGATTCAGCTGGGGGAATTCACAAAATATAAAGCTACTGTAAGAAGTTTTATTCCTTCAGTATTTCCAAAACAGCCAAAATCAGAAAGAAGCAGAATTTCCACATTAAAGCCAGATCTCGTGTGATTTCCAGAGACCACATATCATCACTATTCACCAGAGATCACACATATCATGATCCACCCTTGTCCTCCATCTAACAATCCTTCCAAAAGTTTACTATTCTTGCTTGGTGCATCTTGCCTTCAATTCATTTGCAGGGATATGGGTTGTCTTATTTTATATTTGTATAGCACCTAGTAGAATGGGGCCCCAATCCTAGCTAGGGCCTTTGGATATCACTCAAATGCAAATGGTAAAGAAACATAGTGGGCATGTCTGCACATGTATTTATGCGTGCCTAAACTTAATGCACCTTTGTTTAAGGTACATTAAGGCGATTTAGGCGTGCATCTATGTGGGGACATGCTAATGTGCATTAAGGCACATTAAATTTAGGCACGAATAGCTATGTCACATTAGCACATATGCAGATGCACTAATGTGCATTAATACGGTGTCTATCCATTGGTGCACACAATGTTACTGTGCATTAGTGTGTCTACATGTGTGCTAATGTGACTTAGCTATTCATGATTAAATTTGACACCTGCTTTATGCAGGTATCAAATTTAGGCTCACATGGCAACTTTTAAAGAGCAGATATGAGCCCTAAATGTGCCTTAAAAATGACGATTTTAGGCTAAGCCTGTTTAAAAGAGCCATGTGTAGAAGCGCCCAGTAGCAACAAATCAATCTTTGTGGACACATTGTGGGTTAGGAAGGGTTTTTTTCTTCATCTAACAGACTGGGAAACTGAGACACAAAAAAGCTAAACCATTTGTCCAAAGTCTTCAACTTCATTTTCAGTAGAGCTGGGAATGTTAATCTTCTTCTCTTGATTCTGAAGTTGATGCTTTAGTCACAAGATCATCCTTTACCACAACAGCCTTGTAGGTAATTATGAACATACACGTACATTACCTGCCTGAAGTGCATATTTCCTTCCTAGTACTGGAGGTGGCAGCAAGCTCCCTTATCCTGGAGCTTATCTGAAATGGACCTATCACTTCATTGTCTGTTTATTCTGTGTGAATGCAAAGGTATTAGAGTGCCTGTGTGAAAAAGAAAGTCTGCCTCCTTGGTATGGATGGAATGTTTGGAGTGGTCTTGTTCTCCTTTTTCATGTGTTCAGACTTCACTTGGCTTCTTGTTTTTCAGATCAATGGCTGGCTACATGTTAGGATCAATTCAGGAGAATGGCCAGCATGGAATCAGGGTTCTGTAGATTCCTGGTAGGGACGCAAGACATGAATAGCTTAGAAAATGTCACTCCCAGATACATCCAACTTCTCACATTTCAGTCATCTGAAAACTGGAGACATGCAGCAAAAAGTAGAAAATGGGACATTTCATCTGTGAAAGGGACTCATTATAAACTGTTCTAGATTTATAAAGGATACAGGTTTACAGAGTAATTACTAATCTGGGCTGGTCTGACAGGCCCTGCCCTTTTCTTTAAAATAAACATAAATTGTAGACTAAGTTCTAGTATTGAAAACAAATGTTAGGAGCAATGTTAACCACTGAGCTCACTTCTGTAAAAGATCTTCATCCTGACTGGATACAGGTAAGTCCTATAAAAAACAATCATTACCTCTGGTAAACCAAGAGACACTATATTGGCCAAGTTCGCCGATGTCACCAAACTTTGGGGCAAAGAATCCACACCTGAAGACAGGAGGGCGATCCAGGCTGACTTGGACAGGCTCAGCAAATGGGTAGATGAGAACCTGATGGTGTTTAACACTGAAAAATGCAAGGTTCTCCACCTTGGGAGGAAAAACCTGCCGCATCCTTATAGGCTCGGCAGTGCTACACTGGCTAGCACTATGGAAGAAAGAGACTTGGGGGTCATCATTGACCACAAGATGAACATGAGCCTACAATTCAATGCTGTGGCTAGAAAAGCAACCAAAATGCTGGCTTGTATCCATAGATGCTTCTCAAGCAAATCCCGGGACGTCATTCTCCCCTTGTACTCGGCCTTGG
>NW_017728950.1:60978587-60981364 GCF_001723895.1 Crocodylus porosus | reverse complement strand
GCACCTACATTGAACACCTTCAAGAGCAAATTGGATGCTTATCTTGCTGGGATCCTATGACCCCAGCTGACTTCCTGCCCTTCGGGGGGGGCTGGACTTGATGATCTTCCGAGGTCCCTTCCAGCCTTAATGTCTATGAAATTTATGAAATCTATAACTATATGTTTCTGACTGGCTCATTAGAAATGAACAATAGGTATTTCTGGACCATTAACCCAGAATTCCTTTGCAAAAATTTATTTAAAAAGAGAATTTTCTAAATATTACTGAAAACTCTGTCTCTCAATATGTTGACTAAATCATGTTATCTGAATTTTTCAAAGAAAATAACATTTGTTCTTAATGTGCCAAAATTTTTCAGTTTTGTCTATAAGTGTTGATGTTCATAATAGAGGTCCATAATATGTGCTTATGGTCATAAGCATTTCTGTTGCTCATAATATTTGTTAGTATGTTTAATACAAGTATGCTATTTAATGCTATGCAGCCACAGAAGTCAAATGGAATTTCCTGAAGGAAAAATCAAAGCAATGATCAGCTGGGACAGACTCTTCTACATTACCCTCTGGTATTGTGCTCATCAGAATAGTGTATGAGCACCTATTGGATTTAGGAAATAAAGTTACTGACTCATCTACTAGGCTTTCTGAAAGGTACTGATGCGAGATCTTCAAAGGTATTTCAGTGTTAAACTCCTATTCAGTGGTGCCAAATAGGATGGAAGTGCCTAAATACCACTGGGGACCTGGGTCTATGTTATCAAATCTGATAGGTTAGCAGTTTTTAGGGAATGATTAACAGGTCAAACCACACAATAGCACTGTGGGTTTGGCTGAAAAAGTGCTAATAAAATAGCATTTCCCATACTCAAGACAGGTCAGGGATGGGGAAACTATTTTGTGATTTTCAGTATATTTTAGGTGACTCTGAGTATGTCTACACATGCTATTAAGGTGAAGCAATAAACTCCAGCACATACTGTGAGAGAATTTAATGCTCCCAGGTGTTGAATGTATATGGCAGGGAGTCAGCTTGGGGCTGCTCCAACCTGGCTCAATGTGCTGTGGAGGGGATGGCTGGGGCATGAGAGTGCTCCAGTGCAGATCTAGATGGCAGACAACCCCTGTACTGAAGCACTCTCTCCCAGCCAGCCCCGTCAGCATCTATACATATTTACAGGTACTATCCTGTGGTGGAGTTAGTTAATTTACTCCATCCTAAGAGCACCACACATGTAGATGGTGATGTTTTACTGTGGAGCTAAGTAGGCAGCTTTGTAGTAAATGGCTTATGTCGATGCACCCATTGAGAATCAATCTGAAACCTACTAAAACAGGAGAGTCTGAAACCCTGGTGAAACCCCATCTGTAACCCATCCCATCAGGTCTGGGTTTTATTGCCTACACTCATGGATAGGTCCAGGACAAGAGGTGGGGGAAGAAGGGAAGGAAGTGCTGCAATCAGTCCTTCCTTTAGCATTTCCTTCAGTTGTGCCATCTGCAGAAGTTTGGGAACCAGAGCCAGGCTGCCTAGCCCCAATTCTAAAGTGGGATGAGCAAGGCCTGAATCTGACTGTACCCATCCCTTTTTAAACATTTAAATCTGCAGTTGCATATACAGTATATTATGTAATGAACACATAAGTGGCACTATGCACTGAACAAAAGATGGAGTTCAAGATGACAGAAAAGCCACAATTCTAAGACTTTGGGGGCTTTTTTGTTAGTTTGGTAGCAGATGAAATCAAAGAAACCCAGAAGTGAATTTTCAAAACTAGCTGTTTAAACTGATAATTTGCTCTTAATTATAGCAAGTTTTTCATGTACATTTTAACAGTTTATTTCTGGAAATGAATGAGAGATGCCACAATAAACAACTTGCTCAAAGGATGTAAACGTAGTACTGTAGATTCAGACAGTATTTTAGAGTTTAATTTACACAATACAAAACTACTATAGCTTCATTAATGTCTGCATTCTCTACAAGAAAAGGGAACTTTTTTAACAGCCCAAATTATAGAGCAGACATAAATGACTCCAAAAACATTTTCAAAAAAGCTAGGTTTTGACCAGCTAAATCATAACTGTGGGGGTTTTTTAAGTCACTGCTCCAGATTTTCTAACAGACCCTTTTATGGAATGGATGGTTTTATTTTTCCTCCAGAGTAACAGTGAAGATGTTTTAAATTTTTGTCTTTGTTAGGTATTGTGTATGAGTGTGCATATAGACATGTACATTTTTTAAAAACATTTCATGTATCTATAAACTGCTCTGCCTCATATGATGTTATTACTTGCTAGGTGCATTTACACGAGATGCTTACTGCAGAGTTGCCTAACTAGCTCCACAGTAAAGCATCACTGTCTACATGAGCAGTACTATTAGGCTAGAGTAAAATAATTAACTGCACTGTAGGATAGTACAGCCCAACACAAGTACTATTCTAAAGCAGCGTTATTTATTCTGCTGCAACTCATGTGTAGGCAGTAACTGAGGCTGGTTGTGTAGCAAAACCCCCAGTTTTTCTTTTTTTTTTATTATTTATCTTAAAATGCATTTCCTCCCCTTCCCCAACCATTTCCGACTTTTGTCTCCCTCTCTGTTCCATACAGATACATATAAGTGAACTCAAAATTAGGATAAGCTTTAAGCATTTTTATTTTTGGTGGCAAGTTTTTGGTTTTGGATGTCCATTGTTTTATAATTATTAGGTTTGTATTAATTTTTACTGTTGTATATTGTATTGTTGTCATTTTTGTAGTGATTTTTGTTGTTTC
>NW_017728950.1:60944507-60978012 GCF_001723895.1 Crocodylus porosus | reverse complement strand
GCATTGTGTCACCATCTCCCCTGTTCAATAAAACCACTGTCATTTGCAACCCCGAGTTGGGTCATATTTTACTGAATCCCAGTCCCTTCCTTATCTTAAATTTCAGCCTCATTCTCTCTCTCTCTCATCTCCAGTTCCCACCCCCTCTGCTAGTTTCTCCATCTCCTCCCAATTCCATCTCCCCTTTCCTGCCACCGCTCAGCCTCTCATTGCTTTCCTGCTGTCCCTACTGCTTTTCCTGTGATTTTCTGCAGCTCTCTCTGTTTTCAGGCTTCCCTCCACCTCCTGCAGCTTCCCAGCTCCTGTTAGCTGTTCTGCAGTTCTCTCCAGCTTCCAGCACTTACTGCTGCTCTCTGCAACTTCTCTAGCTGCCCCAGAGCCATCCTCTGGCTCCCCACACCCAGAGCCTCTCTTTAACACCCACACTTTCCTTTAGTCCCATTTTTCCCTCCTCTCCCCATCTACCTTTTCACCTCCCCCATAGCTCTGGCTCCAGTCCCAGACTCTGTGCCGGCATGCTTCCCTGTTCTGCAGGCTTCAGGTGTTGTCTTTTAATCAGT
The DNA here is from genome assembly GCF_001723895.1 of Crocodylus porosus. Lineage (NCBI taxonomy): Eukaryota > Metazoa > Chordata > Crocodylia > Crocodylidae > Crocodylus > Crocodylus porosus. Next base: position 60,977,452 of record NW_017728950.1, on the reverse strand, counting down.
TAAGATCAATTAACCTAAAGTTACCCTGAGCCTCAGTTCTTCAGCCCAGGCCCTTGTAGTCTACCGGTTCTAATCCTGGTCCTGGTAACTTTAACCCCCTACACTTCTACTTTCTTACCTTAACCTTTCTCCAGGTATCCCAAGTACACCAAGCACATACATACATACATATCACAACACCCAACATGGGAACTCACTTGTGTGTATGTGTAGGTGGGTGGTATGTGTGTAAATTAGTGAATACACATACATAGATATAGATAGATATTGTGTGTGATATATGTATTAGTAATCTGCATATGTGTATTGAATGTGCACGTGTTGGTAACTGGTAACTGATTCTGTCTAAATTAAGTGTGTGTAGTGTGCGTGAACCTAGACTAATTATTTTGAACGTGTGTGAATCTGAGTTGTGTGTGTGTATATGGCATTGTGTGCATGATATACAAATTAGTGATCTGTGTCTAACGTTTGGGGTGTACCAGCCTGAGCTGGTAGTGTAAGTGTGTATGCCTAATAGGGGTGTGTGCACCTAGTGAGTGTGTGCTTAATTGATTTTTATGTGTGCATGTGCAGTTGTACACCATGCCCTCCTGTCTAACAGTACAATATTGAGATCCTGAGTGTTGGCCTGACTCTTCAGGGCAACAGTTGGGACACAAGGGTGCTACAGTGTGGGGATGCCTGCCATTTAGCCCTGCACTGTAGCACCCTCACGCCCCAGCCAGCCCCTCTGCAACACGCTGAGCCAGGTTGGAGCAGCCCTGGACTGGCAGGCCCATGCTTGACATACTGCAGTCCCAGGTGCACATGTAAACACTGCACCAAGAGCAATGAACTCCAGCACAAACTACACTAGAGTTTATTGTGTCGCATTAATATTCACATGCCCACTCAGGTTCTTTTAATAAAAGGAGTAGTTAATCCAGTGTTTAGTCCTTGACCTTATTGCAATGGAAGCCATCCTCGATTTGCAAAAGCGGTCTGTATTTTCTACCTGTGTATCAGAAAATAAGTATGTAAACTAGAGAGAAAATATGTAATTCGGAGGGAAATTGCAGGATGATGTAAAAGATAGGAATGGATGAAAAAATAAGGAGTCACCTAGATTTTCACCTCTTCCTAAAAAAAAAGTAAAGCTCTGTTGCATGTCACCCAACATAAGGATTGAGGCAATAAGGACATACCAGGGTGCAGGGTCACTCCAGCCAGGCTTTTTTTCCCCCTCTGATCAGCCTCTGTTGACTTCTGGCATGCCCCAGCTTTTCTTGCAATACCACAGGCATCAAGAACTCTTGTGAGGGAATGTAGAATCTCTATCAATGATGCTGACATAAGTACATTTACCCAGTCACTCCTTTTATGCTGGCACAATTTGTGTTGTTTTCTTCTGATTGATGCTTAGACCAAAGCTATCTATGCCCATTACTGAGGTGTCATGGGAATGATCCTGAAGTGTCTTCTGATCTGAAATTTCTATTGGCTACTAAGACTAGGGTTGGCAAACCAATCAACTGACTGGTCAAATACTGTCAATTGACCAGTCAATTGACTGCATATTTTTGATTAGTCAAAGATTATAGCAATTTTACAAAAAATGACTTTTTGTAGTTTTCTTGACAGACATACGATTTTATTGGGTTTTTTTACACATTTCTTACACAGAAAAAGCACAAGTTTCCTATTATTATTTGGACCTATTGGCAATTTTGTTTTTACAACTTTGACCAATATTTAACCAGTCAGTTGATTAAACTTTATTTGACCAGTCAGATACCCAACCCCAGCTAAGTCTGTTCCCCTTTTGAGTTGATAGCTTATGTAGTGCTTTGTTGGTTTTACTTAAAGCCCTCCTGTCCCTTGCTTTCATAATATGTTGAGCTGTATAACAATTTGTGAAGGTGTATGACACTGGAGACTTCAACACACACTTACATGCTGCCATATTCTGCAAATTTACAGGGCCGTATTCAGAATCATCGCCAGAGAACAGAGACATCATCAGACTGTTCTTACATCCAGAATGACTCTCCGAATAAGAACATGTGGCTTTTGTCCTTCTCCTGGCTTAGGTGAAAGAGAATGTTGCCTGGACCTCGTGACTGTCATGAAATTGGTAGCATAGTGATGGGTGAAAGCTTAGAGGATTGGTTTGATTATGATAAACTCCACAAAGCAGTGATAGGCAATGGCAGTTAAGCTGATTTTTAGCATTGTATAATGTTTGTGGGTCATCTCATCAGCTGATAGCAATGCTGGCAGTGCTACTGAAATGAACTCGGGTCCTGGCTCCATAGTTAAGAATCCTCTTATCAGGGAACATTCAAATATGAATACCGTTTTATTCCACTATGCCTTCTTCCCTTGTTGTTTTTCTTTTCTCCTTAAAAAGTACCTATACTATGCTCCCACTTATTCTCTAGTCATGCTTTCATTCCTGTGGCCTCTTAGCTCAGTGGAGTTGGTTCCACACAAAGATAGTCTCTATCAAGGGCATGGAAGAAGAAAAGAGCCAGTTCAGGCTCTGGTTACAGGTTTCTAAACTGCTTCCTAACCCTGAAATTTTAAGATGAGGCAGACTGCTGGTACCTAAATATGTATGTACCAGGCAAAATGAACACAATTAGTACCATGAGAGGTGGCAGGAAGCAGCTTCTTCCTCCTAAATCACAAAATAGCAAGCAGCTTTGGGGAGAGCTCCTTACCCAGGATAGGGTTGTCTTTTTTTTTTTTTTTTTTTTTGCTTCCCTTTTTAAAATGGAAGCAGTGAAAGCATCTCTCAACTGATGGCAGATGTGTAGGAGTTAGAGGAAGCCTGAATGAGAGGCTAGTGGCAAATGGATCTGTTGATGGCAGGGGAGGGAGGAAATGAATATCAGAGTGCTTTCTGGTAAATATTTGAACCTCTCTAGATAATTATCAGTCTGTTCACCTCTTCTTCCCTGCCTGCCAGCTCCTGGTTCCTTCCTTCCTTTATGAAACCTCTTTCAGTCCCTGTCACAAGGAGCGTTTTCATAAAGCAGGAAGGAAGCAGCAGCTGGGAAGTGTCCTGGAGGAGTTTCAGGTGTCTGGGGTAATGAGAGGTCAGAGAGAAGTAGGGGAATGCAATGGATAGGATATAGATATCGCTTAATAGTAGAGTGAAATGTCCAGGTGATTTTCAGATGACCAGCTTGCCAGCAATGTTTGGCAGAAATAATGTTGATTTTGATTTGTTCGTTCCTGCACCAAAGCATATCTAGTCTCTGAAATCTGTAAAAGTGCTCTGGCATGTTTGTGAGAACAGGCTCTAACATGAGACTCATTGTCTGTTACTGGTTGGACAGGAAACAGTCTCAGGCTGTTTTGGCTTTTTTACTGCAAGCAGGCAACACAGAGGAATGTGCAAAAAAGGGAAAAACAACTTAAAGAACCGAGAATGTTTTGAATGCCCAAATGGCATTGCTCAGGGTCAGGTAAAATGTTTTGAATTGTTCCTATGTCTAAACTTGTTCACCTATCCCTGATGTGATGGGGCCATGTACTAAACCATCTAACGTGGTCATAAATAACCTTAAAATAATGGCAGGAAATCACAAGGGCAGAAAATTGTCCCAAACAGTGACACTCTGCTAGCCAAGTAATAAAACTGAAGAGTCGCTCTATTGGCTAGCTTCATCCTGCACATGTTCTTCTTGCCTCTTGATATGTAATCTTTATTGCAAGCATTGTAAAGATTTGCCTGCAAGAAAGGGAATCATTACTATTTAGGTAGCACTGTGAGTCCCTGAAGCATGGAAAAGATGTGAAGAGGAAGATATCAAGATGAGCTTTCTCCTCTACATTGGACTCTACCCTAGCAAAGATTTCAGGCTTAAGGAAGGCTTCTTAGTGCCAGTCACTGAAAGCCCAGTATGTCCTTCCCAGCTACTGCTTCTGAGATGCTAGACCTGACTGTAAAAACTAAATAGACTTCAGTGGAATGCCTAAAATTCATTTGCTCACTCAGATGCTTTCATCTCACTCATTTCATTGTGTTTACAGGCTGGCAGGTGTCCTGAGGGCAGCCATGATTTAGATTTACAGTTCCCTAGCCAGTCTGATTCTGAAGGAAAGTTATAACACCTGTAATGCAATACTGTTTCCTAAAAGAGTGAAAAATGTCAAGGTCTGAGAAGGAAGCTTCTAAACTCCAGTAATCACACTATATCGCATATCTCTGCACCCCATTGTGACACAGTCTAGGCTACTATTACTGAAAAACAATCCAGTTTCCCTTCCCTGCCACCACTTTGTTCTTCTAAATATATGGCATCACATTGGAGACTTGGCTTTCAAAACAGCTTTAGGACCTCTCCTCCCTCATACCTGAGAAATTCAGCTTCACAGAATAACTATGCCTGGGACCTTGGGAAGAGAAACCTGGTGGGATTCATCCCACAACTGGGCAGTAAACATTAGGGGCTACAGGCTGTACAGGTGGACTAGAATGGGGAGGAAAGGCGGGGGTGTGGTGCTCTACTTCAAAGAGCAATATACATCCTCAACTAACAGGATGGGGTCAGAGGAGGGGCAGGCTGAAGTACTCTGGGTCAGAATACAGGGGGGTCGTGGGGAAAGGGACTTAACGGTGGGGATCTACTACAGACCACCCAACCAAGGGGAAGAGCTGGACCGCAAATTCTCGGGTCGGCTTGTGGAGGCACTTAAGGCAGGGGATGTAGTCGTCATGGGTGACCTAAATTACCCAGACATCTGCTGGGAGAAGCAGTAGCCAGGTCTGACCTCTCACAAAAGTTTCTTGCTGAGATACAAGACCTTCACTTAACCCAGGAGGTGCACAGTCCCACCAGGGGAAATGCCCTCCTGGACCTGGTCCTGGCCACAGGCGATGACCTGGTGAGGGGACTCCGGTTCTTGACCACGTGGGCAACAGTAATCATCACCTACTGGAATTCACCATTCAGTGCAGGGTGTCAAGGGACTGCAGCAAGGCAGTAGCCCTTGACTTCAAGAGGGCCAGTTTCAACAAGTTGAGGAGATTAGTAGGAGAGACACTGAAGTCCTGGAGTGTTGGGGAACTGGGTGTCCAAGAAGAGTGGTTGTTCCTTAAGAAGACAATCCTCTGAGCCCAAAGGGTGACAGTCCCAATGAGAATCAAAGGGGGCAAGAGTACTCAAAAGTCCCACTGGCTCACCAAAGGCATTCAGGAATGCCTGAAAGCCAAAAAGGAGGTGTTCACCCAGTGAAAGGAAGTATTCCTTCCTCCAAAGAGGAGTATACCTCCATTGCTTGGGTTTGTAGCGGGGCTCTTAGGAAAGCTAAAGCAGATATGGAACTAGGGCCAGCATGAAGGATCAAGGACGACCAAAAGTCCTTTTTTAAATATATAGGGAGTATGAAGAAAGCATTGGGTAACATGGGGCCCCTGTGGGATATGCTTGGCAATCTGGTGGTTGCACTAGAGGAAAAGGCAGACGTTTTTCACAATTTCTCTGCCTTTTTTCTGAGCAGAGACCTGGACTCCCTCACCAAGATTCAGAACAGACTCAGGAGACACTGTTAGGGAAATTCTAGAGGGGCTGGACTTGTTCAAATCAGCAGGTCCAGATGCTCTCTACCCCAGGGTGCTGAGAGAATTGGCAGGGGTTATTGCAGGGCCCCTGGTGTGGCTTTACGAGCACCCATGGTGCTCTGGCCAGGTGCCAGATGAATGAAAGAAGGCCAAAGTGGTCCCCATTTTCAAAAAAGGGAGGAGGAAGGACCTGGGGAACTATAGGCCTGTTAGCCTTACTTCGATCCTGGTGAAGCTCTTTGAGAAAATTATCCAGGAGCACATATGGGAAGGACCAACAGGGGAGATGATGCTCAGGGACAACCAGCATGGGTTCATTAGGGGCAGGTCCTGTCAGACCAACCTGATTGCTTTTTATGATCAGGTCACAAAATCATTGGATGCAGGTGTCACAGTGGACGTAGTCTTTCTGGACTTCAGGAAGGCCTTTGACACTGTCTCCCACCCCATTCTCATTAAAAAGCTAGGCGACTGTGCCATTGATGCCTACACAGTCAGATGGGTCGCAAATGGCTGAGGGGCTGCATCCAGAGAGTGGTGGTGGACAGGTCATATTTAACCTGGAGGGATGTGTGCAGTGGGGTCCCCCAGGGCTCAGTCCTTGGGCCCACACTGTTCAATCTCTTTATTAGTGACTTGAATGTGGGGGTGAAAAGCACCCTGTTCAAATTCGCTGACAACACCAAGATTTGGGGTGAGGTTGGCACGCTAGAAGGAAGGGGCAAGATACAGCTGGACCTGGACAGGTTACAGTGGTGGGCAGATGAGAATAGGATGGTATTAAATACTGATAAGTGCAAGGTACTGCACTTGGGCAGTAAGAACCAGAAGCATACCTACAGACTGGGGAACTCCCTTCTTGAAAGCACGGCGGTAGGAGATCTTGGAGTCATTACTGATTCCATAATAAACATGGGCTGCCAAAGTGGGGCCGCAGTCAGTAAGGCCAACTGCACCTTGTCATGCATCCACAGGTGCATCACAAGCAGGGCCAGAGAGATGATCCTCCCCCTCTATGTGACACTGTTCAGGCCGCAGTTGGAGTACTGCATCCAGTTCTAGGTGCCGCACTTCAGGAGGGATGTGGCCAGTATTGAGAGGGTCCAGAGGAGGGCCACTTGCATGATCTGGGGACAACAGGGCAGACCCTACGAGGAGAGGCTATGGGACCTGAACTTGTTCAACCTCCACGAGAGAAGGCTGAGAGGGGACCTGGTGGCCATCTATAAACTTACCAGAGGAGACCAGCGGGGAATGGGAGAGCCCCTGTTCACCCGAGCACCTCCCGGAGTTACAAGGAATAACGGCCATAAGTTGTTAGAGAGTAGGTTCAGGCTGGACATTAGAAGGCACTACTTCACTGTCAGGGTGGCTAGGATCTGGAACCAACTTCCAAGTGAAGTGGTGCTGGCTCCTACCCTGGGGGTCTTTAAGAGGAGGCTTGACAATTCCCTAGCTGGGGTCGTATAAGCCCAGTATTATCTCCTGCCCAGGGCAGGGGGCCGGACTTGAAGATCTACTTAGGTTCCTTCCGACCCTACATCTATGAATCTATAATAGCAGTTTGATGTACAAGTGCCTAGTATAGGGTGGCAACATATTGGCCTCATTGTCACAGAAGCAGCAAATGTCAAGATTTTCTGAGTAGCTAAAGTACAGGAGATTTGGCAGCTTTTACATAGGAGCAGATGGATGGTAAAGAGTGGAACAAACTTCACAGAAAAGTTTGAGGTCTGTAAAGTTAAACTCCAGGCTACAGAGAACAGGAGCTCAATGATTACACTGTTGAGTTGTATCAAAAATAGATCTAGAGCTGTAGATAGTCAAGAGGATAGGAAAAGTATCAAAGAATGATAGAGAGCCTGCTCTACATCCAGTAGGAAACTTAAGGGCTTGGGCTCACCTGCTTTTCTTTAGGCAGAGGATTACTGTGCCTGTGTTTTTATTTTATCAAAATATCTCACCATATTACAGATTCACAAACTGTACAGCAATATAAGAGCTTGTATTACATTCCACCTTGAAGTTATGCTCATTTTTGAATTATGAGATTTTCATTTGCTGTAACTTCTTTTCCCATTATTTTCATGTACCTTTGTAATTTCTGGTTCTAGCCCAGCTGGAAACAGGAGGTACCAGAAATCTCAGGAGAAGTGCTGTAGTTGCAAAACTTCCTGACAAGTTTTATAGTCTCAGTGTTAGATTCATGGAAAAGTAGGGCTGGAATGTATCTAGTCTAACCCCCTTACTCTGTTCTCATTCTCTTTTGTGTAAAATAGGCATATTTCCATAGAAATCAATAAAGTTATGCTTAAATATTGGATAGGACTCTTAGGTTCAATAGGTCTGAATAAGCCTTTGCAATATTAGGTGCTGATTCAAATCTTTAAATGAGAAATTCTTTCTTTGTGAATGATAGCATACTTGTGAGTCCTACAGTAAATTATATTCTAATGGGTATAATCTGAAAGCACAAAGAAAAAGTTCTATATTTTCCTTTGTCCTGAGCCTGGGCAACTTTATCATCTAAGGCATGCCAGTATCTGTTGCCAACACCACACAAGAGAGAGATAGGGCCAGTATCACATCCAGTTGCCTTTAGCTCCCCTGACAGATCATCAGGTGCTTACTCAAAGAGCAAGGCTCAAGCTCATGCCTCCAGATCCATAGCAAAATAACTTAACCACTCTCCCACTGAACTCTGCTAGAAACTCACTAGTATGCTCTAATGAGCTGAATATTCAGCATGGCTTGTTGGGGTTTGTGTATGACCAAGCACTGAGGCAAGGCCAATGTGAATGACATCAGACACTGCAGGCCTCCAGAACCAAGGAGGGGTACTGGGTCAAGCCCCACCTTCAGACCCGAGAATGGCCCAGTAAGTGGCCTGGAACCTATATACTCTGATTCTTCCTTCCAGATAGTAATGGTGTGCTTAAGGGTAATTTTTTTTTAAAGGGTATCCATGGGCAAGTGTTAGGGCTGGGAAGGCAACAAACGTGGCTTCTGCATCCAAGTTCCAAACTACTTTTTGTGTTTCCGTGAAGAAGTCACATATTTTCCCTGTGCCTCTACTTCCCCTTGAGTAAAATATGTATCCATGTGCCTGTATTTGGGTAGAGTATGTTGGGTTCTGTAGATGTTAAAGTGCCATACAAAGCTCCCGTGCCATGCTGGAACAATGGCCTTATTTCTTTACATTGCTCCTGTCAAGCAGGACAAAGCCTGATGTCACTCCTGTCCTCTACAGTAATACATCAACAGTGGAAAGGGATGAAGAGAAAAAGCTCAATATGATCATTCATCTATTTAGGCATGTGCTTAACTTAATTCACCAAAATAAAGTGAACACATGCCCTATATGTACTAGTCTTGTTTCAAGAGCTGAGTATCAGGGGAAACCTGGCAGCCAGTAAAAGCAACTGCACCTGTGTGGAAAACACATACCTCACTGATCTGACCCGTAGTGACAATCCCAAACTTGTAAACCTGCTTTCCATGCATATTTTCATAGAAACAGTGATTTACCCAAAGAGAGGATTAGAAAGAATTTCCTAGAATCCCACAGAGAGGTTCTAGTAACATCATGAGAGCCAACCTTATAATTACCTCTCAGAGTTACTGTACTGGCCTGTTTTTTGTTTATTTCATTTAATACAGAGTTACATACATAGCGTATAGACTTGGACCTATATTTCTCCTTCTCAGTCTCAGAAATCCGCAAAGTCTGAACAAACCTCTCTTGGGGTATGAAAGAAGGAGATGGATAATACGCTGCAGACTTCAGAGAAATATAATCCTTATTATTCCAACAGTAAAGAGAATAACCCCCATAACTCAAATACAAAAGGCTTGGAAGAAACAATGATTTTCTGCTGACCTTTTATTCAAGAAATGATTGTATTTTGTATATCAACACAAGTGCAGCATTGGAAAAGTTCATGATATCCAACGTGATTAATGACCCCTTGTGACTCACTGTTGTGTAAACATAATAAAAGTTGGAGTAAAAGCAAGACCCACTTCAATCTGTATTGTATAAGGAATGTCCCTAAGGAGCTACTGGCAGAATAGGCTTTGTTCACAACAACAGGGTTGTTGACTGAAAATGCAGAGGGCAGACTACAGGACCATGCATAGTGATGCAGGATTCGTCTCATCCATTATCCTATTGTTAGATGCCCTGTCCCTCAAGGAAAAGAGAAATATAAGTGTTGCTGAATTAGACTATGAGGTAGAGTCAATTAATTCTAAGTCTGATATGTGAGGGCAGTTGGACTTGCTCTAAAACCAAGAGAGCCAGATGTGGATGAAGAGAGTGAGTCTATACAGAACGTCTTAGCTAGAAAAGGTAGGTTGAATGGATTTCTATATTTCAGTTACAATTAAAGCCAAGGCCCAGTCTCTAACAGTGTGTCTTTCCTACACTTACAGAAGTTCTCTTCATTCCTGAAAAGACTGTGGTGTTCTTAAGTGGGATCTGGTTTCTCTTCTTCCTTTCCAGTCTATATTTTATGCTTCTTAGGAGTACTCCAGGTAAGAGTTGGGACCCCACCTTCTACAAAAGCATTAGAGAATTAACGTCATCAGGCATGGCTAGAATGGTCTGCCTCTTTGTTAGCTCCTGTTGGACACTGGCCAGTCAGGTCCAAGTTAAGTCTATGATGAAAATGAAATTGGTATTGCCAGTTTCAGGAGAAGAGGATTGGGAAGAACATGAGTTATCCTGTTTTGTACCTGTGGGGTCCTGAATGTGGACTATAGTAAATCTTCATGCAGCCAAGAGTTATTCCATAGGAAATGTTTAGGTTCCGTGCATATTGCCACAATGCATCTCAGGATTATTTCATGGCATTTTCTGGGAGGGAACTATCTACACATCATTGATTGCAGTATCAATGGTTCTGAAAGATGCTGAACTAGCCACAATTATTTTCCTTGTTATTCCTCTATTTAGATTGTTTTAAAGCAGCTGGTATATCTGAACAGCTTGAAAAATATACTCCCACCTTTTTCTGCTGATAAATACAAATTACCATAACATGTAGACTACATTCCAATATCTTATAGTGTCTCCTGCTATTAATCTCAGAGATACCCCATGTGTTATCTATTTACTCAGCACTAGTTTTGTTTTACTTGAATCCCTGTGCTTTGTGCCAAGTTTAATGTAACTGTAAATACTTTTATGAAAAAAATTACTCTGAAGCATGACCACACAAAGGCATCCACCCTTATTTCCAACCCATACCCTTAGGCAATGACACTGGATTACCCATTTGTTATGGTCCTAATATCTTTGCCAGAGTTTGCTATTACTGTGTCAATAGTTATTACATGGCCACAATTCCAATGTGGCATAAAGCCTTGTATTTTTTATGAGAAAAGTATTGGGAAACTTATTATTCTTGCTTTGAAGAAACCTGGGTAAGAATAAAGCATGGTTAGTAGGGTCAGTAATGTCAATTACTTTGATAGAGATAGCAAAAAGTGACCCAAATAAGTTGTTGGCCTTTACTAAAAAACAGTGATTATTAAACTAAGGTTGGGGTGCTATGTCTGGGGTGGTAATGATACCCAGTGTGCTGCTTGATGCCATGTTGGGGTTGGAGAAGATAAATGCATGCAAATTAATTAAACCATATCATACTGGCCAATAAAACATCAAATGAACCAGGAAATGTGTAATTTAACTTCTATAATAACTGGAACTTTGAACATTCTAATAAATGCATTGAATTTAAGGCCAGAAAAGACCATTAAATCATCACCTAAATTGAACCCAATTACTCTGTGTTGAGCCAGTAATGTGTTCAGTAAAGCACACCATCCAGAAAAGTATTCAGTCTTGGTTTGAAAACAGGAAGACATGAAGGATCCACTATTCCCCCCTGTGACTTTGTTCAAAGGGTTAATCGCTCTAAACACGTTATACCTTATTTCCTGTTTCAATGTACCTGATGTCAGCTTTCACTCATTGGTTTTTGTTGTTTTTCTCTACAAGGTTAAAGAGCTCTTTACTTCCCAGTGTTTCCTCCCCATGGGAGATACTTATATAGTGTAATTAAGTCAGTCCTCAGTCTTCTCTTTGACAAGCTAAATAAAGAGCTTAAATTAGCAATGAGAATTCTTTAATTCTATCACTGTAGGGCATTATCTCCACTCCTTGAATAATGTTTGTTGCTCTTTTTTGTACCCACTTCAATTTTTTAACATAATTTTTGTGGATATGGGTATTGCATGCAGTAGTCCAGTATTGGGCTCACAAATGTCATGCATAGAGCTAAAATCACATCAGTGTTCCTATTGCCTGGAACTACATCCCACAATCACAGTAGCCCCTTCTGCCATAATATTACAATGGAAACTCAAGTGGGGCTGATCCCTCGGTTGTTTGCAGAGTCAGTACTTTACAGGATATTACTCCAAAAATGATCTGTATGCCTTGCTTCTAGAGACATACTCCCTTATCCACACCCCCATAAATCCCACACCCCCACACCCACCCACAAACTTCACTCTCCTTCACAGTTCCCTAAAAACCCCACACCCACGAACAAACCCCATGTACTCCCATGCCCACAAACCCCCCCATGCACCCTCACACCTTCACAAATCCTCTCTCACATGCAAAACCCACACCCATCCCCCAACTACGTGAAGTACCTCCATATATTTCTTAAGAAGGTTCAAATAGTGTTACATTTACTTTAATTTGTAAAAAAATAAATAAATAAAAGTAATTAACTGTCCATAATTTTGAATTTTTCCGTGCATAATTCCCAGGGGTGTACTGAGTGGTCTCAGCTGGAGCTCTGATTTCCCATGATGAAAAGTCCAAAATATATTGCCAAAATATATAGGTATTTATAATTTATTTTAGTGATTGAAGCACAGGTAGGCTTCCAAATTGGTTTAAGGCCGTAAATCTATCACCAAAACTTTGTGTTTAGCTGATATGTATATATATAGTGGCCTTTCATTTTAATCGTGGATTTTATGGTTTTTATCAGAGAATTTGTGACTTTTTTATTGAAGAAGACCAGGATCCCTGCTAATTAGGCCCTTGTAAGTCATCAGCGATCTGATCCGGCTTTGGATCTGGCTGCTTCGGATGGCCGCGATCTGATCTGGAGCTCTGGACTGGGTTTCCGTGTCGATCCGGCCAAAGCAGCTCTGAAGCTTCAGAGCCACCTCAGAGATCTGGCCATAGGGTATAATGGGGAATTAATTAAATATCTATAATGTTGGGGGTTTTTGTCTGATCTGGATGAAACTTGCAGGGATGGTAGCCTCTGTTGAGAGCATGGAATCTGCCAAGTTTCAAGAAGATCGGTGCAGGGGTTTGGGGGGAACTACCGAAAATTCTTGAAAGCCAAACTCATGTCACAGCTGTGTGTTACACCACAGGGGGTGAAAACTGCAGGGCTGGTAGCTCTTACTGAGGCCATGAATCCTGCCAAGTTTCAAGGAGATCAGTGCAGGGGTTTGAGAGGAACTTAGCCTCAAGCTGTGGACAAGCAAAACTGGTGCCATGGGTGACACTGTGTGGGCTAAGGCACAGTGGGGTGACAGCTGCAGGGACAGGGGCCCCTGCTGCGGCCACGACGCCTGCCAGCTGTCGAGGAGATCGGTGCAGGGGGGGTCTGGGACCCTGCAGAAAAAACTCTGCCAAGGCTGTGTCTGTCTTGGGGCAGTTGATTGTCTGTATTGAGTCTTTCCTCTCCTTAGCCGGCTTTTGTAGGTGCTAAATGATGCTCCTTAAGTCCTTATGTAGTAGCTAGGTCCTGTGTATTGAGCTGGTCCCTGAGTCCCTGGTCCCTAAGTGAATCATGATTGATTGATTGGTAACTGGGAACACAGTAGCTTAGCAGCCAGGCCTGCAGCAGTGTCTCCCCTCCCCACCCCAAGACAGCTACTGTCAGTCCCACAGCACCCATGGCACGAGTTTTGCTTGTCCCCAGCTTGAGGGGCAGCTCCCCCCAGACCCCTGCACCAATATTCTTGAAACTTGTCAGGCTTGTGGCCCCAGTGAGAGCTACCACCCCTGCAGTTTTCAACCTGCTATGTTGCAATGCCTAGATGTGACATGAGTTTTGCTTTCAAGAATTTGGGGTGCCGTTCCCCCCTGACCCTGCCCTGATCTTCTTGAAACTTGGCAGGCGTCATCCTCTCTGAAGTAGTTCCAGTCCACTTCCATGTCTGTTGGGGAGCATGCAGCTTGCTGATTGGCCTCAGGGGGACCCCCGGGTGCCCTCAAGACCCAGGAGGCACAAATTGCTGAGCCAGGAGGATGTGTGTGGGGGGGCTGCATGCTCCCCAGCATACCTAGAAGTGGACCAAATGTCCTTCTGGTCCACTTCCAGGTCTGCTGCCAAGCGTGCTGCCCCCACCCCCCACCGTGCACTCCTATGGGATGTTCCATTTGCCTCACTATCCATGAGCTACAGGTACCTTAAGGTATGGAGAAAAAACATCTAAAGTTGTGTCTATGTCCAAATTGTCAAATCTTTCCAAATCTCTCCAAATCAATTTGGAGTGTTCTGGTTTGATTCGGAGAGATTAAAGGGTCTCCTGATTCGATTTGGATTTGGAGATTCGGACACCAAATTGGGCCATATCTCTGCCGAATTGAATCAACGACCGAAGCTTCTCACAGCCCTAACAAAAACCCATACTGCTATCAATGTTGGCTCTATTAGATTTTATAAAACCTTTTTTTCTTATAAGAAGTCTAATCTGTTATTAACAGGTTGTGTGTTGGCACTTTACTTGGAGTCAGACCTCTAAGCAAAATTCCTAGATCCATTCAAATCAGTAGTAAAACTGTCACTGATTTCAACCAGGAGAGCACTGCATACCAAGTTGTTATTCCTGGATTAGCCAGTGACTTACTACATGAGTTAAAGTGATCTCTTTTGGCCCAAGTGCCCCGTATGAACAGGACTCATGATACTCAACCTGACATAGTACTTTGAGATTTCAAGATCCTTTGTGCTCATATACGGAAATGTTAAGTTTTGTTATATGAAATTGCCTTCTTAGCGAGACTGTGATTACATTGGTGTAACTGAGGAGAATTTGGCCTTGTATATTTAAATTAAGCATCTAAACCGTCAGTGGATTTTTAAGGTCCCACCCCCTACAAACTTGACTAACTTCATGCATGCGTATAGTTCTTTTAAATGTAATGAAACACTTCATGAATTTAAAAATGCTTGTGTGCATACGTGTTTGCAAGTTCGGGGCCCAAGTTTCTGATGTACCAAAAGACAGTAGGTCAATCTTAGCCTGTTGCCCAGGTTTTTCACTCAATCTCTAGAATAAATAGGATTTCTGTGCTGTATATCTCCCAAATGGCCTTTTGTTCACCTTCTATGTTCTTTGATTGTTACTCAAAAGGTTCACTGGCTTGAGGAGGTTGAAAGGATAGAATTATATTCTCTTGTTCACAAGTTTGCTGGAGGGCATGATGAGTCATGTAATGGAGTAAAAGAGATCTTACCAATTCTAGAAAACTTTTAACTAGCTCCAACTTGAAATTTGAGGACATTAAGTGGGAATTCCAGGGACAGCACCAGGTTACAAAATATCTGCTAAAATGCTACAATAGCCAAACATTCAAGGGCTAAATTATTGCTGTTGTTAAATCATATAGATGGCTGCTTTTTTGGGTATAGCAAAGCCAAATATCAATAGTCTCTTACCACTAATTACACTTAAAATGTCAAAGGTCCCAATCTAGCAAACACACGTTCTTAACATACACACAGATAGTCCCACTGAATTCAACTTGATTATTTACCTACATAAGGTTAAGCATACATACATTTGCAGGAGTGTGATCTATGTTCCTATGGGGCAAATTAACACTTCGCTCCCTCCATCCCTTGGGCATATGTAGTAATGCACTACTCTTCTGCTGAGTTGCTTTCAGCTGAGGTGCTAAAAGCCTTTTTTATTAAGATTCAGGGAAATTCTGTGCTCAGTTACTTCCCTTGCAGACTCATTGGCTTTAATGGGGCTGTATAGGGAGTAAACCAGCACAAATTTGGCCTAATGTGGATAAGAATGGCTAAAGTATAAGACTGGTAATTGTGCAAAGGTAATATAGGACAAAACTAGGAAATACTTTAAGGTAGTCAGTGCTTCAAAAATGCTTTTTGTAAAAGCACTATCCCCAAGCCCTCTTGATGCCAGAAGGAAACAGCTGCCAATGTACATGGAGGAAATATTCTACGGATGTTAGGATTTGCCAAGAACAGCAGAGCTGGAATCTCTACTCCAGCGAGTTGGATGAGAGTTTTAATTTTTACACCAGACATTCTGCACCTTGCTTGTTTTGATTTATTAACAATATATAAGATGATCTAATATTTGACCACTGCCTTTAAATCACAGGATTTTTCATTCTAAATGACAACCTTTGCATTTTATTAGTGTGGCTTAGTTTTTAATAAGCCTTTACTATGTCAATATATCATATCAACACTGTAAGAACAAACTTCCATGCCTCTTATAAATTATCTTGACAGTGCCATGACCAAATCCACTAGAACACCTGAGGATGAGATTCTTTTATTCCATCTCCCAGCAGCCAAATGTAAAAGATAAAGCATCTATATTGCAGCATCACTACAAAGGGAGAGGGATAGTATTTAAGTGATGCACTGGATACTGCTGTATTCTGTCTGCCTGTGGGTCCCTTTTCACCTTGGGTAAGTCATTTAATGAGTCTTCCTCAGTTTCCCCATCTGTAAATCTTACTTCCTCCGTTCCACAAAAGATACAAGAATTGATTAATTAATGCCTGTAAAGCGCTTTAAGACTGAAGATCACTATATCAACATCAAGCTTTGTTACAGCAAGTCAAAGGAGAATTGGATTATGTTCAACCATTTGACTTAGCTGGATCTTCAGAGATGAAACAGAGAGAACAGTGCTTCTATAGTTACAGAGCTGGTACTTGAAATCTATAATGATTGGGTATGCCTGAACTGTGTTCACTTTATCTTGCTTTATCCATGGATCTGGTCTTTATCATTGTTATTGTTTTTGATTTTGTTGTTCTGATTACTAATGGAAAATTAGGATGGATGCTTAGTGTTCATTATGTACACTATGATTACTGGACTCTGGCTGGGGTGCTGAGAAAACACGATTCTTCTACTGATGGAAGGTATAGACCAGGCCCATTTTATTTTAATTTTAAATCCATTTCTCCCTGTTGTCCCTTAATGCAAACTACAGATATTTGAAAACAAATTGGAAATGAACCATGAGCATTTGCTCCCCAAAACCACCTGTGTTCAGTATTCTCTTGTGGGAAGGTCAGCAGTTTGGTTCACATGAGCAGGGCCAGGGAAGGGGAAAGGGAGGAAGATTATATAGGTTTGTCAAGGAAATGGAAAAGAAATCACTTACAACAAATGAAACATACAGGTTGTCTTGTGCCCAAGGGTGTTATGTCTGGCTATGGCAATAAAATCCAGAAGCAGATGCACCCACAAGCCCAGCTGTAATTAGCAGCATCCAGGGAAGCATATTTCATGAGTAGTCATTTTAATTTTTCCTCTCTTCCTGTATTCTAGGATGTTGCATTATGGAACACTTTTGCCTTCTTTAATCACCAGTTTCTTCATCACCATAAACAATATATAAGATGATTTGAAAAAAGATACCTTGGCCTCGTTCTTTTTGTGGGCATACCTTCCTGCCCCATCACTTATACCAGACTAAATCAAGAATTTTCTCCACTGAAGTGAGTGGACTTACATTAGTGTACAACAGAAAAGAATTTGGTCCATTATGTGGATGAATTTTCAGTAGACTGAAACATAAAACTGTGCAAGGTTTCTCCTTGGCTACCGGAAAACATGTTATATACTATTATTTCCTTTGAAATCCACTGGAATAGAGCATGCCAAAAAAGCTAGTAATGGAGTATATGTTGGCTGTATTCATGTTTGCCTAAAAGCTGTTCATGCTATTTTAATGAAATCTATACGTAGTTCTGTTCCCAAATCTTAAATCCTATGAGCTTAACACTTTCCAAATGCTGCTGTGGTAATATGGAAGTCTTGGAAATATAGGATTTAAATTACATTATTTTAGTGTGGCTGTCACTGACTATACTATAGTGGCTGTGTAATAAAGCAGTGGCCCCGTTTATGCTTTCTATGGCTGAGGGAATATGGAAAGCTAAAGTTGAATGAAATTCCTGGGGTAGCAGGTATGCAGCAAGAAACACAAAAACTACAAAGCAGGCAGGGTATATGCCCCTTTTAGCCTGCAGAGGTCCTGAGACCCACACAGAAATCCTACAGCTTTCCAGACACGTACAGATAGAACCGTAGAAATATAGGACTGGAAAGGACCTCAGGTGGCCATCTAATCCAATGTTTTGCTCCAAGCAGGATTGTCCCTGCCTAAACCATCCCAGACAAATGTTTGTTTAACCTGTACTTAAAACTTCCAAGGAGGGAGACTCCACAACCTTTCTAGGCAGTCTGTTCCAGAGCTTCACCACTCTCAGAGTTGAAAAGACCTTTCCAGTTTTCAGTCTAAATTTCTCTTATCACAATTTAAGTCTGATACTTGTCCTTTTTCCTGCATACACAGGGAATAGTTCATTGTCATCAGAGATGTAACTAGGACTAATAACTAGGGAAAAATGTAAGAACATTGCTTGGGCATGCCAGAATCAAGTCAGGAAGGTCAAAGTGCAGTTGGAGTTGCAGCTAGCAAGGGATGTGAAGGGTAACAAGAAGGGCTTCTACAAGTATCTTGGTAGCAAGAGGTGGATCAGGGAAAGTGTGGGCTGCTTACTGAAGGGGGGGAGGCAACCTTATGACCATGAATGAAGTGTGCCTGTGGCAGCTGGTGGGCAACAGTGGCGGGAGCATGGCGGCAGTAAGCTGGCAGCGCCCGCACATGCTGCTGGTGGTATTAGCAGTGCCTTTTCATAGGGGGTGCACCACCACTCTCTGGGGGTGCATGTGCAACTGCGTGCACCTCCTACGCATCACCAGTGCTTGTGACAAAGGATGCGGAAAAGGCTGAAGCGGTCAATAGCTTTTTTGCCTAAGTCTTCACAGGCAAGGTCAGCTTCCAGACTACTGTACCAGGCAGCACAGTTTGAGGAGGAGGTGAGCCGCCCTCAGTGGTGAACGACCAGGTTAGGGACTATTTAGAAAAGCTGTACAAGTCCATGGGTCCAGAGGAGATGCACCTGAGTGTGCTGAGGGAATTAACTGATGTGACTGCAAAGCCACTGGCAATTATCTTTGAAAACTCATGGCAATCAGGAGAGGTCCTGGATGACTGGGAAAGGGCAAACATAGTGCCCATGTTTAAGAAAGGGAAAAAGGAGGATTCAGGGAACAACACATCAGTCAGCCTCACCTCAGTCCCTGGAAAAATCATGGAGCAGGTCCTGAAGAAATCCATTTCAAAGCAATTGGAGGAGAAAAAGGTGATTAGGAATATGGGCAAGTCAGGCATGACCAACCTGATTGCCTTCTTTGATGATATGACTGGCTTTGTGGATGTGGGGAGAACAGTTCATGTGGTGTACCTTGATTTTAGCAAGGTTTTTGATATGGACTCCCACAACGTTCTTGCAGGCAAGCTAGGGAAGTATGGGCTGGATGAACAGACTGTAAGGTGGATAGAAAACTGGTTGGAGCATCGGGTTCAGAGTAGTAATCAATAGCTCAATGTCTAGTTGGCAGCTGTTATCAAGTGGGGTTGGTCTTGGGGAAGGTTTTGTTCCATGTGTTCATCAATTACCTAGAAGATGGCACAAGCTTGCAGGTGACACCAAGCCGGGAGGAGTAGTAGATATGCTGGAGGATAGGGCTAGGATTCAGAGTGACCTAGACAAATTGCAGGATTGGGCCAAAAGGAGTCTCATAAGGTTCAACAAGGACAAGTTCAAAGTCCTGCTCTTAGGACAAAAGAATCCCATGCATCAGTACAAACTGGGAGCTAACTGGTTGGGCAGCAGCTCTGCAGAAAAGAACTTGGGGTTTACAGTAGAAAGTAAGCTGAATATGAGCCAGAAGTGTGCCTTTATTGCCCAAAAGACTAATGGCATACTGGGCTGCATTGGTAGATGTGTTGCCAGTAGATCAAGGGAAGTGATTATTCCTGTCTATTCAGCACTGTGAGGCCACATCTGGAGTACTGCGTTCAGTTTCGGGCCCCCTACTACAGAAAGGATGTGGACAAATTGAAGAGAGTCCAGTGAAGGGCAACAAAAATGGTGAGGGGGCTGGGGCACATGACTAATGAGGAGAGGCTGTGGGGCCCGGGCGTAGTTAGTCTAGAGAAGAGGAGACAGAGGTGGGATTTAATAGCAGCCTTCAACTACTTGAAGTGCAGTTCAGAAGAGGATGGAGCTGGACTGTTTTCAGTGGTGACAGATGACAGAACAAGGAGCAACCGTCTCAAGTTGCAGCAAGGGAAGTTTAGGTTAGATATTAGGAACACAATTCACACCAGGAAGGTAGGAAAACACTGGAAAAGACTACCCAGAGAGATAGTGGAGTTTCCATTCTTGGAGGTTTTCAAGACTCAGCTAGACAAAGCTTTGGCTGGGATGATCTAGTTGGGGATGGTCCTGCTTTGAGCAGGGGGTTGGACTAGATGACCTCCTGAGGTTCCTTCCAACCCTCATTGTCTATGTCATTATGCTTCTTACTGCCATCCTTTCTATTACAACTCTTTTCGTATTTGAAGACAGTTATCACATTACTCCTCTATCTTCTTTTCTCCAAACTTAATAAACCCAGTTCTTCTAATCTTTTCCCATATATTGTAATTATCTGAGCCCCAAAATGACATCAAACTTAAGATGAGGCCCCAGTAATTAGATTCTATACACAGAACATTATAGATTTCTTACAATATTCCACGTATACAATCTAATTATCGGAGGGTCATGTTGAATTTGTACCCCTACTGCTGCAGTGGGAAAAGCAGCAGCAGGGGGCAAGAGGCCAGACCCCTGTCCCTTTTGCTCTCTCCCTCCCCCGCAGCCTTTACTTCCCATGTTTGTGCCTCCCCCATGACATTTACCCCACCCAGTGCCTCTGCCCCATCACTTGTCCCCCACCCCCTCTGCTGCCTGGTACCCCCTGGTCCCTTGCTCCCCTGTTCCTGTGCCTCCTCCCTGCTGCCTATCCTCAGTGCTGTCCTCCCTTACTGCCTGACACCCGGCCTGTCCCTTCTGATGGCTGCCTCCTCACCTTTTCTCTTCCCCTGCCATTGTCTTCTGTTCGGTTCTGTGGACAGTCAGTGGAAGTGGCTCTGGCCCAGCCCCAGACCATCCAGACAGCTGCAGCAAGGCGATTCTGGGTCCAGTCAGGTCGGGGCCAGAGCAGCTGGGGGCAGATATGAACATGAAGCTAAGTGGCAGACAATGGGGGTGGGAAGTAGTTAGCAGAGGCAGGTAGCAGAGGGAGCAGTCTGTATGGTCTCCCTTGTACTGCTCCCAAGCCACACACTGCATGTTTCCTCCATTAGTCCCCTACCATATTGTCTCGCTGGCGAGTCCACCCCCCACCCCATCACATGTCCACCTTGGCCCAGGACAGGCAGCAGGCCTGGGGTCAAAGGCTTTTTTTCCTCCAGTGTTGGGGGAAAAAAATCTTAGAGTTGAATAAATACAGTATCATGTTTTCTAGACCTCACCTGTTTTCTCCCTTCTGGACTATGTTTAATCCACATCTTTCTGAAAATATGGTACCCCAAACCAGACACAATACACCAGGTTATGCCTTACCAGCTCTTACCACAATGGACAAATCACTTTCCATGACTTGTATAGACAGCTCCTACCAATACATCCTGGTATTCTATTGGCCTCTCTTGCTGTAATAGGTTACAGTTGACTTACATGTCACTGTGGTCCTCTGTGACCCCCAGTTCCTTTTCTATTGTATGGCAGTCTAGCAAGTTGTTTTCTAATTTGTATTTCTGCATTTGATAATCCCATTTTAAGTGCACTACTTTGTACTTGTGTAAGCAGGCTGGTTAACTCTGCTATTAGTCCTTCAGACAGTTCAGTTCCCATGAAACAAACCTTAGTCTCTAACAACACAAACAGAAAAAAACAAAATTCTCTGTTCTCTCTGGACATGACAAGAGCCATATTTTGCTTTGGTTTTTCCCCAGCACAGTAGCCTAGCTTCTCATCTTTGCAAACTGTTCCCTCACTTTCTTTCTGCTTTCTCCTCTGGGGTTTTAATCTCCCAATGAAACACTCCCTCATTAGCAGAATGTCCCATACCTGAACACCTTAACAGGGCTGGCTGCCCCTTCTTAAATGGACAGACCACCATGTTACAACTTGTTTTAACTGAAGCTTATCCTGATTCTTTTAAATTATTTTTCAATGTTAGAGGTCATTTTGAATCCTTATCCCATCCTCCAAAGTATTGGCTGCATCAGGGTTGTCAGAGATAGAGCCCAAATACTGGATGTGGTCCATGGAGCCCCCTTGTTTGGCCCCTAGTAATGCCCTGGGTTTGAGCTGACCCACATGTTACCAGAATGGCTCTGTGTGCAGGACCCAGGATGTGCATCACACACAGCTCCTGCTCTAAGATCCACGCTACATGGGATGCCCTGTCTGGGATCCCAGACTGGCTGAAACAGGCACCACATGCACTGTAGGTCTCAGACTGACTGGAGTGGGTCAGCGTGCAGTGCATGTCCTAGACTGGGTGGGGGGAAAGAGGCACCATGTGTGATACAAGTCTGAGAGTGTGCACTGTTGCCTTGGATCTGGCATAGGGGATGGAGGTGGAGGGGGATCAGAGGGGCCCATGGGCCTGATCTGGCCTATGGACTTATCAGGTTCCATTCATCCAGCCTGCAAGACCAGATGATTTTGCCAACACTGAGCTATATAACCCAGCCTGCTGTCATTTGCAAATTGAGTAAGTATGCATTCAGCCCCATCCTCCAAGTCATTAATGAAGATATTTAATAATATTAGACCCAGTACAGATCCCCAGGGGAGCCCCATTTGATTCCTCCTCCCAATTTGACATTGAACTATTGATGACTATTCCATGCACAATGATACAACTAGTTATGCTTCAACCTTCCAGTAGATTCATGCACACTATATCCTTAGCTCGTTT
Organism: Crocodylus porosus; assembly: GCF_001723895.1. Taxonomy (NCBI): domain Eukaryota; kingdom Metazoa; phylum Chordata; order Crocodylia; family Crocodylidae; genus Crocodylus; species Crocodylus porosus. Next base: position 60,954,745 of record NW_017728950.1, on the reverse strand, counting down.
TTGAGAAAGTTCATGGGAGACAGTAAAGCAATTTTGCTAAAATTGAGGTATATCACATCTACTGCTCTCCCTGATTCATAAAGCCTGTCACCTCATCATATAAGCATATCAGAATGGTTAGGCATGCTTTATTCTGGAAAAATCCTTGGTGGCTGTTTTTATTACCTTGTTATATTCTGGGTGCTTAGAAAAGGATTCTTTGATGCTCCAGGTAAGGTTTTTTGGAGGATATCTTTTATTGGAACAACTGTAGTTGGGAGAGGTGTTAGATAGGGCTGTGCAGAATGGCATCGTTCCGTTTCACCTTGAGTTTTGACGGTTCGAGGGAACAATGTTCTGTTTCAAATTTCATTTTGATTCAAAACAGCTGTTCCATTCTGTTCTGTTGAAACAGAAAGGCTGCTTCGAAGCTGTTTCAATGTTTCGCTGGGGGCAGGAAGTCAGCCCAGCTGGGCTGACTTCCCATCCCCCATGCTAGATCACTCCGGGGGTGGGAGTCAGTCCAGTTGGCGCAATCTAGATGAGATGAATTCATCCCTGCTGAAAATATCTAGATTGGTTGTATAATTTCTCATTTTCCCATGGTAGATGCACAATGGCTACTCTCTCTTCTCTGCCACACTAAAAGGCTGCCCTCATCTGGCATAGCCAGTGCATTCTTGTCAATAGCTGAATCTAGTCTCTCCCTTGACTGTACAGAAGGGCATCCAGTGGCAATTGGTGTGGAAAGACATCCCTCATGGACTGGAGAAACAGCAGTATTTGGAAGGGTCTTGCAAGCACTTATTCAGAGCAGTCTTCTTACATGGGTCTGAAATACACCTGGTCACATCTCAGCTGCTCATCCCAGCAAGCCCATTTTCCCACCACATTCCTAACAGCTTTTCCTCTCCTCTCTCTTCAGGTCTCTCTCAGCTCCCCATCCTAGTTGGTTGTGCCTTTCTCCATTCTAGTCTCTCTAGCTCATTTAAAAAACTAGTTTACAAAAGGAATTTACATTACTAGTGGGCTCCTGTCTTGGGAATCTGGGTATACTACACTCACAGATCACTACAGTGGGAGCTGGGTGAGTAGCAGGCAGATGGGTAGTCAGGAAATGGTTTTGATGGAACTACTGACTGCTTTCCTAGACCCCACCAGGGTGAAGATTTATCAGCTTTCCTTCCCCATCTTGGTTCTTTTAAACTCTTCCCCTCTCTTTCTGGTACCCCTGAGACTCTTTATTCAGCCCTATTCCCTATTGGCCAGAAGCAGGAGGCCATGCCAAGGAGCATTCTCTTGGATTCATGGGCTCTGAAGTTCCAGCAGGAGTGCTGAGGCAGGATTTACAACAATATGCATCATCTGTCTCCTAGGTGTACTCCTTCAGAACTTAGTGACAAGTTTACAAAGCTCCAAATGCATAAGGGGTAAATTTGGATCTAATGCAGAGCCTGACAGGTAATGCTGCTTATGATCAAACTACCCTTACTCCAACATTTCTAGGTTTTCAGTTTTCATTGTTGTCATTCATCTCCAAGACCATTGTATCTTTTAGGAAGTATTTTAAGCCTAAAAAAATAGAATTCAAAATGATAGACAAGTCAATGTTAAATACACTGGTGTGGGGACGTGAGTTATACTTTTGTGATATGATGCACCACAAAGTATGACAAAACATGACTAGAAAAATGCAGTATCTAAGCAAGGAGTTATGTTTCCATTTCATTATCAAATCCTGCTTTTCAGGGACCTGAAGTCTGCAGCTCAGCCATAAAAATTCACTCAAGGTTGAACTTGGCACTCCAGGAACAGCTCATCCCAGGACTGAGTATTTTCAAAGGAAAACAAAAAACAATCTTTGAAACCATATCTTCAGGTAAATCTCATGCAGGAAACATACTTCAGCATTCAGTATTAAATAGTGAGGGACCAAACTAAAAACACAAAGGCAAAATACCCTAAATTTTGCATAGGGAAGCTTGATAGTCTGCATCCAGACTGAATTAGAGTCTCCTGGCTGACACTTGCTGATTGACATTTTCAAATTTGGGTGCCTGAAGTTAACTACCTAAATTGGCTCTTAAGCATCTTTTCAGAAGGAACCAGGATACATCTTCAGACACACTTATGACTGGTATAGGAGATTAGCATTATACCTCAATGAAACAAACAAAAATGTGCTACTTTACTTGGATTTCAACTTTTAGTGTTACCGATAGATTACTTTGCACAGAAGATTTGCAAAAAATAACCACAAGCCTTCTGTCATCAGTGTAACTCATATGCACTAGTTGCGACTTCCCCTCGTAAGTTGGTAGCATTGCATTGACTATGAAATGTAGCTATTTTATAATGCAAATAGAAAGGCTTCATGGTGAAACCACTCACAGCTGTTCCTTGTCAAACTACTTATTGTTTCATTTTTTCCCCTGAAAAAAGATTTTATTTTTTTTAGCTATCTCCAGTTTGTGTTGGAGCTCAAACCAATTTGATTTTCACATAGTTATCTGCTACTGAATGGCTGTATCTACATGAGACGCTGACTGCTCAGTAGCCCGTGACTACTGTGCAGTAGCACTGTGCAGCAGCAAGCATGATGCGGCGCTAATATGCAGTACTCGTGAGCAGCTGTGCAGTCAGCGTCATGTAATAACTGCTCATAGGGGTGACTGTGCAATAACTCCGGTTACTGTGCAGTCATTTAGTACTTCCTTATACAAGTATTAAATGACTTCACAGTAACAACTGTGGCCACTGAGACCAAAGTCATCTGTCTTTACTTCAACCTCATATGTACCATCAAATGACCTCCAAGAACTTCTCAAACACACTACATTATATCTCAGTATAATCAAGGAGTACATTTCCTCTATAATTTATTACATGCTGCACTGATCTAATTGACAAAGCAGAGTTGGACTTTGCATCTAGATTGACTTTTTGCAACCCTTACAAATTTGAAACATAATGTAGGTAATATGGGACAATGTCATATTTTAAATGCCTTGCCAGATGGCCACATGGACTAGGATATAATTTAGATGAGTTTTCTGTAACACTGCTCTGTGTGAGTGTTTTATAAGAAGCATCCCAAGTACATTATAAGTGGCTAAAGCAATTAGGAAACTTTCAGACAGATCAATATCTAGAGCTGTCACAAATTGCTTTTCCTTCCATTTAATGATCTCATAATTCTGTACAATAAATATAAAATTGCCACTTGTTTAGTCACAGGACAGACGGCAGATGACAGAACAAAGGTGCATATGCAAATGTATTCAAAATCCCTTTGGTCTGGAAAAGTGGTTGGAGATCTCATGTGAGTAGTCAGTTTCCAAGACCAGCCAAAATTAGAAGGTGCGCAGCCATGCAAGACTGGGAGAAAGATGGTATTTTTCTCTACCTTTAAAACAAATGATCTAGGATCCAATTTATTCTGCATTTTGGGCAGAGTTATATATCAGGTCTCATTTTATCTGCATTGATTTGTCCAGTCTTAACCTTATCTTTTATCAACAACATGCACATAATAATGAAAGGCCATTCTTTCTTTGGGAGAACATGCTGCCCTGTTTATCAGAAAAGAAGCGAGCAAGCTAGTGAACAGTGACTAAGCAAATGTTTAATTTTGAATTGTATTGGTATTTGCATCCTGATATCCAGGAAACACAAAGTTTCTGAAGCACCAATAGCAGCTCATTTTCCCATCTTAAGAGGAACACACAAGGGAAGATACCAAAATAGCCCAAATATCTTCCAGAAAGAGTTGGTCATATTCAACTTTTTGAACATAACTGTATAAGCAGGTAGAGTTCTCATCTTGCTCTGAGGAAAGCAGACACACTCTATCCACTCCAGACTTGTCTCCTTCCAAGACTTTGTCTCTATTGGGAATACAAAAACAATAGTAGTCTATAAATGTCAATTTAAACTTGCTTCCCTTTCCCAAAAGTTGGCTGTCCTTAGACTTGGTTTTGTGAGACCAATCTTCTTACAGTTCTCTCTGCTTCTGATGGACACTCCAGATTCTAGAGCAGAAATTCCAACCATAGCACCCTGGGGTGCCATAAGACCCCTTTAAGGGTGCTATGGAGTTCCACTTAAAATGAGCATAATTAGATCTGCAATTCGGTATTTTGACAGACAAGATGCATCCAAATTCAACTAGGAATCTATAGTGTCAAAAACATTCTGGTCTGTTTTGATCTTTTTGAGTTTTTTGAAGCAGAAGAATCTATTATTTCTCTGTAGTCAAAAAACAAGTAAAAGCCAAGAGTTAGCATTTTTGAAGTGTGCCTAATGAGGGTAGGCTTCTGCTTAAGAAATTGAGACCCAGTGTCCTAGAATAATGGACATAATAGCCAGCATACCTTCAGAATGATTAATCCAAAATACCTCTGCATTTTTCATGGAGGATTAAAGCACTGGGACATCAGGATGAAACAAGAGAACAGAGAAGACCATTTTTATCACTATGGGAACTGGGAGCATGATCCATTGGAGAGGGCAGTGGATAGGGAGTATGGAAACCTAGTTCTGTTACTGACCTGCTGTATAATCTTGGGCAAATTATTCCACCTCTGTAATAGGGATGTGCAAAATGGGCCATATTTGATTCGGATTCAGATTTGGCTTGAATCAGGGACAGTGATTTGATTCGTTGATTTGGATCACTGTCCCTCATTTGATTCAGCTGAATCCAAATCTGAAGATTCAATGATGATTTGGAGAACCAGTGATTCAGACATAGACACAGCTTTAAATGTTTTTCTACATACCTCAAGGTACCAGGTGCGGCTCATGAATGCTGCAATGCTGGGACAGATGGAGCATCTCACAGGAGCGTGGAGGGGCCTCCTGCAGGCTCGGCAGTGGACCTAGAAGTGGATCGGAAGTACTTCTGGTCCACTTCCAGGTCTGCCAGGGAGTGCCCCTTCCCCATACCCTCCCAGCTCAGTGATTGCCAGAGGGGGACCCTGGGTGCCCTCCAAGACCAAGGAGACAACCAATTGCCAAGCCAGGGGGTCCCCCTGTGTGGCTCCCCGGCAGACCTGGAAGTGGACTGGAAGTGCTTCTGGTCCACTTCTGGGTCTGCTGCTGAGTGCACTGGGGAGCCCCCCCATGCTCCTGTGGGACACTCCATGCATCCCAGCATTGCAGTATTGATGAGCTGCCTACTACCTAGAGGTATGTAGAAAAAACATTTAAAGCTGTGTCTATGTCCAAATTGCCAAATATTTCTGTATCTCTCCAAATCAATTCAGAAGGTTCTAACTCCCTGTGCCTCTCTTTCCTCTTCCCTATTTGTCTTGTACTGTCTTTTAGATTCTAAGATCATCAGGACAGAGACTTATTTACTATGTGTTTGTGCTGTGCTTAGTCTGGCAAAGCTCTAGTTTCAGCTAGAGCTTGTGTATGCCATTGAACTAGAAATGATGTAATATCTGCCATCATCTTGCAGGTTGATTTAATATCTTAAATTAGATATTTAAGATAGGATTTCCTTCATGGTCCCTAAGGAAAGTGCTTGTAACAATGCATGTGCAGGTGGGATCTGAGCAAGGTAACTATAGCACATATCTGTGCAGATGAAAAACATCTGAAGAAGACCTTGTCCACCACAGAGGTGCAATCTGAGACAGTACTGTGTGTGTTCTGATTTAGAATAACATTTCCTCCCTATGCAGGTCTCTATGAAAATGCGAACAGGTGTTAGAAAGCTAGTGTTACATTTTTGACAAAACATATTTAAACAACATGCCCAGGCTTGTCACAGTTCAGTGAAGACAGAATGAGCGATAATAAAATAAAAATAAAATGTTAGTTCCTATTGAAGGCATTTTGCAGTTCATATGGATTTTTTTAAATTTTGTTTTCTTATTCTATTTTGCTCCCCCCTACCCCTCTCCTCCCCCCCACCCCTGGATAATATAACATAATAACATATTAGGAACTTTTCTCAAAAATAAAGCAAATTTAATATTCATAGTCCAATACACCACATTCCTCCACATACCAAAGGGAATTAGAGCCTAAGCTTAGAGTAGGACCTCAAAAATCCCCGTTAAGTATTGAAAGCAATATTACTCTGTCAGAAGATGTGCATTCTTGTTGAAAAAAACAAATCTGCAGACATGCAACTGCTAATGAAAAAAGGCATGAGGCAATAATAACCCCTGGAGTAGATTTGACTGTTTTAAAGCCAAATCATGGTATATAATACGTGACTGTACAGGCAAGTCACAGAGTATAAGGTACTTCCTCACTCCCCTGCATTGACTACTAGCTTTGCAGGTAGTGGCATGGGAGTGGAAAGTCTCCACTAAACTAGATCTCACCCTGCCACACAAATAAGTTTATTTATTTATTCATTAGATTTCTATGCTGCCCTTCCCAGAAAAAGCTTAATAAAAGGCAGAAAACCTTATTAGAACAGAATACAACATTAAAATAAGAGTGTATAAAAAACAAACTTCCTCCCCCTAAGCTATCCAAAAGTTTAAAAGCAGGCCACCCCACTCAACCCCCCTGCGCTCCCCAGCTTCTGAGCTAAGACAGTGCCTCCTACTTAGGGTGACCATCATAGAGGACATTCCAGTTTTCTGCTACTCTGTCCTCTATTGATATGAAACCCAACGCCTTTATGTCCTCTATTTTTCTCTTTAAGAGACATAAAGGCGTTGGGTTTCATATCAACAGAAGACAGAGGACAGAGCAGTAGAAAACCGGAATGTCCTCTGTGATGGCCACCCTAAGTGGGAGGCACTCTTGTAAGTCAGAAGCTGGAGAGCGCAGGGAGGTTGAATGGGGTGGCCTGCTTTTGAATTTTTGGATAGTTCAGGTGGAGAAAGTTTGTTTTTCTCTCGTCAAGAGAGGACATAAAGGCATCAGGTTTTGTATCAACAGAGAACAAAGGACAACTGGACTGTCCTGTAGGATGGCCACCCTACTCCCACTGCCCAACCAAAACTTGCTTCCCGATCCTGGTTCACTATGCTCATAAAAGAGAACAAAACCTTTTCTCCTTATATTTTTTCCCACTCCAACATAGTCCCACCACATTGCTTCACATGCAGGGAAGGTCCACCCCTTCACCCCCCGCCCCCATTCCCTTAATGTTCCTCCTAAGCTTATACCTCCCTCTTTCACATGGAGGTGGGGTAGAGTGTCCCACTCCACCTACTCCCTTGCCTCAGACAGAATCTTCTCGCCTCTCAAACCAGTACCTTCTTTTCTCAAGGTGGACCATGGCTGTCCCCAAAACTCCCCTTCCTCTAACAGTATTCAGTGTTGTTTCTTGGTGGCAGTGGGGAAGGAGCAAAGCTTTGGCTGCATCCCCCAACTTCCCAATGCACCATAGCTGTGCTGAGGTACCAAGAAACTCAGACTATTCCAAAGATAGGACAGGTGCAGTGTGTTGTCCTCCCCTCCTCCTAGAAGCACCTGTTATGAACTGGGAGGGTAACTGTAGCTCTGAGTCACTGTCTTTCCCAGGCCACTACTGGGACAAAACAAGAATCCACCACCCCATATATAGGGTTTAGGGAAAGCCAAAATTTAACCAATACAGAGTTTTTTGTTTCCCCCTTTCAAGAGGATTGAGCTCTCAGAACCATTCATTGTCACAGAAAAGATGCCAGAGCGAAACTCTATGGAATACATACATGGATTGCAGATTTTGTCACACTGCTCTGCCAGCATGAGAACCATGAGCCTGAAAGAAACAGATGGTTTAATTCCTCTTATCCTTTCAATACCTGAACATTATACTGATGCAAAAATAGCCACTGCTGCAGTGGTGGCTGACTATGGCTGACCACTGCTGCCCTGTATACCATGACTGCTCCGGATGTGGAGCTGCCCTGCTACGCCTCTGGTGACAGTCCATGGCAACACGTGTTTGGTAGGAACAAAATGGAGGCTACCAACTGTGTTGACTGAAAAGCGACTGCAGAGCAGTGAATGCAGCATACTTCTACCCTGGTCTGTATTAGACTGGGAGACAACGATGAAGATGAAAGGTTTCATGTCCTGTATGAAGGTTTAGATGATTTGTGTAACTACAAGAAGTTAAAAAGAGATTTTTGTTTCATCACACGTCCCCATTTTCTTTTACATTTCCTGGAACAAGACTTGGGATTGATACATCACAAGCAGTCAAAATGACAGCAATGTTACAGCCGTCAAATGAATGCGCTAAACATAGCAATCACTTGGGACCATGGCGCATTCAGCCCTTTGTGATGCATCAGTCTCAAATAATGCAATATAATGTAATCAGTTAAAAGACACACAGACCCTACTCATTTTTCTGCTAGCTCATAGTCCAATTATATTTTGAAACCATTTTTTATTATATTACCCAAGCCTTCAGAAAACAAAGCCATTCAGGGACAGATTCTCTGAATGCAGATGTCAATCAAGAGTAAACTTCTCAACTTCAGTGAAGTTACTTTGAATATACACTAGAGAGAATTTAGCCCTTGAAATGTGCCATTGGTGGGAGCAGTAAAAAGAATATTGTTTTTAGGGTATCCAAAAGAGCAAACTTTAAAGAGACTGGATCTGGCTGGATCTGAAAATAAAACTAAAGAGACTGGAAGCCATGGCTGGATCTGAAAATAAAACCTCTTCAGAATACTAAAAAAATAGTAAGTTAATCTACTGAAAGTATGACTGAAGTCTGTCTGGAAGAAATTTCTGTGTGAAATGCAGGTCTGCATTTTCCTAAGTCTCCTTAAGAGCCAAGCAGATAGCAAGGGTTCAGCAGAAACACCAGAGAAATGGTATGGTCGGGCTTGAACAGACTGAATGACAGAGAATCTAATCTCCAACATTTTGGAGCTTACTCCCACACCAAAAATATTACTCAAGTAGCTGTAAAAATAGTGAAAACAAGTGTAAACCATAAATTGCAGCAAACTTTTCACCTCAATAACTTCATGCATGTGTGAGTTTATACAAATTGTGTATTAGCAGTGGGTAAAAAGTATTTCATGCAGAGTTTCCTAACTTTTCCATGAGGGATTTAGCACTTCTTTACATTTAGATCTTTCATAGCATTTGGGGGAGATTAAATATTACCATGTGAAAAATCAAATACACCAATTTGTAGCTGGGAGCATTGAAAAAAGAAGGAAGGAAGGGACAGTCATCTACCCGATAAGCCAGATATTAAACTCAGGTCTGGAAACAGTCACCCTTCTATTTTCATCAGGTCTATTTCTATCTCTGCAGCTGAATACTGCTTTGAATTCATTTGAGAACAGAACTTAGCCAACTGTCTTACTACATAAAATCTGACTCCAGCCTTGGATGAATGTCTGCCTATTCAAGTCAATTTCTTCCTAATTATCTACGGCAAAAAACCTTGAAAAGGATAGTGCTTTAATCATTTGTTCTTTACTCTAATTGAAACTTTTTTTGTGAGTGGAGAGAGAACAGGTGCCTAATTAGCCTGCATGATAATTCTCACCACAGATATAATTAAACAAGAAGATCAATGAAAACCTTGTCTCCCTGGGTTACTGCCAGGTTTTTTTTATATACATATAAATAAATCCTTTACCTAGGGAGTATATAGTAATGTTATCCAATACAAGAGGTTTGGTCAGATTTGCAATGGCCATATTGCTTATGAAAAGAGCTGGACTTGAAAGAGGTCAATTATTTTTAGAAAGAATATTTGTTTCTCTTTTTTTAAAACCAAAAACTAACTTTATGCAAAAACTCTTTTTTTTGCAAACTCTCCTGGGGTCTTTTTCGAGGAATGTTTCATTATACATATATCAAATCTTGTCAAAACTGTGTTCATAAAGGTTAGGGAAAGTTTGGTTTACACACAGAAAACCTCATAGCTGGCAGAGTCATGAACAAGACAGGGATTGTCCCAAATGCCATCTAATAAGTTCTTTATCCCACCTCACACCCTATATGGTACAAAAAATGTTATTGCATTTCTCCACATATATTTCTGTCTGTAAAAATTGTCTGCGTCTGTTAACACAAGCACAACCGTGCACAGCTCAGAGAACCAGAACTTTCCCTAAAAGTGATGTAAGATAGCTTTTCTGTACCTAAAATATCACAGCCGATGTCTTCTAGAGATAAAGAAAATGGGAATCTTGGGATAAGTTCTTGTTTTCTGGCTCTGCACATTTATGCCTTTAAAACCACTTTTTATTGGGAGAAAAGTTCTTTGCTAGCCAAAGCCCAAATTTTGCCCACCTTGAGAAGGAGTAAGTTAGACAGGAAGG
>NW_017728950.1:60933268-60942997 GCF_001723895.1 Crocodylus porosus | reverse complement strand
AATACTAGAGAAGTGCTTATGACATCCTCATTCATGGCAAATGAGTTCATCATGATTAATGTTGTTATAATAAAAAATCAATGGAATCTATGATGATTAGGCCATTAATTTAAAGAGTCCTCAAGTAAAAACCCAGCTGATTCACTGATATGATGCTGTGTGACATCATTTGTTAAAATCCTTTAATCTCTAGAAGGGTGTCCACAGAAATTGACTGCAGCTCTTTTTAGTTTAAAAGTTATTATTTAATGAATAAGAGAGAACATAATGGTATATATCAGTTCCAACACTTCATCATTCCTGAAAGAACTTTCTACTATAAAGAAGTATGGAGATAAAATGTAATGCAGGTGCATTTAACTTTCTTAAATGCCTCACAAAATAATTCATGTTAACAACTGCTAATATCTCCATACTTAGCATTACTAAGACAGTTTCAAGGAGTGTAGAAGACAAATTTAGCATACTGTTGAATACTGGAAACACCATGTATTTGATGCAAAGAAGTTAGTGATACTGAGTATGCAAGAGATACAAAAAGAAACATACCTGGATGTTAGGAATAATACTTTCCAAAGCTGCTGGATTTGATTCTCCACTGCTTTGTATCCTGGGCAGTAATTTACACATGTTTTAAATGAGTGTAAAAGACTATTATAAAAGACAGAATGGCTACTCGCTTTACAAAGGTGTATACGTCTCCACAAGGCATAGAGCAGTAGAGAATTGGGTTGATTATTATTTAGATGCCTAACTTTAGGTAGTGCAGGTAGGAACATCTGTTATAGAACACTGTAAGATCCCTTTTTCAGTTGCTTATAGTTTTACTAAGCTTTAATACTTGTGGCTGAAATTTCCTATGGTAGGTCTCCCTCAGGTTGACGGTCTTTGGAAAATTTCAACCAAAATTGTTCATCAGTTTCCAAGAATTGAGATCAAAATGTTATACCCATGTTAAAGGTAATCTGACTCTTTTTTTTTTTGAGAAATACTAGCACCTTTCTGCTTTGGTGCAAGAGCTTGAAATGTGGTAACAGGGTCATGAAAATACCAGGGAGATGCCTTTTTTTTTCCCCCTTTGCCCTGTGAAACAGTCCACATTTGACTGAGCTATAAGCTTCTGAAGAATCACTGGTCATGTGGCCTTAAAGGCTTGTTGAAGGGTATCTGTTAAATTCCCTGACCTCAGAGTTCTTTCAAATAACTAACTTGTGTAAATGCCATCCCTGCAAAGCAAGTGAGCTGCTCTATCCTGGACAGGCAGGGGTGAACTGGCTTTTCCCTGCAGTTGCTACTTCCAGGTGGTGCTGTGCTGCATTAAACTGTCTTGTGACCTCAGTGCTGCCACCCAGGTAGAAGAAGCCTATTCAAATACAGAGGAATCAGGAATGCAGGTGAAGGGTTGGGGAAGGCTATTAAATGCAGAAACCCTGAGGGTGTGAACTGAGGAAGTTCTTTCCCCCCGCTCTATCTGTCTATCTTGGAAAGTCAGGAGCAGAGGGATTGGGCTAGGGGGGATAGAAGTCTGTGCAGAAGGAAATGGCAGCAGGGGACAGGAGCCGTACCCTTTAGACAGCATTCCTCTCCAGAACCTTCATTCCTGAATCTCAACATTCATTTGCCGTCTAGAAATAGCTGTGAAACCCCTTGGCAATGTCTGCAACACTCGCCCCCTCCAGCAGCCTGTCCATGTAGAACAGTGGTCTCCAACATTTTTTTGGTGAAGATCACTTTTTGGAAGTAATGGGCACCCCAAGATCTATCGCACCCTCCCCCCTGCTCCACCCCCTGCCCCTCCCTGCCCCCCGTCCCATGCAACCCCAGACTGCAGGGTGTCCCAGACCTGGCTCAGCACAGTGGTGGCACAGAAGTAGGATTGGGCCCCGGCCTGGCTGGGTCTGGGAAGATCTGGTTATCCAGGGGCACATGGGGGAGCACAGCCTGGCGGGGACCCTGGGAGCACATGCCCCCCCACCTGTGCTTGGGATGAGGCAGCTGCTGCTGCGGGCTGCTTGCTGTGCCCAGAGCACAGGTGGGGGAGGGGAGTGGACCCCTGGGGCCTCTGCTGGGCTGTGCCCAGTGGTGGAAGCCCCCCCCACATGTACCCCTGGATGACCAGATATTCCCAGACCTGGCTGAGCCAGGGCTCCCCCCATATGAGTCCCCACTGCTTAGCTGAGCCATGTCCAAACATGGCCAGCTTGCAGTGGGACTTGAGGTGCAGTGACAGCTGCCTCTCCCTCCACAGAGATGGGGGGAGGTCCCCCACACTCTGGAGGGGCCCCCCAGGCTCCAATCTTCCTACCACCTGGCTGGGCTGGGGCCCCACTTACCTTTCCCTGCTCCTGGTGGGGCTGCATGGTTAGTCACTAACCATGGGGGTCTCGATTGGGCCCCCATCTCTTCCCTCCCCAGCAGATTGACCTGCTGAGGCTCAGGGGAGGGGAGCGGGTGTGCACGTGGACATGCACCCAGCTTTTCCCCAGCCCAGGATTGACCAAAAGAGGCTCCAGGATCGACCTGTCGGTCAGAATCGACGGGTTGGTGACCACTGAAGATATCAACCTTCCACTACTGCTAGTTAGTTTGTTAAATCGAGTGATAGAAGACAGTGCTGTAGGTCTAAATTGTCCAGTGTTGTTCATGAGCTGGGTAGAGGAACATCATGGAGTCTCATGATAAAACATTTTTTCCCCTTCAATTAAGAACTTGTTTAAAAAAACAACCAAACCAAATGAAACTGGGAAAGGCTGTGTTTAAGGTTGTGAAGTCAAGCATTCAGTAGCTAAGAAATGCAGAGCTGAGGTGTTGCAGGTCACCTTATTTGACCTTGTGTCTGTAGGTGCTGTGAGATAATCTTTAATGATTGCACACCGTTTTTTTTCACAGGACCCCTGCCTCAGTCACCATCCATGATGGATCTCTGAACGGATACCTGGTCAGTATCTCTTTTAAGGTTACTTGAATTCTGACATTTCCTATTTTCTGTGTAACTGACTTCGCAGATATTAATACTTTTTATATGTAGATCTTTCTGTGTAAAAGAACTGGCATCACTTTCAAGGGTTTTTGGTGGGTTTTTATCTCATTGAAGCCAATGAATGCTTAGTGTCTGTCCAGAGCCACAATGTTTGAAATAAGTGAAATGACTTTGAAACACTTCAAAAGGTGAGTATATGGGGATACCTGCCCACTAAGTGCTTTGAAGCCTGACTGAGTGTACTTGGAGGGAGCAGGTACCGTCTTGTACCATGTCATTCTGGCATGTCCCATCTCGTGCAGGTATGATAGGCTGGTCCTCCATAACGCAGTACTCTTTCTTTTTTTCCTGTCCTGGGTTCACAGCCATACCCCAGAGAAGAGTGCAGAGGGATGGTGGGGCAGTGGCAGCAGCAGCCACCAGGAAGGAGTGCTCATTGATTGTATCCTCTGCTCTTCCCTCCACTGGGGAGAGTTATCAGTAGTGTAACTAAGGGTGGGCAAGAGGGGCACCCATCTTGGGCTCCAAGGTAGAAGGGGCACTGGAATTGCACCCCAATCACTATAGTGTCTGTGCCCCCACAGCATTGCCATGCTGTGAACTTCAAAACAGTTCCCAGCTGCTGCTGCTTTAAAAGCAACAGCCTGTTTGGACAGAGCATACCTGGCAGCAGCAGCAGCTAGCAGGGACTGTGTAGGAGTCCCACTATGGGTAATCTGCTGCTGCCCTGCCTTCTGGTCTCAGAGCCCTTGTGGCCCCCCGCCCCCACCTCCTGCTCTTGGAGCTGTGTGCCACCCCCTCAATGAACAACCCTCCATCACATTCCTGGCAGGACAGCATTGCCTCCATATACTGGCGCAGCAATCTTTGTGAAGCACTTCAGCCAGGTGTGCCACAGTATGCACATCTGTCCATGAACGAAATGCTCCATTTATCTATCAGTTTATTAATTTTAATATTTCAAGCTCTGTTACACTTTGAAACAATTCAGATGTTACCTCTGTCTGCCCCTTAGGTCTAATCCTTCAAGATACCAAGTACCTTCAGTGCTAATGTTTTTCTCAGAAAAGGTGATTAGCGCTCTGTTTGCACAAGATCAAAGATCATACATGGGTAATGTAAAGAGAAACTATTTAAGGCTTAATGTAATACACATGCAAGAATCATGCTTAGTGTGGATGCTTGTGTATTTGATGTGTAACCCTTGTACTTTTACTGGTACGGCATCTTACTGGGTCAAGCTAACTCTATCACTTGGTCTAGTTAGGATTGGCAAGCTGGTCAATTGACCAGTCAAATATTGTTAAATATTGACTGGTCAATTGACTGCATATTTTTGATCAGTCAAAGATTATAGCAATTTTACAAAAAATCCCTACTTTTAAATATATTTCTTGACAGAAATATGATTTTTAATTGTTTTTTGACACAGTGAAAAATGTGTGCTTTTTCTGTATATTATTTGGGACTATTGGCTTTTTTTTAATTTTTTTTTTTTTTTTTTTTACAATTTTTGACCAACATTTGACCAGTCTATTGACCAAACTTTATTTGGCTGGTCAAATACCATACCCTCACTCTAACATAGACTCTACCATCACCAGTAAAATGTGAGACTTCAGTATATACAAAGTCCATTTCCCCACAAGTATTTTCCTTGTCTCGGTTAATTCCTCCTGCTGCAGAGTGGCCTCTTTGTTAGAGCCGACTCCTCAGGATGCCTTATTGATGCTGGCCTACTTAAATACAGCAATCAAGCAAGGGTAGCCTTTACAAGGCTGTTCTGCAAGTGGTTGCTTATGTTGTGTCTGTCTTCTTCTTCCAGCTGATAAGTGCCTTCTTCATACACTTGAGAAAATGGCACTTCTTATGCATTGTTTCATTGTATTATAGTGTTAATGAAAAAGGAAAAGAGCATTGTGGGGGTTAATTTTCTCTTCCATCACCCACCAGGCTGCACCTTATCAGGCTGGTTCCCCTGCTTGATGATGTGGAGACTGAGGGAATGTGAGCTAGTGATTCTAATACCCAGGACAGATGCCCTTTTCTTAAGTAAAACGTACAAGTTAGAATTGGGCAGCATAATACATGCTGAATGAGACCTACCTTATATACTACTGCAGGAATACATGGGAAATGCATACCTATTATTAATTCAGTGCAATGTGCTCTGTGCTGTATGTTACATAGACAAGAGGCAACATAGGAATGAATAATCAAAGTAGAAACATCACCAGAAGAAAAGACCCTACTTGACCTTTTGGGTTCTGATTGGAGGGTCAGAAGGCTTTGCAACATCTATGAGCAAATATTGTAGAGATTTCCCACCAGGCTCTTTTAGTCTGAAATGTGTCCCATTCCCCATGTCTGAAAAACAGGAAACAGAAAACTTCTACAAGCTTTCAGTTAGGGAACAGGCAAACTCGAAGTTGCCCTGAGATGTGTAAAACTAGTAGGAAAAGAGAGCATCTATACCAGGGGCGGGCAATTATTTCGGACGGAGGGCCACTTACTGAGTTTTGGCAAGCCATCGAGGGCCTCATGACAGGTAGCCAGGGTCAGATTAATATTTATTTTCTAAATTTTTTATGTGCTCCGCGGGCTGGATAGAATGGCATTTTGCCTGCCCCTGGTCTGTGTGGCTTTCTAACCTAGTCTTATGTATAGTACAACAGGAGGAACTTTCCATTGCCTACAGCTCCTCCCAAAATGGGGCTCAAGTCAACAAAAATAAAAACACCCAGCAAAAAGGATAATGGTTTTAGTGTTCTCTCTTGAGAATTGCATTGTTTTTTTTTGGGGGGGTGGGGGGTGGAAAACAGCTACCCTGTACCTTCCCAAAGCAATTCCCCCCACGCATTGCACCCATAGACAGGATCAAAAGGTAGCTATGGCAAGTCCACAAGGCTGCTAGTTTTCCCTTCTGCCTTTCCCAGGCCAGGCTGTATTCACACAATTGAGCCTGGAAGGGAAAAGGGGAAGAAAAGGGAGAGTGAGGTGAGGGAGAAGTGTTATTTATTGGTTTGGCCAGAAACAGCCTGTTTTGTAGTCCTTTGGGTTGAGTTGGCCGCCTTAGTATTTCGTTGGAATATCTACTAATAGACAGTAGCCTATCTGACTTGTCTAACTGCAGTTTTCTGTAAATATTTGCTTGTAATAAAAGGGTTTCATGCAAATCAGTATGACATCAACATTAAGGATGTTGTAGGTAGTTCTGTATGCAAGAAAAAATTTTGGTTTAAGGTCAAGGTGCTTTATGAATACACATGTATTTGGATATCATTCCTAAAATCAAAGGGAACAGTGCTTGCATCTAGTTTCTACTGCTTGTTTTGATTATTGTTACTAGTAATTTCTCTGAGAAAAGGAACATGTGGAGAAGGGAATATGAAGGAATTAGTGTGTAGGTAACGTCTGCTTTGTGCATTGCACAGTCCTCAGAACTGATCATACTGCAATTCACTTGAGGTAGAGATTTTGGAATAATCTGTTTTTAATGTTGGTTTTTGCTTTTGTGTTTTTCCCCAAGCTGTCTTAGAAGCTGTGGGAATGATTCACTTTGACAAGAGCACACAAATTCTCTTGCTGTCTTTTATATTGATTTCTAATTGTATTGTAAGTTGAACCGATGGATTTGTGTACGAATTTTTCTCTTTTTCCTGGAGTAAATTCTACATGAGTTCTCTAGCCCCTATTTTAAAACGTGCAGCACAAGCAGAATACAGTTATTGGAAGATAATTTGAAGGTGCATGTGTGTCAGGGATCTTAAACATGCCCCAACAGACCTGATTGTGACTCTTTTTAGCCACAGCTGTGAGATGCACTAGTATATATTAAAGAGCCTACAAAAGCAAACTTTGTTGTTAAGAAAAATGTCTTTAGTTCTTTTTCTTCCAAAGAGAGGCTTGAAAACACAGTCTGATACAAATTAATTATGAAGACACAAGAATATGTAGCTGATTTCTGGGGAGGCTCAAATAACTTTGCATGCATGTTTGGAAGGTAACTGTTTGGTAGCTTGATCAACAAATCGAAGAGCCAGAATCCAGAAACTACTGAAAGTGAGAGTAAAAGAAACCTTCTGCTAGAGAGAGCTGCTGTATGCTGCCCCAGCCAACACATACACTGTGAGGTGTCTGCGCCTTCCTACCCCTCTCCCCCCACCCACCCATGGGCAGATCTAGGATTTTGAAATCCTAGATGGCATGATGAATCAATGCAACACATTTTTCTCCAGTTAAAGAGAAATTAGAAGATTTACTAATATGCTAGGGGCCAAGTGATATTTCTGTTTAAGATCAAAGCAAAGCTAAATCCAGCTATATTGGAATATTCACTAATTTGCTGTTACATACAAAGTTAAAAAAATGCAACAAGCTAGGCAACAGTACTTAAACAATATTGTTTCATTAGTCCTGTAGTCATAATAGTTAAATGTACTTTTTATTTAGATTCATAATCTAAAAACTAACCTTATTGTGCCTCCATTATTTCACCGTTATTCATTTTCACACTTGAGTTATTGTTCACTTGAGTTAAAATGACTGCACCTGAGATTTTAGCTACAGCATTACAAGGGGTGGATCCAGGATTTCCCAAACTGGGGGTGCAGGGACAATAATCAACACTGCAGGGGTGACTATACCCCTCTAATCCTAGCCTTCTCCACCCCACTAGTGCCCACTTCACCCCATTAAGTCCTTAAAGGAAGTGAAAATCCCATCCCCCCCTTCCCCTTTGTGCTCAGGGGACCATCCCTGCTCCTCCCTCACCTGCTGCTGATTTCCCCTCTGCCCTTGGGGTGGAGGGTGGAGCTCCAGAGCCCTTTCTGTTTACCCCAGTCAAGCTGCATGGGGGCTTGCTTGGTTGGGGATGGGGACTGGACAGTGGCAGCAGCGATCATCAAGGGGTCCCCCCTCCCTATGCCTGCTCCTGACTGCTCTCCCATTTTGCTGTGGCTGCTGTCTCCCTCCCTAGTTGAGCCCACACACTGTGCAGCCCAGCTGAGGCAGGCAAAAGCATCTTTGGAGCTTCTCCTGTCCCCAGGACAGTGGGAAAAGCAGCAGCAATGGATGGGAAAGGGGGAGGGGATGTATCTCTGAGCACCAAGGGGAGGGAGGGGAATTTTCACTTGCTTTAGGGGCTTAGGGTCCCCAGAGGCTCCTCTTGTGCTCTCCAATCCAAAAGTAGGGGTGCAGCCATTCAAGTCACTGTAGTCTTTCCTTCTACCTATTTGTGACAGCCTGCCTCTATTAGGTTGGAGGCTCCCTTAACTCCTGTAGTCAAGGGAGATCTACCAGTGTCCATAAGTTTTCCCAGATGACTACCCTTTGCACGTTTACTCTTCACTGAACCAATTCCCCCTTTGTTGGAGACTACAGAATAAATTGCAACCCACTGCTTAGGTTGGCAACCATAGGGCATACTCTGCTGTGGCGAGGAGGTGTGGAATAACGCAGTTGACAGAGGAAGGAAGAAATACACAATTCTTAGGTCTTTTTTGAGAGGAAGAGTACAGGTCTCCCTTGCTTTATATGGGTTCTGTATGTGTGAATTAGCTCTTACGTGATGACTCTTTTTATACCAAAAATTCATTATATGCAAGTTAAATTCACTCTTATGCTATTGGTGTGATGGAAGCCCACAGTCAGCTGCTTTGTGCGGTGCATTGTGGGAATGACACACACCAAAATGTAGTCTCCCGTGTGGATCTGAGCTCCTTGCTCGTTGTCCAAAACACGTGTTCCTGTAGTTGCCATCCCCATTATGGCGTCTATGTATCCCACTAACTTATCTCCTACCCCTCTCTGCTTTTGGTGAGTACCAAAATAGTCTTGTAGCAGTGGAAGAAATGAGTCTGGGGGTCAGTACAGTCAAGATTGTGGAACGTATCCCTATGTGTTACATGGTAAAGTGTGTTCCCTTCATGTGAATTCAAGTTATATGCCATTTTCCAGGAACGCATGTACAGCATAACGCGAGGGAAACCTGTATTTAAGTCAGGGTGTCATGTGAACCCTCACATTGAGCTATTGCAATTTCATGACACCACTGTTTAAATCTGGCACTAAATTATTACTTTCCTATTCACAGAGATGCCAGGACTGCACCCTCTGACCTCACTCATACTGGCTGTTTCACATGGGCTGATACCTGCCTGAGTAGACCTGGCTTCAGTGCAGCTCTGTCTGGGCAGATGCTTCTGCTTGCAATGAGCCCACAAATCAATGAGTCAGATGCAAAGAGCAGCTTTCAGGAAGGGCTTCAAAACTCTTCCCTCTGAAACTAAGGGAGTTCTTGCACTGAATTCAATGGGAACAGGTTCAGGCCTTAATTAGATTTCCCCCAACCACCACCCATTCATATGAGAACTCAAGTTGAAGGGTTTCATAGTTTCATAGTTTCTAGGATCAGAAGGGACCTGAGTCCCTAGATCATCTAGTCTGACCCCCTACCATGGCAGGAAAGAGTACTGGGGTCAAACAACCCCAGCTAGGTATTCATCTAACCTCCTCTTAAACAACCCCAGGGTAGGAGCCAGCACCACTTCTCTTGGAAGTTGGTTCCAGATCCTAGCCGCCCTGACCGAGAAGTAGCGCCTCCTGATATCTAACCTAAACCTACCTTCTGCCAGCTTGTGACCGCTATTCCTGGTCACTCCTGGCGGTGCTCAGGGGAACAGTGACTCCCCCAATGCCTGCTGATCCCCCCTGACTAGTTTATAACAGGCCACAAGATCCCCCCTGAG
>NW_017728950.1:60905504-60933257 GCF_001723895.1 Crocodylus porosus | reverse complement strand
TAATTGATGAGGATGTGTATTCCTCCTTTACGTAGAGTGCCAGACCCC
This sequence comes from Crocodylus porosus, assembly GCF_001723895.1. Classification (NCBI taxonomy): domain Eukaryota; kingdom Metazoa; phylum Chordata; order Crocodylia; family Crocodylidae; genus Crocodylus; species Crocodylus porosus. Next base: position 60,933,209 of record NW_017728950.1, on the reverse strand, counting down.
CACCTTTCTTCCCTGTCCTGTCTCTCCTATACAGCCTATAGCCCTTGTCTATAAGTTGGTTGGTATGCAGGGTGCCCTATAGGTAACAGGACGCTTCTGTAGGCCCTGTATGTGTATGTCCCCATCTAGTATGTGTACGTCCCCATCTAAAATATTCAAGAAATGCCAGAAGAGTTTTTAAATGCTTCTCTTGGCATTTAACACTGAAAACACAACAATAAGGAAATGATGCCTTATTAATGGAGATTTTTTAAGCTACTGCAAAAGGCAGCTGGCATCTAGTTCGCATTCATTATGTTACATTTTGATGCACCTTTAGGCCTCCTTCTACTGCTAGCCAAGTTTGTAAATTAACTTTATCAACAATCAGCACCCAACAATTATCCCTTTAAGGAATCAAACCTGTGACAGGGTAGCACAGGAGTTAGCATCACAATATCAATTGCCTTTGATTTGATGACTGAAATACTTTAAGCCATTGGAGAACAAGTCCACTGTAGTTCTGAATGCCTAACATGGCACACTTCAGTTAACACAGTAATTGGTGTTTTATTGATGAAAAACATTAGTTAAATCAATAAATGTTCTCCTGTACATTGATCACTGCATACCCGTTAAAAAATATTGATTGCCTTCAAAAAAGCAGTGCTATTGCAACAGGCTAATAAGCTGACTGAGATATTTTACTCACTAAAAGGTAGATTAGATGACTGTACATTTTTAGAGTAATGTAAGAAGCTAGAGTTGTTTTCAAATATTAATTTCCTTTATCACTTGTGTTCCTCTCTAATAGTTTATAACATGCATTTCTTAATCTCAGGACAGCAAAAATTTGTCTTAAAGTAAAATGTATCAAATATTTACCTCTTCCGCTGTAGACTTTAAATATTTGAGAGAGACTCTTTCCTTTTTGAATGCATATATGGAAGTGGATTTACCATTTACTACCATTATCCTGCTAAAACTAAACTTTCTCAACGTAGAAATTAGGCAATTCTTGAGAAGGTAACTTGGTCACGTATCTGTAAGAGGAAAACAACTACTGAAGGCAATTTTACCTAGCAATGGCCACAAAATCTAGAAACGTAATTTGTGCTCAGAGGCAAGATATGCCACACTTCTGGCAATTGTCACATTGTATCCCCCACAAAACCCTAGAGTTAAGCTGTATCTTATGATCCAACTGCAAAACCTCCTGAGAAAAAATCAAAATCTATCCTTTTTGCTACTGGCTTCTTGGGGACAGAAGCCCAGAGCCACATTACTTTATCGGGAGGGACCAGCCTCCCTTAAGCAGCCCCTCCTGTCCTCTGACAAACTGTGCAGACTGCTCTGTCCTTTGGGATGTCTGGCTCCAGGGGCAGATCCAGAGGAGGTGCAGTTGCTGGCCCCTTGTTGGTCCTTATGCTGGGTCACTGAAAAAGAGGATAGTGAAGGAGAACTCCCAAAACATGAACAAACTAAAGGACTTTGTCTAGACTTTGTCTAAAGCCTTCTGTCCAGCGTTAACTCCAATGGGTTGGGCACCTTGACATCAAACAGTTGATCTGATACTCTACCTAGTTTGGCAGTTTCATCTCCATTTTGGTCCTGAAATATCTAACTGCCCTTATACTCTACTGGTACAGCCAAACAACTAAGGAATGTGGGTCTCTTCTTCTCAAGATGGATGCAGAAGAAATAATTCCGTGTTTGTTCCTGGTCTCTCTTGAAAACATGGTATGTTGCATGTGGGTAAGGGGTGGGAGGGGGTTGCCTGCTGCTACTTCACTTGGTTGAGGATCCCAGCTTCCTGCCAGTTCACCCACTACTAAAGCCTTAGAGCTGTACTCCCTCCTCCATGAATGCACATACAGGGCCATTTGCCTTGGATGGGCCTAAAAACCCATCTAAAACTACAAAAGTGGTTTCTTCACTTATCGTAAAAGTTGCATGCTGAAACCTTGCCCTTGATTTAAGAGAAGGTCTTAGAGTTTAGACTGAGGGAAAAGTCCAAACTATGGTTTGAATTTGGGGGAAGGGTAGGGGACTTTTTTTTCCCTTTAGCCAATTAAATTTATGCTTACAGAATTTTTCCTGTTGTACATCACGATGAAACCAAGACCTTCCCTAGTTTATCAACTCACCCGGTAATGAAGGTACTGATTTGGAATGTAAGGGCTTGAAATGAAGTCTCTTCTTGCCTAATGCACACCAGGAATCTCAATGTAGGCCTTGCATGACAGGCTTGTATCCTACCAGCTGGGCTATAGAGCCAATGGCTGCCTATACATGTGCTGGTTCACATTCCCCTGTGTGGCCTCACTGTCATGTGTATCAGCGACTCCCGGATTTCAAAATTGCTGCAGGGACACTTTATCTAAACCTCATCAAATGACTAACTTTAGTCCCAAGCCAGTCCACACACTGTGTTAGTGCATTTTAATGCCTGCATATGTAGACTCTGGCCTATTCCTGCTTACTGCAAAGTAAATTTAAGCCAGCATAAATGCACAGGTAGACACACCCACCGAGACATTCTCACAAGCTGGTATTTGTGCTTTCTGCTATTGTGAGCTGTATGTAAGGCAGATTCAGATCAAACTACTTCCACTTCCGTTACCCTTTCAGGAACCAAAGTGAAATACGACTGTTCAGACCCACAGGTTCAAAACAGACACCTAATTCTGGCTAATTATTTGCTCATTTCCAGTCATTCAACATGAAGTTGTGATCTTCAAAAAAATCTCTCTGGGAGCATTGTTACACCCTGCCTTGTGTGATAGGGAGCATTTGTGAAAACATGTGTCTCCCATTCAGGCCTGCTCTCCCTGCATCAAATGCCAGGGTAAGTAATATAGCTTGCATAAGAGCAGCATTAGGAATACGCCTCTTCCTCATTTCTTAGCCCTGCTCCATCCTAGTGTGGCCCAGAAAGCTGGGGTTTGCCTTGAATTTTCTGCTCTCTATTAAGTAAATGCTGTGTGCCAAATTCAACAAGAGTCTATGCAGATTTAGCTTGTTCTTCAACATGTAAATTTTATCCATTTAAAGTCCCTTAATGCTCTTTTAACCCCTCCCATCTTCTTACACATCACCTCCAAATTTGGCCCTGTGAAATATTTACCTCTGGGTTGTCTAAATTTCTATAGCTACTAGTCTCCCAGTAGAGGCTCATTGGGATTTATCTATAGTTTGTGGCACTTTAAAATGTGGTACAGTTTTTAACACTGCAGGTAAATGAAGAAAAAGAAAACCAGTTTGCCAAAGTATGCCATACTTTTGTATGGGTGTTGTATCCTTATAAAATGTAGTGTCTTATGATACTTTAAATAACAAATGACCTTATTCCTTTTAATAGGGTCATTAAGAACTCCAACATTCCAGGTATAAATCCCTGCTTGTACTTTGCATCTTAATTTACTATTCATATGTGAATCTTTTTTTGGTTCCCAATTACTATACAACAGCAACTGGCTCTTGAAATTATTCCCATAGGATTGGCTTTGTAAAGGGCACCACAGTTTACATCTTAGTTCCCTAATTAAAGAGACAACGCTTGATAAACCTTGAACAACTAGTAATTGGAAACTAAGTTAGTCTCAATTAATCCCTGTTGACATGGGTTCTATTGCTTAATAACTGACCACAACTGGGTCATGAAAGAAGGCAAGAGTGTATAATGAACACTGAAGTCACCTGGTAATAGACTTGAAGCAGTCTTAAAAGCGGTTGTAAATGTGTGCAAATATGTCCCTCAGGTAGACAGTGACTTCAAAGTCCTCAATTTGTTGCAAGCCAGTACACAGCATTTGAAACACCACAGGTGTGAACCAGAATCCTAAACATGGGTCAGGGCACACATAGCAATGAGGGTGACGGCTAATTCTTCTAGGTTTCCCATCTTTTACAAAGTTGTGCCATTCTTCTGTCTGCAAATAAGCTAACTAGTTTCAACTGAATCTGATCTTGAGCCAATATTTCATTTTAAGAGCAAAAAAAAGAGAATTTTGAAATAAATACTAACTGCTTTTCTGAAAGTAAATAAGTGAATAGCTCGGATATGCTATGGATTACATTAAGTTATTCTAATCAAGTATGAAATGTATGTATTCCAATACAACAATTTTAATTCTGAATCTAAACTAATTATACTCCTTTACCAGCCATGGCAGAGTATAAACAGAAAATTCTCTTTGGGGGTGGAAACAGCTTTTAGAAATGGTCATATTTAATGGCACAAGCAGTGTGAGGTCACTGATGCAAAATGGTACTCTGTATTTAAATTGTGGTCAGGATTCAGCTGGTTATGCTATGATGAAGTAGGCTGTGCATTACTCTTGATAAGAAAATATGGTAGGCCAGTAAATTAAATTTAAGCTTGCAAGCTATAAAAAGACTTTGAAATAATGAGTGTTTTTAAAAATCTTTAATTAGATTGATTTTTTTTCCAGCAATGCATTATCAAGGATATAACACTGTCACCGTTTTCAAGGGGTGATAACAAACTTGCTCTCCACAGTCCAGATTCAACATACCCGGCTCTTTATTCAGATCACACATTTCAACAGGGTTTTTTGGCACTTTTTTCCTAATAGATGATTGAATCAGCTATTAGATAGAATCACCAAAAGGCCCTGCTGGAAGTACAGTGATCTATACAGATGCTGTGGATCCAGGTTGAATTAACACGCCTCCTCTTCCTGTGAAGTGCTTTTGGAGGGGGGCCAGGGGTTCACATCTGTCAGCAGCCACTGTGCCCTGGTGCAATGACTGCAACAGAGTATGAGGCCAGCAGTCTTCAGTAGGAGGTTCCCCATCTGTGAATTTTACACTTTTTGACACCTCACTAGGAGCTCTTACTGCGTGTTAGGACACAGCAGAAAATGTCAGTCTTTACAGAGCCCTTAGTTTAACAACATGGCAGGAATTATATGTATGTGCCACACCCTCAACTGGTATACACTGATGTAGATGTTTACTTTAGCAAAGCTATGAAGAATTACTCCATCTGGGGGTCGGGGTGGGGGGGGAGGGCTCTGGCACATCAGGCAACTTTACATGTGTGGAGAGGCTGCTTCAACATGCTATAGTTACAATACATCAGAACAGACTTGATTTATTGAGTCTGCTGGAGTGTAAAAATTACTGTGCACCAGCAGACTCCAGCATCACATGTAGCAGCATCCCTGTGCTGAAAAGTGGCAGCGTGGGCACTTTAACTAAAGCTTATTCAATGAGCTTTAGTTAAAGCACTCCTGCTATCATTGTTCAGTGCTGGGACACTGATACACATGATGCTCTGGCTGCTCTAATTAAAGCGCCCCCCTCTCCTTCCCACTCCTAGAGTATGTCTAAAAGTGTCCTCTGATAGTCTGAGTCTGAGACCGCTAAAAATAGTCATACGCATTTTAGTTTTAATTGTCAGGGTGAAGTTACATGTTATACTTAAAACATACTCATTCTGTGGAATGTCAAGATGCATTAAAATTACAGTGTCTGTGAGCAGTCTCATGTTAAGGGTTAATACTGTTTCTTGCCTGCACAGCTCTGACTTGCCACTACAAGGCTGATGAGCAGGGGTGCGGCTAGGAGCTAGGACACCTGGTGTCTATCCCTGCTTTAGGTAGGGGTAGAGGGGGAGTGGGAGTGGTGAATCCTGGGATGCTGGAGGACTGCAAATTACTTGTTTTCTCCTCATTGCGCAGACTGAAGTTACCCTAACACAAGCTAGGGAGAACAGCCTAGAAATGACGGTTGCCTGAAGTGACATAACTTAGATGAGGATGCTCGGAGGGCACTTAGCACAAGCTAGCAAGCTTTAATGTATGTATGCTTGTGTTTTTACGTGCCCTTAGTATGGTCTAAATGTAACCTGCAACATCACCCTCATTAGAATGCTGGAATGCTATCGCAATGGGCGCTGCATTAAAACATGTAGACACACTACTGTGTGTGTGTTTACTGTGGCTTTTGACTACAGAATGAGGATATTTAATGAGATATTTATGAATTCAGAAGCAAAGCGACAAACGGAAATAAAGCTCCATCTCCAGATGGCAGTAAAGATCATTCAGTGCAAGCACCTGAGGCAGAACATCAAAAGCTAACAATGTATATGTCAAAAGAGCAGAATGTTTCTCCTGCCCTACTGAAGCTGTTTGCCATAAAGGGAAACAATGCGTTTTAATGGTTAAAAATATCAAAAAAAGCCATAAGTAGAATAATAATAATAAATATGTGAATTCTCTTCTCTTATAGTAAAGAGATAAAGATGTGTGTGTTTAATACAAAAGGTAATTTAACATTCAGTACAGTTAAGTGGTTCTAACAGAGACATAACAGGGCAGTGGCTGCACATGGGGTAGAGGTGGGTAGGCTGCCAGCAGTGGCCAGCTGACAACTGGGGCAGCTGCTATTTTTGTGCTCCCTGATCTGCTCTCCCCACAAGTTGGCACCCAGGGCTGCTGCCTTGCTCACTTCCCCCCTTAGTTATGCTACTGGGTCCTAAGTCATGTTGTTTCCAGGAACCCTAAACTGATATGAGCTGGTGTAGTTCCTTTCATTTCCTTAGTGGCTTCAGCTGAAGATCAGACTGCTGGATCACCACAGCCTTCTCCCCTTTATTGAGATGAGTGCTGGGGGCACTGATGTCTATTGGCCAGCACCTCATTCCTAGGTACTGTACACAGGCACAGCCACTGCCAGAGCTCACAATATAAATACAAGGAACAAAAATAGGTAGATATTAGGGCTGTGCAAAACAGACCATTTCATTTCATCTTCTGTTTTGCTGTTTCAACAGGACAGCGTTTCATTTTGAGTTTCATTTCATTTGAAAGTACTGTTCTGTTTTGTTTTGTGGAAACTGTTTCGCCATTTCGACGTTTCACCCATAAGCTGTAATGAGGAATCATGAACATGCCTAAAACTTTGTCATTTCTTACCTGATTCAAATGAAACTTGCAGGGATGCTAGCCCTTTCTGAGGGCACAAAGCCTGCCATGTTTCAAGGAGACAGGTGCAGAGATTTCTGGGAAACTGCACCTCAAGGTACTGACAAACAAAACTCAAGTCACTTGCCGGCAGCAGCAGCAGCCTCCTGTCATCCGGTCTGCAGATCCTGGAGCCCACACCCTGGGGAGGGCTGTGAGGCTGTGCCAGACTCCTCCCAGGTATACAGGACCCCAGATCTGTGCGCCAGATAACATGAGGCTGCTGATGTTGCCTGGGACCAGTACTGGGTGCAACTTGTGCCTAGCGCCAGGAAGATTAGTGCTGCCACTGGACCGAGGCAGCAGCAGCAGCACCCTCCTGTCATCTGCATGCAGATCTGCAGGCCTGTCCCCCCAGGAGGAGTCTGACACAACCCCACAGCCCTCCCAGGGGTGTGGGCCCCCAGATCTGTGTGCGGCATGACAGCCTCCTGTCATCCGGCATGCAGATTGGGGGCCTGCACTCTGGGAGGAATCTGGCACAGCCCCACAGCCCTCCCGGGGGTGCGGGTGAGCCCCTAATCTGCATGCTGAATGACAGGAGGCTGCTGCTGCCTGGGACCAGTACTGGGCACAGCCTGTGCCAAGCGCCGGGAAGACTGCTGCTGGCACTGGCCCCAGCCAGCAGTGACAGCATGCTGTCATCCTGAGCACAGATCTGGGGGCCTGTACCCCCAAGAAGGCTATGAGGCTGTGCCAGACTCCCCCAGGGGGTGCCGCCCCTGGATCTGCATGCTGAAAGACAGAAGGCTGCCACTGCTGGCTGGGACCAGCGCTGAAGCCAAGTAAGCCTGACTTTGAAACGCAAAACATTTCGAGTGCCCTTGTTTCATTTGGAAGTTGTTTCGAAGGCTTTTGTTTCATTTTGATTTCTCTGTTTTGAGCTCAAAATGCAGCAAAACAGCTTTGAAACAGAACACCTGGCAAAATTTCACACAGCCCAAGTAGATCTATGGAAGAGCCAACTTTGCCTGTCTCTTCCAAGTATTAAGACACGTTTTCATGAACTTGTTGTAAGCACAGAGAGCCAGTTGTGTACAGGAGCGCTTTTTTCACTATTATCCAAAGAAAAAGTGAAAGCTACTTTCAGATACAAGATACCCAGTAGTTCTGGGGTGGCACAGCATTGCCAAACGCAGCCAGCTGGAACTTCATGATGATGCTGAAAAGAGCATTTAGGTCCCCCTATTTCAAAGGCATGATTCTTGGGGCTGATTTAGTAATTCCCAGCAGCCTGGGTAATTGTTTAGCTGTGCCAAGGAAATATAGAATGCCCCATTCTGATTTGAGTGTAGTTTATAAACACTTTGCACAGGTGTAAGCGACTGCCCAGGGAGCAAGGCAACAGTGAAGCAAAGCCCTTGTACTTTAGCTGTTTGTAGAACAGGGCTCGTACCACATCTGAGCCACTCTGATTCTGTCCAACAGAGAGCAGTGGTACACTAGCCAATTAATTCAAAGGTTATTAAGAAATAGGCTTCTTTTTGTATGCATGTGTTTTCATTTAAATCTCCCCAGTCGTGCCAAATGAAGCAGTCTGCTGGCCATTCCATCAAGTCAGAGAGCATACTTTAAAAAAAAGCAAACAGTGCAGCTGTTCTGCCAATCAAATGCTTTGGATCTGATTGGCTATCTGTTGTGCTATAGAATTGCATATAAACCATGCCTCCTATAGCTGAGGGCTATTCAATCACGCTAGTTTGCCAATTTAAGAGTCAAGGATAGAACTGTGTGTGGTTGGGCAACTAATCAGCAATTCATCCTACCAGCGCTATCCTGTATCTACTGAATAAGAATAATACTAGGCAAGAATTTGCTAACTGCCCACTAGCAATTGTTGAGTGATAACACATGCAGTTTTCCACATGTTTATGCAGAGACTCAGATTTATCTGACAGTTTTACACCCGGAGACATGATACACAGTAATTAAAATTAAAAATGTTTTGACAGCCTAAACAAATGGCTATATAAATTAGAAAGCTGTAAAAAGCCACCGTACCCAAAAATAAAGATCTATAGATAAATCAGAACATTACCACAGAGAACATTTTAATACAAGCATGTTGATGTACAGATCTTAAATGTGGGCTCAGGTTGTGCTTAGAAGAAGAGTAATTTTTAAAAACTATAGTGGAATGGAGCTGTGAGGTCTTGGCATCAGGGACTCTCTTGGCTTAGCAAGAGGTGGGAAAAAAGACAGGCAAAGTTCCCTGTGTAAGGGGAAAAGACTTCTCTCCCTACTGCTCAGGGGAGGCATGCTAAATACTCTTGCCTCAGAGAGGACTGGATGGTATACAAACTTTACAAGGACAAGGGAGAGCCTGGATCCCTTACCCTCTAGCTGACTATCACCTGTCTGTCTTGCTGCTCTAGGCATGAGATTGTGCTGCTTACCTGATGCTACCCACCATGTGTAGCTGACTTATAAGAGGTGCAGCCACAGCTGTGCTTCCTAACATGTACTGCCCTGCAGCCCAGGGCAGGTATGAGCACACTTCATCCTGAAAAGAGAGATTACTAAATTACTTGCACTGATGCAAAGGTTGAGGGACAATCCCTTCCACGTGCTTCTCTTGAGTTGATGCAGCTACATGCTATCCCATGCTCAGGGATCAAGCTAGCTCCTAACGAATCTCATCTAGGGTGGCCCTACCAAGCTCTGGGCCCATCTACACATCACCCTACGTGTAGTGACGCACTACGACAATGTAGCAGTTGTGGGTCTACATGTGATTGGCAGCTGTGTTGCCATAGTGGTGCACTCTCTGGGTATAGTGTGCCACCACAGCAATGTAATGGCAAAATCTAACCGTGCGCTGTGCACATGGCACAGTGACAGCAGTAGTTGCTCCTTCCAGAAGAAACTACTAAAGCATTGTGATGTGTAGATGTGCCCGCTATGTCTCAGCGGTAAATGTGACACCATCTACTGTCTTTTTTTGTGTCTGGTTTCCAAGGTCTAAGAGCCATGTTGGTAGGGGTCATATATAGCTCCCCCCACACCCTTGGATTTTTCCTTTAATGAAAGGGGGAGGCACACAGGTACTACACAGCCAAGAAGGGACTCTATATGAATCAATTAATGAAGCTTTAGGGTGTATTAATATTTTGTTAAGCATATTTGTGATACCCAAAGAAAACTGTCTGGTGCCTGGCATTGCCTCTGCTGTCCACCACAGAAGAGCTGAGGACTCTTAGAGTGTCCTCTGTGGGATTTGTTAACGATATTGCAGAACCCGACTGAACACTCTTTCCTAGTACGAAAGGGGAAATCCATATGTGGATACTGAGACAGTGATCCCCTGCCATTGCCTCTCAATAAGAGGCTCTCAGAGCTCTGCAAACATAAAGGGTATGTCACCTAAACAGCACAATTCTACGTTCCTCACGCCCAACTTTCCCATTAAAGTTAATTGGAGCTTTGGGTACACAAAAGGTGTAGGATCTGGCTCAGTGGCCATGGGAAAAACCTCCAATAAAAAGCAAATGAGCATAAGTACACTAGGGGGAGAGATGTTTTGTGGTGGGATTAGATTGCTTGTATGAGTCGTGTACCTTCAGTAATGGAGTTTGCATACATTTGGTTACTTGTGATTTCTAGACAAACTAGGTGAGCTTTGCAATTACAAGAGTAGATATGGCCTGTCTCAGATCTTGCCCCTACTGAGGGAAATTCTGGTGGCTCCAGTGATTCCCAGTTTATACCAGTGTAAGTGAGTGATCATAACAGACCCATGATGTGAAACTTGAATCTGTTAAAAGCAAATGGGAATGCTTTTTAAAAAGGAACAAATAAAGAAAAAAAATTGAAGATCTCAAAATGATCAAAGAAAATGGGCTTCAGTTTTGAAAAAGCTTCAAAATGTAACTAATATTTGTTCAGGCTCCTGTATTTCCCCAACCAGAATAAAAACAAAGACAACCCCCTCCCCCAATTACTCTCAAAGGAAGGGAGTTGCTTTCCTTGCACAGATTTAGTGATGTCTCTTAAAAATCTTAGGGGAGAAGGTAACAGATTTCTAAACTTTGCATCAATCATTTCACAAAAATGGGAAATAAACATCTTGTGACGGGGCCTTATGCATCATTTTGCAGGTTTCTTTTATTTTCAGGGTAGTCTTTGAGGAAATGCTGTATTGTTTTTGTAATGGCCCCAGCTCTCATATAGTGCCTTTCATGCATAGATCTCAAATGATTATCAAATCTTCAATCATTATCCTAATTGAACTGATACAGAAAGTGATGCACAGACAGGGGAAGTGACTTGCCCTGGGTCACAGACTAGAGCTTGGAACATAACTAGGGCCCTACCGGATTCAAGGTGGGTGCCTGCTGATTTTGTGGGCAGTACGTGAGGCTCAGCAGCCATTTCATGGGTGGAGCATAGTGAGTCCCCCCCATGCCTCTGGCTGCAAGGGCTGTCTGGCATGTAGACCTGTCCCTTGCCACTGACTGGAGAGAGGTGGTGCCACATGACAGGCAGCCTTCCCAGCCGATCAGCAGCAAGGTGCAGGCTAGCAGACATCTTGCTGGCAGCACTTTAAGTGGGAAGCCCCCCTTCTCCCACCCCATCCCCTGGCAGGCTGCTGCAGCACCCTGAGAACTGTTGGCTTTCTTTGGGGAGCCAGCATTTTATTTTCAATGCTTTTTTTTCCTTTGTGGATTTCACAGTCAATGCCAGATTGCACAAAATCTGCAAAATCATGATTTCGATAGGTTCTAAACATAACCTTCCAGTCGGGTGTTGTCTCCTAGACCACAGTGCCTATTTGTTTCGTAATATTATATCTTTTATAGGGAAATGTTGCAAACAGCAAGGGTATTAATATTTGCCTAAATGTTGCCTAATGAGGCAGATCAGCTGTGCCACAATGTTGCAACCAATGGCACAGCTGATCTGCTTCACTGGGGAAACACTCCATGCCCCTTGTCCTGCCTTTGTTGGTATGGGGCAAAGGGCTACGTGATCTCTCCACTTTCCTTGCTCAGCCAACACATTACTGGGGCATGGGTCGGAATGAGCTGGGAAAGCAGAGCTTTTACCTGTTTCACTTGTCTCCACAATTACAGTGGAGCAGGTCTGACTAGGTACGTGAAGGCCCCACTTTCACCATTCAACATAGGCGGAGGGAGAAAAATTGTTTGGGGGGGCTGAATGCATGCACTCATGCATGCACATATCTCCTTCCTCCCCCAGCAGGTAAGGCTGTGGGGGAAGGGGCGGGGGGCAGATGAAAGCCCCAGCACTGAGGGATGGAGTGGGGCACAAGCAGGAGCAGGGACTGGGGTGAGTATGGCCCTGGGGCCAGGTAATGAGACAAGTGGCATGTGCCCCTCGATCTGCGTGTGGGGTGGAGACGGCTGCCTCTGCATGCTGGGCATTGAGCCCCACTGCCCCAAGACCTGCACAATGCTATGTGCATCCTACTGCTGGGTGGGCAGGGGGCACGGCACAGCTGCAGCAGGGAACCTGCATGGGGCGAGGGCAGGCCACTGTGGGCCGAGGCCAGGGCTACACCAGGCTCTTCCTGGCTTGGGAAGGCTGGGATGGGCTGCACTCGGTGTGGGCGGTGGCAATGTTGGGAGGGAGGGTCAGGGGGGCAACAGTGAATTTTGGGGTGGCTGCAGCCCTACTGCTACCCCACATGTGGGGGGGCTAAGTCTATGCAACTCAGTCAGACCTGTGCCCTCTTCCCTGCTTATGGAGAAAGACTTCCCAGAGTGCCTTATGAGGACTTCCCCAAGATTTCCCAAGGCACTTTTCTGTAAGCAGGGAAAGTGGGATGGTACTTTGGGAGCTTGAGGGGCCATCAGGAGCATGTGCACAGGTGGCAGGAGCGTGCATGCAGCTCTGTCTGCATGTACTCTTCTGCCACAGAGGTAATAGACATCCAGCACAACAAAGCAACAGAGTATATTACCACCTTTTGTCATGCCACTGATTTTCCTTTTATGTGGCCCAGCAATGGCAGCACAAGTGAGTCATCAGACAGTATCTGTTTCCACCCTTTAATTAGAAGGAAAGCTTGGAGAAGAGTGGCTTTGTAAGAATGTGCCACTTGTATTTGTGCAGAGACCTCTGAAATGAGATTTCCCTGCTTGCAAGCACCTCTGTTCCAGGGCTAGTGTAGATATATTTTAAGCAAACATGCCATGTTAAGGAAATACTCTACTTCTGTGTCACTGATTTTTCTTTTCTCCCTTCCAATGGTAAACTGACCTGCAAAGCCATGGAATGTGCTATTGCTTAGCCATGGGCTGAAAATATTTTACAATTTAAAATTAGGTTCTTTTTTTCCTTTGTAGTCCATTGATGATTTGGGAGTTAGGTCACTTTCTTTTTTATCTATTTTGTTGTTTTTCTTTAAGCCTTCTTGTACCTTTTTAAATACACCAGACCTGATTCATTCCTATGTAATGCCATTGACACAAAACTGTAATGTCAATGACTTAAATTGTGCTACACAAGTGTAAAACTACATATTAACCTGATTTTTCCCCACACTTATCCTTATAGATAATGTAGGCCTCCCATTCAGCAGGGCTTGAGGAAATGAAAAGACCCCCTATTTCCCCACCTTTTCTCAACTAATCCTACCTCTCTAGTGGAGCATAGCTAACCTCTGTCTCACTGATGGCAGGGTGCTCTAGTATCTATTTACCGTTGGTATTTTCCTGGTGCTTTTGGTATAACAGTCATTTTGATTTTACTGTTTTCTTTGGTTTGGTTTGTTGTTTGATTCTGGTACTTTGTCACGATGTCATTGCTCTTATTAGAGTTAGTCAGTATTGTAGATGCACCCCCTGATAGTGAACAGTGCTAAATTATGCCTTTTGTACAAAAAAGTCAAAGACCAACTAGAAAAATTTACACACAAATCTCAGAGTGGTTTAGCAAGGAAAATCTGCTTGGGCTGTATCCTTGGTATCATACAGTCTTGGGAGTAAAGTTTAACACTTAAGCCAGTTTATAAGCACGATCCTGTTGATGTATAGGTGCTAGAAGAGTATCTGAGTGATCATTCAGAGCTGCAATATTAATTCTGTTTTGCCTATCTCACATGGCAGGAGCAATTATCTGCCAGCATCTAGTCCCCCAATTCCTCCTTTCCACAACGTTTGGATGTTTATACCCACGTACTAGGGCTGTGCAAAGCTTCTATTGCTGATTCAATTCAGTGGAGATTCAGCCCAATTTGGTGGCTGAATCTCCAAATCCGTATCGAATCAGAGGACCCTTTAATCTCTTTGAATCAAATTGGAACCCTCCGAATTGATTTGGAGAGATTTGGAAAGATTTGATGATTCGGACATAGATACAACTTTAAATATTTTTTCTATGTACCTCTAGGTAGCAGGCAGCTTACCAAAGCTATGATGTTGAGATGCATGGAGTGTCCTACAGGAGCGTGGGGACTCCCCAGCACACTCAGCAGCAGACCCGAAAGTGGACCAGAAGCACTTCCGATTCACTTCTGAGTCCACCGGGAAGCACACTGGGACCCTGCCCCCTGGCTTGGCAACTGGTGCCTCCTGGGTCTGGGGGAGCACCCAGGGTCCCCCTGTGGCTGATTGCTGAGCAAAGGGAGGGGCACGAGGGGGCCCCCATGTGCTCCCCAGCAGACCCACAGGTACTTCCAGTCCACTTCCAGGTTCGCCGCCGAGCATGTGGGAACATGCTCCTGTGGGACGCTCCATGCACCCCAGCATCGCAGCATTCATGAGCCATGCCTGGTACCTTGAGGTACATAGAAAAAACATATAAAGCTGTGTCTATACCCAAATTGCTGATTCTGTGAATCAGCATCAAATTTTCAGATTCGACCAAATTTAATCAGGGGCAGTGATCCAAATAAACTAAACAAATCACTGTCCCTGATTCAGGCCAAATCCGAATCAAATATGGCCCATTTCGCACACCCCTAGTATCTATCTATACATTATCCCAGCCCAGCCATGCCCTGTTGCATATACATCCTATGTGCAAGGATCATATGTAAGGATTTTCAAAATTAGAGGGAAAATGAAACTGCTTTTAAATTACATTTGTCCTTCCTCTGAAATAAACCAAGTCGCTTGTGTTGGCTTTTATTATCCCTATGGGGAAAACCTGTAACATAGTCCCACGCTGTACTTAGCTTTTTATGCTATGTTTCATAGTGCAGAAAAGACAGGATTCAGTTGTAATGCATATAAAGGGTATATATATACATTGAGGCAACTAGATAATGAACATCAGCAGGTCTGATAATTTCTCCTGGTTCTGTAAACCAGGGGGAGCCAACCTTTCTATTGCCAGTGAGGCATGCCACAAATTAGTCCTGCACTTTCCCCGTTTGCCACTCTAATCCCTTTCCCTTATCAGATCTACTGCTCTGGTTTCTGCTCCCTGCTCTATCTGGCGCTGTGCTTCCCTCTCCTCCCCAGGTTGGCCCCTCCTGCTCTAAACAGAGGGTCTAGGCTACTTGCTAAATGCAGTGCATTTTGCCTAGTGTTCCTACACTATTCAGTGAACATACTGGTGGTGTCATCAAGGGCACTGTTTTGCTCTGGGCTACTTGCTAAATCAGGACCCATGTGTAGCTACATGTCACTTAAGGCAGGCTAATTAGCACTACTGAGAGACAGGGCCAATTAGCCCATTCATGCAACAACAGGGCTGCAGTTACAATGCCTCCAGAGCAGCACAGTATGCCTGAGGACACTGCCGCTGGGCACAGTAACTTTGCTTTATATACGTAGCTTGGCCCTCTCTAAAACTTGAGTTTGCTGACTGCAATATGTGGCTGAGTGTGATCCTTCTGTGTACCATACAATTGCAACTAATTAACTACAAGGCCACAATATTATTATATTTTGACATGGCAAACATATGGACCAAGGAATCTTCTAGAAACAAACAGCAGCAAAACCCTAGATCAGCTCTTGTTGATATGGGCAGTTTGGCACCTTGATTGCCAATCTGAGACTAACTGTGCACCCTAGCAAGCATATCAGGACCTGTCCTGGCAGAGCTCATAATTGCCAGTAAACACCTTTCTGCAGTTCTGTGATTAATTGCATGGACTTTTACCTTGGTGTTATTTTTAAAAATCCCTGTCAAGTATCTGCAGCCTTTTTAATAAGAAAAAAGAAATCATACATATTATTTATACATATATGGTCTCGCTGCTAAGCTTGGGTGCTACTGGATAACCTCTAATAGGTTCAGAGAGCCATTATTTAAACTACTATTCAAATTATTTCGAGATTAAATTCTAAATGGAGCATCATTAAAATGCATGATCCACACCTGCATAATGTTCCTCTGAAATCACTGTCCCCATTTAAGAACTGTTTCTATTTAGCAAAGCTTTAAAAAAAATGCCAGTTTTTAATTCTCCAGACAGGCTTTGCTGAATGTATGTACATCCCAGACAGAGAGAGACCAGTATTTCAACCTGCATAAAGTTCATAATGGGATGCTGATTCACTTGGCATTAATGAATGTTTATTTATAAGCAGCCAAAATGACTGAAAATAAAAAGTGTCGAGTAGTAAATTATGTGAAACAGACATATTGAAAAATGAAATGAAATTAAACCTGCATACAATAAAAAATAAATCACAGCTTTTTTTTATTAATGGATGGCTGATTGCTTTTATGTCCCTTTGGAAGGTTTTCCTTCAGCCTTGGAAGATAAGTTCCACAAAAGAGAGAAGAGTTCTATGGATCTGAAACCTTACTTTATATAACCAAATAAAATAAGTGGTTTAAATAATTTTAAAAGTTGACTCAGGCCTTGTCTGAATTACAATTTGTCCATGTTAGGGGAGTCTGCTGCAACATGTTTTTATCTTAACCATATTTTAACATGATTTGATTTGTCTCTATAGGCCAGCTCAAACTGTGCGATTTATAATGTTTCCTGTTCATGGTTAAATACAATTTAGTCTGAGTTACACTTGCAAAAACAAAATTTGTTATAAAATGTTTAGGGCACAACTGTGCTCTCTAAATTGATTTAATTGTAGTATAGACAAGGCCTTAAATTGATAGACCCGAGATAATAGAAGAGTTTACACTCTTCCATCGGAGTTAAGACTTGGATAGACTTTAAGAAGTCATTATGACAAATGTAAGAATTGTGCTCTCTGAACTCCATAAAAACAGAAGACCTGTTGTGATGGACAAACAGGCTGGCCCAGTGATACATAGGTCAAAAAAAATTCACCTTACCTTCACAGCATCAGATTCAGAGATTTAGGTAGGACCTGTGAGTAATCTAACCTATACAACAATTGTTCTGCTTAAGCGTAATGAAAAAAGATTAAGATCTACACTTACTGGGACAAAATCTATCTCTTCTTTTGGTTCCTGAGATACTAAAAGTAAAGGTCTCAGTTCTGCAAGATACTTCATATGTGTAAACCCCTGTACCTGTACAGAGCCCAACTGTGCTCCTCAGAATCAAATATGGACCAACAAGACTAATGCAGAGGATATTTTCATGTGTGATATCAAAGTAGCATCCATCAAAGTTCAAATGATATGACCTTTCAGAACAATGTGGCTGCTATACATACCAAACATAGCAGGGGTTGTCAACTGGGGGTACACATATAGGCATGGAGCACCGCCATGCATCATCCCGCACTGCCATGCAGGTGCTGCCTGCCCAGACACAGAGGGGTGTGGGAGCTTGCACGTGGTGACTACTTCCACTCTGTGTCACCACCCCCCCAGCTCTGCGTCTGGCCACCAGGGATACACTGATCCAAAAAGGTTGAAAACACCTGAAATATAGTTTGAGGGCTAAATGGTGTAGCCTATATAAATAGCGAGTGGAGCAGGCACAAAAAGATTCATGCTAGCTATGTGTCACAATCCCACTATGGTTTGGGGCTTCATGAATGTTTTCTTGTGTTTATATCACTGATATGCTGTGTTGGGTCTCTTCGAAAAACCCGTATTATGCTGCATCCATTTAGGTTGCTGTTAGCACTGTATGGATTGTTACGTTGCCTGTATATCTTTATGATTTGTGGAACCTGGCTTAGCCAAGGAACTGAGGGATGCATACTTTTAAAAAACAGAGTGGTTGGAACTGCTAAATATCCCTTGCCATTGTGTCACTAAGGAAAGAAAAATTGCCAGTGCCAGACATAGGCAGAAGGAGACATTATTGCATAGGGCATCTAAAGCAATGTCTGCTTGAAATGGGGAAATCAACTCCTCTATAGAAAAGACGTCTGAGAGAAATGGCTGATCAGCCAGAGTAATGTCAGATGTCCCAGGAAGAGAACTTTTTAAAGAAATCTGTAGATCCATGAACAATGAGGACAATGCTTGTGGTGGGGATGCTGGCTTGGAGCTGTTTTGGAGTCTGTGGGTTCTGTGGAGTCTACACATTCATTTAAGTGTGACTAAATTTAATGTGCATTAAGCTATTTTTGACAGGTGTCTGTCTACACGTTTAACTAAAGTTAGTGCCGGGTCAAGTCTACACGTGCATTAATGCACTTTAATCACACCTAAATTTGATACTTGCATTTGCAGGTATTAAATTTAGGCACAATTAGCCTAGTTTTGCCATTTTTAACGTGCATTAAGGGCACACACATTTAGATGTGTGCCTGTAATGCACATAAATTAGACTAATGTGCATTAACACGTCTTGCGTAGATGCGCCCTATGTGTGAGATATTCCTAGTCTTTGGCTTTTTCCCAGGGTGGCAGAATCAGCAGAAAATTTGATTTCTGGCAATACCAGCAGTTCTGTGAGGCAGCTAGGTGGTAGTCAGTTGAGAGGCTAAGCAACTTGTCTTTTTATTCTGTCTTCTAACATATGGTCAATTTTTTTGTATGGTTCTTTTCTCCTTTAAATAACTCCTTTCATTGGTTGTCTCCTTATTGATTGCCTGTGGTAAAGAGTCATTTTTGGGTAAGTGATATTCCAGGCTAGCCCATTCTACAGAAAATGTATTTCTCAACTCCAAGGGAACCACCTGGAGCTGGCCTAGATTCCCTTGATGCAGCTGTGAGGTCTAATATAAGGGCACAAACAGCTGAGGCTTGTAGGGATAAAGAGCAAATCTGTTCCCTGGGTCAAGAAGTGGGACAGCAGAGGGAAACTGGGGGTGCTGAGGGTACCTCGCAGATGGGTTTGTGACACCATGCGTCAATGAGCAATCTTCCACTATGTGTGTGTGTGCATGCGCATCAATGAGCAATTTCCTGGGGGGGGGGGCAGGAAAGAAAGAGAAATGCAGTACTCAACTTTGTTTCCAAAGCTGCTATGAGGTGAAGTTATAGAGTAGAGATGCAGGTCAAATGAGCTAAACACTTTTTAGACTGGCATCAATTTAAACACCCCTTGAAAGTTTAGGTTGTAGGTGTACAAGAACAGTGAGCAATACCTGGAATCCTTAACCCTTCTCCCTGCATGCATGAACAAACATGAGGCACAGTTGCATCCTTGGGGTTCCCAGTCTAAGAATAGGCAGACTCTCTCTGTCATTTTAAACTTGACAGAAAGGGAAGGTTAGTGAAAGGTAGGATTACTGGCATAATGCAATGCACTGGCCAGCAGAGCTGACACCTTAGTGTGGCAGGGAAGGAAGTGGATGGTGTTCCCAGTGATAGTTTGCCTACCTGAAGCCCAGCACTTGGTCACTAGTGCACATGCACTACCTCCGTAGGATGGATTCTGGCTACCTAAAAACTGCCGTTTAGTCCTATATATGAAAACTGATTTTTTGGAAATGTTTTCAAAATGTACTCTACAATTGCCATATGGTATTGAAAGATCTGAAATTAAGGTAGCACAAGGGGGAAAAAAGTTAATTAAATTGTTAGTAAATAGCTATGAATGTTTGTGTTATAGGCATTTAAACTCAGTATGCTATCTTTCTTTTATATCTGCTGCATCTGTTCTGATTTTCTGTTTCATTATAAATGTACACAGCACTCTGAAGCATGGCAGCTTATTTATCATTGACAGAGAGAAATTAAAGAGACAGTTCTGGTTTGGGGGTCTCATTTTATTTAAATTATATTTGCATAAAAGAAATGGTATACTGTACATGCCATATTTTCAGACCTTGTAGCAGCAACAAGGTATCAGCATTCTGGGTATGGGGCATTGTACCTGTTGAAGTAGGTTTCAGTTCATAGTTAATAGCTAAGACTGTGATTTTTATGATAGATTATTTATTTGTATTAAGGCATGAAATGAAACAGGTAATGAAACAGGACCTCATTGTGTCAGATTCTGCACAAAAACACTAAAAAATGGTGCCTACCTCAAGGAAGCTTAGCATCTAAATAGGAAACGAGAGGAGAGGTGGATATAGACAGGCAAGAACAAAGCAGAACGACGAGACAGTATTGGTCAGCATGACAGAGAGTGGTCTCAGCATGCCCACTTATTTATTCTACAATTTTCTCTGTATTTTTTTAACTACATCTTTTCTTGCTTGTTCACAAAAAAAGAAATCCAAAGAGGCAGTGGAAAGAAAGTATTCAGAACTCTGCAGGGATGACACTCAGACGAGTTTGGCTACTGCATCTGTGATGCCCACTTGAAATAAATTTTGATTTTTTAATTTTTTTTTAAATTTTTTTGCTTTTTGCTTTTCACATGCATGACAGAAAAGGAAGCATGAATTAGAATACAGCTTGTGTGGAACACGGCAGTCCCTCTGGTTTATTAATGCTTTATTCACCTCAGGGCCTGAATCCTCCTAGTTATTTCTTCCTAGAACTCTCCAGAGGAGTTCAACCCAAGAAAAGCTGAACAGGAGATGTACAGAAATAACAGGGGATAGAAAGAAAGCAATACCTGGCTTCAAGGAAGAAAAAAGAGTAATTAAGGAATAAGCTATACAAGAAATTTGTCTCCTTTCTTTGCTGTGCTGAGTAGAAAAGTGGCTCTACAGACAAATCCGCCTCTGGTTACAGGCTACATGCGTGCTCTGATTCATGCTGCTACAACAGTAGAAGAAATGCGGCACCATGTGTTCTGCCCCACCCCTGCCAGCCTTGGCACATCTCCCCCAAACCCTTCCCTGCCACTGTCATGAGAGGCACAGGAGCATAGATCCAACTACACAGGAGAAGAAACACAAAGAGAAATCCTCAGCTACTCCTTTTTGGGCAGCCCACCAGCTGCAGTGTAAAACAGCCAAAGGCAGAACCTGTGACTGTGGCCAGGTACCAAAGTGGTGCATGTGGCTATTTAATGTGTTTTCTGGGCATTACACATTTGAACTGAACGGTTCTGAGCATCCGCAGGTCTGCATAGGCATTTGCACATGTGTATAAAGGGGGCACAATTTACACCCAGATTTAAAAAACATCATTGACTAATTAGCTCTGCAGTAAAGCATCGTAATCTACACATGGGCTGGTATTAGGGTGCAGTAAACGAATTAACTGTGCCATAGGATAATACTATCAGGGATAGTATTATCTTATGGTGGAGTACTTTACTGCACTGACCAGGGACATTGCACTGCACATGTGGACACTGACCAGGGATGTCAATTATGCCTGGTCAGGCCAGGCAGCCAGGGGCCTGTTCTGCCCCGGCTCAAATTGCTGATGCCCTGGAAGCACATGTAGACACTTCACTCAGAAGCAGTTAAGTCCTGTGCAACTGCTCCAGAGTTTATTGCATCTTGTTATTTTTACATGACTACACCAATGTGAAGTGTGAGGCAGTGGAAAAACATGCCTAGGGAATCTGCCTGCCTGCCCACCTGCTGGTAGAAGTGCTGTGAAGGGACTGGAAGATTTTGCAGTAGGAGAGAGACCACTTCCCTATCTCATAGAGATTTTATATTCTCTTGTCTTGCTTAAATCACCAATGCTAAAAATACACCCTTTGCTCCCTACCAAAATTTCCCTGCATATAAAAAATAGGGATGATGGTACCCATCCTCCACACTCCTCTCCCCTCATACACTCACTTTTTAATGTGTTTGTGATCCTTGGATTTCAGGTGGCATGTGCATGGAAATTAATGGGCTATGCAATGCCATCAATTTTAAGCATAATGCCATTTACTAAGCAGAGCTCAACATAGAATAAGCTATGCTTGAAGGTGAGATATAAGCCATTATTATGAATACTTTCACTGATTTGGGTTTTTCAATTTAAGCTAAGAAATTCAAACGCAACTGGTTCGTTTTTTGTTGGTTTTTTGTTTGTTTTGGGTGGGGGGGAGTTTGTGACTAACACCTTAAAAAAAGACCTTTCAGGAAAACTTGAGCATTCTGTATCCAAAAATTAGGCTCTTTTAAGAGTCTTTCATTGGGTAACCAAAATTACTAGTCACTTTTGAAAATTGTAACCAGAATTGCCTATCACTTGAAAATACTAGCTATTTGGTACAATGCTGAGGATGGCCTGCCTTGGTACATACAATACATTTAACTATATCTTGGACATCTTTTCCATTTTCATTTGTTGTTAGTTATGAACCAGCCTAAAATGACAATTTTTTAGTGACTAGAAACCATGTGAATGGTTGCACCTGCATGCAAAACTAAATGAATGTATTTGTTACTACTTTGGACCATACAGTCACTTCTATTAAAAGCCACATGCAAATAACCATCTTTACTGTGCCATGGATTAGTCATATTTGTTTTCCAGGGAAGATTATAAATAGTGGGGGGAGGGGTGAGAAGGAAGGGGGGAAACAGAATGTATTTTGCAAATGAGCCCAGATGGAAAACTAACAGATGGCCTGTACTGTATTTTGTATGCTCAGCCCTACATTTAAATTAAAAATTTTCATAATGAAGATGAAGGTCTGTAGCAACACTATTTGTTTTTCCTGTGGTGGTATCATTTATCATAAATCACAGGTATCATATGCAACATTTTCATAAAATGTTTTAAAAATGTATACAAATTTACTACTTACCTGGTGTATACATAGAGGGAAGGGCTAAAATATGGTACAAGGAAATCAGAAAAAAGGGGTAATAAACCTTGCACATGCATATACTTCAGATAATAAAGATGTCTACTGCCATCTGGCTTTTTTCCGTCTGTAAAGTGAATGATCCGCCACTTCACTTGGAAAGAAAAAAAAAATAAGAAAAAAATATCTCATTCGTTATTTATTTTGAACTGAGTGCCAGAAGAGGGATAGGATTTTCCCATTCCATTACCTGAATGTGATGAGGTTCTTGATTTTAATAATTAACAGAAGTTCAAAAGAAGGTTGCTGAATTTGATATAATATGGCCATATGCACACATTCTGTTCTGAGAACAGTGTCAATAGCACTGAGTTACAGGCATTTTTTTCCCTCCAAAAATAACTTGTGCATATGTAACTGGGATAAATTCAGTAGTTTCTAATATATGGGCACTAGTCTTGTAATTCAGTGAAAAGCGTGTGACTAAAAGTGCTGCATGCTGCCTGCTCCTGTTGACATCTGGGACTTGGGCAGTTCCAGTAGGGAATTCCCATGGCATAGGGGCCATACATGGTGAGCATAGCCATTCTTGTGCTAAAAGTCTCATTGGCCTCTGTGCAGACCCATGCTTAAAGTGAAGGCAGGGCTAAAGTGAGTGGGTTAAGGTACTGCAGTCAACATAGCTTATGGGAGTTGTTGGCAGTGTGTATAAGTTATACTGGGAGCTGCACTGGCTCCTGGCCCAGTCTAGAACTTGGGAGATACAAAATGGCTTAAGGTGAGTTCTGCCCTTCTCCTGTGAGTTGGGTAGTCTTCCTGAGATGTTCCACTCAAAATCTAGCACTGAGCAGTGTAGAGATGTGGCTGGGCACCCTGGGCAAAGCAGAAGCAGTAATTTCCAGTTGCCGTCACAATCACGAACTTGCAAGGCCTGGAAGTAGCAGTTGTATTTTTCATGCCCTAGCCCCTCATGCCCACCCCCACCAAGTTAGCTCTGAACAACATCTGATTTCTAGCCAAGCACAATGAGTAAGACATAAGTTTAAGTACAGACAGTCAAAAAACCTGAGGCTGAATTGATTCAATCTTTGCAGGTTAGTCTAAGCTGTTTAGACTGAACCAATAAGCAAGTGAACAGACATTCACTTTTGATTCTAGAAATGCACCCACATGCCTGCAATGGCCCAGGCCAGAAGCCAGAGGATACTAGAGTACATCTCCCTGCTCGGCTGGAGCAGACAGCTTGGGCCAAGGCTAGCCCATCCACCCTGTGAGGAAGGGTGTGGGGAAGATGCAGAGCATCCTGAGATACTCAGGGACTGTGAGTCAGCTTGAATCTGGAGGGGATCTGGGGCAGAAGTTCAATAAACTGATTTAACCTAAATCAGCTAAGTCTGATACCACATCCATCCAGGTGTATTGTAAACTGGTTTTGGCCATTTTGAAAACAGTTTATGTGCACTAAACTTCTTTTGTGTTACAGATTTGAACCAGTTTCTGATGACTTATACTGGTTTATGTGTCATTTGTGTCCCTAGCCAAAGAGAAGAGCACTGTTTTTACAAAGCAGTCACAGTTGTGATTCATCACCTTCCTAGACTTAGAAATGAGTTCATTGTGGATAAGAAACAGGTGTATTATTCATTCTTGGATGCATTTTTATTCTCTTGTATACAGGTTCTTATATTGCCCTCATTGCTGTAAGTTTTTAGTGGCTGACATCTGTCGTATGGTTCGCTTTCTCTCTGCCATCCTCTCCCTAGAGGCAAAGTCGTGCGTGTGGAAGAATGTTTGGTTTTGATAGGGTTTTTATTATTATGTACATGTTGCTTTATCCTTCTGCTAGAGAAGGCTGAAGACATGCACCTTGTGCTCAGAGCAGAACTTGGCAAGATTTGTCAGTCTTTAATTCCTGTGGGAATTCATTCCATAGACTTGGATCAGCCACCCCAAAAGGCACTGACTACTGCACATACAAGCTTTGTCCTTAAGGAATATTTGATATAGAAAATTGCCTGCAAAATATGGGCAAGCATGTCATTCCCAAGAACTGTGGGACTTTTCCCCCCCAAATTATTAGCTAACTAGATGTTCAGAGGTTGCTACTCAAAACATTAAAGGAAATGCCATTTAACGTTTAGGAAAAATAGTTAGTGCAATGTCAATCATGGTGTACAGATAATACAGATTATACAGGTTTTCTGATACTTAAGGTAGTGTATTTTTCCTTATTAATTCCCTACACATGCCATCACCACAACTCAAGTAGTTGTGGGGACATCTGCTGGTTGCTATCCATTTTGAATTTTAATTAGCTGTAATTGGAAAACGGCTCTACAGTCACATTTGGGGGCTTCTCTGAATAATCCAAATTTCTTGAAATGTCATGAAACCAGGTTTTCTCCGATTTCTAACTCCTTCTGCTTCTCATTAGGCCTGAAATAATGAGAATAGCTTCTTTCCTCCCTTCCACCACCATTTTGCCCCTTCCACTTCTGGCCCTGTCTCTGAGCACTCTGTATTGAAACACGAAGAAATGAGCGGCAGATTTTTATTTTTATTTTTTTTGCTTTGAGTTATCAGAATTATTCTTATTCTATCTACACTGGTTCACTAGTCCCAAAGTGTTGAGTTCTTGGTGTTAACAACGGAAAGGAGATACCTATTAAAATTTCACGTTGGCTTCTTTATACTATGCACAACCTTCTTTTTTATGTTGACAAACTAATCAGCTGTGTTATGTCCATGTTGCAAGGGCATGCACTATTTCAATGGTTGCTAATTATTTGTGGAGTTTTTTGTCGAATCAAACTGATGCGAGTCAGAAATAATCTCTGTAAAAATTGTGTGTATGTGGCATCTGTGTGTGTACCATGAAAAAACCTTCTGCTCTTTGCAATGAAATATCATTTCTCATGCATTAGCTCTGTTAGAGCATACAGCAATCTTAACTTAAAAGGTCGACTCCAAACTTATTAGCTAATTCAGAGTCCTGCAGGCCTGGTGATCCAGCAGCATATGTTTTGCATTGAAACACCAGCTTGGCAATCAAACAACATGGAATCTAATCTGAGCTTTCAAGGCAGGTGAATTCGACTGTAAATCATGGTTCTGCACAGAGGTTTGTATCTTCTGTTCTTAATTACATCTGTGCAAATCTTCATTTGTTTATGGTTGCCTAATATATTGTGTGGGCTATTTGCATTCCCAGATGGCACATTTCCATGGTGAACACTTCTCTGAGAGAGATAATGGCTCAGTCGTTAATTCAAATGTGAAACACAAAAAGTGAATGTTTTCTTTTACCTGGTGCTACCTAACTTGTCAACTGGTTGCCCTAAAAAGCTTTTGCAGATGTAACAGCCCCTGGTTTTGAAATCAGCTTTTTATAAGATAAAATAGCATGAATGTCTATCTGGTAGAATTTGCTCTAGTATCACAAAAATCTTTCTGTACTGGTATGTATAGAAATTGATCTCATCAACAAAGGTGATGGTTATGCAAATTTCTCCACCTTGCAAAGTGGAATGGGCGTGATTCTAGCTATAGGTGAAGGTTCTTATAATCAAACTCTTTCATCTGTCTCTCTCCTTTTATGTAAATTAGGGGCTGGATCCTGTGAGTTCTCCTCTTTAGACTGAATTTCTCCTCACTGTATAGAAACTCCATTCCTGGAGCTGCTGCCTTAATGCATAGTTGCAAAATAGCTATAGGTTTAGCTAGATGCCTAA
The DNA here is from genome assembly GCF_001723895.1 of Crocodylus porosus. NCBI lineage: Eukaryota > Metazoa > Chordata > Crocodylia > Crocodylidae > Crocodylus > Crocodylus porosus. The sequence goes on along the minus strand of NW_017728950.1, from coordinate 60,906,588 downwards.
AGCTGGGTGGGCAAAAATATAGCCCCTGGGTTGGATCCAGCCCACCAACTGATTGTATCTGGCCCATAAACAGGTGGCAACACCAATTTATGGAATCTGGCTGTCAGCTAGCCTGGTGGATGAGACTGTTTACACCATGTCACGTGGGTAGGCATGACTGCTTCTGCCCAGGGCTGATGCAGCAATGATACCCTGATCCCCACTCAGAATCTGCTGGATGTGTCCATAGCTGATGCCAGTGCTCGCAGGGGCTTCTTTCTGGGGCTGTGCGAGGCTTCGGACTGTGCTTCGGATCCAGAGAAGCAGGTCTGGATTGAAGCGCTGGCTTCTTTAGGCTTTCTGAAGTGGTTCGGAACTTCCAAACCACTTCGGAAAAGCTTTGGACCCGCCTTGGACATCTGGCCATAGGGTATAATGGGGAATCAATAAAAAATCAATAACTTTGTTTTTTGTCTGATTTGGATGAAATTTGCAGGGGTGGTAGCCCTGTATAATCAATACAGACAATCAGCTGCCCCGAGACAGAGACAGTCAGTGCCCCATTGTTGCAGGGTCTGTTTCTGTGCCTGCCGGTGTTTTGTGCACTGCATGGTGGAGGTGAGAGGTGGGGGGGTGTACTTTCCTCCTCTTGGGGGGAATTCAACCATTGTTTTTTTCTTTGTTTATCAGTCACGGTGACCCATGATTGCATAGAACAGTGCCCTGCTTGCACTAAGGCAGATCACTTCAGAGATATATTGCAAATGGGGCTCGTGGAATTTTAGGGGCATGAAGGAAGGTACGCAAGGTGCACAAGAGACACCAGTACAAATTCCAGGGCTCTTTCTATCCTCCCTTCCTCTGGTTTTTAGAACCCCTTCCACTGTTAGCTGCAGGCTGATTGATCCCTGTTGGTGTAACAAGAGGCAGAAAGAGAAAGGGAGAGAGAGAAAAGATGAAGAGGATTACAACACTTCCTTCAGGATTCTCTCAACAACTGAACTACTATGCATTATAATTTCATAGATTTCATAGACATCAGGGCTGGAAGGGACCTCGGGAGATCATCGAGTCCAGCCCCCTGCCCAAAGGGCAGGAAGTCAGC
>NW_017728950.1:60795182-60900545 GCF_001723895.1 Crocodylus porosus | reverse complement strand
CACCAGCTCCGCAGTCTTTGGTTCACTGCGTGGATCCTCCTCTCCCTCCTCAGCCCATAGCCCGAGACTGGGAGGATCGACGAAAACACCACCTGAGCTCCCAGTCCCCTAAGCCCCACTCCCAAATCCCTGTAGTGCCTCATGACCTGGCTGGGGGTACTCCGAGCCGTGTCATTGGTGCCCACGTGAATAAGGAGCATGGGATAGTGGTCTGTGGGCCGGAGGAGCTCTGGGATCCTCTCCGCAATTATAGTTGACTTTCATCCTGCCTGATATAGTTTTATAATATAATAACAACTAATACTAATAATAGGAATCAATAATACTATCAATTCCAATAAGAATATATTAATAAGACTTTGTAGTAATAGTAATATTAATGATGATTTATTAATGGTCAATAATAATTGTAATGGTTCAATTCTTTATCACAGCATTTCAAAGTAGGTGGATCTGCCTTATCACCCTTCACACATCACACACATCCTGGGCCTCCACCATATATATATAGCCAATGTATCATATAGACTTATGTTATATAGACTTATAATGACAGTTCAATTCCTTACAATGAGAAAGCAGATACTGAGCATAAGGCAGGTGATTATGCACCCTCCCTGCCTCTTTCCCCATGTTGTGGGGAGGAAATGCCCACCTCCTGGTTCAAGCTCCCTTCTAGGTCCCTCAATTCCCATGAAGAAGAGATATATATACCCTTCTGCTTTACGTACTACCCTTACTGAACTTGTATTACTTCCTCCTCTTGGTTGCGAACCACAAGTTGAGGCTTCTCTCCTGTATACTACTTGAATTGTGGAGACTTTCTTTGCAGGCTTTGGCCCGAGCATCAGCTTGAGTACGGTAAGAGTTGCACAAGTTCTGCAGATCCATTTCATATTATTATAGCCCTCCTCCCTATTGTTGGCCGTTTGCTAATGTGTATATTATGGAATTGTAATTAAAAGATTGTTGGTGGCCACAAATGTGGAGGCTTTCTTCTTAGTTGCTTGCCAAGACCTCTGGCAAATTCTGTACCCCAAAGTCCAGGTGGTAGGCGCAGGCCTGTGGGCTCTTCGCCCCACTTGCCCATCTCTGCACCTCTCCATGGCACCCTTGTAAATTTTGAATCATTGCTGGCCACAAAGGAAGCTGAGTTCCTGAGCTATGAGCACTGCAGTGGCAGAAGCTGAGGCTTCTTCACTGGCTTTGGCTTGAGCATGAGCTCGATTTGCACAAGTTCTGCAGGCCCACTTCATATAGTCTTCTCATCCACCTCCTGGTTACTGGCCATGTTCTGCATCAGCACAAGCTGGACCATTTCTGCAAGTGCATTTCATTCATTGCTGTAGAACGCTTGGGGCATAGGTCGGGCCTTCCACTAAGGAAGCTGAGGCTTGAATTTCTTTTCTGAATTGTGGAGGCTTTCTTCTTGGATGCTGGCCAAGACCCCCGAGTCCGGATAGTACGCTCTTCACCCCACTTACCCTCTGCCTTACACCTCTCTGTTGCACCCTTGGAACTTTGGAATCATTGCTGGCCACAAAGCAAGCTGTGCTTGGGAGCTATGACCACTGCAGTGACAGAAGCTGAGGCTCGAGTTTCTTTTCTGAATTGCAGAGGCCTTCTTCTTGGTTGCTGGCCGAGACCTCCAGGGTCCGGGTCGTAGGCCCTTTGCCCCACTTGCCCACCTCTGCCTTACACCTTGCAGAGGTTTACTTCTTGGTTTCTGGCCAAGACCTGCGGGGTCTGGGTAATAGGCCCAGGCCTGCAGACTCTTCATCCCACTCTCCCCACTCTGCCTTACACCTCTCCATTGCACCCTAGTAACTTTTGAATAGTTGCTGGCCACAAAGAAAGCTGAGCTTTTTTCACTGCCTTTAGTTTGAGCATCAGCTCAATTTGCACAAGGTCTGCAGGCCCATTTCATAGTCTTCTCACCCTCCTCCTGGTTACTGGCCATGTCCCAGCAAATTTGGACTGGTGGTACGCACCACTCTGTCTCCTTGAGGTTTCTGTCTTTTTGAGTTTCTTCTCTGACTTGTGGAAGAAAGGAAGATTTTAAATAAATAAGGATAACATAAAGTAGTTTAAATAACAGAACATAGTTTAAATAAATAAGGATAACAGAAAGTAGAATGTCCCCCCACCCACCTGAGGGGGGCCCTCCCTCCTGACCTAAGCTTTATGGCCAGCAAAGATCCAAAGTTGCAACGTAATGGAGAGTAGCATGGCCCGATTCAGCCAGCCAGCTGAGTTGGGCCATTCATTTCCACCTGAGGGGCCCTCAGGGGACCATGCCTGGAGCCCCCCTTGATCCAGCTGTCTTCCTGCTGGGATATGTTCAGTAACCAGGAAGGGGGTGCAGGATGCGTCCCTCCCTCTCCCCTACCCCACCCACTCATGGCCTGACTCAGCCAACCAGTTAAGTTGGGCCATACTCTCCACCTGAGAGGGCCCCTAGGAGACTATGCCTGGAGGACCACACTTGAGGGGGCCCTCCCTCCTCAACTAAGGTTTATGGGTGGGTTTGTTTAGTCTTCTTTCTTACAAGAAAATGCTGGCTGCACACTAGCACTGGCCAAACATTTGACCTCCCTCCATCCAATGACAGTCCACCGTGCAACTTTCCAGTAATGCCATGACTCCATAGAAGTCATGTCATCAGTTAGCAGGAAGGCCCAATAAGTAGGAAGGGCCAGTAACCAGGATGGCTGCCTGCTTGCCACCCTCCCTCGTACCCTTCCACCATGCAGCCCTCCATCAATCCATATCATATCAAGGGATTATCAGAGCATATTGTGAATTGGTGTTTTATCCTAGTGTATTGCATTTACTGGCAACGGATGTACTGTAAAAAGGTGTATTCACCAGTTGAGTACCGATGGCATTGTTGAGTAAAAATAAAAATGTCTATATTGTTTTAGCTTTCCTGTGATTTCTCAATTGAATTGATTGCAATTCAGTTAATTGTGAAAAGAATAAGGATGAGGAACAAAAAATTCTGATTTGTGCTTGCTCCTGCTTGATTTCAGGGCATGGACCTAGGAGCGGGCGAGCAGTTTGCAGCTGGCCAGGGGTGGGAGTGCAGTAGCTTCGTAGGCTGGACACAGAACTGGTCCATATTTCAGATTGGTTGGCCTTGCCTGGGGATAGCCATCTGCTACATAACACTTCTGGCCTCTCTGTAGAGGGTAAAGTGCTTTTTGAAACCCTGGCCTTGGCTAATTAGCAGCTCCCTGCTTACCTGAGACCCATCTAATGAGGACATGCAATCCCTAGTGCAGGAGAAGGAGGTATTACAAATTTTTGAATTTGGGTGAAAAGAAGTTATCCCACAATGATGCTTTCTTTGAATACACTTGATTTGCAGAGCCCTAGAGTTAGCTGAAGAGAGTACCCTGGGCTGCCTTGGGAGTGCTGCTCCTCGTTTCCCTCTCACCTTCTCCCTGTCCTTTGAGAGGGCTGAGAGGAGAGATATGGCAAGGCAGGACAAAGCAATCCTGAACAAAATCCAGTAAGCTCTCCAGGGGGGAGCGAGTTGCAGCTGACCGGGGTGGGGGGAAGAGGGGGGCAGGCGGTGTCTGCAAAACCAGCTCCAAAGGATACTGTATGTAGGATTTTGTAAAGAAAACATTGCATTGCAAAGAAAACACTGACAAAAATCATTTTAGCATCACACCTCCCATAACAGTGCAGCCTGGAAAAAAAAAACTCAGAAAAAGAAAGCTGTTTTGGAGCTCTGGCAGCAGGCATTTACCCCAGCCCCCCTCGGTGACCATGCATATGAAATGAATTATAATGCATTAAAGACTTACTAAAAGCAAAAGGCCCTGGGAGGTCCATGCATGGAGAAGTTTTGCAGATTGCCTGCTTGCTGCTGGGGGTGGCTAGCGTTGTTTAGTCTTTTTTCTTACAAGATACGCTGGCTGCACTGCACCCTAGCTAGCACTTAACAAGCATTTGACTTCCCTCCCTCTGGTAACTGTCCACCCTGCAACCCTTTGCAACTCTTTCCAGTAATGCCATGACTCCATAAACCACCCCCAAGCACAGCATCCCCACACTGAAGCAGGCATGATCTCCAAAAACCAACCCAACCACCCACTCACCCCAAAGGAAACATGACACATATATAGAGCAAAAATAAAACACTTTACTGAAAACGCTACAGCTTTAACAATAACTATATACAATTTAACAATATAAAATATATACAAAGTTTAAAAAAATAAAAAAAAAATCAGAAGATATTTTCACTCTACTCCTCTTCACTATCTTCACTCTACTCTCCTTGTCACTGGGCTGTGGGCTGGTTGCTGCCCCCAGCGAGTTCCACCCATGAAAGTTTTCTGTGAGGAGGAGGAAAAAGGAAGAAGAGGAAGAGGAGGGGGATTTGATGCACAGTTGAAAAAATGGACTTTTGCCCCACTAAACCCCCCCCCCCCCCACACACACACATACAAGGTTGATTGGACATATTACCTAAATATCACCCAGGACACTGCATATCCTGGGTGTCAGGTCTGGCAGGCAGTGTCTTGGCCCTGGAATTTTGGTTATGGTTCTGAGATGGAACGCAATGAAGTTCAGAAGGTTTGCAGTATTGAAGGAAGTCATGTTACCGTTCGCTCCAAAGTTTCAAACTACTTGCAAAAAACATACCATTATGGTGATGCTGCAGTTGTCATCAGGAGTTATGTCCACTGCAGTGGCAGCACACGACAGGAGATGTGGGGGTCGCAGGTGGAGGGTACATGGGGGCGGCAGGAGGACAGGAGGGTACATGGGCCAGGGGGAGGACATACACTATAGGTAGTGTGGGGGGTGGAAGAATTAAGAGGGGGTAGAAAACTAGGGGATTATTTGCCTCCCCTATTTTAAAATAATAATTCGTCTGAGCGGACCCATCCTGACCTGAATTGCATACTGTCAGGGAGGAGGGAGGAGTGAAGGAGGGTAAAAAAGAATACATAGTGGCACCTACTGGCTAATGGCTGGAACACAGCTCCCCCTCATGGCAAAGGGGATTAATTAGAAGTCTGTGGAGTCTCTGGCTGTTTGCACAAACAAATCCACAGTTGGAGTGGTTTAACTGGAGAGCGCGGCAACTTACGACATCTCCAAGTAGTGTTAGTTTAAGGCGCTAAATGGAGGTTAGAGCAGCGGTAAATCCCGGGTCACACAAACGCAAATGCAGTTGCATTGACATAAATGGGAAATATAATTTTGTCTACGCATGGCCATAAGCTGCAGACAGGGCCAGCAGATTCCAGGTCAGGGATGGGGGATTGAGGCATGCTACCCTCTGGGCAGTGGGTGGAAGGGAGAGAGAGGAACAGGGATAGGATTGGGGTCTGCTACCGCTCTGAGGAAGGAGGGAGGAAGAGAGAGAGAAAGAGATGTGGCCCTTGAGAGGACACCAAAACTCATGTGGCCCTCAAGAATATCAAAATTCATTATGTGGCCTTCCAGCCAAAATAACTGCCCCCACCCTCCCCACCCCTGGACTAAAGAGACATGCAGTGAAAAGGTAGCAGAGACAGAGGCCTAATGGATGGGATGCTTGAGCATGGCTCAGAACTAGGTTCTTTTTTCTGGTTCTGTATGACTGGAAATTACTAATAAATGAGTCTGAGTTGCTTCTGTGCTTCCTGTTTCTCCTCCCAGCCCCATCTATTCGGAGGGTAAGCTCTTTGGGAAAGCTGTCTTTCGTTATGTGTCTGCACAATACCTCATACAATGGGCCTGTCTCTTGTGTAGGCCCTTAGGCTCTTCTGTCACAGTGATAATTCAAAGTATGATCATCTGAAAATACTTAAGGAAGCAAGCATGAAAATGGGAGGAACTGCTTAGAATGATCAAAGGGGATATAACTGAGAGCAACAGGATGCAAACAAAGATAGGGAAATTGATGTTGAATACACACGAAATATTTCCTGAGTATGTGTCCTATCACCCAAGAAAAATGGTATCACATCAACTTAATCATTTGAAGCTATAATAGACAAAAAAGTCTAGGACATAAAATATAAGAAGAATCCAACACTGTCAAAATATGGATCCCTACCCATTCATGTCCAGGTTCCCTTCTGTGCTTATAAACAGCATATGTTCTTCTTTTCAACACCCACTTGCCTGCTTGCATCTCTCACAGATCCTCAGACTAGTGAACTTGTTTACATTTGTTTGTGACTAAAAAACTTCAAGTCATAATATTGGCCTAAATATTTTTTTTAAAGTTTTCTAGGTCCATAGTTACACACTTGCAGATGGCCAAGTGACACTAATAAATGACCATGGCCATTGGAAGTCTATTTTTGAAATGCTTTGCCAATATTTTCTCGCATTATATAAAAAAGCAACTTTAAAGACAGAGCAAAACAAATTTAAAAAGAGTAACAACATGGCACAATATGGGATAACTTTTCAGAGGTACAATTCCAAAAGGAGTTGCAAGTGAGCATTACTTAGTGTACTTAGTGTACTAAGTGTGCAGTGATTCCATTAATTACAATTTCATCTGCAGTCGGTTTCCAGTGGATTTGCATCTTCCATAGAAGTGGAATAATTTTCTCCAGGCAAGCTCAAGTGGAAATTGACTATATCCCCCTAGTCTATCATAGAGAAATTACACTGTTAGCAGAAAGAACTTTTACTTAAAGGTAGGTGAGTCCGTTTCATTTTCCTTTATTGAAGGTAGATACATTCAAAGTTTGGTTGGCCTCGTTCTTAAAAAAAAAAAAATCCAGTAGCCCCAATAAAATATCATGAAACAATATAGGACTATTTTTGTGTGCAAAACTCTCATCTATTTTCTTCCAGTCTAATGAACTGTAAAAATGTCATCATTAGAAGTTTTCAAAATATGAAGAAAAATATGAACACATTTCTTGAAGTCTGTTTCTTTTTTCCCATATTGGCTGTATTAATCAGCTATGTGAAGATCTGCCTCACAGGTCACTTAGAACCAGTGTCTCACTGATCCTAATTGGAATGGGTAATGGTGGGGATGTCAGTACAACGAGCTTTCTCCTCTTTGCATGGTACTGATTGGGGTGCATTGAAAGTGCAGGAACTGCTTCATCCATGCTGCCTCATATACATGGTACCCAAAACAGAGTTGAAGAGGGCAAGGGAGAGAGGAGACCATTGTTTTTCCATCTCCTCATGCTCTAGCAAGTAAGTGAAATAAGGTGTGTTAATAAAGAGGTTGAAGATCAACCAAAACATTTAAAAAGAAGCTAAAAGCCTTTGAAAACAAGTGCTACAAAGAATTCTGGGCATAGGTGTTAGGAAGACATCACTAACATAAAGTGAAATAACCAACCAGCAGCTCAACTTCACTAGAATCAGAAAGAAGCCCTAGTCATGGATATGTACTCCTGGTGCTAGCACACTGACCCCTGTGTAGAGCTATCAAATAGAAACTAACTGGTGTGAAGAAAAGAGGGCATCCAAGAAAAACCTTAAGGAGAACCATTAGCAGGAAGGGCAGGGCAATCTATCTTAACATTGTAGAATAAATGGAAGCAGCACAAATGGAAGAAACTAGTTTCTATCCTATGTACCAACATGGGTGCAGAGACCATACGATGCTGTAAAAGTGGGAGTGTTCACCCCTGGCCCATGGGCCACATCTACCCTGCAGAATCATGTCATTCAGTCCATGGAGCTTCCCAGGGGTCTGGACATTTGTCAGCAGGGGATCTGTGGCACAGTTAATGGCTACTCCCCTGCTGCCAAATTTCCCAACCCATGAAGAGCCCAGCAGGCCAGATAACATAACCCAGTGCACCCGACTGGGCCATCACATGGTCAGGTCTGGGTATACCAGGTCAGATCTGGGGACTGATCCGATGCCACTCATATTGGATGGCACTGCAACAAAGTGATACAGCAAGTGCAGTAACTCTGAGTTGCCTTAGAGTTCCAGTTTGCATCCCTCCATCAATTTAAGTCTTCACAGATTCTCCAGAGCATTCTCCTGCTCATTTTTTTCCTGGGGATTAAAGAAATCACTGTTGATCATAAATTCTAGGGGAAAGATCATTCCAATACAGTGAAAACTTGGGGGTAAGTTGAAAATGGATTTCTGTCCTTGACTTGAGAAAAGGAGGGGAAGGTAGGGAGGAAAGGGAAAAGAGAGAACAAGTAAGTGAGCCTGAATTTCTGCTTTGTACTTTGTTTATGCTTTAAAGTAGAAAGCAGAGAGTCCTTATACCAATTTTACCTCCCTGTCCCCTAAATTGGCATTTCTGATGAAGCTATCTTTTTAAGAAAGTAAATCTGTCACATGCTCAGGTTTTTTTGCATACATATGTCACCTATGTGCTGACATACCCTTCTCTTTCCTAAAGAGACTTTTTGTTTGTTTTGCCTTGAACATGTTTTGGGGCCTCATTAATTTTCAAATCTGAGCTTGCAGTTAAAGGCCTTTATAACACGCATTTTGCATAATGCCAAACAAGGGGTAAAACTGCTAAATGCTTTGCTTCATAACTGTACTTTGACTGTATGAAATATTTATAAAAGACAAGGCAGACCTAGAGTGATGGCTTTTGGTAAACAGATCTAAGAAAAGTAAGGTTTATGACCAGCATCTGTTTTCTGGTCCTTTAGTGCTCTAGGGCTTATAGTTCTAAGTATGTACTTATCTGTTTTCTGATCACTGGGTTGTTAGCTAATGTAAAAGTTCCTTTTTACTGGCAATAAAGACCAGGCCAAAGGAAAATGTTTAAAAAAGGTCTTTATCTTGGTTTTGTATTTTTACTTCAGAAAATAAAACAACGAACAGTACATGTTAAGCATATTATATTTAAGAACATATGATGGCATTCCTCTCCTTAAGGATAATTGAGGGGGAAGGCAGGACTCTTTTATCATAGCCTGAGTACTGTAATTGAACCCGCTCTTTCCTACCTACTCACACTAGCATCAGCTCTGACAAGTTTATCCTCAGACAGTGGGCAGGGCTGTCCGAAATCTTGCAGCTAGTCTGTGACTTGCTAGGGCTTATCTCTGTTCTGGCTTTCTGCAGCTGACTCTGCTTCAGCTCACTGATGCTCCCAGTGTGCTGGTCAGAGCCAGGAGCTCAATCCACCATACTGAGCAGGTTCAATAAAAATTTCCCCTCTCCTGCAATGTCTCTGGGTGCTGCCAGTACCACACAAGGGCAAAGAAAAGGAAGGACAGAAACAAAACAGAGTGGACTGTCTTGTTGCTGCTGCTACTAATCCTGTTGTGGCTTAGGTTTGAATGTGTGTAACCCTAGGAGAATTGGTCCCTATATGTGAAATTCAACCCTCAGCAGAAAGAACATCAAAAAGCATTTAGGTAATGCACAGACCTGTTTACTGCATGGGGGTAACTTTCACTCTGTAGGCTAGCCAGTGCCTAAATCCACAGGTGACTAGTAGTGGGGGCACTGGGCAGATTAGCCCCCGACTCGCCACCGCTTAGGACAGGGCAGTTTTTTGCTACATGGGCCGGCAGCGTGTTGTGGGGGAGGGCGGGCACTAAGCCATGGCACAGAAATATTGGAGTGGATATGGGGCTTTTGGCCTGCCCCTGGGCCCACCCCCAAATTATGTGCCCCCCAGACTCAGGAGGCACAAGTCATCCCTGTCTAAAACTATTTTGTCCTTTTCATTTATGGCAGAGACACTGTGGGTTTGACTCCTTATGCCTTACAGCAAACATTCAGTGTTATGTGTTGAACAAACAAGTAATTATGATTGGAACTGCTACAGCAATTGGGCATAGCTGCTGGCTATGTACTGTAGAAATAATTTGGTATGCAAAATTAAGCACAGAGAAGATTTATGTGGCATGAGATTTTTTGTTTGTTTGTTTGTTTTTTCCTGTTTTAAGAAAATCTGCAGTGATAATCAAAGTATAATGCAGATGGGATCGCATGACTTTTGCAGAGGGATTGAACGTCATTTATTTCCTGGTATCCCAAAGCTAATAAGCATTCAATCAGTTGAAATGTGCAGATTATACTATGTCCAGGATGGGATACGAAGAGATGGGATGGGAAAATTTCTATTGTAGATGCCCTTTAATTCATTAGAGCAAACAAATACCCTTTCAAATATTATAAGAGAGCAAATAAAATCTATGGACCATATCCTAAAGTCCTAACTTAAGTTTTAATCACTCACTGGGAATTTGCCGGAGTAAGGACTGTGTAAAAAGTGAATTAAGACTGCAGCATTTAGTACTAGCTCAGGAAAGAAAGTTTATTAGCATAACTATCAGAACAGATAATAAATGCTCAAGCATGTCAACTTAGAAGCTGTGAACAGGCAGTTAGATGAACAGCACTAAGACTGTAATTTATATCCTCTTTTCAAGGTCCTCAGGGAACATGTACACATACTTTTATGCATTTCACTGAGAGAGTGCATTCATAGACTGCTGGCTAATGCCTCAAATGGCTCTTGGAAGGACATGAAGCTCCCAGCAAGACTCACTTGAAATTATAAAATCTGCCCAGCTGAGTTTGGCTACTACTGCATTCTTGTTCTTTGGTGCTCCGCTCTAGCAGTTTACTTTGCATGTAATAATTTTTGTGAAACTTCACCAAGTGGCCTGACCATATCCAGCCTCTGCTTATAGTATATGTTGATAGGCTGCCCAGTTCTTCTAGACCTCGAAGGTGCGTACATGTGTTCAATTCAACTGGTTGAAGTTCAACCAGTTGGTTTAAGCCATTTGAGATTCCACTGGCTGAAACCTGTGTAAGTATGCAATATGTATGTATGCTGTCTGCAATGCTAAAAGCACCCAGCCAGGGGGACCCAGAGCATATATCTCGGCATGTTTTTGCAGGCGCCCTTGTCTGTCTGGAAAAAGATGACAACAGCCAAGGGCACATGCCAGGGGTGATTGGCTGGTGCCCTGAAGAACCACACCTCCCCTCCCCACAGTACCTTCCTCCCTCTCTTCCTCAGCTGCCGTCTCTCAAGCTTATCAGTTTCCTCTCCAGGAGCCTAATAGATCCTTATCCCTGTGGCACATACCATTGGATCCAGTGCAGATCAGGTGAAGAATCTTTACTTTTTAGCTCTCTGGCCCTTCAGGTAAGGACTGCAGGGAAGAGGATCTGGGAATAGAGGGAACAGAGACAGGCTAGTTAGTGCTGTTGCATGAGGGAGGGGTGGTTCTGGGGTCCCCAGTCCTGGTGGGTGCAGGATGCACGTAGTTTGGGCATGAGAAGGAGTGGGAGCTGATGTGTCTGGGTCCAATGACATAGGACCCAAACCTGCCAGATACCTCCCCCTTCTGCATCCAAACGCCTGGATCCTGCTCTCACCAGGACCTTGGATCCACCCTCCCACCCCTGGATGCAGTGCTAGAGTTCTGGCCATGGTGAGGGGGCTTTCCCCACAGGGGGCTTTCCCCCACCAGCTTGGATTGGGGGCTGACACCTGCACAGCCCCAGGGCTGTGGTGTAGGGCTGGGCTTTCCCAGCTCCTAAGGGCACAGACAAAAGTTACATTTGTTATATGATCAGCCCCCTGAAAGCACTCTGCAGCTGTGCCCTGACAGAAGTGCACAGATTCAGAGTGTTTTAAAAGGTGCTGATCATGAGACAAATTAACCCTCATTATATGAGGGTTCAGATGAAGGTGCTCCAAAGTGGAACACCTTCATTAACTTCTTTCTGCTCAGGTGGCTGGGCTGATGCAGCCCAGCCCTACCCCCAGTGCTATCTGCACAATGGGAGGATGGGGGGGAGAAGGAAGGGGAGGGAGCTCAGGCTGGGCAAACTCCATCCTCAGCTCTCTCCCCTCCCTTCTCCCCTGCTCCCATTGTGCAGACAGCACTGGATTTGGGAGGAGGATGGGGGAGGGAGAGGCCTAGGGGAGAGATGCTGCAGACACGCAGCTTCTCAGCTGGATTGGCTCCAAAGCAGAGCTCAATCCTCCACCCTCCCAACCCAACAGTAAATGTCTGTTGGGTTAGGAACATCAGTCTAACTCATGGTGCTTTCTATGAAGTCCCATGAGTTAGACCAGAGTGCTACATATCTGTCAGCACCCTAAGTTGCCAGGGAAAGAAGTTTCAGGTTTCAGCAATAGACTGCAGCTTGTCACAGAAGGTGTCTCTTGGTGGGGGGGGTGGGGAGGAGGGTGCAGGCAGACAAGATGGGATCATGAAGGTTACCCCTGTGGCTCCAACTGATTGGGGTAGTGTTCAAGTATTTTCTCAAATGCTTGAATCCCAGTCAATTAACACTTCAGTGCTATCTGATGTGATGGAGATTTCCATCTCATCTCTTGGGCAAAGAGCCCAAGTTACCTGACACTAGGAATGGAATTCAAGGATGCATTTTACAAGAGAGAAGATGAAAAAAATGACCAGAAGAAATAACTCTTCTTATTCTTATATTCAAGGCAACACGAATTCAGATAACCCTAAGAATACACAGATTCTCTCCCTTACCGCCCCCCACACCCGCTGTTTAACTGGCTGAAGTACTGTGAATGCTTGTACATAGTTTTGTTGAATTATTCGTAAAACTGCTTCTCACCCACAGAGCAAGTTTTGTACAAGAAAATACAGACTTTTTACAGAAACTTAAAAAGATAAACCACCTCCCCAGCAACACCCTCCTAGCCACTGTGGACATTACCAGCCTATATACCAACATCCCACACCAGGATGGCATCCACGCCTGCCTTACATATCTACAAGAACAAGATTACGACTCAGAATACAGACCCAAATATATTACTGACCTTATACACTTCATCCTCACACACAACAATTTCACTTTTAATAATCAACACTTCCTCCAGATGATGGGAACAGCTATGGGCACCAAAATGGCCCCACAGTATGCAACCTGTTTATGAGCCACCTGGAAGAAGACTTCCTCAAGAACTGCACCGTCAAACCCTTGTTATACTTAAGATATATCAGTGACATCTTCATCATTTGGACTGAAAACCTGCAATCTCTGATTGTGTTCCATCAAAAATTCAACAATCACCATCCCTCCATCCAACTTTCTCTAGAATACTCCAGCACCAACATCTCCTTTTTAGACACGGTGATCAGTATCCAGAATGATAAATTACAGACCACATTATACAAGAAACCCACAGACCAACATACATATCTGCACAGAACCAGCAATCACCCTAAACACACCAAGAAAGCTGTAATATACAGCCAAGGCCTCGAATACCACCGAATTTGCACTGAAGAGAACACCCGGGATTGCTACCTTCCCAATCTTAAAAGGGCTTTCACCCAACAAGGGCACTCCTTCCGAGAGAGAGAGATTGCACGTTTGAAAGAAACACCCGGATACTGTGTGAATAACTGCTGCAGTACAGAAGAAAACCCCCCACAAATCGCACACTGCTGGTTATGACATATCACCCCTCCCTCAAACCTGTACGGAAAATCCTCAAACAGTTGCAACCCATACTAGAAAGAGACCCTATTCTTAAAGAGATCTTCCCAGAGCCACCCATCCTACCTTTCAAACAACCTCCAAACCTCGCCAACCTCATCATCAGAAGCAAACTTCCTCAAGCCCAGAACACCCCAAAAGGATCCAGACCATGCCATGACAAGAAATGCAAAACCTGCCAACACATCTCCACCACCCCCACAATTATTAAACCCCAAAACAAAGCCATCAGCATTCCTGGATCTTACAGCTGCACCTCCAGAAATGTAATATATCTCATCCAATGCACCAAATGCCCCAATGGAAAATACATAGGAGAAACCAAACAACAACTGCGCACCAGAATGAAAGCACACCGGAAATCTATCAGACAGAAATACCCAACTACCTGTGAGGGCATATTTCTCACAAGAAAATCATTCTGTCTCCAGTCTCTCAGTCCTGATCCTCAAAGGGAATTTACAAAACACTTCCCAGAGACGAGCCTATGGACTGCACTTCATTAACCTCCTGGATACTGAAAATCATGGACTAAACATAGACATTGGATTTATGACACATTATAACCTTCCTGACAACTGACTTCCCAGGTACTTCTCCACTATTCATCGCCCTTCTCTTCCCCCCGCCTCAGCCTGTCTCTCATCCACTGACGCCTCAATCTACATCTTCACTGACTGCCTGTCTTGTATGCATACCAGCCCGGCCTCTGGCTTCTTTACTTTTCATTCCATCCAGGAAGAGCATGCACCAACTGCTGAAACTTCCTCAGCCTGACAAAGGGTTTTTGAACCCGAAAGCTTGCTTAATAATTGTTTTCCAACTATTTAAGTTAGTCTAATAAAAGATATCAGATTCACGCAAAGAACCTTGTCTGCTTGTACAGAGCATTTCCGTCAATGGAACTGCGGTTCCACTGGTTGAAATGTGATGCTTGTATATACCCGAATGATTGATGTGGGCATGTTTTGTCAGTTCTGCACCTAACATTTTGTACTTCATATCTGATTTGTATTAACTGAATTCAAACTAAGTGATATTATTTGGGTTATTAGTGATGAGCAGGGATCCAGTTTTTCCATTTGCCATGTAAAAATGCAGTAAAAAATGGATTTTTCTCATTTTAAGGAGAAAAACCTGGATTTTCTCTTTTTTAAGGAGAAAAACATGGGAGAAATGGGTTTTCCCTCACAGGCTGGCAGTTACAACCTGCCATCGGGCAGGGGGCACCATGTGAATGTGCACGCACACATATGCATGTGGCAGCCAGGCAGCCTGGAGAGCAGCTCCCACAGATCTCCACAGGTAAGTCTGGGAGTGGGGGGGGATTGAGGCCCCCATAGGGAGGGAGTTGAGCAGGGTTGGGCTAGGGCTGTGGGCCAGGGTGGTGCATGGGGCTTGGGACCCAGGCCCAGAATGTGCAGCCACAGGGCCTAGGTAGGGAGTGGGATGGAGCTGCAGGTGGCTCATCCAGTGGGCAGGGGGGATGGCTCATCCCAGTATGGGACACGGGGGACACAAACCCCAAGATTTATGCATGGGGTGGTGGATGTGGGCTGCCCACTGTGGGCTTGGGGCTCCCCACCCTGATGACCTCACCCTGGGGTCTCCACGGCCCAGTGGGCAGGACCTGATGTGGCAGAGCAGGGTGGGAAGGTTCAGTGCCACTTCCAGAAGCTTTGTGTCACCATGGCAAGGTAGACTCTGCCTGTCCAACAGCAGCAAGGGTGGAAGTATGGAGTTGTGTCCCCCACTGCTGCTGGGCAGGCAGGGGTCACCTAAACATAGATTTCATAGACATTAGGGCTGGAAGGGGCCTCAGAAGATCATCGAGTCCAGCCCCCTGCCCAAAGGGCAGGAAGTCAGCTGGGGTCATAGGATCCCTGCAAGATAAGCATCCAATCTACTCCTGAAGGTGTTCAATGTAGGTGCTTGAACCATCTCTGATGGCAGGCTATTCCAGACCCTGGGGGCTTGGACAGTAAAGAAATTCTTCCTTATGTCCAGCCTGAAACGCTGTTGCAGTAGTTTATAACCGTTCAACCTCGTCATCCCTTGGGGCGCTCTGGTGAACAAACGTTCCCCCAGATCCTGGTGGTCACCCCTGATAAACTTATAGGTGGCCATCAGATTGCCCCTGAGCCTGCCCTTTTCCAGGCTAAAGAGCCCCATGGCTCTCAGCCTGTCATCATAAGGTCTGTTTTCCTGACCTCTGATCACGTGCATGGCTCTTCTCTGGACTCTCTCAAGCTTCATGGTGGCATGGAGCTGGCAGCAGTGGCACCAAGACTCCCTGCCCCGCTCTGCCATGCCATGTTTTGCCCACTGGGCCATAGAGGGCTCAGGGGAAAGGCAGCAGAGCAGGGAGCCTACAGTGGGCAGGCTACCTCTGCCCACCCCCCCTACAAAACAGGCTCCGCTCCAGCCATGTGATCTATGGGGCAGGGGGAGCCAGACTGCCCACAGGTGATAGCTGGGACTCGGCCACTGCTGGGGTGGGCAGGGGTCTGCAGATCTGGATCCCTGGCCCCATAGCTCTGGCAGGGCTGGAGGGGACAGGGGGCTGTAATTGGGGAGTGTGGGGCATTAGCAAGGCCAGGGCCAGGGGGCTCTGGACAGGGAGTGATGGGCAACAGCAGGGGTGGGGCAGTGGATTGGGAGTGAAGGGCACTGGCAGAGCCATGGGGCTGTGTGTGGGCAGTGAGGGGCACTGGTATGGGCAGGACAGGGCAGGGCATATCAGGGCTGCTCAGTGCCACAAAGCAGTAGGGGGATAATGGCCACAGCTGGTTAGAGAAGGGGATTTTTTTTTAATCAGTGAATTTGTGATATTTAAACAGAGAAAACCAGGATCCCTGGTGGTGAGGATATGCTTCTGTGCAGCTTCTAGGCCTCTACCATATCTCCAGAATGGTGATTCATAGAGGCAGTGACATTGATATGCATACATGAGCTTTGGCCATCGTATCTTTTATAGAATAAGGTAGGGCTCACAATATATTCAATACAATTTGAGGGGGTGAAAGGGAGAGAGAGTCTATGCATTCTTAGGGTTATCTGACTTTGTGTTTCCTTGAATGCATAAGAATAGGACGACTTGCTTTCCTGGTCATTTCGTTTGTCTCCTCTCCTGTAATATGTATCCTTGAATTCCATTCCTAGTGCATCATGTAACTTGGGCTCCTTGCCCAAGAGATACGATCTTTTAAGGCTATGAGAGATGAATGACTTCAATGAGCCTTGCACAGATAACCCCTTCAGCGGACTTACTATGATAGGGTTTATATCCTGGCTTAGGGCAGCTGGAGCAGTTGTACAGTAGGCACAAAGTAAAGCAGGATCAAGCTGTTACATTATCTCTCTCTACTCTTGTGATCTCCCCTCCTGTAAAAAACTCGTTTTATTCCTTCCTAGAGTTCTCCTTTCAGCCTCCCAAGGGAATACATAGAAAAAACCTTTCCAAATTCCTACCATTTATACATGATTTTGGCTTGCTCTCTGCGTCTGGGTACTCACCGATAAGGAAATCTCTTATCAAGCTGATCTCAGGATTCTGTACATCCCACCTTGATTACAGTACAATATGCTATTCAGAAGTATGCTATCCATGCCTGTAAAATAATTAATATTATTACAGCACTCCTGGCTTCAAACTGTATATAAAGAAGCAGTGCCCCCATGCAATATCTTTGTTTCCTAGTGTACCTTAAACGTTTTTCTTTGCCCAGTGAGTTCCTTCATAATTTTGTATTGTTTGTTGACAAAATGTTCTGAACACCCTAATTAGGAGCAGCCAGACCAGCCATTTTTGAAGGGCCTGTGTACCTGCTGTTGCAGCAACAACACTGCTGTCAAAGTCAAGTTCTTGTTGCTGTCTTTTTCTTTCTCTGACATTTAGTGCACTGCAGTATCCTTATAATGTAGTCTATATGTTAAGATAGGAGATATCAACACAGAGCATCAGGTGCAGAGCAAAAAGAGGAAGGACACTGGGTGTGAGATATCCTGCTATAGTGGTATTTTGTATGAAGTAAGGAAAGTCCCATTATAAAACATGATAAGCACAGCAGGTGCAGCACCACTTCTTCAGGCGTTTCTCTCCTGCTTTTTTTATTGAAGCTACCCTTCTTGCTAGCTGCACTGCAGCTGCACTATGCAATCTGCACTCTAGTGGTAACCTTCTTTATATATGCAGACCCAACACCCCTCCATAAACACTACACAGTTATATATCCAGGAGTGCTACACTTCTTTCTTTTCATAACCTTGCTGTATCATTTTGGCTGCTTCTGCTTTCAAGTTTTCCTGTCTCTTTCTGCTGTCAGCATCCCTTTCTTCCCTTCTTCTCCTTTTGGTTTCAGTTTCCTCATCCCATTGCTCTTCCGAGCCTGTGTACAGGGAGAACAATAGTAAATCTCCTTCACTCTTATTTCCCAGATCCTACAGCCCCTCCCTGGGCTCTGAGGAGTATACCCATCTCCCTTCTCTGCTCACCTGCCCTCTTCCTTCTTCAGAGCTCTTCCCCCACCCCTATCCTGCTATGTTTATAATTCTCTTCTGCTTTTACAATCCCGATCTTTGTCTCTCATTCAATGTTTTTTCTGTCTCTGGCATCTAGTTTAAAAACAAATTATCAACTAAAACATAGACATCGTTCTTTCATCCCATTCGTATTGGCTAAGGAATCTGAATAGAAAAGTCCCTGCTGTTTTGAGTGTCAAATTTCTTTGTGGGGAGGGAGTACAGTATCTAAACATAACTTTCTGCAGCAATATAACCTGGGTTTACTCAGAGGATGAGAATGTTTTGATGCTAGCATGCAGATGCTCAGCATATGTCCTGGAATGTGGAACAGAACAAAATTTTAAAAGTTCATAAGCCTTTGAGCCAAAGGCTCTGACTGTAGCAGTTTTTTGTTTTGGGTTGGCTTGGTATTTGATTTTTTTGCGTGGAGAAGACTGTTTGGTAAAGCAACGCAGGAGAAAAATTTCTACCCGCAGAAACGCTGACGAGCAGCCTCTTCTTTAGAGCTTAGGGCTGTCATAGTAATAGTGGTGCAAGATCATTTATCTCATCTTGCTGTCAGATTTCCACACTATTTGCACCAACAGAGAAAAGCAGAAGAAGTTTGAGTCCTTCTTTGCTTTTCAGTGTTCATCAGAGCTGAGCAAAATACTTATCCAAAGACTGTAGCCTCTGGTATACACATTATCTGCATACAGATGTTTGTGAGCAAACCAATCTGTAAATATTATTGTTTGATAAACACCATGCAGATACTTAGTATATGGTATATGGGTGGTGTGAAACCAGGTTTCAGCTTTGAGGGTTCACTATCCATTATTTGTTGTTGCTTGGCAAAAAAACCAAGCAAACAAAAAAAACAGGTAAATATTTCAGTTTCTTGCCTCAATAATTAAAGTTATATTAATGGTTTGCATATACTTCCCATGTAAATAGTAAATAGCTAATATTGGTACCTATTTATGAATACCCTTTTACTTGCATGTCTACTCATGTTTCTGAGGAGGCGGCCCATACTACTGCATTCATGAAAACACAAATCTATTTGCAGAAAGAGGAACAAAACAGGGTATGAATGTGGCTGAATCAGAAGTGACGCAGCATATAAAAAAAAATGCTCATGAGGAACCATTCGAAGTCTTCCCATTCACCCTGCCACCCCATACAGCTGAAACAACTGCCCTGCAATCTGCCACCACCTCTGGAAGTGCTGGGCTCTCTAGCTTTTTGTCAGCTAACTCCCAAAGGATGCCATTCCCTGACAGAGCAGGAGAAAAGCATCTTTGTATTATAAAAACTATGAGGGAGTCATTTTCTGGATTGGCATGTGGCTGGGTTTTTTTGGGGGGGGTTGCTGCTTGAATGGCAGATTTACTGGTCTTCACTGCTGGTATTTATTGCTGAGTTGGGGGAGGAAACTGAATCATAAACATCTCAGTGACTTTGAATAAAAGGTAAAAAGTGCTGAGGTCATTATAGCAGCTTGTGTTTGCAGAACGCAACAGAAGGTGTTCGACAGAAGACAAATACTTGCTTCAGACGACTACCCTAGAAATCTGCTAGATTTGTTATTAGCCATTATTTGTTTCTACAGATGAAGTACTGGAAAATACCTGCTCTCCTCAATAAACAATTCCTCCTGCAAATTAGTCTTCCCAGCAAGAGACCAGCAGAGGTTACTTTGATTACAACCTCTAGAAAAATAAAATTATGGGTTTTGCTTATGTTGCAGCCACTGAGATGTGCCGTTATCAAAGGGCTTGTCCTCTTGACCACTGCTAAAGTCTTTATGTATTTGAGTCTCAGAGCAGGCTTCATACAGTGCTTCAGAAATTAAGTAGCTTCTGAAAATATACACTGCATTAGGATTCTCCAGGGTGACAGAGGTAAGGCATAGGAGTTAAGGAAGGAAGGAACAGGAGGCAAATTTAGGTTGAAAGCAGCTCCCCGCAGCTTCATACCCAAGTGTGCATTCCTTGGGCACTGAAATCTCCTGCTGCTAGGAGATTCTTCCAGAGGGGCTCTTGGATTCAGGTTGAATACATAGTTGACCTCTTTACAAGTAGGGGAAAACAGAACCTCTGCTCCCTGCATTCCCTGATGCAACATCGCCTCTGGATAAAAGAGAAACACTTGATTTGAAAAAGTCTTTGAATTTATGTTAATAAGGTAATAGATAAAGGGCTTTCTAAAAAAAACCCAACCCTCTGATTTTGTTTTCTTTTCCTGTTGGTTTTTAGAACAAACTTAAGACAAAAATAATACAAATGTTTCAAGAGGTGAATGCAAAATTGTGCATGCACATTAGGTGGATAACTAGTCAACCTTTTTGGTTGCTGTTGTTAAACATGTTCTCTCTCACAATTGGAAAATATTCACTTCCATTGAAATGGATGATGTCAGCATATACATTGACAGGTATGGCCATTATACAAACTAGATTTATATATCTAAACATAACATAAATCCATTAGAAAACATAGTCCAAAATGCTGATCTTTATAAGCACTAAAATGCACTTTTAGGTGTATATATTCAATAGCCAAGGTAGCGGTATGCTCATCTCTGTAGGCACCAATAAGTGTTCCCCATCATGCAATATTTCTTATTTACAGTTTCTTCCAATTCTAAGGATTCCAGTTTTAAATGTTACAATAAAGCTATCCTATGTCAAATTTAATTTCCCATAACTTTATCTTACTTTGTGCTGTCACAATGAAACCTGTGGCAATTTCCTTAGAAAAGAACTTTCCACATGGCTGTATTAGACCTAGACTTATCAAAAAAATTGGGGTATCTGCCGAAATACTGATTGCTCATTCAAGTGCAAGAAAATCCCAACTTGCAGAATCCAGTCCTTATTTGCCCTTGTCTGAGGGCTCCTTTGTTATTTAGGGCTTCCAGGATTTCTCAGAAATAAGATTGCCATGTTTTTGCTTCTGCACTAATAGTAGCATGGCATGCCAATATCCCTAATAATGCAAAGTTCACTTCCTGTCCCTGGGTAAGACACAAAAACCTTACAGTCTCACACTCTACACATTGTCACAAGAGAAAGACCCCATAAACTTTTACATGCAAACTAGGAAAGTAGGCAGACCCTGAATGCCTTTGATAGCACAGACTTTAGGACAGGGGCTGTCTTTATCTGAATCGGGTCACTAGTACCTTTAAAATAATAACTGCACATCCCATGATTCACAGACTTGTGGTAGGGCTATTAGTTCTGCTTCTTAGCTGTACTCCATCAGTCCAAACACTGCTACCCCCAATAGAAGTACCCTCAGATGAGCAGCCTGTTCTCAGCTCTCCAGTAACCCCAGACAATCCTAGCTGCGCAATCAAAAATGCCTTCTCAACTCTGGATGCTCACTACCCTAATGCAGTCATCCCTTCAAGCCGTGCTCTTCACTGTCGCAAAAGAAGTTATATCTTATTGATCTGTTATGGCAACTAAGGCTTGTCTGAACCCAATATTATATTAATGGATGGACCTGTCAAGAATTACAGTAGCTGCATTTTGTGTATGATTTGTAATCTGCATTCACTATAATGACTCAGAAGAAGCCTATTCAGCAGCTGTTGCATGACGGTTGTATAAAAAAAGTCCTGTAAATTTTCCCATTGCTTCCTCACCAGTCAATCAGTGTTCTCAAATCCCCAACAGTCTGAAGCCAGAAAGTGTCATCTCTTGTCACTGTCAGAGCTCTGGGGAACTGAGATTGGCTGGTGGAGAGGTAATTTGTTTTCCTCCTGATGGAGCATACCATTCCCGTTTTTCCAATAGGGATCTTTTTCAGTTTAAAAGAACAATTAGCCCATCTTTGCAGTGCATGTCAGTAACCTTTTCAGTTAGGGTACACATGTGCTTTAGCATAAAAGGCAACCTGTAGCATGGCTTCCCTAAAAATGATCTGTGCTATTTTGTTATATAAGAAGTCCGTTGTTGGTGGCCCTGGCTTCAGCAAAGAATAGGGATTTTGTGACCAGAGTTGCAAGCCCCAAGCATGCAAATTACATACAACACATCCACATGCAAAATTGTTTCCAATGGTGTGTGTGTGTCACAATATGGTTGCATTTGTTCAGAATGAAACTGAGCCTGCTGTCATTTATCACTATGTCACTGTCTCGTTATGGTGCTGGTGTGGGCAGCAAGGTTTAGGTTTTATAGCTGCAGCATTGCAATTAGTCCTCCAGGTACAATCCTGTAATACTTCTACCCCTCCTTCAATGACAACTTTGAGAGCTTTGACTCTGTTATCCAGTGACTTCAAGCAGCTGTGAAGATAGGCAGGGTGGTATCAGCTAGTCTCAGCCTTTTCTAAAGTCTGACTGCCTGATCAAGACAAACTGGAGGGAAACTGAAACAATTCTTGTGTGGATTAAATTCATCTTTGTCCCCTTGTACCAGGACCACATATTGAGCCCTAGAATCACCAAAGAAGGATACAGATATATAACTAATAACCATTTTCCAATTTAAATTTCCGAAGACAGTCTTTGTTCATGAGGATTCACCAGAACAGCAATCAAAGGTCGGTTAGCCTGTATCCAGGCACACGCATGAATACTTAGCCTATGCTACCTCTTCAGCAAGTCTCACCTTCAGTGAAATGACAAACAGCAAGTAAATGGGGACATCAGGAGAGCTGGATGAATTTGACTCAA
This sequence comes from Crocodylus porosus, assembly GCF_001723895.1. Classification (NCBI taxonomy): domain Eukaryota; kingdom Metazoa; phylum Chordata; order Crocodylia; family Crocodylidae; genus Crocodylus; species Crocodylus porosus. Next base: position 60,877,921 of record NW_017728950.1, on the reverse strand, counting down.
ATTACCCAAATAGTTGTGTCCGGAAGGAAATTTTTTTGAAGTCACATTGTCATAGCATTGTGGCCACTACATCTTTCCTTAATACAGGGGTGGGCAAAATGTGGCCCGCGGGCTGAGTGCAGCCCACCAGGCCACTCTATCCGGCCCACAATGCCCCTAAAAAAATAGAAAATTAATATATATCTGCTCCTGGCTGCCTGGCATGTGGCCCTCGACAGCTTGTCAAAACTCAGTAAGCGGCCCTCTGCCTGAAATAATTGTCTTCCCCAACCCTAATAGCTCCATGGTTGAAGCACTTGCTAGGATGTAGAGGACTAGGCTTAGTTCCCACCAGGCTTGAGGAGATTTGAACCTACCTGACAATCCGGGAGGTTCATTGGTGTGAATTCCAGGATGGGCTGCTCTCAATCTACCTTGTTAAAGCTCCTCCACTTGATGTAATGAAGTAAATTAATACTAGAACTATGGGGGTGTCCATACACATGCTCTGGTGTGGGAGGGGGGTTTAGAGTGGTTTCCCAAACAGCCACTCTAATTAAAACACCACAGCATCATGTGTATTCAGCATCCTGCACTTCAAAATGGCCATGGGGGCTCTTTAACTAAATTTCATTTAACAAGTTTTACTTAAAGTGCCCCCCCCCCTTTTTGAAATGCGGGCTGCTAAATGCACATGATAGTGAGGCACCAGAACAGAAATGTAGTCTCGCTCACTCTCTCTCTTACTTTGATGATTTAAATACTTTATCTAAAGTGTAACAACTCCAACTGGAGAAAGTAAGGTGACACCTACCCTTCAAGGTATGAACAGATGTAAAGTTTGAAAAAGTAAGCTGAAAAACTCAGGCTAAAATGAGAGGGAGGCTAGGGGAATGCAACTCCCCTTTCTTTGGTAAATACAGGAGGAGACTTTCCCTTCTTTGCCTTCCTTCAGTTTAAAAAGGCTCCTCCTTTTGCATTCCTTGTGCTGTTTCGGCTCCTCATTGAAAAAGAGGCTGAATTAGGAGTCCTCACTTGGCCTCACTTTTCTACAGGAAGTTCCTATCATGGTTTCCCCTTCCCTTTGATAAGGGGCAGAGGGAAAGACTCTTCATTCCCTAATCATCTTCAGCCAGAATCTCTGGGAGACCGAATGGCTCTGTCACTTCCCATCTTCCTAACTATATGTGGGAGTGTGCCTGGTTGAGCCAGGAGGGTAGGGAAGCTGGAAACACAAGGGATGTTCACCTCCATGGCTCCAAATCTTGCACACATGTGCTCAGTCTCTCATGTACATACGTGTTTGTGGACTGCTTACATACCTGGATTCCTTTCACATAGATTTATTACCTTGTTTTCCTTCTTTTTCCCCATGCAAATCCTACCATGTCCTGTTACCAAGCATTCACTTCACACATCATTGTGACTATCAGGTGAACTGCTTCAAATGTACAATGCATATCCCCATGGAATATTTCTGTATACACAAGTAATAGCATTTTCAACCTCAGTGTCTTAGACCATTTTTTAATCTTCATATCAAAAGAACGTAGCCCACATTATAGCTGCTTTGTAAAGTTACACTTATATTCAAGATAGCATATTTGTTAGAGAGGAAGTATTGATGTTTGATGAAGAGAGAAAAAATGAAGAGGGGAACAAATATGTAATGGAAGAAGGCTGTATGGCAATGGCACATTCTGCAGGGGTGTTCAGAAGTGTGAGAGCTGAAGTGGGTGTGAGCTGGTGCTAGTAAGTTGAACTATACCATGGGAGCCCAGGGAAAAGGAAGAGCCAAGAAAAAGAGCTAAGGGAAAAATCTTGAGTTAAGGGAACAGGGCAGAGGGAATGAGAATTTATGGACTTTGATAGATGGGAATTCATTGAAGAGTTGGGTGGAGAAGGCTGAAGGAAGCTGGGTGGTGTGGCAGATCAACAATGCACTGGACATTCTTAGTCTTAATCACTTGAGCGCATTTGATGAAAAAAGATGTTTCTCAGTTATCATTTGTTCACTAGTATTGTTCCACTAAAAAAGAATATCCCTTTGTACCACCCATTCCAGATAAGGCATGAAAACAATATAAATGCTGCCTGCTACAAGCCACTAATCAGAACTGCTGATTGGCAACAACAAAAAGACAAAGTAAGAAAATTAGCAAAATAAAATAGCTTACTGTATGCCATACTTTAGCACAGTGGGTCAGGCAAAATGTGCTGCCTTCAGCTGACCACAGGAGGTCTGCTACCCATTGATCTTATGTCCTTCAAATGCCCTCTTGTGGCTGAAGTTCTGCATGGGAGCTGTTTTTCAAAGAATAATAGGATCACTTACGTTATTGGAGCACTTGGAGTGAATGAGAAAAGTACTCCCTGAAAACTTGTCTTGAAAAATTCTTCATGCATGCTAAAAGCCCCCTACTTCCCTCCCGTTATCCGTGATGTATAGAATGTAATACACAACAGTGCAGCTTTCTGCTTCGCAGAGCAGAATGCCAAGCTGGGAGGAGAAGTGGCATACCAATGACAGTGGATGCAAAGGTGGCACCATGCTGGTTTCCCCAGGACAGGATCTTGTATAGGAAACTACAATTTAAAAGGCGATTTTCTCTTCTGAATGTTTCAAGGGGAGGTTTAGTGTACAGGATCCAAGAAGAAAAAAATGAGGTGCCAGACTCCTTCATTCAGCATGCCCAAGCAGAGACTCATTTGTAAGAAGCACAAAGCATTGTTTTGTTTTCTGGAAAATAATGCTGAAGGATCCCCTAGCCACATGTGATACTATTGCTTAAGATACTAAAATGCCATTACTGGGGATAAGTAAGTGATATATTCTGGTAAAATGGAGGAAATTAACATGTAGCTAGAAAAATGTATACAGTAAAGAATCTGTGGGTGATTTTATCTTGGACTCTGGCAGTGTGAGATTAAAAGTCAAAATATTCAACACAGAGTGTAGCAGGGAACCCAACTTCCTTTAAAGCAGAATGTAAGATGCTTTTGTTTTGTTTTGTTTTGTTTCCAGAGACTCTGTTTTTGGCTTGTACTTACAGTCACCTGCAATTTCTTGGTTATGCCTCAGGCCTCCTGCCTAAACCATATAGATACAGCAAAGTTTGCATTTGACCATATTCATAATTTTGGAAAAGGATGGGTTTGTGATTAAGACCCTGGATCTGAATGCAGAATGAATGAGTTTGCATTTCTGCAGCAGCCTTCATGTGTGACACTGGCCAAGTCATTTATATGACTCTATTCTCTATTTGCCAAATAAGGGAGATAGTAGTAATAAGAATAGTACTACTACTATTTCCTTTCTCTGGCCTTTTTAAAAAATTTAGATTACATGCTATTTCAGGGAACTATCTCTTACTAAGTGCTTGTGAATGCGTAGGCCAATAGGGCCTGATCTCAGTTGAGACCTACCAGCTCCTTGTAACACAAATACCAATAATAAAAAAGAAGACTTAATTAGATGTTGTGTCCACGTAAGGAAAATGCTTTTCTCTGTGCTGTGTGTGGATGTGTAAATTACAACAGATGATGCACTTAGCAATTATGTTCTTTGCATACATAAGCAGGAACAACAGCTCCCAAACTGCCAATATCCTTCTCAATTCTCACAGAATGGCTGTGTGTCACACGGTTACACAGCAAGGGGGCTGGAGGAAGCGAGATGAAGGAATGACAGAGGAGGAAGCTTCATTTTTGGAGACACATCTCTCCTAGATTAGCTTGAAGAGTTTTTTGACAATGTTCAGAAGCCAAAACAGTTCAGCTAAGCTCCAAACCCAGCAAGATTCCCAGGGTTTGGTTTGAATCCATCCCTGGCACAAAAAAAAAAAAAAAAGCAAACAGAAGTTTTTCAGCCCCAGCCAAAAAATAAAAAAGTCCTCCAAGGTTCACTGTGCTTAGTGCACATAGGTTTGCATTTTGTTCTGAAATCTATTTAAAATAATCTTTTTCTTTTCCTCCTGGGCTTCATTTCTCCCTTCTGTCTTGCCTTTAAATAACTCACTTTGTGCATAACGCATGTAACACCCATTTTCATTTAAAAAAAAAAATCACTCACCTTTTCTTGGGGACCATGCTGCCTTCACACATCCTTTGAGAATTTCTATTCTTTATTCCCTACTTTAAACAGAACCTGTTTGCACCTTTGTAATACAGTAACTAGACAAGATCATATTGCATTGTGGAGTGGCTAGACACTTGATAAGTTTTGCTTTAGCAGGCTGATAAAGGAAGTATTGAGATCATACGGACTTGGTGATACAATGGGTTTAAACATGGAATTTGGGGTTGAGCCTTTTCACTACTTGATGTCCAACTTTCCCTTGAACCTCTACCATTTTTTTCTTTTCAGCATTATGGCAAAACTGAGAAGAAAACTCTTGGCTTCCCTTACATGTGAAAATGAGCTTAGAGGTCTCAACCTAGTCTTGGTAGATGTTTGTAACACTACATAATTTGACAAGAGTCAGCCTGATTGGCAGTCTGAAGCAGACTGCTGCATCTTGCAGGTCAATATAGAAGGGTAAATTGGCAAAGCTGTATAGGGCAGCTTGCTGTGCTACAACCTCCACTATGTATGTCTCTCAAAATTCCCTGAAAACGTGACAGAAAAAATTTTTAATGAAACCTAGTATTCAGATGATATCATCACTTAGCAATGGCACAAAGAGACAGATATGCACTGCTGCCCATACAGAGTCACAGGAGCTAATCCTTCCTTTTTCATGTCTGTAAGACAAGGTATTTAGTGAATTCACAGATTTGTTGGAATCTGACAGGGCTATGCCATGAGTGCTTCTGCTATGGTCTTGAACTTACAACTTCTCAGCTGTTAACTGTGCACCTTACCCAGCCCCATGAGAGATAATGATATGAGGGAGAAAGCTGCTTAAGGACACTTTTTTTCCCCCAAACTGACTTAGCTTCCATTTAGGCATTGAAATAAGGGGACCAGATTTTCAAAACTACTCAGAGCATTGAATGCTTAGTTTTCCTTAAAAATCTCATCAGAATTAAAACAGAGGGAACAAGTGAATGCTGAATGGACTTAAAAATCTGGCTCTGATTTAGCTGCATAAGTGGTAGCTGAGCCATCTTGAAAATCTAGCCCAGGGGTGGGCAAAATGCAGCTTGCAGGCCAGATGTGGCCCACCAGGCCATTCTATCTGGCCCACGGGACCCCTAAAAAATCTTAGAAAATTAATATTTATCTGCCCCTGGCTGCCTGTCATGTGGCCCCCAATGGCTTGCCAAAACTCTGTAAGTGGCCCTCCACCCAAAATAATTGCCCACCCCTGATCTAGCCCTATCTCTGGGTGCTGACCATTTTCAAGTGTGACCTCTGGCTGTTTTGTAATTCTAGCCCACATGGTAATGTACCTGGAACTGAGCTTCCCCCTCTTTGAGAGGCTGGTCCTTTACACGTTAATGTGCAACAATCAGCATGACAAAGACGGAACCTAAAAGTGGTGCTGGGGCACACACTCAGGGCTGCTCCATTGCAAACATGGTGCCTTCTTCCTGGGATGTGGTGTAAACATGGAGTGGCAGTGAGTAGGTGCATTAAGCTTCTTGTGCTCAGCCTGAAAAGCAAGAGGGGACATAGAAGTGCACAGAGTTAAAGTGCCTTACCTGAGGTGATGCTATGAGTCAGTAGCAGAGCTGGGAGTAGACCCTGGTTCAAATCCATGTTGCCAAAGATATTTTGATATGAGCAATGATGTTTTCTCTGTGTGTCAGCCAGAATTCAAAACTAGGAGTGGGGTTTCTCAAAAGAAAACTAAACAAGGATTTCTAATATATAGGCAGAGAGATGTATGATCCTTTGATCAAAACATTTTTGTATGCAGTACAAGACTTGCCAATCCCATGCCCAGTAATTTAGCAAAGAGGCCTGCCAGTCCACAACCAGATTTTTTTGAACTGACTTAGATCATGGAGAGGGAGCACCGAGTTAGCACATTCCCTCTGTTTTGCGGTCAGCACTGTGCAATACCATGAGGGCACTTGCATGTCCCTCACCCCCACAGGCAGCATGTTTGCATGTATCCGTTGTGCTAGTTGCACATCAGCACAACTGAAATGTAACGTAGTTTGGTCCATAGCTGAAAATACATGGGAGCAAGCTGTGAGTTATATTGGGCAGCCTGCCTCAGATGTAGTACACTAGTGCAGGGGCCAGCAACCTTTTCAAGCCACAGGCTGGAAAAACATGGGTCCAGTCTGGCACAGGTCAGGTGGCTTCAGCAGTGGGGGAGGATTTGCTAGCCTCTTTTCCCCTGCTCACTGGCTGAAGTATGAGCGCTGTTTCCTGCCAAAGTGGAACTGCATTGGGGCTGGGGCGCTGGCAATTGCACCCATGCTGCTGTCCCTGCTTCTCCCCAGTCCCTCCACTCTCCAGCTGGATTGCAGGCATAGCTTCCAAAGGAAGGAAGCTGTACCAGTTGTTGGAAGCTGTCCAGCCCTGGTTCAGTTCCCACTAACTGAAGCTACATCTGTGCTGTAGCCAGGGAGAAGCAGTGGTAATGTGGGCACAGATTCCAGCTGCCTGGCCTCAGCACAGCTCTTTACTGCCCAGGCCCAGCACAAGTGCTGGCAGAGACAAAACGTTCCAAGTCCGGCGGCTCTGTGGAGATCCAGTATTGCCCACCTCTGTACTCAGTGGGTAATTTTAGCAGACTAGCCTTTTCATCTGAGTCCTTGGTCATGCCACCAGTCCTGCATGCAGAGGAAAAATTGGTAGCTCTCTAAAGCTGAGGAAGGAGGGTGAATCACACCCTTAGGCAGGTTCAAGAGTAGGCAGCTGTTCTCTCTTTTATATAAAGGCATCAGAACTGCCTGAATTACTTGACTCTTTGTGCAGAAGATGAATCTCCCTGCTACCAACTCCCTGTTGACTTACTGAATTTGAAAATCTTTCTCCCACTGGGCAGTCAGGCCAGAGCCAAGAGCTTGGCAACACAGATAACAATATACTGGCTGCTCCAGTCCTTCCTGAATCAGAAACAGTTTCAGCATCTAAACACCTTTAGTCTCTTTTGGGATAGAGCTTTTGATTCCTTCCTCCCTGTTTCTCCACAGACATCATTCCTGGGCTAACATGGCCCTGTCACCTGCATGCAAAGTATACCTTGCACTGCACAGAGCTCTAGTCTTGCCACTGTTGTGCAATAAAAGCTTCCAAAGAGGAAAGGCATCTTGCTGTTCTTTTTTCTCTGTCAGCCTTCACTGCATTTCTGTAACAACTTGTAATAGAGTAAGGGAAAAGAGCAAGCCAGTACACATGAACTGTCACCTGGAGAAAATTTTCTTGGAAGTTAAACATTCTTCATCTTTCCTGATTAAAGGCTAGACTAGTGGTTTTCAATCTTTTTTCATTCCCAGACCCCTAAAAAATATTGAATGGAGGTGCAGACCCCTTTGGAAACATCAGATGGAGGTACAGACTCCTTTGGACTGTAAGTGTGGGTATTCACAAACATTTGGTTGATCATGGTCATCTTTTGCAAACCTCTTAGACAGAGTCTGAGGACCCCTAGGGGTCCATGGACCACAGGTTGAAAACCACTGGGCTTGACTATGCTTCCCAGTTGAGTGTGTGCCCACATGTGTAAGGGAGACAGTCTCTTTCCTCATTAGCACAAGGGCCAAATATACTAGTTGTCCTGATCTATATCCTAGATTTGTTCCTTTTCAAAGAAACAGAAAGTAATACTAAGGCTCCACTTCTCTTCCACACTTGCTGGTAGAGCTGGCAGTGTATGTGCCAGCAGCGAGATGGGCTCCAGCATTCAGAGGATAAAGCACGTCCATTCTTTGCATGCTGATGAGCTGTCCCCATCCACATGTGTAGTTGGTCCTTACTGGCACAACTAGGCCCTCAGAACTTAGGAGGAGAGCAGCTTTCAAGAATTAGTACATTTAAATTTCTCAATGAATCTGTAATTTATCCTGCCATTTCTTGTTTGTGAATATAAGTAGCAAAACATTCTGCTTATTACAGAAGCTGGGCTCTAATACTTCTTTGAGCCTCCGACAATAATAGTGTCTGTCTAATGGAACTTGTGCAACGGATGGTTTAGTTCCACTGCATAGTATTTTTCCCTCCCTTCTGTTTTTTTCAGCGACGTTGTAGGGAAAACATTCTTTCACATATGTTCTCTCTTGTATTATTGTTTTTGGCTATGAATAGCCCACTGTTTTAGAGTAGTTAGATGAGGTTGTTTAGTTTGTTAATGAACAGCAAGTTACTGGAGATGAAACAGGTTTTCCTACAGTGAGGGAAACAATAATCTCATGATCACCCTGTTTTCATTTTTGTCCTAAGCAGAGCTGGGGGTACCTAGATTCTAATAATTGTACTTTATACATTCTAGATCTTTGTTTGCTAAAAACATTAGTAATTCTTGTCCAGCTGCAAGATTGTTTCATGATATAGACGAGAGATGTAGAGCTTTCCTGTTTACAATGTGAGACAGAAGAGAGGTTACTTTGGAGCCTGGCATGAAACCCAGAACTAATTTAGAGGAAGCAAATGTCTTCCTCCCTCTAGGACAGGGGTGGGCAAAATGTGGCCCATGGGCCAAATGCATCCTGCCAGGCCATTCTATCCAGCCTGTGGGGCCCCTAAAAAATTTAGCAAATTAATAGTTATCCCCTGGCTGCCTGTCATGCGGCCCTCGATGGCTTGCCAAAACTCGGGAAGCGGCCCTCCGCCCAAAATAATTGCCTGCCCCTGCTCAAGGACCTCATCAATACACCTGAATTAAAGGAAAATTGAAATATCTGCCTCTGATGCCTTCCTATATTTATAAGGTGACCACTTGATTCTTTATCACCTCAGGGCTGTGGAGCATGTTCAGTAGATCCTACTGAGATCAGTTCAAACACAAGGCTTTGTGAAGTCAACTGGCAGGAAGCATAAATGTACGAGATCACAAAATGTAATGTTTTTATCCTAAGAAGTTTTATAACCAGTTCCTAATGACTTTTTTGTTTGTTTGTTTTCATTTTGCTTTGCCAGTTACATTTGCAGGTGTTGTGCTTGTCTAACCATTCCAGGAGGAGAAATACTGAGCCTCTGGGCATAGATACACCTAGCACTTACAGCAGTTTAAATGTGGATTTAAATCTGAAGCAGACATACATATAGATCTGTTAAACTGGTGTAGAGCACCTGGAATAGTTCAAAAGTGTAAAATTAAATATTGTTTTGAACCAATTCACTGTGAAATAGGTCAGTGTTACATGTGGACACCAACCATTCCCTGGCATAGGTCTGATCGATCCTCTAGGTATCCCACACTGCATTGCTATTTACCCTCCTCACAACTGGCCACTGTTGTACATAGGCAGAATTCTACTTCCCCTTTGCTTTTCCCCATTTGTTGGCACATTTTATCAATGAGCACTCTGGCACTGCTTGTTCGGTAAAGATATTTTTTCTCACAAATGTGTCCTCACGTCCTACTGCACATGCCTCCTCAAACCTGGGAATCAAAAGCATAGGTCCAGGCACTTCTCCCCATCTTCGCCTTCTCCCTGCCCCACCACCAAGTCCAGCTAGCACACTGCAGACTTTGGTCAAGTGAAGGTTATTGATATTTATTGAATTCATATTTAGGAGAGAAGAGAAACCAAAAAAGTGAAAACACCACCAACTCCAGATCACTCACTCCCTGGAGCCCCCAAAGCATGGGTACAAACTGCCCCCCTGCATCATGCACCCACTGCAAGACAGGCTGAGTTAACCACTCCTTCATGTCAGAGCCACATCACTTCATGCAGTTGTGAGCCAGTCCCCGGTCAGTGACATTTTGGGGCCATTCAATTGGTTTGTGTGTCTGCTACCTCTGAATACATTCAGCACAGTCTCTCTAGAACCATCTTCCCTGTGGTGCTCTCTGCAAGCCCCAATGCTAACATTAAAGTACTACCACAGAGGCAAGAAAGGTAGCTGAGTCTTCACATCTATTCATCTATCTTTGTCTGATCTTTGGAGAATAACAATTGATGCTGTGTTTATGATAATCTTTATAGGAGGAATACCTGGCTATAAGGAGCTCAGTCTATTTCACAAACTCATTTCCCTTAGTTTACCTACCTGCCATCTGAATTATATGGAGACCAAGGATCTAGGGATTAACATTTTCAAGCCCAGTTTCTGAAGTATCCATTCATCCAAGGGCATAACGATCCCCTGAGTAATAATAGGTCAGTTATGAGGACAGTAGGAAGACTTTCCTCAAGGAAATAGTGGCAGTTATTAATTCATCTTTGTTTGTATCAGGAAAATAGTTTCTACTGTTGTATTAAATTAAAGCCTAAATATAAACTGTGCAGCCTGTGGAAAGATTTATTTAACTAGTATTTTCATGCCCAAGTCGCTCTTCTTAGGATACCCCCAAGATCAAAGCACATCACAATTTCTAAAGATCAGTCAAGTTACTGCTGAATAATACAGCGGTGTGGGGTTGGCATGATGCTGTAGCTGTGATGACCAGAAAATATGGGAAAGCCAGGGACATTTGTGGATGATATTTGTGTTGGACCACCTTCATGGTTGGAATAAACATGGACCGCCTGCATGGTTGGGATAGACATAGACAAGTTTCTAAGGGCAAGGTACTGTTCTTCAGGTTGAATAAGTAGAAGAAGGTATCGGAAGAGTGCCTTGCCCTCAAAAGCTTGTCTGTCTAAATCTAGCTCAACCATGCAGTTGGCCCAATAAAATATACCACCCACAAGAAACTTTAAGATTCTTCCTGCATGATAGGATACAATAGGATTTAAATTTCAGTCCAAACATCCCCCAGTGCAGTATGCCAGAGTTAGAATAGAGTTTACATTTCAGCACCCAGATCCCCCTGATTTGACATCACCAGTGTGGGAACCTGCAGCACAGTTACCTACTGTAACTGTTAGGGATTCAACACAAAAGGAAGAGCCAGAGGCGCTTTGATAAACAAACCTGTAACACATACATCTACCAGAAGAACTGCTACAGAAACTGAGATTTGTGCATATACTGTAAAATATAAATATATGACAGTATTATAGCTTTAGACCTGCTGTGTTACTACATGCAGAAATGAACTTGTATTTAATTCAGCTCTGGTACACATGACCAGAATTTTGCAGCTGTCAGTGATGTTGTGTACAGCAAATTCTACACATCTATTGTGACACTGTGCTCATTATAAGAAGTAAAATATAGTACCTGACTCCCAACTGAAGTATTAATAATGAAAATGGATTATGTGCATCCTGTTTGTTGAGCAATTATCCCAAGGCAGGGATTGATTCCAGGTTTTTTGCCTCACTGACTGAATGGCAGAACATGAATAGACAGACAGATATTTGCATGCAGTGTCTCTGACCCGGAGAAAATGTCAGAAGCTTTATATGTTTCAAGGAGAGTTGTGAACATACTATAGATATAAGCAGCTGAATCTTTCTTTATTATTGATTTTTATTTTTTAGGAAAAAGGAAGGTGAATGGATTTTACTACAGTTTACGTAGGAACAGGAAATTTTCTAAAGAAGAACCAAGTTTTTAAGCTTAATGATGGTTAGTGGTATGTTGTTGATGGGAACAGTATTTCCATGAAATGGGCATACCTTTAGATGATGTAATAGTGTTTAATGGGGCTTAAACTTCTGTACATCAGTGTTAGGCTACCTCTGTCTGTCTACCCCACTAAGAACAACTTCCAGGCCCTGTTGAGGTGTTCTACCTACAGAAAATGGCTGAATTCCTTCGTCACTGCTTGCTGTTCATTCTATACCCAGCAGCACTGGGCAAATAAAAACTCCATCCCTTCTTAGTACAGGTTGAACTGCCTCCCACTGTCATAGATATCTCTGGTTAGATGACAGGTTGTGAAAGCTCCACAGCTCCCTAGACATAACTATTAAAAAGGTTTGCTCTTTTAGTTGGGAATTATGCCAAATCAATGTGAATGATTGAATTAAGCAGCTTCAGTAGAAGTATAATATCAAGCCACTACAGGTAATCTTTTGTAATGAAATTAAAGGCATATTTTAAAAAAAATTTTAAAAAATATTTAATTGATAGTGTCTTATTGGATGGATCAATGAATATCATTCTGCTTCGTGGTCCTCATGACCCAAAGGGTTCTCAGAGTTTCTAGGATGACTATAAAACACAATAGCATTTCTTAGCAATGACTGGTTTCATATATAAACGTTGTTTCCTTTAAGCTCAGGAGCAAAGCAGGAAGCACAAGTTTCATTGCAATATCCCACTGGCTTGTGGGTTGACAAGAACCCAGTGAAATGTTGAGAATGAAGTCCTGCCTCCCTATTGGTTAATGTATCATCCATTAGTTTCTAGGATGTGTCCAATGCTGTGTGTGAACAGAATGCTGTATCCATAGCAACATGCATTTCAACGTCTAACTTTTCAACACATTAAAAAAAGGACTCACATTATTTTATCTTTTTTATAATGACCTTCTGGTTGGTCACTTATGACCAATAAATAATGACCCTTTAGGTCAAGTATTTCCTGGCAATTAATGACCACCTGTGTTAAGGCCCTCAGCTCCTCAAGTCGTTCATTAAATGTCAGGAAATGGTCTCTCTGTTGGCCATTACCACATCAATCTCAGAGTTTTCTTTCCAGTGTAACCAGCTTTACTACACAAACACCATTTTTAATTAAAAATGGAAATAGATGAAAACAGGTGCAAATGTTGTACAGCTCCCAGCTACATATTTTGAACTTACATTTCTTAGCAAGAAAACTGATTTGATGTCTCTTTTGTTTATGATATTTTTTTGTTGTATAGAAGGAGCAATTTCAAAAGGATTGACTAATATCACTTGCACTGTAGCATGATACAGTTTATGTCCTTTAATATAAAAACACTTTGCAAATTACATTTTTTCTTTATTAGAAAAGATACCAGGGGATTCTTATTTTTAGTACTAGAACACTAATTCCATTTTTATGAAACTGCAAGTAAAGTGTATGTCACAACTGTGGGGTAGCAGTTAGAGATGGAAAAGCTTATTAGAGCATCTATTCCATCACTCAGGAATCAATGCTGGATGACCACTAGATACATACAAGAAAGTTTTGTATAGTACCATTACAATAACCAGTGATAGGGGGTTTTTTTCTATTTGTCATGCCAGGTTATGATGTGTCCTATTCCCAGAAGTAACTTGTGCCAAAGTTTTCCAAAGTTGATGACAATGGTGAAAGAGTGGTTAGGGACTATTTAAAAAAGCTGGATGTGTATAGGTCCATGCGACTGGATGCAATGAACCCATGTGTGCTGAGGGAGTTGGCTGATGTGATTGCAGAGCCACTGGTCATTATCTTTGAAAACTTGTGGTGATCAGGAGAAGTCACGGGTGATTGGAAAAGGGCAGATATAGTGCATATCTTTAAAAAAAGAGAAGAAGGAGGATCCAGGGAATCACAGACTGGTCAGCCTCAGCTCAGTCCCTGAAAAATCATGGACTAGGTCCTCAAGGAATCTATTTCTAAGCACCTGGAGGAAAAGAAAGTGATTAGGAACAGTCAGCATGGATTCACCAAGGACAAGTCATGCCTGACCAACCTGATTGCCTTCTCTGATGAGATGACTGGCTCAGTGGAGGCTGGGAGAGCAGTGGACATTGTATACCTTAACTTTAGCACAGCTTTTTATATGGTTTCCCCACAACATTCTTGCAGGCAAGCTAAGAATGTCTGGGTTGGATAAAAAGTCTGTCAGGTGGATAGAAAACTGGCTTGATCATTAGGCTCAAAGGATCAATGGCTCCATGTCTAGTTGGCAGCTGGTATCAAGTGAAGTGCCCCAGGAGCAAGTTCTGGGGCTGGTTTTGTTCAATGTCTTTATCAACAATCTAGAAGTTGGAATGGAGTGCACCATCAGCAAGTTTGTGGATGACACCAACCTGTGGAGATTAGTACTAAGATTCAGATAGACCTAGACAAATTGGAGGACTGGATCTAAAGAAACCGCATAAGTTTTAATTAGGACAAGTGCAAAGTCCTGCGCTTAGGACAGAACAATCCCATGCACCAATACAGGCTGGGGACAGACTGACTAAGCAGCAGCTCTGCAGAAAAGGACCTGGGGTTACAGTGGACAGTAAGTTGGATCTGAGTCAACAGTGTGCCTTTGTTGCCGAGAAAGCTAACAGCATACTGAGCTGCATTAGTCAGAACATTGCCAGAAGATCGAGGGAAGTGATTATTCCCCTCTATTCAGCACTGGTGAGGCCACATCTGGAGTACTGTGTCCAGTTTTGGGCCCCCCACTACAGAAAGGATGTAGACAAATTTGAAAGAGTCCAGCAGAGAGCAATGAAAATTGTTAGTGGGCTGGGGCACATGACTTATGAGGAGGGACTGAGGGACTTGGGCTTATTTAGTCTGGAGAAGAGCTGGGAGCTTTAATAGTAACCTTAAATCACCTGCAGGATGATTCCAAAGAGGATGGAGCTAGACTGTTCTCAGTGGTGGCAGATGATAGAACAAGAAGCAATGGTCTCAAGTTGTAACAAGGAAAGTTTAGATTAGATATTAGGAAAAAGTTTCTCACTAGGAGGGTAGTAAAGTGCTGTACTACAACAAGAAAGGCTGTGAAATCTACATCCTTAGAGGCTTTTAAGCTTTGGCTGGTATTATATAGTTCATGGCGGTGCTGCTTTGAGCAGGGGATTGGACTAGATGATGTCCTAAGGTCCCTTCCAACCCCAATTTTCTCTTCTATGATCAGTTTTTTTTGCATGGTACAGTAGAACCAATGTTCTTCTTTCAGGTTAGGCTCCTAAATCCACTACAACGGTGAGGGTTTGGAAATGAGCCAGAGGCATACAGAGCTTCAGCAAACAGCTGCATGGGACTATTGTGGCACTGCAGCTTTTAAGAACACTACTTCTTCAGTCAGGACTGCTGAAGAGCTCCTGCTGAGTAGAAGAACAGTACCCTTTGAACTAAAAGGTGCAGCAAACAGCTGAATAGCTCATCCTTAGTTTGAGAATTAAGTGGGTTGCAAAACACATGGATATGTATAATCTGGGTTCTACCCAATATTGCATGCAACAGCACCAGTTATCAAATAATTTGAAATAACAACAACAAGAAGATAATTTACCTCCTTTTTACATCTGTGGTTTATAAGGAAGAAACCACTTGCATCTGAACTTAAACAGAGGTATTAACTTGATGCACACATTACCTGGTGAGATTTCCTGATTCTGTTATACAAGAGGTCAGACTAGATTATTGTAATGGCCCCTTCCGGTCTTAAAAATCTATGAATCTTTCATGAATATTATTATCAAAATTAGAAGCCATGCATCACTCCAAACCACTGGAGCTTCAGGTAGGTAACAGGAAGCCAAACAATCCAAAATGATTCTGATGATGTTGACAGTTGCTGGGCTGTAATGCAGCTGACAGGAGAGTGAATGGGAATTGGCAGACACGGTGTGTCTGGATACAAATGGAGTTGAGTGACTGAGGAGTTCCCATCATTAAGGCATCATATACTTTCTGATCATGGATTCCAAATTGACAGGACCTATACAGTATTGCACTAGAGAATGTCCTTAAGAATCTATATGTGGAACAGTCTGGGCAGAGATCATCTACAAAACTGATAGTGTCATACTTCAACAACAAAACTATTCCCTAAATAACAAGGACGAGGACTCTTTATATATTTCACTAAAATCAATGGGAATTTTGCCATTAATTTCACATAGGCCAGGGTTTTACTGGTGATCCTTGTCTAAAATGCATGCAATTTACTGCTTGACATGCAAATAATAGACATAGAAGAGGGTGAAGGGCAGAGGTAAGGGGTAAGAGATTGGAAGGGCCAGGGCAGCATAACCAGCATAATATCACTGGCTGGTTAAATCACTACCTGATTAACCAGGAAAGTATTAGGGGTGTGCAAAGCTTCCGTCACCAATTCAATTTGGAGAAGATTCAGCCCAATTTGGAGGCCAAATCACCAAACCGGAATCAAATCAGGAGACCAAAAAAACCCTCTGAATCGATTTGGAAAAAATTCAGAAAAAGATTCAGAGATTGGGTGATTCAGAAGGCAGTCTTGCAGGGAAACAGAAACTGAGAAGAGGCAGGGGGAGCAGGGGGAGAAAGACTGACATCTGTAGCTGACCAGTGACTGTGATCTTCCCCTGAGTCCCCTTCCAATCACGCTGCTCTGGGGGAGGAACATAGGAACAACATATAAGCCTCTGTCTGCAGCCTTTCTGTCCTTTTTGTGAGCTGTTTCTGCCTGAGAAACATGTGAATCAGTTTTCCATAAAGGTGTGGCAGGAAAGGAGAGGCGGGCGGCTGGCTCAGAAACAGGTGGGTGGGCAGAGTTCTAACTGGCATCAGGAAGGCCTCCTGTTACAGGCTATCATCCCTGCTGTTTTCATCCTGCTGTTTAACCCACACATACAAAGTCACATATGTCACGAGTTTTGCTTTCATAAGCTTGAGGTGCAGTTTCCCAGAAATCCCGACACCGATCTCCTTGAAACCTGGAAGGCTTCATGGCCTCATCAGGAGCTACCAGGCCTGCTGTTTTCATCCTGCTACACCTTAACACACACACAAAGTCACACATCATGAGTTTTGCTTTGAACAGTTTGAGGCGTGGTCTCCCAGAATCCCCTCCACCTATCTCCTTGAAACCTGGCAGGCCTCATGCTCTCAGAAGGGGCTACCATCCCTGCTGAATCTCTGAATCGAATCGCTGGCCTCAGAATCTCCCAAATCCAAATCCAAATCGAATACTTCCCTATTTGCAGAGGTCTAGAAAGTATGTACACCTTTTGATGGTTCTGCTATCCCCAACCCCTTTTTCTTGTTGTTCTGTAATCAACTGAGAAACTTTCCTGCTTGGTGTCAGTGATGTATTTGCTGTCATTGACTGTAAGGCTCCTCCTTGTTACCTGCAGGCTTTAATGTATGAGGTTTTTTAAAGGAAGGTTTTAAGGAAGGCTGAGTGTTGTGACTTAATGAATAGGCTGGACTAGGGTATCCCAAACAGGCAGGGAAGCATAGAATTGAGACAATAGCAAAAGGAAGATACAAGAGGAATGAAGAGGAAACATCACTGGAAGTGGGGAAAGGGAGCAAGGTAACTTGAAAGGAGAAATGGTGGGAGAAGTAGGCAACAGTTATATTGTATACAGCCTGAGACACAATAAGGAATCTGAACCTAACGTATAGTATGCTTAGGAGCCAATGAAGTGACAGATTGGTGGGTGGAATAGCTGAAGGCCATGCTCATATAGTAGAGAGATACTGAGGCTAGATCAGTTCTTCAGCTGGAACATTTGAAGGCTGATAGCCCCTCAGAGCACGGGGTACAGTTTATGGTCCCCTTTGCATGGGGATAGATTGGTGTAGAGGTAAATCAGTGCCGTCATCCCACCTTTATCTCTACCTCCCATATTGGAAGGGATCCTCAGTAGGAATTCTACTAGTATAATATAGAAGGGGGCATTTTCTTTAAGAAGCCCTGTCTTTGAAACTTGCTCTCCCCTTTCCCACCTCAGACAGTTAGAGATGATGTGGGAGAACAAGAGAATTCAGGAAAAAAAATTACCCTTTTCTGATTTAATTTCAATATTTTTGAGATGTTAACTAGCTCTAGTATTGATGTTCAGGACATGCTGCAAGGCTTATTTGTTTTCCAAAGCTGTGAGATGAATAGGAAGACAGTGGCGGGAGATGGTAAAGAACTTAAAATGTGCTTTTTCATTTTCTGCTGGGTCACGGTTCATATTAATGATCGAATAAAGGGTGAAAAAGTGGGGTCCCTGGTGTAGTCTACCTGTATCAGTGAATATAAAAATTGTTTTAAGTAGCTCATACAGCAAACTATAGGGACACTTTTTTTTTTTTTTTTTTATAGAACAGGCCTGTAAATATAAATATCAAATAAGTATACTCTGGATGAAAAGTTCATTCTATTCTACAGAATGATTATTCTGAGTTTGAGCTGCCACTATAAAACAAAATTAGGTTTCTAACCCTCCTAGTTACTGAGACAGAAGTGGAAACATGAACCATATGTGAATTGTGATGTCCTCCTAAGTTTGCAGGCAAGTTGAACAAATTCCTGGAAAATGAGAATCTCCCTATGCATTTTGAAGGACTGCTAATTCCAAAACCTAAACAAGAAAATCTGCAGCTTATTAAGAAATGGAAATGTGGGGGGAAATAGCAAAAAAGAAGCTGAAGTTAGTATCAGAATGAATAATATTAGGGTTATTGTATACTGACCATTTATTCATTTGGACATTTAATATAATAAAACATGTTTAGCAATGAAACAGAATTTCTCATATCTTCCACAGAATTTTGTTGCTCTTACAAACTGCCACAGAATGCAGGTCTAGCTAAAAGTGTCTTGAGTAGCCAAACTTCAGGAGTTTTTGCCACTGCATAGTCCCTTTTATAACTGCTTTTAAGAAATCATTGATCCAAAGGACCCTAACACAGAAAGGCATTTAGGGAAGGTATTACAATTGTGCCTGGAGTGGCCTAGCCCAAGGTGCCCACAAACGCAAGATTACCTTCTCCACTAAGATGACAATAACTGCTATTAATGGGATAGGGGGCAAGGGGTGGGGCAGGGGGTGGCTGTGTGGGACATGGGGGGCATGTGCCTCCCTCTGAGATTTGTGAGGCCACAGGAGGCACAAGGGCTGCAGCCTGGCCAGATTGGCACGGGCAGGACCTTGTACAGGAGGGTGGAGCGGAGCTATAAGACTCATTGCTGCTGCCACCACTGCTACCAAGACCCCCACATCAGCTGCACCAACTGAGGAGGCATGTGCCTCCCCCATGCTCCCCAACAAACCCTAAAGGTCCCTATGTGGAAGCCCCAACAAACCCTAAAGGTCCCTATGTGCTGTATAGGCATTAATGAATTAATCTTTACCATGCCCCTGCCATACAGAAAAGGGTTGTTTTTCATATTGTAAGCGGGGGGAAGCTGAGGCACCAGTTCTCATAGTGAGTAACTGCCTAAGACAGGGAGAGATTTGAAATTTCTTGAGCCCTAGCTGTGTGACTTAGTGATAAGCACCCCCTTTCTTTATAATATCACTGATAGCACCAATTTCAGAAAGAAAAATAAGTAACTAGGGTTATTTCAAAAGGCAGGTAATGACCATATTCTCACTCACACCAAGACCTTTTTACTCAGGCAGATTAGAGCCCTTAAAGTAGGTGTGAGCAATGTAAAGGGTGCAAAGCAGCCATAATGCAAATGAAAATTGGGTCCATTACTTTAACACATGTGCAGTAAAGTGCAAGCTGCCACTAACTAGTACTCAGGTACTCTGCTCACTGTGGGGAGAGCAGCAAAGTAATGCAGAGAGGAAATGTCCCACTAGCTGCAGAAGTGGAAGAAGGTCTGTCCACATAGGGTGATGATGCATCCCTAACAAGAGAAAGTCTCTCTGTTTTCAGTGCCTATCTCACCATCCTGCTGGTTTTACAAAGAGACTATTTTTGTCTTTGTAAATCTGACAGACTGCTCATTTGAAGGAGTGACCAGCTGACCGAACCAGTGCAGCTGAGACACAGAGACTGCTAGGGAGAAAGGAAAATAAGAAAGGAAGCGAGAAACAAGAGAAACAAGCAGAAAGAGATGAGAAGACAAAGCCTAGAAAAGATAGGAATAAAACAACCCAGAGGTGGAATCAAGTGCAGGGGCAACGGGGGGCTGGGGACAACCAAAATAAAACAAAATTCAAAGCAGATATTTCTCAAAGGAGTCTGAGCTGCTAATCTAGGCTCAGGTGACAACACAAGAGGGTTACCCTCTGAGGGTATCTATCCTAGGGGCTCATTTTTCTTCCAAGATGCCCTTTGTTGTTAGATGTCCTCCTGTTGCTTTGCAACAGGATTGATTCTTTGCTGCAGAGGAAGAGAGACCACCTTTTTCTCTTCTCCTCCCATACTTTCTAAGCTATTCTAAACAAACCCATGCCATTGCACTACCTCTTGAAGAGAAAAAAACCTTGTTTTTTCACTTGGAAAATCTGGGTCCTTTCAGTATGTTGCACGCTGCTTACACAGATTGTGAAACCCCCTCTATATATCCCACATGCCACTGAAAGTAGGTAAAGCAGCCATATTGTAAATGAAAATCTTGCCTAAATAGGACCAGACCCAGAGGGGGGCAGTGATTTGGGTGCACTCCCCCTTCAATGGGAACAGCAGGCAGGGACTTTTTTAAGTCCCCGTGTCAGACAAGAATTCTCGTTGTTCACTTTCCTTTCTATGCTCACGTCCTCTTCCTCTCCTCTCCCATTCATCCCTTCCCCTGCCCACTACTGTTGCTGTCCCTGGTATCTCCAGCTCCCCTGAGGACTGGGGAGCTCCAGAGCTGCTCCTTGCTGGCTCCAGCCAGGCTGCATGGGGAACTGGGCCCAGCCCAAGAGGACAAAGGCAGTGATGGGAACAAGTGAGTTCTCCCTCCCTGCCTGCTCCCCACATCTGTTCTCTGCCAGCTCAGGAGCTGGCTTAGAGAAGGGGAACCCACGTGCAGCTACCACTGCTGTTGTCCCCACCTGAACCTGGCTCCAGCTGGAGTGAGGCAGGAGTGGCTGGGGAGTGTCCTCCACCCCTGGGTCAGCCAGGGATTATGGCAGCACCATGCAAGGGAGGAGGGGAATGAAAGGGGAAAGGACATTCTGTCCTTTTATTTTGCAGGGGAGGAGGGGGTGGGTGGCCAAGAGTAGAGGAGATGGGAAAGTGGGGAGGGATTCTTACCTGATTCTTACCTGGCTGCTGCTCGCACTGCCCATCCCAGTGTTGGGGAGCTATAGGCTTCATAAACATTAGGGACTAGAAGGGAGCTTGCTAGAAGGGACCTAGATCATCGAGTCCAGCCCCCCTGCCATAGGCAGTAAGTCTTCACTGGTCAAATGATCCCAACAAGATAAGCATCCCAATGCCTATTGAATGAGTCCAGAGTAGGTGCGTGGACCACCTCTGGGAGGAGTCTGTTCCAGACCCTGGACATTCAGACTATAAAGAAGTTTTTCCTTATGTGCAGTCTAAATCAGCCTTCCAGGAGTTTGTGGCTATTAGATCTTGTTGTCCCTTGGGGAGCCCTGATGAACAACTGTTCTCCCAGATCCTGGTGCACCCCCTTATATACTTATAGGCTGCCACCAAGTTTCCCCTGAGCCTTCTCTTCTCCAGGCTGAAGAGTCCCATGCCTCTCAGTCTCTCCTCGTAAGGCTTGCTCTCTTGGCCTTTGATCATGCAGGTGCTCTCCTTTGGACTCTCTCAAGCTTATCCATGTTTCTCCTGAAGTGGGGGGCCCAAAACTGAACACATTACTCCAGCTGCAGCCTCACTAAGGCCAAGTAGAGTGGGAGGATGACATCCCTGGTTTTGCTTGAGATGCATTGGTGGATGCATGCCAGAGTTTGGTTGGCTTTGCTAGCTACGGCATCACACTCATGGCTCATGTTCATCTTGTGGTCAATCAAAACCACCAAATCTCTTTCGGTTATGGTGCTAGCAATAGCTCTGCTGAGCCTATAAGTATGATGCTGGTTTTTCCTGCCAAGTTGGAGCACTCTGCACTTCTCTTCATTGAATGCCATCAGGTTTTGGTCTGCCCACATTGCGAGCCTATCCAGGTCAACCTGTATCACCAGCCTGTCCTCCAATGTGACCGCCTTGGCCCACAGTTTAGTGTCATCCACAAACTTTGCCATTCCTAACTAGGAGCCCAGGTACAGCCACCCCGGAAGTGCAGGTCTCTGCTCCCACATGCCCCTTTACAAACTCCTGGATCTGCCTTTGTGCTCAAATGAAAAGGAAACTGTGAGATTGTGGGAGTGGGGAGAAGAGCTAGGGGGAAAGACTCACAGCCAGTGCTCAGCATCCCTCTGCACAGGAACCCTGGGATGTTCCATTGGGAATCTAGGCAGATATATTTCTGCTAAGACAGAGGCTGGCACCATTTTGGAGTGGGGCACTGCTTAAACAGAGCTGAACTCTGAGCTTGGGCTGCTTCCAACTTGGCCCATGGTGCTGCCACAGCCACAATCACTGCTCCTCCTTCCAATGTTGCTGCCTGTGTGAGGCCCCAACCACTACCACCAAATCACTGCAGAAGCCCCTTGGTTCTATGGGATGGATAAAATGGTTGTGTGTGCCAGAGCCATCCTGTGGACCGTTGGTTGCCAATCCCTGGGCTAGGAGCACTCCTGCTTAGAGCGGGGCAATTTTTTTAAATTAAATATTTTTCACCTTAAAAATTCAGTTTTAGCAAGAGTGACATATTCCTACAAGAATATATCAATTTGGGCAGATTTTTCTTTTTTTTTAATGTTGTTTTTAATGTTTCTGATTTTTTTTAAATATAAACGACCAGTTTCAGCACTGTCAGAATGAAATAGTTAGACTTTTTTGGGGGGGAGGGGGCGGGGGCGAGTTGAAACAACTTTCTATTTCAAAATGTTCTTTAAAATAGCAAAACAATTTTTAAAGTTTGAAATTGCCACACATTTTACTCCATCTGAATCAGCATTTCAGAACCAAAGTGTCTCAGAAAATTTTGAAATTTCCTATTTTTTGTTTAAAAACTGGACTTTTTAAAAATACCATAACTGCCAGGGAACTGTTTGCCATGACCTCCCCTTGCACCTTCTTTCAGGAGTTCTGCCCAGGCAGAGGCGAGGAGACTAATGGGAACTGCTCCTCACAGAGTCCTGTCACTGGGGAAGGCGGCTTGCCAGATGCCTGGAAAGCCTTAAATCCAACAAGGAGGACTGCACAGGTCTTAGAGACTTCATCTCTTGTGTGGTCCACAGAGCTTCAAGCCCCTGCCCCAGGAGAGCTTTCAGAAGCTCCATGAGTCCGACCTTGTAAAATTTCTGCAGACCATTCCCCTTCTGCAGGTTTTTCCATCCAAGGGGTGGACCGAGACCTTGATTATTAGTGTGTGATTGATATATTCTGATTCTGTGAAGGGCAAGCATTTAATGGGCCATCTGGTCTATGGCCTTCTCCTAGTCCACAATGTTTCAACCTAACCGATGGCAGCTCTCTTTACATTTTAGTTCCCTTTCCCTATGACTTATTAAAGCATTACATGTGTGGTGTCAAAAACTTGAGGTGATAAAATATGACAAAAATGACTGCAGACTGAAGGAGAATGACACTCATTTTGGAAATGGCAGTAGCTATTACTTTGCATAATGCCTACCCAACCCAAAACTGATGTGGCAGATGGAGGCAGGGAAAACAGGTTACATGCCTGCAGTGTTCATATACTGACAGGCATCACCCTGCCAACTAGCTCAATGACTCTGAATAACTTGGCATGCCTCTACTGGAGTGGTCTCTGAAAGGGCATGAAACTGCAGCTTAGACTGTAATTTATGAGGGGTTTTAATGTCAGCAGCTCCTACTGAAACACAAGTTTAGCTGCAGGTATCAATCCTTGAGGCAGTAAAGAATTATTTTGCTGGGGTTTTTCTAAAATCTCTTTATCTTTCCTATACAGAGAACAAACAGTAAACCTCGATCTGAGGGGCCCAAGGAAAGGCCTCTTGAAAAATCCTGGTATTGGATTATTTGTCAGTTTCCTACTTTAAAACAAAGAAGATTCAACACAAACATATCCACTTTTATGTGGTCTCTGTGTGAGAGTCATCATTGATGACTTGGCATTTTAATATTTTGGCCCTTTCTGCTTAGTACACAACAAAGAATTCTTTTATTCTACATATGTGCATATTTAAAAATCAAACACTGCACACATGAAAATACTGGACTAAAATTTTTAAAGAACCTAAATCCTTTGTCCATAAAACAGCATCCTCAGGACAGAACAGGCGGCAACATGGGCTGTAATGTAATGGAAACTTTCCCACACAGCTCCTCCTCTGCCCCTTAATTACAACCTGGAGTATCCAGCTCCAGCACTGAGCACTGAAAGGGTAATTCAGTCTGCATGCCTGTACTCCATGGCCTTTCTATTGGTATGTAGATAATTAGTTCTGTTGGAACAGGACTTTTGCTCTGTGAACACCTGTGTATTAAAAACTGTGCTGAGGACACCGAATCATTTCACTTATGTCACTGAACACCCACCAGATACTAGTAATTTTCAATCACAGTCTGTGGCACTTGGGTTAGCTTCAAACCAACGGTATTAACATGAAAGGTTACAACACTTGAGCTAGATTTCTGTGAAATCTGTGGCCACATACCCCAAAAGGTTGTACGAGTGTTTCTCTATAGTCTGTACAGAAGAAACTACTTCCACAGTATTTCTAATGCAAAACTGTATTTCCCAATACACAGCACCGATCATTTCATTTGACATTTCCCTGTGGAATACAAGTAGAAGTTACAATTAAAGTGAGGGTTGCAGCTGTGTGAAATTTAACGATGTAAATTCAAACCATTTTATTTGGTTTATTTCTGAAGGTATATTGAGTATGGTCAATATGATTTTACAAGTGCCCTGCCTACATAATGTTCTGAACTACATTTAAATCCTGGTGACTAACACATTTTCTACAATTCACCTGTTTTCATAGACGATAATGCCTATGTGCAACTAATTTGGGCAATAAAAATTTATGCTGTTAATACCTGCTGATCATACTTCCTAAGGCTGTTCTGCTTTCTTTCTGGTGTTCCCTGCTAGTAGCATCATGACCAGTGGGTGGTGATCAGGGCATCCACCCTGGGTGCACACTTGAAGGGGATACATGAACAGAAGCTGCCACCACCGCTGCTCGCCCAGCTGTCACAGTTGCTGTAGCCAGCCTGGCCCCCGCTGCAGTCGGCCAGGCCCCTGCCACCATCCTTGCTGTCACCCAGGGCACAGACCCTGACTATTACACCTCTGTTCCCTGTACCTCTATCTTATGAAATGCTCTCTGTTATTGTAGTATCTGCATTATATTTTCAATGTATTTATTTTCACAACACCCCTGCTAGCATAAGCAACATACTTCTTTTGTGGGCTAATTTGAATATGCATTACAAAAGAGCCCAGGCCCACACAAATGATGTCTGTGATCTGGAATGATCCCTGTTGCTGAGGTAGATTATCGGCAAAAAATGCTTCCCACTGTTGTGTTCACTCCATCTCCCCATGGGAATATAACACAAGGAAACCGTGCTGCCTTTACCACCCTCCTTTCTTACCTGCTTCTCCCCTCAGTTGCCAATTCCACAATCATTATCACCTTTTTCTTCCAGCATTTCTAGATCTAGGTTGCGGTTCCACACAATAGGACAGTAAAGATGACTAACTGTCACCATGGGACAAAGGTTCAGTCTTTTCATCTAGGGCAGTAATATTTTGTAGCCTCTCCACAGTCTCTGATATTTCCTTCTCATTATGATTGCCTTCACTGATCCCTTCTATGTCTGCCCTTTCATCAGCTTCATTGTCATCCTTAGGTGACACAGTACCATCAGCAGCATCTCTCGAAGCCAGTGCACCAGCTGACTCTAACCCTTGCTTTCCTGATGTACTCTTTGTCCTTGTCAGGGATTTTAAATTTAAATTAAGCTTAGCTGCATCAGCTCTCTTACATTTTGAGGATGTGAGCTGTACTGTGGAACCAGCCAGTAGATAGGTAGACAATAACGAGGAAGCTATTTTCTCCACCCGTGATGCTTGATACTGCTGTTTCTCCCTGCAGAAGGTGTTGTGCCCACCTCCCATTTGTACATTTAAAAATCTCCCTCTTCATTGCAAAATAACACTCAGACTAAAGTACTTCACTTTCTAAGTCCTTAGCCTTGCTTAGTGTTACTATGGGTCCTGCTGATTACAACCAGGATCACCAAAGCCTTTACAGTTACAGAGACATGTCAGGATTTGTTTCAAATCTGTATAGGAAACCACCTATGTCTGCTGATCCCCTTTAATACACAAAGATAATGATTCTACTTGAGAGCACATAAAAGAAGTTTTGTAATTGTGGGGTGATCTATGGGAATTGGATGATCAAGTGGTAGCAGCTTAACTGTCTCACTGAAACACAGTGTGATATATATCATTGCAGAAGTAAAATCTTATAAAGCTGTCTCAAAAATAATCTCAGATGAGTGAATCTTGCTGCAAATGAGTAAGGCTTGGGACGTTTGTAAAGCTCAGCTGAACACAGACTGCCCATGAGAATCATATTGCATGTGGTGTCATTAGTGGCTAAGTACAGATGTTCAAAAAGCCCAAGGTGGAATCAGTAAAACTTATGTGGGTTTCTGTAAGTAGCACAGGTTAGTTTAGGAGCGAACAGAACACACATTTGCCCTTTGGTGGGGGGCATGCAGGCTGTCTGCACTGGCCACGGCCAGCAAGTTGAAGGTGCTCCTGCATGCCTCCCACAAGGCTTCCCAGCCTGCTGGAGACTGAGCACAGCCGAGTGGCCAGGCCACCCTTGATTAGCTTGCCTCTGTCCAGCTCCTCCATCATCATCAGCCACAGGTATCTGTGAACTGCAGGCAGCTTGCCTGTCCCCTGCAGTCCAGTCATGCTCCCTGAGGATGGATCCATTCATGGGAGGATGGGGGTCCCTGGGTAGACTCCCACATACCCGCTCAGGAACCCCCAGGCTCCACAAGTAGGTCCAGCCCCCAGGAGCACAAATGGACTGAAGGGCAAGGCCGAACATATCTCCCCCCTGCTGCCATGTCAGCGTCAGCCACTGGGCTGACTCAGCTTCGTAAAAGCCTAGGGGTGAGCCCAGCTGGGTGCCCAGCCAGAGCAGCCAAGCACAGGGCAAGTGGTAGTGCACCTCCCTGTGAGAGGGGCTGGGGGGCTGCAAAAGAACATGGGATGCCAGGGAACAGAGTCCTAACATGAATCAATATGAAATCTGGTACAGAAGTTTGATTACCCAGTCTAATCTAAATAGATTAAGTGTTGAGTGCATATTGATCCAGGTCTATCTTAGACTGGGTTCTTCCATTTTAAGCCAATCTATGTGCACCAAACCTCTGTACTGTTACAGGTAGACTGGTTTCCAAACACTTATAACAGTAAAAGTATAATGTCTGTACCTGACCAGTATGTCTCCCTGATAAAGACAGGTACATTAGCCATGAGATAGACTATGTTGTGAGCTGCACCAAGTGACCCTTAGCATGAAACTTTACTGTAAATCTGTTTATATTCAGATTCCAAAAAACAGTGCCTAACAGTAAAAGGTTTTGATGGAAAGTTTTATTTCTGTATTTGAACCCATAACTACCAAATTTCACTTTTTTTCAAAGCTCAAAATAATTGTTTGCACCTCTCCTGAAGTCACAGCTGGGTGCTTGATCTCTGGACATAGAGACAGGGTATGTACGGAAGAAAATAATATAACTCCAAAAATTAAAACTACTGCATACCCATTTTTAAACTGTTGCTTCTTTTTAAGCAACAGGATATGAATTAGCTCCCATAATGCTTCAGGGAATCCCTGTCTTCTTTTCTGGGTATAACCCCTTCTTGTAAGGTGCCTAAATTTGTACACCTTTTAAGTAACCTGGAAGTTCAAATATGGCATAATACTGATTTTGAAACATTTACAACTGATGCGTCATAGGGTACTTTTATTTAAATTGTTCTGCTGCAAAACTCCTTTTTTATGTGCTTTGTTCTACATGCAATGACAAAATATTATCCATAAATGTGAATTAGAAATAAACTGAACAAGCTAGGGGGAATGTTTCACTGTCCTGGCATGATATGGAGCCTTTGGTTGTATTTTTTGGATGATACTGCAGTTTTGAAAACATTGCTTGGATGGTGATCTTCATAAGGAGCGGTCCTTCCTGAAGTGACACAAGTGCCTCCGTTCAGTGGAGTTACAGTCAGAGCATCAAGTATACTGTATATAGTCACAAATTCTTTTTTGGGGGTAGATCCTACCATTCCAGGACTAAATCCCACTGGCTCCACTGTGCTAGGCCTGGTTTCCCAAGGTGTTACTCCCCTTCCCACTTTCCTCTATGTTACGGGCAGGGGAAATAGGGTATTCCTAGAAAGGTGAGAGCATAACAAAAATAGAGCACATTCACAGAGTGGATGGGACAGAACAAAGGAACAAAGATAGATGAGAAGGTATAAGGAACAGAGAGGGGAGAATGAGACAAGTATGGAGAGGAGGACAAGGGATATAAAGTAAAGATAAGAAAGGGGGAAAGAGGGAAGGAAAGCCACTGGACAGAGAGAGAGGTGGGGATGAAATAAAGGAAATGGACAGGAAGAAGGGCATTGAGAAGATGGATTAAAAGGTCAAGAGGAGAAGAAATGACATCCTGTATTTTAGGAGTTAGTGCTTTACAACAACCTGTGCTGCCCACGGAAAGCTGACAGTGGACTGCGATAGGGAGAGTGCAATGATAGTACTGTACTGACTGCATATAAGAATTCTGGCCTCCGTGAAGTTGTATAACGGTAGCACTTAGAAGCTTCAACCAACCTGGACCCATTATACCAGGAGCTGGACAGACATATAACAGTAGAGTCTCTATCCCACAGACCATGAATAAATAATTTGCTACAACTATAACCTAATTATTAAGAGGGCCAGTAGCTGGAGAGGTTACTGCTGTAGTAATATACCTCCCCAGACAGTTTTCTCTCCAGCTCGCATGAGAAAAACTGCTTTTTTTTTGCTTGCCTAGATTCAAGGCTATGACTAAATCAACAATAATCTGGACATTTTAGCCCAACAGTCATCTACATTCAGAATAGCAGGAGCCTTGCAGGTCAGGATTGCCATGAACTGGCCATCCTGAGTGGGTCAAACTTGCTCAGGACCTTCCCTGCATTATGTCTAGTTCTGAAAGCCTCTGTTTTGAGACCCTTGCCTTGAGAAACACTAAATCCACCACCAGTGCAAACAACTAAAAGTCTTATGACTTGCATGTAAAATCACAAAATGTCATCTGATCTCAGCATTGTAATATTTTGGAAGCAGATGGTAGGCACAGCTGACAGCGATAGTCGTAGTAAGTGTAAATAGGAGGTGTCTGAAGGGAGGAGGGATGGCCAGGATTACTCAAGGAAACCAATGTAAGGAAAAGCACTTTTATTTTGAAAATGCAGCTGAATGATGAAAGAAGCTAAGGAAGACTCAAATGCCACAGAGGAGCAGGGGAGAAAAACATCCAGCTTTGCTCTAGAGTAAGATACACTGTGCGTTCAGTGTCTTGCTAAGCAGACCAGAGAGGGGGAGGGAGGAGAAAAGAGATCAATATGTTCAACTGCACTTGACCCTTAGGACTGCCGCTTTGATCTCCTAGGAAATAAACAGCAATAGGCATTTCAGAAACTAAACACCCAGCATCTACATAAATACATATGATAAATTCCTGCTCCCAGGATTCCTTCAGGTCAGGTGACATAGTTCACTAAGCTGATTCAAGTTCTTTTTTTTTCAATTATGTGATGAACCCTATAGTTCTGTGTAGTGCACTTTCACACTTCTGGCATTTATCACTTGATCCTGGCAACCCTCTTCAAAACATTGTATCTGAATTGCTATACTGAAGTTGTATGTAGTTCATTAAGATGCATGAGGGAATGTGAAACCATCCCTGTTACTAAATGTTGTTTTTCTGATGTTTCCTTAGCGCACCTCAATTTTTAACCCCTACAGTGGGGAAAAAAAACCCCTATTTCCTTACTCTCCTATCCATCTTGTAGCCACCTAAAGAGTTAACAAATACAGAGTAAATCTCAAGGAGGAGATGTGGTGCATCTTTTCTCCTCTTTTTTTTTTTTTTTTTAAACATAGCATACATCAAAGTAAAAACTGACATGCAGTGCCCTGAAGCTCTCTGCAGCATGCTTTTAGGTTTTGGAAATTTCATTTTCTACCTTATGATGATTACATGAGAGAGGATGAAATGCTTGCTTTGAGGTTCATTTTAGACAGAGATGTAATAAATGTTGTGGCTTCCCAGTGCAATGGAACAAATTCTTTGTAGATGGGGGAAAAATATATGTGGTTTAGTTCATATTCAAGTACCTGGATGCGGGTGGAGATGTGGCATGGGAAGTCAGGAAAGGGAAAGAGAAGAGGCATTGGTGACTGAGAAGATAAAACACTAGCTTCTACTATGAGTATAATCCAGCCTAAGTGGAAAGAAGTTTCCCAGCCTTAGTCCCCAATGAACTACAGTAATCCAAACAAAAAAACCCAAACCATCATAAATTATTCACTCTAGGTTGACACGGTTTACAGCTTCTCCTCAGTTAAGGCCTAGGAGTGAGCCAGCATGGAAAGTGAATTATCTCTGCCCCCTAACAAGAAGTCAGGTTCTCCAGGGGCAGAAGACAAAATGGAGGTCATTTTAATCATACCATACTGCGCAGAATTACTTGTTTGGTTTTTTTTGTCTTTACAGGCCCTGAACTGTTCCTTGGGGACTGTGCTGAGGCTGATAAACTTGCTTTACTTTGGGCCTGCAGCTGGTAGATGGGAAGAATAGCATCATGCCTGTATACAAAGAAGACTCATTCAGCCGGTCCAGCTCTAAACATGAAGAAGAGATCATTTTGGGGAAATATGCAGCTCATATCTGTTTGGTATGCAAATTGGATCCATTGATTGTTGGAAGAACAATTCTCCTAGGGTTCTGCTCCTGGGGTCAGCAATATACATTGCTAACCCTAACGGCCTCGTTAAACACTCTTGAATTGAAATGCTACTTATATAAGTATGTGTTACCACTGTAGCATCTCAGTGTCTCCCCAGCCTGTAGGGGTGAGAGTATTATCCACATGTAACAGGTAGGTACTTGAGATACAGGATGGCTTAACTCAATTGCTTAAAGTGACTGGGTGATTTGGATAGGGATGATCCTGCCTCAGGCAGGGGGTTGGACTAGAAATGGGGAAGACCCTGCTCTCTGTAGGGCTGGAGTGGTTTGATGTTATTACTCTGAATTAAAACTGATTTGAAACCAGGTAACTGCTGACAAGAGAAAATGTACCTGAAAGGATCTGTTTCAAATGCATGTGTTGTCAGGCTGAGTCAGATGATAACTTTAAAGACAGCCCCCAAATGTGAGTTGGACATAGGTCCAGCTGAAGGTAATAACAGCCAAAGGACACAGGTCTGGCTGCAGGTACTCATACTGGGAGTTATATTCCTGAAAACGTTTTGAAGATTTGGGCGTCACTCCTTTAATTTATTTATCTGGTGACCTGGTCATTCAGTTTATTTAGTCCTTCATGCTGTGATGTGCTAATATATTCAGTTATTAAGACTATAGTGCATTTATGGTAATGTACTTCAAATGTTGTGATATCCTTAGCTATTCATTTCCTTGCTTTTAACTGTTTTGCACAAGTTGGTGTCACTTAGCAACTTTGACCTTTTTTTAAGCATCTTGTTTATTTTTGGAATCACATATAGGTCTGAGGTTTCAGGTTGAAGTGACATGGCCCATGTGAATCTAAGTTACATCAAATGGGAAAAGAACAACAGAATGTTATTATGATTGCTCATCATAATAAAAAAAAGATGGCATTTTTTTCCATCTTCCATCACCATTTGTCTCCTATTTAGCAACCTACATCTATCCTATCCCTTTTCATGTATCATGGACTATGCTGATATTTATATGCAAACTAATTTCTTTAATGTGGCTTTAAGGCTACAGTTGCCCAAAACTGCCCTGTCCTCCTCCTATCCATTGAGAACCAGGAAGCTTAGCTCCCAAAACTCATGTAAAACCAGGAAACACCAAGAATTAAATTTCTCTTGCACAGGCCTAAAATCGCAGGAAAAATAAGCAAGAAATATATTTGATTTGACAAGTTAGAAAAGCAGGGAACTAGCAAAATCCTTGTCTTAGCTGTGATTTGTGTTGACTCTGCATAATAGTTGTGCAACATTTGCTCTGCTACCACAAAAATGGCAATAGAAATTGAGGGAATATAGCATACACCTTCCTCCCATGCCTCACCCTGCAGCCCTTCCTGCAGACCTGCCACTTTCTCTATGCCCATCACAAATCTGTATCATACTTTATTGTATGCTCCTTATAAAGTTTATAGTGTGACGGAAAAATTATATGAGAAATAATGTCTGGCAATCTGTTGCTTAAAAATCCCCCTTGCAAAGAAAGTCAGAATGGACTCTTATGTTTCACCTCTGACAACTAGAGCCTGTCTTCAGTGCCAAAAAATCACATTTTTTTCACTGGGGTGACTAATATGCAAGCACTATCCTGTGTTAAAAAACACAGTGGGCACATCGACACGTGCAATTAATGCAACTGAAGAAATTCTGGTGCAATTCATACTGGAGTTTATTGCTCCCGGGTACTGTAGTTACATGTATGCCTGGGGCTGCTGCTGCACATAGAGCCAGATAAGAGCAACTCTGGCTGAGGCTGACAGGGGGCCGGGGGGGGGGGAGGGGCAGTCAGCCTACCAGCCTGCCAGCCTGGGGCTGCTCTGACCAGGCTCAATATGCTGCGGAGGGACTGGCTGGGGCATGAGGGTACATCCCCCTGAGGCAGGCCCCTGCACTGAAGTAACCTCATGCCCCAGCTGGCCACATCAGCATCTATATGTGTGTTGCAGTACACATGAATAATGCTACCACAGGATAGTCTTGTGTTGACAAGTGCTGTCCTACAGCAGCATGTATTAGTTTACTGCAGCCTAATAGAGCTGCATGTGTAGACTCTAAGACTTTACTATGGAGCTAATTAGTCCACTCTGCAGGAGACATCTTATGTAGACACGCCCAGTGAGGACAAAGTATGTTAATTTTACCTCCATGTCTATTTCCCTAGGTCAGGGGTTGTCAACCAGGGGTATGCGTACCCCTCGGGGGTACTTGGGAAGCCCCTAGGGGGTACATGTGGGTGGGCAGGGATGGGCCCACCACCCTGTGCTGCCACCTCCCAGGACCAGGGCCAAGGGGGCGAAGGCAGCGGCACCCCTCTGTGGGCTGCACAGGCACCACCCAGCTGGCCAGATGTGGGGAGGAGGATGGGGGTGGAAGCTCACATATGGTGGCCGCTGCCACTACCCACCACACTGCATTGTCACCACTCTGCGTCCCACCGCGAATCCCTCCCCTCCCTCACCCCACTCCATGTCTGGCTGCCGTGGGTACACTTATTAAAAAAAGTTGAAAACCCGTGCCCTACGTCAAGCAGAAAGTAGGGTAGAATTGAACCTTATAAACTAAGTCTACCCAAGACAAAGGTATAGAAATAACTGTCAGCTTTTCCTAGGAGCAAGGTTTTCTTGGTGAATTTTTTTTTTCTGGACTGTGTAGTTGGGAGAGATATTAGACAAGCTTTCAGGCACAAAGGGCTCTTCTTTTCAGTACAACAATGAAGCTTATTTAGCAGTGAAGAGTTCTTTAGAGGCTGTAACAGATTCACAACCTCAAGGTACCTGTATATGAGTGCGGAGGCTGATCTGACGCACTGTAATTACAGCGCATCAGACCAACTTGATTGATCAAGTCTGCTGGGGCATAGCTATTTCCATGCTCCAGCAGCCTCCCATGTCTTGTGTATCAGTGTCCCCACATATGAAAATGGTGGGGACCATTTTGAAGTGTGGGGACACTGATACATAAGAGTGGCTTCAAGAGACACTAATTAAAGTGCCACTCCCCCATCCTCAGAGCATGTATTTATCTCTAACACAGCTTCTCAGAATTTCTTACAGAGCTTTAGGTCCCTTCCAGAGTCCAGGCACAACAGCAAAATCACCATATGCAAGACTTCAGGTGGACTGTTTCTTTCTAGTTTTTCCAAGGCTGCAAACCACCCTTGAAAAAGTAAGGATGGCTATAGGAAGCTGTGCCACCCAAACGGACAATACAGTGTGCATTTCCCTCTATTTACACGGATTCTAGGGACAAATCATACCTTTTGAAACACAGTCCATCTGGATAGTCTCTCTTCAGCAGTGAACTGTGTGTCAACCCCGGCAGGGGCCCGTGACAAAGAACGAGATGATTTTGAAAACATCCTGAATGATAGGTTTTCCCTTAAATTAAAATTAACCTACATTTATATTTAAAAATATTGGGATTCTGATGCTGATACATAGTTAAATCATTTCAGTGTATTCCATTTTAAATATAATTTTGGCTGTATTAGGTTCAGAAATAACTGGATGAAAAATCATGTATTGGCCTGGAAAATATGTTAATAGGCTTCCTATAGTAATTTTTTTCAGACCATACTTATGCCATTGAGATGATTTAATTCAAGGCTCAGATCTGGTGTGCCTCGTAGGAATTGTCTAAAATGATTGAACTCTACTCAGCTAAGTAAAGTTCTCTGAAATATTCCCCCTTCTTTAATAGAAAATGCTATGTTCATATTCCAGGTACTAGATATACCAGTGCCATGAAGAAAATAAACAAAAAAAAGTATGAGCTCATTATAGGGAAAAAAGGCTCCTTTCACATTAAAATTGACCAGTCTTAAGCAGTAAGATTGCTTGCCTTGACAGGATAATGGAACTTTAATATAAGTTATACAAACCTAAAACCAAATTTTACTCTCACATCATTGTAAACCCTGTATAAACCCTGTATATGCCATGAATTTACATCAATGTAATGAAGGAAAATTTGGCTCTATAATTTGTTACATCTTTATTATGATACTTGCTATACGTAGTGGGTTGTAGAGCCACATTTTCCTCCCTTTAATTGGCATCAATCCACAGAGTCCTATCAAGTTATTGGATTACAATGATGTAACTGGGAGATAAATTAAGGCATCTGCCATATATTAATAATAGGATATTATCCCTTGTGCATTATGAGATCCCTTGTGCAGGAGATGGAGACCAGTAATGGATAGAATTTGAATGGACTCTATTCAGCTCCAGACCCTGTTAAGGAAACGGGGAAGAGCTACATTGGCTTACCTGTCTCCATGTAAGTTCATGGAGAGTAGACAGGGAGAAGATAGACCTTGGGACCTGTCCTTCTCTCAGCACACCTGCTGATGCATTTGAGTTTGTGCAAAAAGGAATGTAAGTTTTTGCTCTGCTCTTGGCCCAGCAGATCTACAATATTGCTCCCTATTTAGGCTGAATTTCAAGGTGCTAATGTAGTTTTAGGGCCTTTGGATATTGTTATAAATCGTAATGCCAGGTTTAGTTTTCTACCATTATAACTGAAGTGCACAAAACTGAAAGAGTGTGGTAGCTGTTTATGGAGAAGTAACACTGTACACAGAGTAATGGGAAAATGAGAAGTAGTATAGTTATATCTCGGCCCAGAACTCCAGTATTTGTAATTCAGAATGAAATATAGCTAGCCTTGAAATTCAGCTTCTTCATTCATTCCTACTCCTTCCAAGGCCATGTGAGTAATCCAGTACAATTCCCACTGTATTGTATTCTATTGTCATGTAGTTACATGTTTTCAGTAATCCATCATCCTTAACTGTTAAGGTCAGGTAGGCAAGGAACTTCAACTGTACAGTTACTCCTTTGAAAACCAATGATTTTTATTATTATTGGCATTCTTCAGATGCCCCTTGTTAATTAAATATGTATATGTTACCATAACTTTTCAGATTGGTTTACAGTGATGAGAAAAGACAAAGCCCCTGCTCCAAAGATCTTACAATCTGGCTTTTATTTATCTGCAACATTGCCACATTATTGATTTTCCATAGTTCATACTGGCAGAAAGCAATGACAGACAAGAACCTTCAGAGTGATCATTACTATGCATAAAATGCTGAGCTGTGGTGGTCATTGTCATTTTTGTAATTATTCCTCTGCTTTCCCATTTCAATGTGCCTTTGATGGAGTGTGTAAAGCAGTGCTTCTTGCCTGTATTTACTGGGATTCTCAGCTGTTTACAGTTATTGTGTAGCACTGATTAATCCTCCCTTCTCTGTGACACAGAAGCAGTTGCATTCTAATACAGGCTTTATTATTTTGCAGCAGATTCTATACTTCTGCATACAAAAAATAGAGTAAATCATGGAAGGAGTGTTGGAAGTCCATAAAAATGTAAAGCTATGAATATGTCAGCACTGTACATTTTATATTCCCGTCTACTCTGAATCTCCCAAAATGTTGCTTGTTTATTTATGTGAGCATTGGTCATTTAGGATACGTAAATATTAACAGGGGTCTGACCCAGACCTCCAGCTTCTGCTTCCTGGTCTAGGTCATGTATAAATGCAGTTATATAGCCTCCCCTTTTCATGGTATCATATTGCTTAGGGTCAGAAGGGACCTAAACAAATCATCAGGTCTGCCCCAGGCAGGAAGAGGTGCGGAGGTCATATTACCCCAGCCAAATATCTGTCCAGCCTCCTCTTAAAGACCCCAAGGTAGGAGAGAGTACCAGGTCACTTGGGAGCCCATTGCAGAGCCTGGCAGCCCTAATGTAAAGTAATGTCTCCTGATGTCCAGCCTGAACCTTCTCTCTAACAATTTGTGGCCATTATTCCTAGTAAACCTGGGTGGTGCCTGAGGAAACAAAGCCTCCCCCAATTTCCACTGGTCCCCCCTGGTGAGTTTGTAAATGGCCACCAGATCCCCTCTCAGCCTTCTCTTGTGGAGACTGAATAGGTTCAGGCCCTTTAGTCTCTCTTCATAGGACCTGCCCCACTGGCCCTTGACCATGCGAGTGGCCCTCCTCTGGACCCTCTCAATGCTAGCCACATCTCACTTTTAGTGTGGCACCCAGAACTGGATGCAGTACTCCAATTGTGGCCTGACCTATGCTGCATAGAGGGGAAGGATCACCTCCCTGGACCTGCTTATGATGCATCTGTAGATGCATGACATGGTGTGGTTAGCCTTACTGGCTGCTTCCTTGCATTGGCATTCATGTTCATCCTGGATTCAGCAATGACTCCAAGATCCCTTTTTACCACCATGTTGACAAGCCTCAGCCTATAGGTGTGTTGCTGGTTCCTTCTCCCTAGATGCAGTACCTTGCACTTGTTTGCATTGAATTCCAACCTATTCTCATTGCCCACCTCTGTAACCTGTCTAGATCTACCTGGATTCTGTCCCTCCCCTCCAGAGTGCCCACCTCACCCCACAACTTGGTGTCATCAGTGAATTTGGACAGCATGCATTCCACACCCACATCCAGATCACTGATAAAGATGTTGAACAGTACAGGCCCCAGGACCAAGCCCTAGGGGACTCCACTGCCTACATCCTTCCAGGTCAAAAATGACCCGTCCACCACCACTCTCTGGGTGCAACCATCTAGCCAATTTGCCAGCCATCTAACTGTGTAGGCATCAATGCCACAGTCACCAAGTTTTTTTAAGAGAATGTGGTGGAAAACTGTGTCAAAGGCCTTCTTAAAGTCCAGGAAGATGACATCTACCCCTACACCCTCATCCAGGAACTTTGTGACCAGATCATAAAAAGAAACCAAGTTAATCAGGCAGGACCTGCCGTTAATGAACCCATGTTGGATGCCCCTGAGTATTACCACCCCCCGCTGGGCCCTTGCCGATGTGTTTCTTGATAATTTTCTTAAAGGTCTTCCCAAGGATAGGTAAGACTGACTAGTCTATATTACCGGGGGTCTTCCTTTCTCCCCTTCTTGCAAATGGGGACCACATTGGCCCTTTTCCAATCCTCTGGTACCTGGCCAGTGCCCCGCGAGTGCTCATAGAGCCATGCCAGGGGCCCCACTATGACATCCACCGATCACCTCAGCACCCTCAGGTGAAGAGCATATGGACCTAGTTATTTAAATAAGTCCAGGCCCTCCAAAAGTTCCCTAACTAGGTTGTTCCTGACCCTAGGCATGGCGGTGCTTCCCCTGGGTCCATCCACAATTCTACTGGGGAGATGTCCCAGTCCCTGTTCAGGAATATGGAGGCAAAGAATTCGTTAAAGAGGTCAACTTTTTCATTTGCTGCAATCACCAGATTGCCAAACCTATCCTGTAGGGGCCCCACATTCTTCTTCCTACTTCTTATGTATTTGAAAAAGGACTTTTAATTGTCCTTAATTCTAGTTGCTAGCCCAAGCTCCATCTCTGCCTTGGCAGCCTCCGTGCAGTCCCAAGCAATGGAGGTATAATCCTCCTTGGTGATAGCCCCTTGCTTCCACTGTTTGTACACCTCCTTTTTTGACCTCAGGCATCCCTGGATGCCTTCGCCAAGCCATGGGGGCTTCTTAGCATTCCTGTCCCCCTTGGTGAGCATTGGGACTGACTCCCTTTGAGCTCAGAGGATCGTCTCCTTGAGGAACAACGACCCATCTTAGACTCCCATCTCATTGAAGCTCCGAGACCCCAATGCCTCTTCCACTAACCTTCTTAGCTTACAGAAGTTGGGCCTCCTGCCTTGCTGCTTGCTTTCACCACCCTGCACTGATCACAGGCGATGATCACTGTCGCCCAGGTGGTCAAGTACCTGCAGACCCCTCACCAGGTTGTTGCCTGTGGCAAGGACCAAATCCAGCAAGGCATTTCCCCTGGTGGGACTCTAACTCCTGGGTTAGGCGGAGGTCCTGTATCCCAGCTAGGAACATATGTGGGTGATCGGACCTGGCTGACTGCTCCTTGCAGCAAATATCTGGGTAGTTTAGATCACCCATGACAACTACATCCCTTGACTTTACAGCCTCTGTGAGCTGACCTGAGAATTCCAGGTCCAGCTCATCTCCCAGGTGAGGCGGTCTGTAGTAGACACCCACTATCAAGTCCCTTCCCCCACACCCCCCTTGCATTCTTACCCAGAGTGCCTCATTTGCCCCTCCTCTGACACCATCCTGATCATTGAGGATGTTTATTGCTCTTTGACATATAGTGCTATACCACTCCTCCCCCACCCCTTTCCCCTGCTCTGTGCAGCCTGTATCCCTCTATGTCCACTGCCCAGTCATAGGTAGAATCCCACCAGGTTTCCATGAGCCCCACTAGGTCTGGGTTTTTGCTAGCTAGCAGGAGGGCAATTTCCTCCTGCTTTTTCCCAATGCTTTGAGGCATTTGAGGCCTCCTGTAGGTGCCCATGCCACCCCCTTGTTCCTAAGCCTGTCCTGGCCCCTGTCACTTACCTGGGTACTACCTGTGTGCATCACCTGGCTTGACAGTGAAGTGTCCTCATGTTCCTCTGTGTCCTTGTCCCCCAGCAAACCTAGTTTAAAGCTCACTGTACAAGATCAGTCAGTCTGGAAGAAAAAATATGCTTACCTTTTGGGGAGAGATGAAGCCTATACTGCCTGAGCATGTCCTCTGTGCAGAAATGTGGGTCATGGTCCAAGAACCCAAGGCCCGTCTGGTAACACCAGCTCTGAAGCTGCCAGTTGACCTCGCCAATGCATGTCTCATGGTGCCGTCCAGGTCTACTCACTGGAAGGATAGAAGAAAAAGCCACCTGTGCCCCTTTCTCCTTGAGCTTTGCCCCTAGAGCCTTGTAGTCGCATGATGTGGTCCAGGTTGCCCCTGGCCACGTCATTCGTTCCCATGTGGATGAGGACCATGGGGTATTAATCAGAAGGTCAGATGCACAAGGTCCCAAAAGTTCAGATGGAAGTTCAAGTCCATCTTACACTTATACCATGTACTTAATACTACAAATTCGTTGATTCCCAAGCCTACCAAAATGACTCATCATTGGTTATGCTATTTCAATGTGTTTTAATTTTCTTCGAGTACCCATACTATTTCTCCTTAGCTGAAGTAGGCAGTTACAGACTTCTGTTGCAGGTCTTGGCAATGAATATCTCACTGCACAATTGACTTCACTCCCAGCCCTAGTATGAGTGATTTGCATGAATCAGCTTGCCTTGCAAAAAGATGCAGCAGCTATCATCTGGATCTTTATTTTCTTTTACAATAAAATTCATATCAATTAATGGCCAGGGAATTTCACTCCCAACTTAATGGGAGGTTACAGTCTAATTTTGAGATGGCCTCCTTTTGTACCACAGGGTATAATAGATATAAGCATAACTCTTGGTTTAGTCTGCAGAAATAATGTCAATTATAGTTCTGCAGTTCAGTAATGAAACAATGTTTTTATTTCTCTGTCTCTACAGTCATCAGCTTAACAACAGCCTATGGGACTTGCCATTTTTGGCTGTGGGCTTTTCTTTGGGATTGAAAAGAAATACAGGAAGATTATTTTTAATAGATCTGAGAAAATCTTGTGACTGAAATGTTGCTTTTAGTACTGTGGGGAAATAAACAAGCTTAAGTGAAGTTACTCCAGATTTACCCCATGTGGCAGCGAGACACCCCCACAGATTCCCAAAGGGGAGAAGGTAATCCCCATGGGCCCCAAACCCTGGAAACAGACCCTCTGTGGGGATAACTTACCTTCTGCTGAGCAGCCAGAGCAGGAGCCAGGACCACGGCCACAGCCGCTCAAGCCAGCGCTACACCGGCTGTTTAATCAGCTGTTTTCTGCACGGGGAACAGCTGGACCAATCGCGGTGGCCAGTATGGCCACCGCGGGAGAGTTTAAAAACCTCACCAGAACCCGGGTGGGAGAGGAGCCAGAGAGAGAGTGCACTGGTGGGCAGCATGCCAGACGTGCTGAGGCTCCTGCATGGGAAAGGAGTGGCACAGCTGGCATGTCACCAGCAGGCAGGGCAGGGCAGGGGAAGCACTTCGGCTCCCTGCCGGAGGCAGAGCAGGGAGAAGAGTTCAAGCTCCCTGTAGGAGGCAGAGCAGGGGAGACATTTGATCCCCCTGTAGGAGGCTGGGGAAGAGGAGGCAGCTTCACATCCCTCTCCTCCCCAGGAGAATATTTCTTTTGAAGAAAAAAGGAAAAATTCAAAGAGACAGAGAGGGAAGGCTGTGCATCGAGGTCAGTGGGACAAGAGCCAACTGAGCCCACGCAGATGTGGGGCCCCACCTGAAGCCAGATGCGGGCAAGCCCACAGGACCAAAACCACCACTGTACAAACACCCTTCCGGTTGGTGAGTGGACGGGGTGTAGGGGAGGCAGAGCCCCATGGAACATCGTGCCAAAAAATCACGAGTACTGCCATTTGCTGGGAGATCCTCTCAGGAAGATCTCTATTGAACGCCTCTTTTGATAGCATAAGTTGTGGCAGGTGAGTTGAGGGGAGGGGCTACCCACCTGGCAGGCCATGCAACACGTAAGGCCCCAGCAATCACACCCCAGTTTAATGTGAGAAGAATATGGCCTATTGTTTATTTCTTGCATGGACTGCCATCCTGTATATGTGTGCATGTGTCCTACAGGTTCAGAAAGAATTTATTTGATGTTCTGTACTTGGTAGACCCTTTCACTATACCCCCAGATACCTCCCTCCTACACAAACACAGACATAATTAAACATCTTTTAATTCTCTTGCTGTAAGAACTGTAGATGGAGGGAAAAATAAAGAGCACAATTAAAATCAGACAGAAGGGTTATTCTTCAATAGGTAGTAGAAGGATCCATGTATAAAAAATTCTGAGCGATTCTTCAGAACCAATTAATTTTGATATCCAAGACAAATATCACAGCATGTATCTAACATTTGAGGAGCAGGGCCAGATAAAATGATGGATTAATAAGGCCAAGGACACAATAATAGAAATAAAATATAATATAGAAAATAATGCTGGTGCCAACCTGAGGGTAAAAAGATGCCAAAATGGAATAGAAAGAAAAATGTATGATAGTAACCCTAAGTAAAAAAATCCCCTCTTCTGTTTAGTCTAAACATTAATTAATGTTCCACAAGTTCTTTGTTGGTAGTAGTGCTTCATATATGGCTATCTTCAGACAATTTGTGTTTCCTTTTGTTACAACCCATACTGTGGGAATAACTGATTGAGCAATAGGCAAAATGTGCTGTATGTACCTCTATAATTATTAGTAATAATATTCAGCACACATTTATATTCTCCTTCCTCATTGTGGATATGATGAAGTTAATCCAGTATTTTCTGCATGAACTGTTATAATACCCAAAGCAGTGGTACAATACATTATCAAGTATGGGTGAACTGATAGAAAATCTAGCATTACAGAGTTCATTTATAGGAATATGTCACTTTGTAGGTGGTGTAAATACAGAAGGAATTGTGACACAGGCACCTGTCAAACTGTCAGAGTCATGCCTGATCTAGAGTGCTGTATTTTGAAATGTTAGGAGTATAAAGTAATCAGGAGGCATGATTCTGAGCCACCCTACAAAATGTGTGATAGAAAGGATACTAATAAAAAAGGTTTGTATTATTATCTTTAAAAAAGAATACAAGGTGGCTTACTATTCATAAAAAATATTCAAATAGCATTCTAGCATTTTATAATATACTAGCCAATTGCCCATCAAAAACAATGAGGTGGAGCATGTGGGGATTGAGCCCTGTGCCCCTACATCTGGGCCTACTCCTCCTTTCCCTCCTGGTGCTTGGGGTCTGGGCCTGCTCCCCCCTCTTTCTACCGCAGTGGTGGGGAAGAAAGGCTGCTGCAGAGGGGAGGGGAGACCAGCAGGCCCAGGCTGACCTGGGACATGGTGGGGGTGGGGAAGGAGTGGGTCCGGATGCAATAGGAGGAGGAGACCTGCTCCTCCCCTTCCCCTGCTGCTCCTGCATGTGGGGGCCAGGTAGGGCCCACTGCTCCCCCCCACTGCCACAGCAGGCTGGCTTCTCCACCCACTTGGACTCAGCCCTCCTTCCCACCCCATGTCGGGCCCAGGCCCACTCCTCCCCCCACCCACCGCAGCTGCTGCAGCATGCCCGCTTCTCCCCCCACCAGCATCAGGCCTCCTCCTCCCTGCACTGCCACCGTATCGTCTTGCATCGGGCCCTGCAGCAGCGACGATGGAAGTGGGGAGGGTTGGACTGAGGCCACCACTGGTGGGCTTGCCCCCCTGCAGTGTGCTGACCCCACTCCCTATCGCGCCACCACCATCACCTCCAAGGAGTAAGTATGGTGGTGCTCCAGTACCCTGCCACCTCCTGTTCAAACACTTATTTGCACTCTGATTGGCTGTTAGTCAGCTAATCAGAGCATGAATAAAGCATTATGGACAGACAGACAGATTAAGGCTTTTATAATATCAGAATTAGTAAAGAATTGGAAGAAAAAGCTAATCTGAAAGTAAATTTGCAAGACAATGGCTGTATTATATCAGGCTGCTATGCAGATCCACATACACAGATGGAAGGGTATTCCAGGTCAGCCATTTTATGGTTACAAGTGCAAGTTCTGCTCTGTTTGAATGCTCATCAGTGCTAGGTGCCAGAAATGAAGTGGATGAGGGCAAATCTATGTCTTCTTGTTCGTATTATCTGGCCTCACAAATGAGAAATCACCTTCTACCCTGCTGTGCCCCCACAGCAGTATGTGCTTCCTGGAAGCCCCCCAAAACAATTCTCAGTTGGTTAATATGATTTAGGACTTTCTTCAGCTGGGCTCCTCCACTAGACCCTGCTTGGCACTGGTGGGATTGCCCAAGACACAATCTAGTCCATTGCCCATATGCAGAATTGCAAAAGAGGCACTGAAATTCTTTGTTTAATACATTTCTAATCTCTTTTCTGCTGGATAATCAATGCTTGGGAAACCAAACTAATCCTGAAAATATATACACTGCTCTACCACTTTTTTATAGCCATGTCAAGTTACAAAGTATTAGTTAATTCTTATCATGAAATAATTCTATCTTATTTTCACCCACTGTTGTGATATCATTTAAGTATCTGATTTTAGAAATCATTAAAATTAGAGATAAAGGCTTCTATTAAAGTAAGACATATAACTGAGCACATAAACGCATACTTAAGTCCTTTTGAAATTAATGAGATGTAAGCATTAAAGAACATGCTATACTATTAAGTAAGCTCTTCCCTGAATACAAGCCATGGTGCCAAATCCAATCCTGCTATAAGGAGGCACATTTTGATGAGAATAAAATATGTTTGCTTTCATCATGGAGGAATTATGAAGCTGTTGTTCCAATTTTAGGCCAAGCTGTGTTTATAAAGAGCGACTGCAAAAATTAAACTGTGTCAAAATTGAAGTGGTGGGGGGGGGGAAAAGTTAATCAGAAAGGTGTGATTCTTACATACTCACAGGACAGTGGGGCAGAAACTGAACCAACACTGAAAGTACTGTGCCAGCAGGCTTGTGTCTCATATACCAAAGCAGAGTCAGAGTCAATCTCAAACGCTGAAGAATGGGACATGGAAAACTAGATCTCTCAGGTAGGCACGTCGCACCCTGATAAGGGCATTGTAAGTCAACACCATCATGCTTAAACCCCAGTTCTCTGTTAGGTTCTGTACTAAGCCCAAGGTGAAAGCAAGTTACTATCCAACAGGTTCTAAATATTTTTTCTGGATCTATTTTACACTCACTTGAATTCTATGCTAGAAAAGGCACAGTATCGCTGGTAGATTGTGATAATAATTCATTTACCTGCCATTTAACTTCATGGATGTCCGAAGATGGTTTCTAGCCCGGTTTGATATGTGGCAGCTGTGCTTGAGCAAGCCTACCACACCATATGAAAGTAATCACAGATATTAACAAACCAATGTCTGCAGCTTTGAAGAGGTATTTCCTGTACTTAATATTTGTAGTCTATGTTAAGCTATTTATATGTTACCTCTCCTTTCAAGTGCTGAAATGCATATTTACTGTACTTAGGTCCCAGTATTATCTGCATTCAGGTGGCAATTTGACAGAATGTAGACTACAGCACATTAATCCTAGAAGAATAAGGGTAAAGTGATCTCTCAGCTTCCCCAAGGAGGAAATAGTTAAATTGTAGTGTTTTCAGTGATATAATGTACCCAAGGTAGTGCATTAATGGCTAACTGCATAACACACTAATGTAAGCAGTTATTGGGGAATGTTTCTTATACAG
Source organism: Crocodylus porosus (assembly GCF_001723895.1). Lineage (NCBI taxonomy): Eukaryota > Metazoa > Chordata > Crocodylia > Crocodylidae > Crocodylus > Crocodylus porosus. The sequence goes on along the minus strand of NW_017728950.1, from coordinate 60,833,086 downwards.
TACTTTATTATGGTAAGATTGTACTGTACTTAAAGTAAATATCCCTGGCTTCTCTCCAGAGCTGGAAGAATGTAGTTAAGTTCCAGAATCTGCTCATTCAGCAATCTGCTCATTCATTATACATCTTATAATAAATTAGGGTAAAAAAAGATGTTGGGTTTAGTCTTCCCCCCTCTTCTGAAACAATTTTCCCCACTACTCTTTGTCAAAGGAAAAGGAAAATATTAAAATACTTTAATGTTGTAAATATGCCAATGCCTCAAATATTTTAAAATATCAGTCCTTTTGGTAGATAATCATTATGACTAGGTACACATTCAAAAAGCCCAAGGTGGAATCAAAGTTACGCAGTTTTCTGTTAGGGGTGAAGTTTAGATCAAGAGCAAACAGAACATACATTTGCCCTTCGGAGGGGGGTCACAAATCTTAAACTGGGTTCTGCCATTTTTAAATTAGTGTGTGTGTGCCAAACTTCTGTTCTGTTACAAGTGTAAGGGGTCTGAGGCTCATGTAGGAATGCAGGTAGTCCTCCCACTCAGCTTATCCTCTTTTGTGCTTGCCCACCATGCCCTGGATGTTAAAGAAAATCCAAAGGGAAAGTAAATATTGGGAGGCAAACTGCTGTTTCTTAATGCAATTCCTTTGGCTTCCAAGCCTCTTCACAGGGTTCCTCCATCCCCTGCCCGTACCACACCAGATGTTTAGGCGTGCAATTCCTGAATTACCGTCTGTGCTTAATGCACAAACCTGGTCCTTAGAATGCCTCCAAATCACACCTTACATGGGTTAAGACCCATTCCCCGCACTGGGACATTGCCGTCTCATGGTCTGCCTCTCTCTAAGGCCATACTGTAGCTTACTTGCCTTCAAAATCTCAAAACAAATATTTCTTCACGTAACTAAGCCTCTCGTGATTATTTTCCCATCTCTCTTTGACCGGTGTCCAGAATAGCAGCAGAGCTTCAGTTCAGCTCCATTTTGATTCAAGAGATCCCAGTTGGGTACCATAGCCATCTTACTCAATCCCCTGACTGGTTCTGTGCTCTGTCCCTGTTGCAGGGGCAAGCCCCTCCTCTTCACAGAGCAGACTTCTCTAGCTGGCCCTTTCTTCTTCTTTCCTCTAGGCTATGAACCCAGCACGCCTCACTCTCCGGATGAACCCCTTGCAAACCTCTGATGCAGCGTTCATCCCTAGATCTCACTCAGGTAGGTTTTGGCTTTCCTTCTCGGGAAAAAAGGAACAAAATGTAACAAGGACTCAGTAATGAGCAAAGCAGAGAACAGTTTGTGTGATGGAGTAAATATGTTTCTATATAAATAAAATAAGACTATCACAGTGTATCAATCATCTCCATCATTATGTGCCTGAATAAGGTATGGTTTCTTTCTTCTACACTTCATCAGTGACTGCCCCCCGACCATCTTTTTAGGTCCCTACTATGCACTTATATATGTCATAGCTTTATGTATGTGGGTAATCTCATTAAAATCCAGGGTCACATGCATAGAAAATAAGTATGTGAAGGGTTGTCTAGTTGGGATTGTCACTTGTAGAGACTTTGGGGCAGAAACTGTCTTCCTAGATACCTATACTTTCTATATAACTAGTGCCTACTATATCTGGATCTTAAACCTGCAGTCAGCTCTTCAGAGCAGAAACCCCTTTCATTAGTAGGGATGTACCTGCATCACCCTTTTGGTTATCAAGGTGATCTGGAGTATCTCAGGCATCATATTGCTCTGTAAAGATGTGTATAAATAATGTAGGGGAAGACCATTTTTTCCAGCTAAGTAGACCAAATATATTGAGAGGTATTTGAAGTTTAAAATGATGGTGTATTTATTTATTTATTTATTTTTTAAAAGAATGCCAAATTACTTTTCAGCCCACTCTCAGTAAGTAGGCAACTTTGCAAAACTCACAAAATCACATGGGCACAGCACAGCTTTGAAAACTGGATTTAAAACAAAAACACTATTAACCATCTTCATCACTCCTGACAGGATTTCTGAAAAATAATATTTATTGAATGGATAATAAAATGCTGACAAGCATACATGGATGAGCTGTACACAATCAAACAACAGCCTTAACTCTGACCCATAACCCAACGGAATCCTTTCAACCTATCCAGCACTAATTACATAATTTGCATAGCTATGGCTACAATACTGTTGAAGCAAAAATAACAATTGAAATATGTACCTTATATTTATCTGCAGTGAGAATAAAATTTATTGGAAGACATTAATTGCTTGTGCAACGGGGGGCCTGCTCAGGGCCGATCTCAGTGTGGCCCACTCACCTGACCTGGGCCAACCGCCTGTGTTCGCATTTGCCATGCCTTGATGTTAATTAGTTAAACAGATGTAATTAAGAAGGAGGCTGCCCATTTCCTGCCCTGATGCCAGGGGGTGCTATCTGCAGCTCCTCCCCTACACTTCAGCCCAAGCCTTACAGATGGCATCTAGGTGTTCCCATCATCACCGGCCCCACACTGGGCCCCAGAATCCTTTTATCAGGACCCCTCCAAGATCCCTCCATTTGGGCCACCTACCCCGCTTTCATTAAGGCTATCTAGCTCCTTGAAACTATTTTCCCCTCTTAGGTGTGGTCCCTCTGGGACCTTTGGCTACCAGCCCTGGCCCACCTCCAGGCCAGTCAGACCCCAGGCCCTTGGCTCTTGGGTGTCCCTCACAGTGGGCCCCTGGCCATTTTGACCATCCTGGTCCTGGCCCCAGCATGGGCCAGTCAAGGGTACTCTCTTGATCGGGTCTGAGTCTCTAGCTCCTCTCTCTCTCGGGGTCTGCTCTCTGGGCCTTACAAACAATGGGGTTACACACCTGGTTGTGGGGGCTAGGGGTTAAGGCACCCTGACCCACCTTTTACCAGGGTGATAACTGGCCTGGCATTTCCTGGGGTCTCCCATGCCACTGAGAGCCCCACCAGGCCACCCACTCCCAACAGGGTGCAGTTTTAGGTCATACCCAGGACCAGGAGCCTCCTATCCATCCCCTACAGCTCCTCTTACCTCCAGATATCAGCAGCTCTCCAGCCACACAATGTTGTTGTCTGGCCTCTAGCAGCTGAGCTGCCTTGTTTATGTAGGCAGCCCCTGATCCCAAAACGGCTGCCCTAATCAGGCACCTGGCAGCTGCTGGCTCCAGGCCCTTAAAGTGGCAGGCACACATAGTGCCCTGCCACAGCTTGGAATTGGTTTTTCATTTGCTTTGACCCTGCTTTCTTGTTTTAGACCCATTCCTTCCATTAACTTCTGTTTTCAGTAGGATTTCCCAGTAGCTGAGCTGTTTCCAAATTTCGCACCCTAGAAAAATAGTAAAATTGGAGAGGTTTCGTGGCTGTAGTTTACTAATCACTTGTGTAACAAATAGGTTTAACTTGTTCAGTTTAGTTATACCTAATAGCTTCTCTTTAAATAGTTTGTACTTGAAAGGTATAATTGCACTGACACTGGGGGCATCTACACAAGACACTTACTGCAGTTGCCTAAATAGCTCTACAGTAAAGCGTCTCCATCTACACATGAATGCCATGTACCCCCAGAGGCTGGGGGGGCATGGCAAGGTCCCGCAGGCAGCGGCAGTGCTGTCAGTGGCAGGAGCGTGGTGGCAGTAAGCAGCGAGTGCCTGCAGGCAGCTGCAGCACTGTCGGTGGGGGGGCATGGCAAGCACCGACTGGTGGTCAGCAATCACCCGCAGATGACACCAGGAGCATTGGCAGTGACCAGCGGTGATCATGGACTGCCCACAGACGCCGCCAACAGTGTCGACAGTGAGGGGTGGGGTGGCGAGTGGCAACCCGTAGGCACTGCCAGCAGTGTTGGTGGTGCCTTTTCACAGGGTGTGCACCGCCATGCTCAAGGGGTGCATGTGCACCTGCATGCACCCCCTACGTGTTGCCAATGCATCTATACATGTGGAGCTATTAGGCTACTTTGGGCTATTTTGCCTAAGACTTTGGCCCAAATTCTATTACCCTTTTTGTGCATAAGTGGCCCTTACCCCGCTGTGTAATAACAGTTTTGTCACTTACCAACGATTTATGATTTGATCATATGCAGTATAGCTGCATAAGCATCCATTTCTATTGTATAGGCTCAGAAGGCCATGCATTGGCTTAGCAGTTAGATGTGTATGTGCATGTGTATACAAATCAGAGAACTGTTGCTAGACAAAAGCCTTGATAAGTGGATCTTAGATTAAAAAGGTTCTCTCTCCTTCTCCCCCCTCCCGCTAATAGCTAAGTGGTTGCAGAGATCTTAGTTCTAGGCCCCCCTCACTCAGAATTAATTTGAAGCTGAATTTGAAATGATGCAACTAGAATGCCACAGGTACTTCCTATCCAAAATCTCTCTTCATCATAATCCCATGATTTCTGGAAGCATGAAATTAAGAACTAACATGCTCAGAAGTGATGGATATGCTCCTTTGAAGGGCTGGGATATGGCCTATATGTATTCATGTTTCCTGAGTAAAGCATGTATGAGGCTGAAGTGACCAACTATCTTCATCTCATGATCCTAATATACTCTTTTATACTTGGGACTTGACAGCAGAGAGACCAAATACCTTTGAGAATGTGTCTTGTATTATTTCATTTTAAGCAGATTAATTATCAATGTTCTCATACTTAGTTAAGCAAAAGTCATTTCTCACCTATCAAATTTCACTTAATAGATTTAAGAGCTTTAATGTTTGGTAAATGTGCTCAGGAATTTAGCCTCTTTTCTGTGGGTTGAATCATTGATGCCTCCTTTGGGTCATGTTAGGTCAAAAAAAAAAAATCAATGGCCTCTTTGAGGCTGCAGAGAACCAGAAAAACTTTCTGCAGTGAGATGGAGAAGAGGTCATAACAGCCTTGATGGTATGGGTCTGCCTAAGTCTGTATGGCAAGAGGCAAAGGCAGATCAATGGGGCATGGTGGCACAGTTGTACCATTCTTCAGCTGTGCCACACATGTGCAGTGAGCTCTGAGCTCGCCATCTAGTCAGTACAGCTCCTGCCAGAGTTCTGCATGTGCAATGAGCTCTCTAGGCTCACCAACTGATTGGCATGAGCTCTGACCAGAGCCAGCATTTCTGCATATCTTCAGTGCCCAGGGGGTGAGCAGCACTTCTGTTGGCCCTTCTCTTCCCTCTCCCTGGAGTCCATAGCCATGTAAAAGTGATGGCTCCAGCCAGAGCTCATGCCAACCAGGTGATGAACTCACAGGGCTTACTCCACGTGTGCAGCACAGCCAAAGGGAGTTGTGGCCACAGCCCTCACCACTGCTGGGAAGGGGTGTTGTTCTCTGTCACTTTACACTTTCCTAGCCATATTCTATAGGTCACAGTCACAGCCATCATCTGGTTGCACACTAGTTTTTGAGTTAGGGGCTGATTTATAAAACAAATAAATGAATATTGTGCCTGTGCATGTTGGAGCAAGTTGCTACAAATGTATGCCTATATGTATAAGCTACAGGGTGAATGCTGTTTTGTGCCATGCTATATTATGTAAGGTTTACATAACCACGGATGCTATACATACATGGGCATATGCATTTTGTGACATTCCTTCTTAAAGAGAAGTAGACAAAGAAAGCTGAACACCAGCCAGCATCTGTGAGGAGAAGAGAGTTATAGATTAATTTAGTTTTCCACATTGCAGATACAGGTTAGTTCATTTTAGTTCAACTGAGCTGGTCTAGGCCCTTAGAAGCGTCTCAATTCAAGCACTCAAATCAGTTGTCACATTAAAAAATGGGGGCCATTATTTGCACTACCTTTTAAAGCTGAATCCAGGACAGAGTATCTTTTTTCTATGGAGGATACATTGTAGAATGCAGGACACTCTCCTTGTACCACTTGCAAGCTTGTTTGCCTTTCAGCATGTTTCTGCATGAATGTCCCTCCAAGCACTCCCAAAATTGCCATGAGCAGGGGAAATAAGATGGAAGAATCTCAGTCTAGATGTTTTCCTCTGAATAGTTTGCCAGCTCAATTTCACACTCATTCAGTCGGCTGATCTTCAATCTGAATACGGAAATATCTGAGTTGAGAGTCAGCTTCAAACTTGCCCCCAAAGCTTTACCAATTTGTACTTTTGCGCGCAACCATCTCTCTCTTCTGGGTAGTTGAGAAATGGAGAAGGGTGACATGGGGACACCAAAGAGATTTGTCAGTATTTACAGACTAGTTATCTGGGTGAACATCATAAATGATGCATACTGCAACAAAGTGAGTTAAAATGGTCAGTTAGCTACAAGCAAACCTCAGGGCAGTTAACAATGGCAAGCTAACAACTAACAACAGTAGCAAAGGCATCCATTGATTGCCCTTGTTGCAAATGACCATTTTTTTAAGTTAAACTATTTTAAAACTAGTTTGTGCCTCATTAGGCTGCCTGCTGAAAATGAGAAATTTGCTTTAACTGCATTGTTTTGAATTGCTGAGGGAAGAATCTATCAACCACAAGGTGCCCTGCTGCTGAACTCAGCCAAAAAGCTGTTAATAACTCCAGCAGATGTTTCTGCTTTTTAGGCAGCAGACTCCCCCTCTCCCAACCCTCCCCTTTTCAGAATCCGATGCCAGTGTGACTGAGCTCTACAACTGTCTGCTATTGTTGCTAAACAAAAAATCATCTTTGTGCAGTCAATAGTGACAAAACTTCAGTGTGTCAGGTCAGCAAATAATTATATGTACTTCCAGGAGATTTGCATTTTAGTTCTGAAAACAAAGAGAAAGAAGAAGTTGCAAATCACATTATAGGCCTCATCCCAGGGCCTAAAAGATTATTTTTTTGTACCCCAGGTCCTGAGCTATACACCAGTATAACTGAGAACAGAATTTGCCTCCAGTATGCTTACTCTAGTGACTAGTGTCTGAAGATTTAATGGGATTGTTTGCATGAAGAGGGTTGCAAGATTTGGCGTTATATTTTCATGAGCAAAGAGCAATAGTTTCCCACCTTTCAAATACAGAACTACATTGTTCACAGTAATTGAGGATATTAAACTGGAAATTTAAATTACTCAGCAAACATTATTATTTGTCTGTTGGTGAGCATGTGGTCATTCATTTGACATCTTTTTCAGAGCACAGAATGAGCTCCATTAGACTCACAGCACAATGTTGCTGTTTTCTTTACATACCACATGGTTTTGAATGCTCTGACCTTCACAGCTCTGCAATCTTAGAAGTGTGTCTTATAAATACAGCTATATCACTATGCTGTACGTACTGTACAAAAGGAAACCTTGAATCTGCAGTGCCTGAATAGTCATTGTCAGCATCTTTATATTGTAGTTAACCTGAAATCTTAAATTAAATCTGTGTTCTATGCTTTTCCTAATGAGGAAGGGAGAAGAAAGCAAGTCAGTAAGCTCCTCTTTCCCCTCATTTTGGAGTACAGAGTTTAAATAACACCTGTAGTGACCAAGAAAATACATGTGCAACCTGCTGTACATTTCATGTCCACAAAGTAAGTTTTGCCATTCCAAAAAGGGCAGAATGAAAGGCAGATTTCTGACTTAATACATAGTCTACAGTTGGGTTTTGGTTTGTTTTTATTTTGTTTTATTAAAAAGAAATGTTCTGTGGTTCAGTGGGAACATCAGCATTCACCAACCATAGTAATTCAATGCAAGAATACCAATTTATGATACCCTGCTGCTGTCCCATCTGTAAAACTGCTTTCTTCCTACTTTTGTTGCCAACCTAGTGGGCACAGCTACACATCCATTAATGTACAGTGAATACTGAGCATTAAATTTAGTACTTACAAAAGGAAGTACTAAATAAAAGCACAGTAGGCTATCCTATTGCGCATTAGTGTGATCACATGCTTTTTTATGCTGGTTAATGTGCAGTAGATTAATACTGCTGCACATTAGCATAATAGTGTGGTTTTTGCCATGATGCTATAGTGCACAGTCAATCAGTCTACTTTGTATTAAGCATCTTGTGTAGATGTGCCCATTGTAACCTAAGTCTAACCAAACTAGGCTTTTTTGTGCTGTCTAAACAGAGGATTGACTCCACTTATGGTAAAAACAGTAGGAATGTTAGCCTCAACAACACAGTAGAGGTGGCTTGTGGACTTCTCATCATTTGACATAGACCTACTTTAAACAGTTTTCAGTGATATAATGCTTAAGACTGCTAACTCCTTAATGTGCTGTCTGTATTAGCATTTCCAACTATCCATGTTTTATATGGAGCTGAACTGGTATTGGCAATAGTAGAGCACACTTGTTTTCAGAAGAACCATATGGTAGAATTACATGAATCCCATTTTCAAAGGTTATACTAGGCATGTAACAGAAGAGAATTTAAACCCTATAAATGAATCTAAAACTATAGCCTGGGGCAGAATGTGAGCTATTCCATTTTTCATTCATAGCTCTCAGATGTTAATGACAGCAGCATGCATACAATGAGGAAAGAATAATATGCATGCATATGATATATTTTGACTTTAAAAACTGTGTAGGAGGAGCAGTTTCATCCAGGAGTTAAAATACTTGTCTTCAAGTTGTAAGAAATATACCATGCATTATATCACTCATCTTGTACAAAAGCTTATATTGCAACATAGTGAAAAATGGGATTCTGGCTACAAGACAAAATATGACCTTGCTGTAGTCAGGCTGTTATTGTTCCTAAGAAGAATTAAAGTTATTTAATTCATAGAACTGCTTGGGTTTTCATTTAGAAAACAGCAGTAACCATCCTCCACTGAAGAACTCTCTAATGATGTACAGAAAATCACTGATCACTATAATACTCAAGTCATCCAGTTTAGACATAAATATTAGTCCATAAATCTACTGTCAGGAGATGTCCATGAGCTGTATAAATGCCCATATCAGATATCATAAGCATCTTGGACTTTATCTAATAACTTACTTCACTTACTTGATATATTTATGTATATATCAAATCATGATCAATACTATATATATGTTGTAGGTAGGAGTGAATCCTTACAGTTTCCTGAGTTTTGATTCCAGCATTGCAAAGAGATTATTCCTGACACCTCCCTGATATAAGCAAACATGGGACAAGAATTCCTTCTGTGTTTTTCCCAAAGAACTGTGGGTATTGCGTTGCTTTGCTGATTTTGCCAAATGTGGATACACAGAAAACATTATTGTGAGGGAAGAGGAAAGACTGTCTTGGCAGGGATAAGAATGGTGGTTGTTCAGTTACTGCCTCTGCCAGCTAGGAACTTGGGGATAATAACAGATCTATTTTTTTGAAAGAGAGACCAGGAGGAAGGGTACATTAACCAAATCAATGGAAGGGGAGTAACGCAAACAATTCAGCACTGTGATCTTCAGGATGATATTAGGCACTTTCTTCTGGGGACCTTCCATTTGGTGCCACAGAGACCTTCCACAGAGGTGCCAAATTCCATTCCTGTTAGCAGGTCAGACATAACCAAATCCTTGAGGAGGAGGCTTGTTTTAAAAGGAATTTCTGATATATATACTCCAGATTCTTTCCTCATCATGGTATATAGTAACTTTGTCACATACCTTCAGGTCCCATGTCTATATCAGCTGTGATACAGCAAATTCATCTGCATTGGATTATATCCTGGAATGCATAATAAACAAATCTGCATTGAATTTGAGTAAATCCACTGCCTGCTACATCAGGAGCGGGGTTATTTCTGATCTCAGTGATGACAGAAAGCATCATCACATAGCCTGAGAGCTTTTTATATAGCATCATCATTGCTGCCTGAAATCGATGTATCATGGGATCTTCTCATGAGAGCAGCATATCAAAGGGTCCTTAATCACAGACTAATATGGATTTGCTGAAGTACTTGTCAGAAAATGTAACCATTTGGAAAATATGGACATATATTGTTGATATTCATCCTCTTAAGCATTTGTGTAGCTGAGAGTCTGGAAAACACCAAGATTTTATGGGTGAAATTTTATAATCAGCTTTATTTCTGCTTACTTCGGAAACTGATTTATGAGGTGTCTGATTTGGGTTGAGGTGATACTAGGTGAACATAGTCTCCAGTGCAGAAGCCAGGGAGGTCTGTACTTCAAAACGGGGTAAAATGACATACAGAGAGGGAAGACAGTGTATTCTGCCAAGTGGACAAAAATATGCATGTAGTCCTGTCTAACATATTAAACACACCCTTGCATTCATTGGAACTTTTGCCTGAGAAATGACACACCAAACTAATGAAACTTGAATGCATTCAGTTTCTCTCACAATTAAATGCTTGGGTTCAATCAGATCCCCATTTAAGTAAATGACAAAAATTCTGTTGACTTCAATGGGAGCAAAAATTAGCCTTCTGGTTTGTTGCTCTGGACATCTTCCTCTAATGGAATCAGTGAGAGTGCGGACTTGATTAGGAAACTGGCTGCCAATATATCTGGCATGCTGGTGCTAATGCTGACACTTCAGTGCAAATTTCTGCACCTAAGGGTGATACCTGGCTATAAATTAGGCTTGTGACATGTGCAACCTAATTCTGTTCCTGAGATGTATTTTTGAAAGCAAAATTATACTGATTTGCGCTAGATAAATGCAATTAAATCAAAACCAAAAATAATCAATTGTTATGAGATAGTTAGAAATCATTACAATTTAATCAATGTTGAAAATATATATTTTTTAAATACCATAACCTTTTATTTTCCAGTATCTCTGGAGGACTCCCGTCTTTCAGGAAAAATCTAACATTTCAGGGGAAAATTGCTTTTTTTCAAATTTGGAAAAGTGAATTTCATAATTTCAGGCAAGAAAAGGGTCACTGCTTTCATTTTCTGTGACCAAAGCAGATCTCTGTGTACTACTGTAACACACCCTAAGGAAATATTCCATGATTAGTGATCATGCCATGTGCTATCTGAGTAAATATTTGCTAAATGATATGGGCCTGATCCAAATCCCATCAAAGTAAATAGGAGGCCCAAGTTGCTTAATATCATGCATTTCCATTGATCTCCATGGAGTTACTCCTAATATATAATGGCATTAGAGGTAAATCAGGCCCTACAATATGAGCTGAACTAGGGCCAATATTTATATGGATATTTAATAAAGATTTATGTATGTGTTTAACTTTACATGCTGCAAGTAGTTCCACTGAAGTCAGAACTGTTCATAGTGCACACACTTAAACATGTGCTCAGGTCTTTGTAGGACTGCAGCTTTAATGATAAGTTTCCTACCTGGAAACTCAGTCTTTTCAAGGCAGACTAGGACTAAGAACATTCAGATCATGTCAGAAACCACTGCAATCAGGTTCTCAAACTTATTTAAATGTCAGCAATTGATCGAAGAAGACACTTAGGAAATAAAAGACTTCTATCTGAACATGCTGTACATAGATTTTTTTCTTTGGACTTTGGCCAAGTTTGTCACTTTGATGGCATATTGCCCAATATCTTCAAACTAAAGTTCAACTCCTAGATCTATATGTAAAATAAAACCTTCAAAGATTTACACATGTATTTAACACTGCAAATAAAATAATAATAACAACAACATCTGCTTAAATCTTTGTAGATATCTAAATAGGTGAAATGAGGTAAGAGACCAGACTTTCAAAAAGAATAACAGGAATTACTGAGTACTCAGCACTTCCAAAAATTGGGCTGCTTGTTCAGATGCCTGAGTAAGGATTTAGGGACTTAAATTCACATCCCTATTTAAGAAGTTTAGCCTCAGTATTTAAATGTATTGTTTAGAATATATTTTAGATTGCACTGCAGTTTTCCTTTAACTGTGTCCACATACACAAAGCTGGCCATTGGTTGAATGCTAAGTCATGTAAACTGAAGTTTTCATCTGTAAGCCAGTCTGGTAGTCTGCCCAGATAAACTCTTCAGGGGTAAGTGTTTGTAGCAGGAGAACTTGGTATGCAGTCAATATAGGCAAATAATAATTCTCCATAGTTTTAACTTCTTTTTTCAGCTCACAGTAGCCAGAAGAGATAGAGATATCCTCAGATTTCTTGTGCCCCATCCAGAATAACAAACATTTCCAGAGCACTTGAGTGAAATAATTAAAAATGTAGGTCCCTGTATACATTCACATACAACCATACTGTTTGATTTCCCTGCCAAAAGAACTAAATATTTGCAACAAAAAAAACCCTCATGAGGGGCACATGCCTGTTTGAAGTCAATACATACAAAATGTGCTTGATATTTTGTAAAAAAAAATGTTTTGTGGTACTCATCTAGCACTCATGTACAGTAAAATAAGCAACCTTGATAAACAACCTTGAAAATGCTTAGAGAATGACAGCAAAGAGGGGACTTAAGTATAAGGAAGTCCGTTACTGTAGGATTTTACCCTAAGGGTAAGGAGATTTAAGTTTTTTCAGTTTTGTATTAGTCTTATGCTTGCTACTCTTTAGCTAGGCCTGCATTTTGAACATGCCACCATGGAAAGCATTAGCACAGTGGCCATGACAGGCTTGCTAGTCTCCCATTTGATGGATTTTATTAATTTTGTACTCTTGGCTGACTAAGAGGCATTAAATGTGTTATAGCAGAGTAGTCATTAAGATTGCAGTTGAGACATGATTAATTATCTCTTCCCTCTCCCCTCTGTCACCTCTGCTTGTCTGTCACCTCCTCTGACCTGTTTCTCTTCCTTTCCTCAGCACTCTCTGGGCCAAATTCTGATCTGTGACATCAGTGATGCTTAGATCAGACACTGGCTTAATGCCTTTGTTTTTCCCCTGTTCTTCATGATTTGTCTGTCTCTCACTTAAAAGTCTCTTCACTGCAGCTCCCAATGCTTCGCAGGTATCCTTGACTACAGCTCACATTCCCCAATCTCTGGCCAGCTGGAGCAGCTCCTGGTATGATATAATCTAAACCTAAAGCAGGTGGCCAATCAGCAAATGAGTGACTTGCTGGCACGCATCAGAGGTGACTCAGCCACTATTTGGTGTCTTCTTTTCAGTCAGAGATTATGCCAAGAGCAGTTGTGATTGGCTGAAGATAGCAGATCATGAGTGATTGTCAGATGTACTGATTGAAAACTAAAATTGACTTCCACAAAACAGGACAAAGAGTCACAGATTTATGGGATCAGCAATCCAACCGCAATGCCAAGTAGGCACAAACGGATACTGCAGTCACAGCCACTTGGAGATGGGCCCATCAGAAAGTGCAAAAAATTGATGCTGTTGGAAGGATGCAGCCATTACCATGCTATATGAAAGGAAATTGTCAAGTAGTTTAATGTATTTCTGAAGTTGCTGGTCGCATAATACAGTAGTTGTAAAAATGAGCTGTTTCCTCCACTTATACATAAACCAATCTTGATGTAAGTTCTGTGCATAAACAAAGCTGTTATGTACATAATGATCTGAATAACATATTTATACAGCACTGCTTATATTTGGAATCTTAGGCTCCCACCTACAAACAATTACACATGTGTGTGAAGTTATTCAAAAAGGTGTCTGCAGGCTAGTGAAATCACTTGTTTATTTTCCTTATTCAGTCTTGGAAGGTTTGGTCTTAAAGAAAATCTTACTAAATGGAAACAGATTTTAAAAACACAATGACATTTTTATCGATGGGCAACATGTCTTGAAGGCAGTCCCTTACCAAATGCAGAAAGTGTTTGCCAACCCTATCTTGATCAGTGTAAGTACAGGGAGTCAGTATCTAAAACATACTCATAATAATCTTTGTTAGTTCATTAGTTCAAAGTTACTTTAATTTGCAACACTCTGAAACATCTGGATAAAAATGCCCCTTCTAATAAAAAATATTTCATTCAATTAAGGGAGTTGCCAAGAGGACATTTACAATATCAGCAAAATGTAATGTCTCTCTCTAGATTGCAAGATGCAGAGTAGGTATCTGGGGTTTCTTCTTAGACTCAACCACTGACTTCTTGTATTTCCTTAGGCAAGTCCTTTTACCTTCCTTTGCCTCGGAAATAGGTATAATTCTTATCTGCCTCACAGAGATTTGAGTAGTTGTGTTAAATAGCACTTTGTGGCAGAAACTAGATCATTCTTATCCAAGTGGTTCAGAACCAGCTTAGCTCATAGCAGATTGCCAAACTAAGGAAGGACAAGTTTCTTAGCTCTTTGCTTCAAAGTTTACATCAAAGGGTGCACTTCTTTACACAGTTGGAGTTCATCAGTGGTTCTGCACAGCTGATTGGACAAGTGGCTGCAGGAATCAACTAAAGCACCTCAGTGCTCACTATTTGCTGTGATTAGATCGATCCCCACAGCTTGTTTACAAAACCTCCTCCTACAGTGCATCTACACATGCACTTTACTGTGGAGGTGATTAATTAGCTCAGCAGTAAAGTGTCACCATCTACACATGCACCCATATTAGGGTGCAGTAAATGAATTAACTCTGCCATAGGATAGTACTGTCAGGGACAAGTGCTATCATATGGTGGATTTATGCCACTACAACGCATGTATAGACAGTGTCCAAGGCTGGCTGGAGAACAAGGGTGCTACAGTGCAGGGACTGCCTACTGCCTAGCCCTGCACTGTAGCACCCTCATACCTCAATCAGCCCCTCTGCTGCCTGACACTGCCACCCGGAGTCCAGGGCTAACCCTCCGCCCTGGACCCCCTGCCAACTCAGGGGTGCTCTGCCCCAGCTCAAATTGCTGCGATCCCAGGTACATGTGTAAACATTGCTCCTGGGAGCAGCCGACTCTGGTGCAAACTACACCAGAGTTTATTGCATTAGGGTAATTGCATGTGTAGATGCACCCTTAGTGAAGGATAAGGAACTTAACCCTGTCATATATTCATGTTCTGCTGTATGAAGTGATATTCTCCAGCATGGTTACATATAGAAACACTTTGTGACTAAATCAACCCTCATTAGACATATGGAGTTGCAGATTTCAGCCTTTACTGTCAGCTTGGCCCTATGGGCCCTGTCGATGTAAAATTAACAAGCCACTGCTAGGACCCTAAATAAAAATGCAGAACCATCCTGGAAACTTGTCTTGTTACCTACCCAAATGTATCTTTTTAGCTCTAACCCCAAGCATAATAAGATAAAGGAGCCTTCTCTCAAGCAGTAAAAATTAAGGTAGCTAAGTAAAATAGCACAATCAGCCTGAAATTCATGTTTTTAGTTATTTAGCATAATGCTAAAGCTTGAGTTGTATGTGAAGAGTGTATACTGTTAAAATAGGGAATAGACATTTCCCACTATATGGAAATTCATCCGTGGTTTCTACCAGCATCTTCCCTTGGTAATTTTGGTGACCAGTAGTTTTTTAGAAGAGAACTGCAGAAGCCATATGAGAGTGGCATTGGAGGTGACGGTGGCATGTGTTGAATCAGCACATCTGAAGACCTTGGACAAATATTTAGTATTTGGCCAGTGCTGGTTTCTTGCAGGGCCTATGATTGCTACTACAGCCTTATCTTCCAGTGCACTTTTTGGTACTTGGTACTTGGACAAATTCAGTGTAAAGTCCTTCCCAGCCTTGTATCTCTGAACATACTTTATTCATTAAATTCTTTAACTTTAGGAACAAGAGAGCTTATAATCTGGCTCAAACAGTATCTGTGCAAGATTCCAACCTAGGTTACAATAATGTGTGTTTGTACACGTGACACCATTACCATGTACACATGACAAAAATGTCACTTTGTGTGGCTTAACGGCATCGTGCTGTACATATACAGGCGTTTTGGGGGGTTTAAATGAGTTTCTTTGTTTCAAACTAAACTACATCCCAATGCAGCCTACCTGCACAGCCCCAGGGGGCACCACCTGCATGGAAGGAAGGACTGGAGCCTCCCATACTTCAGAGGTCTGCCAGCAGCAAACTCCTTGGCCGTGGCAGGCTCTGCTGGGAAAATAAAGGATTGGGCCCCTTACCATAATGGTGATGGAAAATAAGACCCCTAACTGAATTTCAATTAAAAACCCATCATTTCAACTTAGGCAGAATAGAATGCAACCCTAAGGATTAATGCTCCCCCCCACACACACACACACGTACAAGTGCCAATGAGTTCATCGATAAAGGTTTTATTATCTGGATGCAATCTAGATTTTCAGTAAATTCACCATATCACATAAAATGGACAACCCAGCTATAAGTTAAATTATTTGACTGAAAAATAACATCTTCTTAATGACCAAAATTTAAGATTTTCCTTTGAGTGCTGATTTCCTAAATCCTAAGTCCAGGTGTTACGTCTCCAGAATTCCCCGGCCCATTTGTACCTTAAGTTAATTGCAATTACTTGAGTAAATTGGAATAGAAAATAACAAAATAAAATAAGGTAACAGCAAAAAATGTTATCTATAACATATATCTATTGAATTAGCACAGTGAGAGGGTTTATCCAACCTGCAAATAGAGCAGTGAGGTTGCTCTGGGCTTATCCCTCAGCACCTGTTTTTGAGCTTTCAGCTTCTAGCAGGCCTAAATGAAGGAGCTGAGGATGTTTCTGGAACAGCCTTATTGTTAACCTTGTGGGTCTGGGGTTTGCTCAAAGACTCAGGTGGGTGGGGAATGCTCAACCCCACTGATACTGAGGCCCAATGTTGCAGTGGTCTAGATAAGCACTGTGGGCACCTCCCCACAAGTACATATATGTGGTTTGTGGCACAGCAGATCGGTCTGAGGTGCTGCAAACTGGACACACTGCACATGCAGGCATTCTCCAGTCTGATAATTTGCAGCATGGTTGTTTTTTTTAGATCCCAGGAGATCCCAGTGTAAACAAAACCCACACAGAAAATAGGGGGGCAGCACACATGGCAGCAGTGTGCACTGCCCAAAACTGGAGTCTGGCTGGCCAGAGCCGCACTCCAGCTCCCAGCCAGGCTCCATGTGCCTGGATCACTGCTACTGGAGCCCCAGGAGCTGGCAGCCTTCCCTACCCCACCTGGGGCAAGAGTGCGTGTGCAGGAGTGTTCCCCAGGGAAAACGAGCAGTGGCACAAATATCTTGGGGGGCTGTAGCCCTATTGGGGGAGAGTCCATGAGCTGTGCGGGGGGAGGGGGCTGCACCCTGTGGGGGGCAAGGGGCCCACCCCTCCTGAGCAGCTCCCCCTATACGCCCACCCCCACACCCATCGTCCCCCCACAATCCACCCACAAACCCTACACCTCCAGGCCACCCCTACAAATGCCTCACCCATATACCTGTCCCTGTGGGTCACGAATAAGGGGACTGGGGTAGGGGGCACACTGTGGGTTGAGAGTGAGGGGGAAGGGCAGAGGCAGGACACTCACATATCCGTTCTGCTTAGCGCTGCACATCCTCGTGAGTGAAGGGGGTAGGGGCAGCTCTGATTTTTCTATGACAAAAAAGCCAAAGTGAATGCCAAACTGTATAAATATTTAGACTTTATTTTAATATGATGATGGAGGCACTGCTAGGCTTTGATATTGCTTTAAAATTGTAAATGTATCAATAAAACATTGTCCAACTGATTTGATCTATCTATCTATCTATCTTATCTATCTATATGTGTACACACACACACACACACACACACACACACACATATGTATAGTGGTCTTTTGTTTCACTTGTACAAGAACATGGATTTTGGGGTATTTTCAAGAGTGACTTTGGGATATTTTTATTAGGTATTTTGCAGTTTTTGAATAGGGAACACCAGAATTCCTCCTAGGGAGGCAAGTGGCAGGACCCAGGCAGAGAAGCCTGCTCAGAGCTGGCACCCAGGACCCAGCTGGAGGTGGCTGGCCTTCTGGCCACTTGGGGCCAGGAGGACATGCTTTGACAGTTCAAAGCAGGCCACCTCATCGTAACATCTTCTGGGCAATAGCTGCCCAGATGGCCGGGCCATGGCAGTAGTGCCACACAAAGTCCAGCTGTGCAGCCACAGACCTCTGGCAGCTAGCCCAGAGGTGCAAATGACTCTAATGGCCATGCTGTCTCTATCTGGCTCTGGCAGGCATGTAGCCTTGGGGCCACATGCTGTCACACGTGGCAGCAGGTCACAGCCAGGTAGCAGCCCCCACTGCCAGACTGCTGCAGTGGGTAGAAGGTGTAGAAAACTCTCAGGGATGCTTCAGCAGTCCAGCTGGCACAATGGGTAGTGTCCCCGTGTACCAATTGGCTGGGCCCCAGAAACTCCTGAGAGCAAGTAGCCCTGAATTATTTGCTAGGACAGCTTTTTATACTACTAGAGCCAGCACAGGGCAGCTTTTTATACTGCTGGTGTCAGCACAAGTGCTGGCCCCAGGCTCTAGCTCCCCCTGGCTGCAGATTCAGGAGGAGCCAGGCAGGATTATTTTGCCCCAAGTGGCACCATTTGCCCCACACCAAAGTGCATGTCTGGGCACATGCGCTGAGGCAAAAAGCCTCGGCTCAAATTTGTACAGCTTCTATTTGAGCTGCTGCAAGCACACATGCCTACATGTGTGGATGCATCCTATGGGGCTTCTTTTGTGCAGCAGCCTCAGGAGCTGCCAGGATTCTTTTTTCCTTTTCTCCCTTGCTTCCTCTAAATTTAGCTCTTTGCTATTTTATTGGGTTCGGCAAAGTAGTTCGGGCACAACTTGTAGTTTGTTAATCCCAACTTTCTGGCCACTAACCAGAATAGTGGGGGCTTATGCTGTACGTGGTTCTGCCTGCAAGCTGTCTACCACATTATCCCAATTTAAATTTACAACCCTGAAAACTTAATCTGTGGAGGTTAACACTGTTAACATTGTTCCACTTTTTCATATGGTCCACTCATAGCTTAGCAATGGACACCAAACAATTAGCTCAGAGCACTCAGCTGTGTTTCATCTTGCTGAACAATTAAAAGTGTTTTCTGTCAAATCTACTGTAGCAGCATGACCTTGACCAATAATTTAATGTCCATGTTTAAAGTGCAAACAAGTATATTGAAGTGACATATTCCTAGATGACTGTTTCTAGGAAATAAGAGAAGTATGGAGGGGATGTAGAAAAATGTTATCTGATTGTCTAGCATGCACAAACAGTATATACAAAAAGACAACCCGCTCAGCAGTATGGCTTGGGAGTCCAATCTAATGTCATCCTCTCCGTTTTCTAATGTAAAATCACTGGATACAAAAACCCCTAAATTCACCTAATCCATTAATAGGTTTATAGCAAAATTCCCCTGTTCAGGAATTGTATCTTTAAATGCACATCTTTCCTTTCCTTATATGTATTGAAATTAGCTGGCTTTACTAAATTTAGATCACTGGTAGACAAAAGCCTTTTCCATTATCAATATCTTCTTTGTCTGTTTCAGTTCATGGTGATGAGTTATGTTTTTTATTCCTCTTCCTGATATTTGTATGTTACAACTAATATACTGTGTCATCTCTTCTGTTTATATTCTTTAGTAATCTTGCCCTTTTCTAAGTTCTTCTCCAGTACTTGAAGGTCCTTTCAAAAGCTAGATAGCCACAACTGCACAGTGTAACATACATATCGTGTATATTCCCCAGATTCTTTTTTCTAACTTTTAAAAATAAATTTATAGTTTAATTTTTGTTGCTGCCCTTGGCAGGCCATCCTACACATTTTTTTACAGACAGATATCTTCATTGAAGCCACCTGAGGCAGAAATCTTAATGCTAAGCATTTCCAGGAATTAGTGGAAGAAGTTTGCTTAATAGTATCTGCTTCACACAAGCTAAAAAAGGCCAGAGAAACAAAGCAAAATAAAACAAAACCTTTCTATTTCTAGCAGGGCATGACTATACAAGACATTTACTGTGCAAGTGATTAATTGAATGCGCAGTAAATATCTCAGCGTAAATACAAATCCTACCCGGCTGTGGAGTATTTTTGTGTGCAGCAGCAACCATGCACTGATCCAGCTGCCTGGGTCAAGAGAGTGCTTCAGTGTGAGGGCTGCCCGCTGCCCCTCCACAGCACATTGAGCCCAATCAGAGCAGCCCTGGGTTGGCAAGCTAACCCCACTCCACCAGGTCTCCTGCCAGTTGAGGCTGCTGTGACCTGATTCAATGTGCTGTGGTCTGGGTGGATGTGTAAACCGTGTGCCCAGGAGCTTCCCAGCAGCAATAAACTGCAGAGCAATAAGCTCTGCAGTTTATTACTGAATGCTAATGGCATGTGTAGACACACCCACAGAGTGCTAAATATCTACTTGGTATTTTCTAAAATAATTGTTTAAAGTGACATGTAGGCTTCTGAGCCATTCCATCTCAAACTGTTGCTGACAGCGTGTATCTATACAAGAAGTTTACTGCGGAGCTGACTAATTAGCTCCGCAGTGGGCGCATCTACATGTGCGCCTTTACTGAGTAGTAACCAAAATTACTGCACAGTATGGGCACACATCCACACATGCACACCCATATTGTGCAGTAAATATGGTGACTTATGCCAACTTGAGCATAAGTTTGATACCTGCATCATGCAGATATCAAACTTATGCCCAATGAGTTACTACACAGTAATACACATGTAGACACCTTACTGCACAGTAACACTTTGTGCTTGGACTAACTTGGGACTAGCTTTAGTCCCAAGTCAGTCCACACGCAGCGTTAATGTGCTTTAATGCGTACATGTGTACACACCAGCCTATTCTGGCTTACTGTGCAGTAAATTTAAGCCACATAAATGCACACGTAGGCACACCCAGTAAACGTCTCAGCATCTACACGTGTGCCCCTATTAGGGCACACAAAACTAATAAACTCTGCAGGAGGGTAGTACTTGTAAATACTACCCTACTGCAGAGGTGGTTTTTTTGCACAGCAGAGCACATGTAGATGCTGAGCTGGCAGACTGGGACACAAGCGTCCTTCTGTGCCAGGGCTGCCTGCTGGATAGCCCTATGCTGAAGTACCCTTGTGCCCCAACCAGTCCTCCCATAGCACACTGAGCCTGGTCAGAGCAGTCCCAGGCTGGCAGGCTGATCTGCTGATTGCTGAGCTGATTGCTCCAGAGTTAATTGTCCCTGGGCACATATTCAAATGGTGTGCCTGGAACAAAAACTCTGGAGCACTAAGCTCCAGAGTTTTTTCATGTGCATCTAAAATATACCTATACTTAGGTATATTTTAGATCAAAAGTGAGTCGTTTCAAGGCTGTACAAATTAAAAATATTTAATCTTTAAGAATTTATGTCTCTACAATACAAAGGGAATGGAAACATGCCACATTATCACCAGTGAAACTTACAGCTATTTTGTACACTGATGCAAATAATGCTGTTAGACAGAGTAGACAAGTAACTCACCCAACATAATCACCTGCATAAGGCACCATTATAATGCCTTGCCATCAAATGGATAGAAATAACCTATTTACACTGAGCAATTTCTACCCCAGGTTGAAACTGCCTAAGCACTGTGGACATGGGGCCTGTACTTTGGGGTAACTTTGTGTAACAGGTATATGGTTACTCTTGACTTTCTAAAGAGTAGCTTTACCCCAGAATACTGTGACTTTCACAAGTATGAGGCTGTATGCTATACCTTAGGACTGTGCAAAACTTTGGTCCCTGATTTAATTTGGTGGAGATTCGGCTTGATTCGGTGGCTGAATCTCCGAATCTGAATTGAATCAGGAGACCCTTTAATCTCTCCAAATTGAATCAGAACCCTCTGAATTGATTCAGAGAGATTGAGAAAGATTTGGTGATTCAGAGAGCTATAAATGTTTTTTCTACATACCTGAAGGTACCAGGCGGCTTGTGAATGTTGCAATGGGCCCATCAGAGAGGGCACATCCTCCTCCCCCTCTGTGCCCCCCTGGCTCGGCGACTGGTGTCTCCTGGATCTGGGGAGGCATCCAAGGTCCCCCTGCAGCTAACAGCCAAGCCAGGCTGTGGGGGGCCCCCAGCGCGCTCCCTGGTGGACCTGGAAATGGACTGGAAGTACTTCTGATCCACTTCTGGGTTTGCTGCCGAGCACATGGGGGGCCCACCTGCACTCCTCTGAGATGCTCCATCCACCCCAGCATCGCAGCATTCATGAACTGCACCTAGTACCTTGAGGTACATAGAAAAAACATTTAAAGCTGTGTCTATGTCCAAATCGCTGATTCTCTGAATCAGCATCAAATCTTCAGATTCAGATGAATCGAATCAGGCACAGTGACCCAATTCAACTAATCGAATCACTGTCCCCAATTTGGGCCGAATCTGAATTGAATAGGCCCATTTCACACACTCCTACTATGCAGCTACTCCAGATTTATACTGCCATAGAGTCAGATTATGCTGGTATAAATATGATGTGTGTCCACACCCTACGTAGAATTTTTACATAAAACTATTGCTCTGACAGTATTCTGCTGACTTCCATTAGGTTACACACTATTTCTTCCATATTTGTGATGGATCTCCTCAAAATCACTAGGGAGTGATGTGACATGCACATGCTGTTATATTCCACCATAAGAAACAGGTGGATCATGAGCAAATCTCAGAGGCTGAGAAGTGTCATTCCAGTTCCACTGAAGCACAGAAGTGGGTAGCACCTTATCACAGGAGGTCTATGGCAGAACTGAGAACAGAACACGACCTTTCAGTTTCATACCTACACTATAAGACAATCCTTTTTCTCTATACACATGCTGGAATAAACAGTCACATGCAAATCTTCTTCATATGCACATTTAACACAGGTACTTTAGAAAGTCTCTTTGCTCTTAGTTGTCTGGATAACTTTTTGGTTAGTGTTTGCCATTTTTCTCAGGGCTCTCAAACTCAGAATAATGGCTTATGCAGGCAGCTAGCTCATGAAAATCATAATGCCCTGCATTTACACTTTGCATTTGCACTTTACAAATATTTTTATTTATTGCACATAGTCAAAGTACATCACCATATGAAACTGTAGAGAAAGCTCTAAGCCCTATCTCATTCTTAAATGGGCAGACAAAAAAGTTCATGGAATAGTGAATTGACACAAAACCCACATGAGGGTTAATCCAAATTTTATACAGGAGGAAATTATTCTTTAACATACTCAAGGTTAAAGCAGTATTGCTGAGACCTTTTTTACACAAAGAGCATGTCTATACATCACCATATGATGATGTTGCTGTGGTGCTGTGCTTTAATACTTACTTTTTTAAGTACTAAAGCATGGCACAATAAACTCCTGTGCTGCACAGCACACACCACGCATGGTTACATTTTGCCACTACATCGCCATAGCAGTACACTATACCAGGGGAGCATGCCACTATGGTGACATAGCTGCCCATCACATGTAGACCCACATGATCACCATAGTGCACCATAAATCAGTGTAATGCACCACACAGTAACATAGCACATCGCTACATCGCTGTAGTGCAATGTGTAGATGCACCCAAAGAGTTGTATCAGTTTGAAAGTATTCATGCAAACCAAATTATCTAAACTAGCTTCTCTTAAATTCCACTAAAAATATTTGCACAAGGGTTTGACTGGTTTAACTAAACTAGTAAAAGTTTGTATATTGACAATACCCGAACTTACTGGCTGAAATCTTCAACTCATTTCACTAGATCATTGTCTTCACTATCAAACAACCATATATGTTCCTTCCTTGCCACTGTCCGCCATCTATCACATAATACAAGGTACACAGTGAGTGACATGTATAAATATAAAGTGAAAATATCTCTAGAGTTCTAGCTTGTTATAGTTGTTAACAATGGTCTCTTAAACAACCGTGAACAGTACATCCTTAAGGCTATATCTTGTCCTCATTCTACAAGTTGAATGGGAATAGAGTATGGCCCTAATTTACCAGGGTGTTTGACAGTGGCTGGAGAAGTTTACTCATTCTAGCCCTGCTCTTTGCCTTTGGCCTTTATGATCAGTTTGATTGACTGAACAGGTAACTGTCACTCACCTGAGGAAATTATGTTTGTAGTACTCGTGATGAAGTTGCTTGGTAGGCTGAAAATATATTTAATAATTTAACAGAATACTAGAATATTTCCCTTATCTATAAACATATTTCCCTCTCATTAAATTAAAAATCCCTTCTTAGTGAAGAGCTTCCTCTTCCTGGTTGTCTTGATTTTCCTAAGAGCTACCAGAGGAGGTGTCAGCTAGTGACTATGAAGTAAGAGGTCTGGTTGACTTATGGACTTATCTCTAAATTTCTGGGTTGATATAAATATTAGTGGGGGAGAGGACCCCAAGTAAGCAAATTTTATCCTAACATACAACATTCCTGTTTGGCTGGTTTGGACTCAGTAAATCTTCCAAATATATTTTGTTTGAACTATCTGATTTATTATGGTCTCCAATTTTATCCTACTGCTGGCTCGAGAAACACTTGGCAACGGTGTTGGAATTACACTGACATATTGATAAGTTTGTATTGTACCAATTGTTGATTCAGTCTCTAGATTGCCAATAGGATATATGCTAGTATCCCCAAATCACATGCTTCTATTAAGACGTGTCCTTATTTCCCTATCCTTTTGCCTTGTTTTGAGGCCCCGATGAAAGGATGTCCTATCTTGTGGTACTGTGAAGTAAGTGTAAGAGAAAATATGCACTGAGACCTATATTATCCAGTAATAATCAAACCATCATGGTCAAAAATTGTATATTATGGGCCAAATATGCCTCTAGTGTAATCCTATTGGTTTAATCATGTTTATTAGGGCTGTGCAAAGCTTTGGTCCCTGATTTGATTCAGCAGAGATTTGGCCTGATTCGGTGGCCGATTCTCTGAATCTGAATTGCATTAGAGGACTCTTTAATCACTCCAGATTGAATTGGAACCCTCCAAATAGATTCAGAGAGATTTGGAAAGATTCAGAGATTCGTACAGAGACGGCTTTAAATGTTTTTTCTACATACCTCTAGGTAGCAGGTGGCTCGTGAGTGCTGAGATGCTGGGGCGCATGGAGTGTCCCACAGAAGTGCAGGGGGCTCCCCAGAGTGCTCAGCAGCAGACCTGGAAGTGGACCAGAAGCACTTCCAGTCTGCTTCCAGGTCTTCCCCTCCACCATGCCCCCTCTGTCTCGGTGACTGGTGCCTCCTGGGTCTGGGGGGGCCCCCTGGGATCTCCCTGCGGCCGATCACTGAGCCGGGGATGTGCAAGGGACCCCCCTAGTGTGCTCCCTGGCAGACCCAGAAGTGGACCGGAAGTACTTCCAGTCCACTTCCGGGTTCACTGCTGAGCATGTGAAGCCCCCCCCACCCGCCCCGCACTCCTGTGGGACTCTCCATGTGCCCCAGCATTGCAGCAATCACAAGCTGCACCTGCTACGTCAAGGTATGTAGAAAAAACTTTTAAAGCTGCGTCTATGTCTGAATCATCTGAATTGCTGATTCTCCAAATCAGCATTGAATCTTCAGATTCAGCCAAATCAAATCAGGGACAGTGATTAGAATCAATGAATCAAATCACTGTCCCTGATTCAGGCCGAATCCGAATTTGAATCGAGTAGAGCCCGCTTTGCAGACCCCTAATGTCTATACTTGGGATAAATGTGGACTATGTCTTACAAATGGAAATGATACTTTTTGGGGGGTCCCAGATTCTTAGATGAATCACAGTCATAAGACTGACCACATAAAAACAACAATGGGTTTTATATCCTATTAGTACTAACATGGAAAAAGTTGATGAAAGTATCGATCTTATTGTAGAAGTGGATTTGTGTTTGAAAATCAAAAGGCTACACAATGTAGAAAAAACACATACAAATGAAAACTATATAAGGGCAGAAGCATGTGCTAAAAACTCAATAGTTAAACTTAGATGTGTGAACTTGCATCACAGTACATGGCTCGCAATGCAGTTTGGAAAGAGGGGGAAATGTGTTTAAAACAAACAACATATGGCAAATTCCACTACCCCCAAGCATGTAATGACCCACCTAACTTTTTAAATCTTGTGTTTTTGTGTGAATATCACCCTCGATGTGTAGAATAATCACAAGATTGCTGCTCATCAGGAGACCAAATTGAATGTTACCCTGTTCTCTGCAAATTTCAGCCTTTCAAAATTTACAGTCCCCACTCCTTTCCAGTAGCTCCATCTTGTACACTAATTCTGCAATGAAAACTGAGACAACGTCTTTAACATAAACATTGTTAGTCTGATTCTTCCCCCTCTGGAGCACTAGGCATCCAAGAGAGGTACAGCAAAACTCAGGAGAGGAGTTCATCTTGAATGTGTTGAATCACCACCACCTTCAGAGTCGTACATTTCATTTTTCCTCACCCTCAGCCCCATAGTCATGGATTTTTCCTGTCCTATAAGGCCAGCTGACTATACCATCAACTGATGAAATACAATCAGTGCAGCTTCAATGGTGAGAGCACTAGTAGAAACAAATCATCAACACTTTTAGTATATTTTTTTCTTAGGTTGCCCTGAGTTGGAAGACACTGTATTTGAAAAGTGGGTGGCATACCTAACATCAGGGCTGTCCAGCTTCATAGCAGCTAGGGACTGTACATCCCCTCAGTCACAGGCCTTGGGCCACATACCATGCAGATTACATGCTGAGGGTACTGCATGCCTATAGACTCACAGGATCCCCACCATGCACAGTCCTTCTACAGCATGAGCTCTCTACTGTGCTCTCTTACTGCTGCTACATGAGCCACAGTTGTCTGCAAGCCTACTGTGTCATGAATATTGCGAGCCCATCCTGCACCCCACCCTTCTCTATGACCACCACTACGCAACCCTGTGCCTGGGCCCAACCCTAGGCAGTGAAATTACTAGGACCCTTTTGGCCATGCTTCCCTGTCTCAGAGGTGCCGGCCCTCACCACAGCAGCAGGAATGATGGAGGGAATGGGGGCCGGGTGGGAGCCCATGGATCAAATATTACCCTCTCATGGGACAGATGAAGCCTGCAGGCTGTCAGTTGGAGAGCCCTGTCTGACATTGTTCTTTGAAAGATTTTAGGTACAAACACTTGCAAAGAACAATTTTCCCAACTATTTAGTTGTGAATAAAAGGTACCCAAAGAACCTTGTCTGCCTATGTCCTTAAACCAAAATGACTACAATCAACACCTAAGCCTTACATTAGTACTCCTACTGTTGGTATCACCAGTGTTTGAACAATGCTGGGAGATTTTCTGTGCTGCCAGTGGAGATGGAGAAAAGTTGTTTCTCACACTTATGAAAAACCGTTTGACCCTTCTTAGTAATAAAAGGGTTAGTGGGGTGGAAATACCTATTCGTAACTAAAGAACACTTGAACTCATTTAAAAATGTATCAAATGATAGCTGCTTGCTAGTAGCAAGATATAACCTGGTAACGGAATGAAAGTGTAATTACTTCTTCTCTATCATGCTCAAACTGGGAGGACAGTTTATGTGGGAATCCTCAGAGATTCTGGGACCAATTCCATTCTGTATTTTCACTGATGACTTGGGTGATGGAATAGAGAGCGTGTTTATAAAAATTACAGATGACAACAAGTTGTGAAGGTTTGCAGGCACTTTGGAGAACAGGTTCAGAATGCAAAATGATCCTGACAAATTGGAGAGTGTCCAAAATCAACAAGAAGAAATTAAAGACAAATTCAAAGGGTTACATTTAAAAAGAAGGAGAAGGCATATGTGCAAATATGCTGGTGAGGCAGCACCAGTCTTGCAATCTATGGCAATAGAGCTATGGATTGCAGAGTATATCTACACTGTAGCAGCCGTGTACCCTGGCTGGGATGTTTCAGAGCACACCTGTTTCCATTTGCGTGTTTCAAAACCAGAAACTTACCATTGAGGCCATTCACAAATCATCCTCGGTGGCATGCTGGAGACTAAGGTCTTGAGAGCAGCTGCAGGGGAACACCCCACAGTGGCCTCACCAGCATATATCCAGGTTTGAAGAACTTAAGAAGTATCATGCTAGATCAGACCTATGATCCATCTAGCCCAGTGTCCTACCTTCTACAGTGGTGAGTAGTAGATGCTTTATAGGGAAAGTATATGAACAGGGTATATCCAGTGTATTCTGTTCCCTCTAATACACTTGGTATCAACATCATTGGTTTTCGGATGTCAAAGGAAACATCCCTCATTATTCTATTTAAGCTGCTTTCAGCACTGATGAGGCCTCAGCTCTGGAGAACAGAGCCAAGCTCGGGCACGATACATTAAGAGAGAAGTAAACAAACTGAATAGCATGCAGAGCATAGCAACAAGAATGAAAAAGAGATTTAGAAAAAATGACTTATAAGGAAAGGATGACAGCAAAGGTATTGCTTAATTTAGAAAAGAGACGCCAAAGTGGAGGATGTGATAACTGTCTTTACATATGGAAGAACTATTATAAAAGCACTAGCAAATTGCCCGTCAAGAGTGATGGAGGGGCGGGCATGGACAGAGCCCTGTGTCCCCCCCCACATTCATCCAGGCCTGTTCCCCACCTTCCTCGCCGCTGCCCCC
Source organism: Crocodylus porosus (assembly GCF_001723895.1). Lineage (NCBI taxonomy): Eukaryota > Metazoa > Chordata > Crocodylia > Crocodylidae > Crocodylus > Crocodylus porosus. The sequence continues at coordinate 60,804,731 of NW_017728950.1, read as the reverse complement.
GCCATTTGGGATTCAGCCTTGCTCCCCTTCTCCCCTGCCATGTTGGGCCTAGGCCCACTCCTCCTCTCCCCCTACCACATCAGGTCTGGGGCCATTCCTCCCTCCCCGCCCCGCCAGGTCACACCCAGACCCGCTCCTCCCCTCCTCCCGCCCCTGCCGCTACTGCACCAGGCCCAGGCTTACTCCTCCCCTCCCTCCCCTGTAACATCTGGCCCAGGCCCACTCCTCCCTTCCCCCCTCACTGCGTTGGGCCTGGGCCTGCAGCCCAGGGCTGCTCACCTTTGCCATCGCTTGAAGTCCAGGCCCACTCCACCCTGGTGTGTATCACCTCCAAGCAGTGTGGGGGGAGAGGGGGGCAAGGCCTGTGCTGCCACCGCCAGGGAGCAGGGCTGGGTGGTGGGGGCAAGGCCAGAGGCACTGGCCTTATCCCCCTGCTTTGTCCCCGCCATCATGGCAGCGCTCCACCGCTGCCTCCTCTCCAGAATGCTCTTGGAGTACTCTGTGTGAGTATGAATTAAGTGTTATGATATTAGAATGTTGATCGATTGCTCTCTAGGGCCAATGGGTGAAGGACAAAAGGAAAAAAATTATCTTAATTTCTTAATTTGACCTAAGGAAAAATATTCTAACTATGAATGAGACAAAACACTGCAAAGGCTTCATTGGAGATTTTTAACACATATTTGTTGAAGACAGCCTGGATATACTTGATCCTGCCTCAATGCAGGGAAGTGAAGATGATCTTTTGATGTCCCTTTCAGTCCTGTATTTAGATGATTACAACCTTACTAGGTCAAATAGAGTTGCACTAGGAATTAATTTGGTTATAGAGCAACATTCAAACAGAATACCTTAAATTTAACTCTATTTGAATAAAACTGATTGTAAATCTTCCAGTGAAAGTGTTTTTCAATAGAAAATTAGTTTTTGGGCATTTTTAAGGAACTTTATAGAGAACATTTTAATATTTTTGTCAAAAAAAAATGAACTCCCAGAATTCATAGTTTGGATATATCACCAGGGTGCTTAATGGGTTAGGTGCCCAGCCAAGGACTCCTATCTTGCACTACCTTTCCTTACTAGAAGTAGAAACCATTATACACCCTGGGAGAACTAGAACAATGAGGATGGAAACATGAGGCATTGTGGTGACATTTAAACATTGAGCTATTTTGTATTCTCAGCCAATACAGTATTTCAGTTTTTGGGTTCTTACACTAAATACTGAAATTTTCTTGTGGGGGGAAGAAGACTTCACTTAGTTCTACTTTAAAGCCAATGGCATTACTGCTGCTTATAGCAGATCTTGACTCACTATTTTTAATAGCTTTTCTACATCCAGTAGTAATTAATGCACTGATATTTCTGTGCAGAAAATTCAGGGTCATTAATCTGGGCCCCTGCACACATTTGAATGTGTGCCCATTGGGAGCAAACTTGCTCCCAATACAGCAGTTCAGTCTAGGGCTGCTCCTGACCTGCTCTGCCCCCTTGCTGCAGCAAGGGGGAGCTCCAGGCTCCCCCAGGTGCCAGCCCCAAGCTGTCAGGGATCCCTAGGGCTGGTCCCAATCTCCACAGGACAAGCAAGACCTGTCTTGACTGCTGGACAGCTGCCTCTCAGTCCTGTGGAGACTGGGACCTGTCCCAATCTCATCATGGCTGAGAGAGCTGTCCTGGCTGCTGGGCAGTTGCCTCCCAGCCACATAGAGATAAGGACGCTCCCAATCTCCATGGGGTTGGGAGAGTTGTCCTAGCTTCTGGGCAGCTGCCTCCCAGCCCCATGGAGATTGGGAGTGTCTTAATCTCCATGAGGAGATTTGCTCCTGGTCAGTGTCTACATGTGTGCTTCAGCGCATTAGTTTAATGTGCCAATTTCTAGTAGTGCATTAAACTAATCTACTGCATAATAATTGCTGCACATATGTAGACAGTAATGCTTTACTGCACATTAGATTAGTCTAATGAGCAGTAACATGTCTCATGTAGATACACCCCCATATTGGGAAACACTATAATAAAAGTAGAGTTTTTGCTTTAGGATTGCTGATCCACTATTTAAAGAAATATTGGTAAGGACTCTACAGGTCATGAAAGAGCCATTTGTAGGTAGACAGTAGCAATAAAGTTGAAAGTCAACCAAGATGTCATGGGTTTTTGACCTTGGTGATTTGCAAGTTCAGCCTTGAAGGGCTTGTCTTTCTGCTAAAAAAAAGCTTTGTTTTTTACCTTGGGTTAACTAACATGCTTGAGCTCTTGCAAAGTACAGGCAGTCCTCGACTTACAATGTTTCGAGTTACAACATGTCGCACTTACAACATTTATAAATTAACCCCCTGTTTCAACATTCTGATGTCAGTTTCGACTTTACAACGCTTGATCTGATGTGACACCATGACAGCGAACAAGTCACTGTGTCCCCCATCTCCCTGGAGAACATCTGGCCAAACTTCCTTGGACACTTTCTTTAAGAAAGCAGACAAGACTCCAGAAAAACCTGCAGCCAAGACTCCTAAGAAGAATCCAGCCAAGAACCCTTCAACCAAGAGCCGTTCAAAAAGTCTAGCAAAGTCACCTCAAAGAAGTCCTTCCAAATCAATGTGATTGCTATTTACAATATAAATACATTGATGTAGCTATATTACTCATCTATAATTAACTCAGTACAAAATTCTGGGTTATTTGTGGTGAAAACAGGGTATCGGGCCTTGGTTCAGGAACCAATCCCCCATTTATAACATTGTTTCCTGTGGGAAAATCAGTTCTGAGTTACGTTTTGACTTAAGACACCGTTTTCAGGAACCAATTGTGTCATAAATCTGAGGACTGCCTGTAAAAACACAATAAAGACAAGACGCTGTTATTTTACTGCAAAAAAAAAAAAAAATCTTCAAGGTCAGCCCTTTTCTCCCACCTGGGGTTGGCCCTGGCAAGTTTACCTCACTGTAAAACTAACGTACCTTATCTTCACTGCGATATTACCTCAGGATAGCTTGTATACGATAGTTACACAAAGGGCAAAAAAAAACCTCATTCCAAAACAACTTGTGAAGACTAGACCCATGACAGCAATCAACACTTTCTCAGTGCAGTCAAATGTTACCCATTTTCATAAGGCAAATCTTAAACTCTCTTGCTCAGGGCTTTCCTATTCACAACCTAACATCAAAAGAATGAAAACAGTTTTGTTTTGTGCCTTTTGTTATTTTCATGCAAATCTGAGTATGGAAACTTTTATTCTGAAATTAGAGTGTCTATATGTAAATCTGTATGGAAACAACAAAAGCATGAATTAAAACCGCCTGAATTATCTTGATGCCAGCTTTTGGGTAGAAGAACCTTCAAATGGTCTTGCTTATTTATTTTCCTTCACAGGGAACAAAATGTTAGACTTTGTCTATACAAGAGAATTGCCTCATGCTATGTCTACACTACTGTTGCCTGAAGATGTTGTATGGCTTTGGGCCTTTTCTGGCTGGTGTCCTTTTCCCAGGTGATGACAGGGTAGGACCTAGGAAGTGTCACTTGAGTGCCCTAATAGACTTCCCTCTCACCTGCCATGACTTGATTTTACTTTAATTGGTAGCCAGTTCCTCTCCAAGTGGCGCTCTAGGTCTGCAGCCCCGGCTTCTTCATGTGTCTTCTCCTCCCCTGGATCCTACCCTAACAGTTTCCTTCATATTGGCCAGCACAGGAGTACTCATAGAGGGAAGAGTGTCAGGCTAGTTCCTTCTCCCCTGTTTCTCTCCGTGTTAGGATCAACTCCACTTGTGGATCCCTTGTGTTACCTTGGTTCCCAGCGACAGTCCTAATGCCTGTCAAACATACTGGGCCAAAGCTAGCCCTCTGGCTGAGGCCCCTTCTAACCCCATCCCACCAAGGGCAGAAGGAAAAGAATAGTTCATCCAAAAAGAAAAGTCCTGGAGAGCAAATCCAACTGAAAATGATGGCCGCTACTAGGCACACCCCTCCAGGCTTAACTCAGGCTCTTGTTCCCCAGTCAGGCCTCTCCAGGCCAGCTCTATATACAATCAGTTCCTGCTGTCTCAAAGGTCAGTGAGTTCTGCTGTCCACCCCCAAACTGTGGCAAGGTCCTTGGGAGGGAAACAACCCCATCCAGATTGCTCTCAACTCAGTTCAAGAACAAATCTCCTCAAGAGATCCTGACCTCTCAAGGCAGTCTTCTCTGCACCCTCTTCTATAGTCTTCACAGGAAGAAGGAGCCTTCTGGGGTCAGCTTCTCCATGCAGGATCCCTCCCAGCGCTTTATGCCTGCCCCAGCCACATCTGATATTTATCTTTCTCCTCCACAGCTGTTTGCTCCGGAGTCCCCAACGGTCATTATGGCATCTGGTGCTGGATGTCTGCTTTCTTCTTTGATTGCCAAACAGTGCATCCAGGTCTACTCCGTTGCCCCCAGCTGCCTGAAACTCTTGGGAAGAGAGTTCCACCAGTGTCTTCTCTCTCCTGAAACTCTGGATTCTTCTGGATGGCCCCTCTCCAGAGCTGAAAGTACCTACCCGGGTCTGCTGAGCACCAATCTGGAGGAAGCAGCTACTCTGGAAGTGTTGCTCAGGACCCTGCTTCCTAATGGTATTCTCTGCTTCAGCTGGGATGAGTTATAGACGTGGGTTATCCTTGGGTCTCTCCCTTTCTCTCCTATTTCCTTTTCTACCACCACAGTTATATATTACAAGCTGGTATAATTACATCTGTCAGGGTTATGAACAGTTGTGATCACTGACCAGGATGCCTGTGTTGACAGATGCCTGTAATACTGGTTATATTGGTAAAACTGAACTTTTCCCAATACAGTTTGGGAGGTTTATCTACTGTACTAGTAAGGAACTAGTAGGGAGCATCCAGATATTCAGGCACATGCGGTTTGTGGTACCACAAGCCTCCTTGCGACACCCCAAAGGACACTCCCAGAACATTAAAATGTGTTCTGTGCTGCAAATTTGCAGTGTGAGGGCAAATTTTTTTACTGGGGAATTCCAGTAGCAAAAAAATTCTGTGGAAAAAAGCAGTGCAGCGCAAGCATTCATAGCGTGTGCTGGAGCACACGGAGGGCTGGCCATCCAGAGCAATGTTCTGGTTGCCAGTCAAGTTCCATATTGCTGGATCTGCACCCTTACTGCACCAGGACACCAGGTAATACTGCTGGGGCCAGCGCAAGTGCTGGCCCCGTCCTCTCCTACCCCTACCTGGGACAATTTGCTGTGTGCTGAAGCACATGTATAAGGGCATGCAATGGAGCACAAAGCAGCAGCACAAATTTCTGCCACTGCTACTTGTGCTGCTGGAAGCGGATGCCCCTGCATGTGGGGACATGACCATAGAGTTTAGTTTTGCTGGTATAGTTGTGCCTATGTTAGGATTTGACAAGTTTAGTAAACTGGTATTCCTATACTGGTAAAATTCTCTTAGAGTCTTAGGCCAGGTAAAAAGTAAAAAGCTTTTGCTGGTGTAATCATTTCCATTCAGAAATGTGAATAGACTTTAACCTTTAGTTGATGTAGCTATGCTGGCAAACCCCCTGGCATTGACACAGATGTACTGAAAGAAGAGGACCTCTGCTACCTCAGCTTACATTGTTTGGAGAGGTGGTGCAGCTATTATGGCAGAGAAATAACTACAATGGGCTGATGCTGCTGTGTCTTTGCTAGGGGGCTCTGTCAACAAAGCTATTTTGGCATAAATATAATAGCAAAGGCTTTACAGTGTAGACAAGCTCTTAAATATGCAGTACAATTCCCAGGTGGGAATGGTTTTATTCTGAATATCCACACAAGAGCACTGCACCAATTATACTTATTTGTTTCTGCCAACAGAAGTTTTGGGAGCAGGCAACAGCTACCAAATTGCCAGAGTAAGTCCAAATCCAGGTGCTTCTAGCAGATCCTGAAAGTAAAGTGTGCTTTGATCTACCAAGTAAACCACAAGGGACACTTGGCAGAGTGTTAGAGGTTAAGTTATATATATATATGTATATAATTTTTTTGCTGCCAGTGGGGTGCAAAAGTGTCCCTGGGTTAAGACTGCTGCGCCAGAAGTGAGTACAGGAGCACTTACAAGTATTGTCTTGATTCTGGTAGCAGAAACATTAGTCTGTTTGGACTGCTTGGTTGTCTAACTCTGCAGACAGAAAGGTGGATGCTGCTGCAAAGGACCCTGGAATATGTACGCATTGTAAATGTAGGGATATAAATGCAGTATAGACATGGTCTGAGATAGAACCCCTCATATCACTGTAGCTTCTGGTTTACGCAGGCAAATTTCAATTCTTTCTACAGTACATGAGGCATCCTGAAGCATTCTTTCACTTAGATGACCTTAACATTTTCCCCTTGGAGGAAATGGACAAGAGATAAATCAGTTTAAGAGTAATTTACCCTTCTAATCCGTAAAGGGTGCTTCTGCACATGCAATTAATCCAAAGCAATAAACTCTGGAGTAGTTTACGCTGGAGTCAAATACTCCTGGGTGCAGAGTCTACACATGTGCCTGGGACAGCAGCCATTTGAGCCAGGGTGGAGCCAGGGTGGAACAGTTTATGCCAGAGCTGCAAGGGAATGTTTCTCATTCCCTTTGAATCTCACTGTCATGCATTTGCCTTTTTACAGAACTGCATTTTGCATATTAGCTTCTGTTCTATCCAGGAGAGCACACAAACACCAACACACTCTCCCTATGCCTGAAGAAGGGTATTTGTGCCTGAAAGTTTGCAAAAAACAAATTTTCCAACTATTTAGTTGGTCTAATAAAAGATATCACATCTATTCAAAAAACCTTGTCTGCCTATGTCCTTAGATCAACATGGCTACAACCAACAACCTAAAGTCCACAGGCTGACTTCTTGAATGATTTCACCAACTTCAGTCCAGTTTTCTTTGCCAGCAGACTATGTCTGCACTAACATAAAAGATAGACTCCATCCCCTTGATACCAGGCTATAGAGAGATTAAATTATACTTTATCAAAGTCCAACAGGGAAAAAAAAAAGCCTTCAGCTTGACTTTACTTTAACAATATATCCATTCAACATCTTGGAGTTCTCATAGCCTCAAACAAAATCTGCTGCTGTATGTTTTCCAGCAAACAAAAAGTAATCAGCGCAGTTACCCCTAACATCAATTGAACACTTTATTTTGCCTGAAAGATTAATTTAATATTCTTTGCCCTCTCTGCATCCTTTCTACTGAAAGCAACGGCCATTTGGTTTGATTTCTGCTGAGTTCAAGGCCAATGCAGGTGAGCTGTCTTGCATACAAGCTTCCCCTTAGGTAAGGCTTGTTTTCTCCTCTGCAGAGATAAAGGGCAGAAGGCCTGCAGATTTGCTGTGGAAAAAAAGAAGTGGATTGTATAGTGGGGAGGATGATGTTTGAGGAAGGAAAAATACCCTGCATTGGTGCTCTGCTGCTTCTCACAAGTGTGTTAATTACATTCTTTTATCTCTAAAATGCTGGATTGTAAATCATAGCCATAGACACAAAGCTAAGATTGAGATGCCCTATTCTAAGTAGATTAAAAAAAAAGTTACAAGCACCCTTAGCTATTGGGTATTTGATCATCTGCTTTTTTTTTCTCCTTACAGACTCACAGTTTCCTATTTGCATTCAGCTCTATCATTTCATTGATTTTGCTCCCCAGTATGTCTTTCTTATAGATACAGTTGAACCACATGACAATACCTGCTTCCTCTTTTGAAGAACAATTTTTTTATTGGCTACTTGGGGTTGTACAGTTTTAATACTGATTCTCTTTGGTGCAGTTATCTTTTATCATGTTGATGCTCACTTTAAAATAACTAGGAAGCTCAAGTTAATGATCAAGTAATAAGGTCCTGGAAAAACTACAGAATCAGTGATAATTAGCATTGTGCACCCAGCATTATAATTGGGCCATTACAGTTCCTAATGCTACCAGCAAAAGACCAGCCATGTAAACAATACCTGTCACTTAATGACCATATGGAGCATTCAGTGCTCCCGGCATTGCTTCAGGTCCTTAACTACTCCAGCTGGTCGCTAAGATCAGTAAAAAGAAACTGCATTTCAAACACCATTGCTCAAATATATAGTGAGTGATTTTAATATTAGAATTTCTCTTAACATGAAATTTTACTCTAGGGCAGCAAATAACATCCAAAACAAAATTGTCACACTGCACTCAGAATGACTGATTCAAGATTCAAGCCCATTAGGTTTACATAAAGAGGAGCAGAATCAAGTAGGGTTGGTTTTAATTTTCAATCAAGCGACTGTGTTATTCAGATTGTACAATAACAGGCCTGCCAAACTTAAGAGATCTTTTATGACATTGTTTATTAAACCACCCCTTCTGCAGGTCTTCTTTAGATCTTCATTAAACCTACAGCTCGGGTCAGTAGACTGCGACTGCACAATGCTTGGCTAGCCCACTGGCAAAGCTGGAGGCAGATATATTGCAAATTCTCAGGAGGAAAAGCATAGAGAGACTGTGGAATGAAGAAAATGACACTACTGACATGTCCTGACCCTAAAAAACAGATCTGCCCCTCACTTAACACAGACATGGCCTTTTTTGTCACACAAGTGACATGTGATGACTAGCTTCGTGGTGGGCTCCAGCTCAGCAGCACAAAACAACCCCGTCTTCTGTAGGAATATTTTGTAACTAATACCCAGCTGGGCTCCTGGAGGGACATCTTCCTTCAGGGGCACTTGGTAAGTTGAAAGCCCAGCTGACTGGCAGACACATCCAGCTGGAATGTTCTCTGACGCCTCCCTCCCCACCCCCTTTTCCCACAAAAGGAAGATCTGAGAGGACTTGAATAAAAAAGTTTCTGCCTGTGTGACAATAATGTCCTTTTTCTTCTCTGCCCCCCCCAACATAAACACCAGGTACAACCAGCTGCCTCCAGTACCAGTCAGCTCGCTCCTCCCCATCCTCTCCTCCCCCTCCATCCCTGCAGGCTCGCCCTGGCAGGCACAGTTAAATTCCAGCACCTTCCTCACCTTCCCCCCAAACTACTATTATTACTATTACTACTCCACCATCCATCTCGCTCTCCCTTTGGCGTGTCTCTCCCCACAGCCCACGCACCCCCCAGCGCGCCCAGGAGCATGCAGAGGGGTAGGGGGCAGCAGGTTGTGCCCCCCACACTGCTAGCATCCCCCCCCGGTGTGTGTGTATATGTACGTGTGTACATGTATATGTGTGTGTGTGTCTCTCTCCACATTCTTCCACATCCCCTCCACAGGCAGCTGCTTGAGTGACACCCCCCGCGCCAATCCGCTCACCCCCCCGGCGCGGGGGGCGGGCCCGCGTGGCTCGGCCCGTCCAATGGCTGCGCGCGGCCGGAGGGGCGCGGGGGCGGAGCCCGGGGGAGAGGAGGGGACGGCTGTCATCAATGAAGTCATATTCATAATCTCGTCCCCGGCGCGCGGGCGCTGCACTCGGGCGGCTCGCGCACACGGAGCGGGGACCCCGGCGGCGCCGCGCGGCTCCCGGGCCAGGTAAATAGGGTCTCGGCGCTCCCCGCGGCCGGCTTGGCACCGCCTTGCACCC
>NW_017728950.1:60775266-60794427 GCF_001723895.1 Crocodylus porosus | reverse complement strand
GGGGGCTTTGGGGGTGGGGGCCAGGAAAAGTTTTTGGGTGGCTGATGAAGTGCAAAGACAGAGAGGGGGAAGGGGCGGTTAAGCCTCTGTTGCTGTTGGTGGCTGGGGCTTTGGAGGGGCATAGAGAGAGGTTGTGCGTGTGTGCGCGATGTGGAGCAGCACTGACAGAGACTCAGGAAGGCACAGCAGAGGTTTGGGGTGGTTGTGAGGGTTGTGTGTGTGAGAGAGAGGTGGCTGGGAGGCCTGGTGTGTGTGAGAGAAGGGCTGTGTGTGTAGCAGACGCAGAAAATCAGGAAGTCACAGCAGAGGTTTGGGATGGTTTGGAGGGGTTATGTGTATGGTGTGTCAGAGGGTGTGTGTCTGTGTGTGTGTGTCTGTGTGTGAGTGAGTGTAGCAGCAGCAGAGAATCAGGAAGTCGCAGCAGAGGTTTGGGGTGGCTGTGTGTGTGTAAAAGAGGTGGCTGGGAGGGCTGGTGTGTGTATGAGGCTGTGGGTATGTGTAGCAGCAGAGAATCAGGCAGTCGCAGCAGAGGTTTGGGGTGGTTGTGAGGGTCCGTGTGTATGTGGCGGCAGCAGAGAATCAGGAAGTCCCAGCAGGCAGACAGGCGCTCACACATACACACACACACACACGCACACACAGGCGCGCACAGACATGTTTGATCAGTATGACACGATGACGGAGGGAAGCCGCGCAGCGGAGAGCCGGGCCTAGCTGTGCCGGGGGCCGGGCTGCCCCCTCCCGCCCGACCCTGCTCCCCCCCCGGCGGGCGGGAGTGCTTCGGGCCGGCGGTCGGGGCAGGGGGAAGGTAAAGCCCCGGAGCGGGCCCGGGGGATCTCCGCAGCCATGGCGCGGACTGGAGGTGGAGGTGGGAAGGGGGGCGGGGAGCGGAGCTGGCGCTGCTCGGAGCCCGTCGATCGGCGCTCAAACTTTCCAGAAAGGCAGGGGGGAGCTGGGGGACGGGGCCGGGCTCCGGGTGCCCGCACTGCATGTCGCTCGGGGCCACGGGAGCCGTGCGCTCCAGCGGCAAAGTTGAGGCCTATGCGTTTCCCCAGCGTCCCGGAAGAGTCACTGGAGGGGGAGCGGGGGGTGTTGGGAAGGCCAAAAATGTATACAAAAAAAAAAAAAAAAAAGCAAAAAAGCTGGCAATTGAATGGAGCCAAGCGGAGGGGGACGGGACCGTCTCCCAGTCTGGGATCAGAGTACAGATCTCCAGGGGGCTGAAGTTAATGCGCCTACAAGACACATGGCGCTGCCTCCCCCTCCACCACGTTGCATTAACTCCTTGCTGGAGGAGCCTTCTCTGGGGCCTAGGCTGTGTGTTTGTGTTTGTGTGTGTGTGTACAGTGTGTGTATACACATGTAGTGTGATGTGTGTGTGAATGTGTATGTGGTGTGGTATGTGAGTATACCTGTTTGTAGTGTGGTGTGTGTGTGTATGTATAGCATCTTCATTTTCTTTTCCTCCACAGGGATTGTGATAGTATGAGTGTGTGTATGTATGCATGTATGTATGTACAGTACAGTGTCTTCATTTTCTTTTCCTCCAACAGATTTGTGAGTGTGTGTGTGTGCATACAGTGTGTGTGCATACAGTGTCTTCATTTTCTTTCCCCGCCCAACAGGACTGTGATAGTGTGAGAGCAGCCAGTCCAAACCAGCCAGGGGGTTCCTGACCCAGGAGGGGTTTTTTGCTGCAGTGGGCATGTGCTTTGGAGAAGCATAAAAAAAAAAAAAGAAGTGTTGTGGTTAAATCTAAAGTGTGAGGCTAGAGCTGGCCTTGGAGCTGGTTTGCCTTCCTTGTTCTCCTCTTCAGTTTCCTTTCTTGTCTTCCCCATCATGTCTGATAATCAAAAGTCCTGTAAGGAAAGAGTGCCATTCTTTCTGGGTGGTGGCTGTAGGTGGTTGGTGAATAAGTTAGGTAGAAAGTTACAGGCACAAGGTTTGTGTAAAAATGGTAACAACCTATAGCTGGCATTTTAATTTCCTTTCAAAAGCAGCCTGGGTGATGTAGCATTTCCAGTTTTGTTCCCTTTGCGCTTGTGCCTGCATTTTAGATCCTTTTCTTCACTCTTTTTTAGTTCCAGGCGTGGAACCAGGAGTTCTGGACAATGAATGTTAAACCAGAATTCCCTTCCTTTAGTAGTATACCAGCTACATGTTAGGAGGTGGGGCAGCTTTTGCTCTGTGAGTGAATGCATTGTTATGCAAATCAAGGCACACTTTTTCTCTTTGGGGACCTAATTGGCCTATTATTCTCCCTGACTTTTTTCCTTTTGTCCTTTTGTTACTTGAGGGGGGGGAAATGATGTACCAGAAGGACAGGATTAGAGACAGGTTTTTGTGTCCATGTGTGATACATCAGTAATATAAAGCAAAGGGATTATATGGCTAATGAGCATTTTTAAATAAAGTCAAAGTTAGCTGTATCATGTAACACATGTGGACTTGACAGGTGAGGGTAATGCTTTATTAAATACAGTATTTCTCTCGTGAGGCATGGCTCGGCTCTAGGACTGGCATTACTATGGTGTTTCATAGAACATATGCACCACAAGAGTGTGTTCAAAGTAGTCTTTAGATCTTTTCTTTTGTTCATTTCTGAAGTGGTCTGTGAGCATTTTTTGTCAAGTTTGAAAAGTGCTTTGACCAACACCTGAGGCTTGAGATTGACAAGAAAAAAGTGTTCCAGCTAGCATTTTCTATATTTAATATATCCTTGACAGAATTGTAACTTAAATTAAAATCTGCAAATGTATTTTTTTTAGTTTTTTTGTTGGACTTTGAAGTTAAGATCAGAATGTGCACAGTAGTAACTAAAAAAAGTCTGCACTTCTTTCTGAAATTTTTTATGATCCTGATTAATAATAATACTGTGATCTAGTGACTCCTTTCTAAAGGGAAGTTTTCATTTAGGGACACACATGAGAAGGCTTATACAAATAATTAAAATTCTTTTATTCTATGTTTGTGTTTCTTGGTGCTATTGAAGATCTTTGTATACAAAGCAAGCGTCCTTGACCTCCACCCTTTCACACTTCCTCAACCCAATTTTTTCCTTTCTGATTGATCCTCCTGTGAAGTAAATGCAGGATTATGACATTAAAGATCACTTGTCATGAAACTGACATCAAAGAGAAGCTTATGCCTTATTTGCAAGATAATACAATAGAGGATGGAAGAGCAAAGGAGCAAGTCCTCATTTAGATGCATAACTTAAGTAGTTTACAAACATAAGATGATTATAAAATTGGGGATGTGGCTGGATTTTTTTTGTTGGAAATGTGTAAAGGTCTCCTCCTTATGAAAGCATCTATTATTGCTGACCTTCCTGCTCCCCTCACTAGCAACAGGTTGCCCTACTGCCACCCTTCCACCTCCCACCCCCTCCCGCCAGGTCTTATATTTTATTAATGCTGGGTGAAGGGGCTGTCACAACAGCAGACTTTCTAGGACAGGAACTGGGCAACAATCCAGCTCTGATCCAGCATGGGTTGGGTGGCTTCTGTGGTGCAGCAGCAGCAGGCACTTTCTCCATGCCTATGGTGGGGCCAGGCAGCTGGGAGCTGCACCCACACCACTGCTGCTTTTCTGAGCCTCCTGCTACATGGTGGCATGGAAGCAGCTTCCAGCCAGTGGGTAGCTGTGCTGGGACCAGGCATTTGCAAACTGCCTCTGTGCTGCTGCTTCTCACACCCTCCCTGCCTTTGGCTGCAGTGCAAGCACAGCTGGAAGCTGCCCTGCCCCAGCGAAACTCATCACTAGCTGGAGGTTGCATCCATGCTGCAGATGGGGTTGGGGTGAGAAGTTGGGGCAGCGCTGATGCAGTTTGCAGATGCCTGGCCTTGTTACAGCTCCCCACCAGCTCAAAGCTGCACCCACACTGCTGCTGGGGAGCTGTGACTGGGAGAAACTGGCAATGTGGGCACTGCTCCCAGCTATCTGGCCCCAGTGCAGGTGTGGGGAAAGTCCTCTGCCCCCATTGCTGATGTGCTGCCGAAGCCACCTGGCCTGCTTTGGACTGGACCTGGGAGGGTGATGAGAAGCAGCGGTGGCATGGGCGCAGCTGAAAGCTGTCTGGCTTTGGCACAGCTCCTCGCTTCCTGGTCTTGATGCTGAGACAGGCAAAGCCCTTTAGCCGGATCTGGCCTTGGATTTTAGCTTGAGTTAACTTGAATTAAGAACAAACCTTTTTTTCCTGAAATGAAGACAAAGCCAGGCTATGCCCCTCAGTAGTACAACAACTGCCTTTCCCTCTTCCCACTTCCTAATTATGGCTTTTGTTCTTCAGAAACTGACATGAAGAGGATGTTCAATAACTGTGATTAATGCCTGCGGAAAAGGTCACAATGTGGAAACTTAATCCCTAACCAGTCAGCAAAGTCATGAGTCAGTCGTCTGTCCCCCCTTTAAGCAGACTAAGGTCTACACATGAAGTGCTAGGAGAAATACAGATTTGGGAGGGAGAGGACTTGCTCTGAACATTTGGATAGGCTATTTAAGTGACTTATGCCTAATTCTTGAACTTCAGTGATTTGGAAAGTTGCTTACAGTTTAGAGTGCAACAGTGAATTTTTTTCATGAAGTACCTGAACTGTGGAGCCAGATCCCCAGTTGATATTAAATACAGGGAACTGTTGATAGAAAATGGAGTTACACTAGTTTATACGCATTGAAGACTTGAGTGTGCACCTTTATCAGCTTCTGTTGTTTTTCTGGACGCTATTTCTTTATTGGCTTAACAACTGATTGGCCATTTTAATAAATATCTATCATAAAATGCTGTATAGGAATGTAACATAAAAATACATCAAATTATTTATTAGTTTGTTTGTTTTATTGAGTGACACAGTCTTCCTTACTGCTGGACTCTTAACCTTTCAGAATCTGTCTCAGGTATGCAACCGACTTTTTTCAGTTAAAAAAAGTCAGAAGTTAGTAACACAATTCTTATTTTTCATGTTGATGTAGAAAAGGTGCTCCCATGTTTTTCTGTTTCCAGTAACAAGTATCATGACATTCTATTGTATCTTTTCAAAAACACCTGCCAGGCCAGGATTTCAATTGGGAAACGGGTGGAATGGTAATTATTTTCCTATAGATGTGACAAGGATATTGTGAGGCGTTCTGCACCGCAGTGTTATCAGCGTGCTCCTGACCCTCAGGTCTATGTTGCCTTTTCATCAGATCCAAATGGTGCAGTTTCCATGTTTTCCAATATCTGGCCAAGGCAGGGGATCTGGCTGATAACAACCTGGCTTTGACTCAATCTAGCTTGCCTCAGTCTGGAAAAAAACTGATGCAAATCATCTAGAGAAATTGAAAATACTGGTAGCTCCATCTTTTGCTTGAGTATATTTACCCCATGTCATAAAATTCTACAATCTTTGAATTCTTTTGTATGTCCCTCTGTTTTGGGGATTCCCAATTAGCTATGGCCACTTGTTGCTTGCTTGGCCTTTTTGTTTGGGTTTGGTTAAGACTGCTTCTATCAGAGAGTATCTTTTGAACCTTTTCCTACTGTGGAGCTATCATCTGTGTCCTGGTTGCCTCCAGGTTATAATATGTAATGCACTCAGATGTTTTTGGTGTCTAAAATCAAACCAGTAGGTACACAAATACAGATGAAAGTTCTGTATTGTTCAGAATGTGTTAGCAAGAACACGATGCAATAGTGTCAGCCCTTTCAAGGATTTATTTATCTGGTGTTCATAACACATTTGAATTCTACAGAATGCAGACATTTACCCTGTCAGCCCTTGTGGTCCACAAAGGGCTGCAGAGCATGGCTGCAAGGGTGACAGGTCCCCAGGAGGCCATGTTCTTCAATAAGGATCATGTGGATGTTGCCTTTTCTGTTATCTTCCCCTCTCCCCATTTAGCTCCGTTGAAGTCACATTAACAAGGATTCTTTCCAGGATCTTGCCTCTGAGGAATGCAACGATGGTCTGTGAGATGCCCCCATATATCCATGTAATCAGTCGTGGTATTACATCCTCCCTCAGTATGGACCCAGACACAAGAGGTTCTTTATTGGATGGGAGGGGGCGTTCCCCTTGTATGTGGAAGAGGAGAGCATGGCATGTGGCTGAACATCTTTGTATTCTGTTTTATAGCTGGTAAAAATGATCTGGCCCTTTGTTTGGTGGCTTTCATAGAAGGAATATTTCAATTCTAATGTAAAATGACTGCTAGAATGGAAACTGGGATTACAGTTCAGAAAAGGGGAGGGTCTTTTCCAGGTTGTTACTGCAATAGTCTGACATTTGTAGGAGCCCTGAGAACTGCAAGCTTGGACACTTAGAGTGCTGACAGATGTGAAAAAAAATCAAGCACTTTACAAGAAGAGGAAGCGCATTAGTTTGACGTGGCTTCCCAGCTTCTGTATGGATCAGGCACTTCAGCAGGGCTTTTTGGTAGTTTTATCTAATAGCTGATTGAATCAGCTATTAGATAAAAGCACCAAAACACCCTGTTGAAGTGTGGCAGACATGGTTCTTTGGGTAAATCCGATATCTTTTATTAGACCAACTCAAATAATTGGAAACGTTCTTCTAAGCAAGCTTTTGGGCACAAATAACCTTCATTAGGCTGAGGAAGCATCTGCAGATGGTCTATGTTCTTCCTGGATGGATTGGTAAAGCAGCCAGAGGCCAGTTTGTACGCAAGAAAGCCAGTCAGTTAAAATGTAAATTGAGGTGGTCAGTAGGTGAGAGACAGGTGGGGGGCAAAGGGAATGAAAGTGGCTGTAGTCAAAGGATGAGAGACAGGAGGGTGGGGGGAAAGGGATTGAGAATAGCTGGTAAAAAGTGGAGGGTTTACCTGCTGAAGTGTGCAGTCTATATAGATGGGTCAAACTAATGCCATACCTCTTCTGGGTATGCATTACGCTTGCCATTTTTTGTTTGTTTGTTTTTTGGCATCTGTAAGCAGCCAAAAATCAGTGGTGGTTATGTGACTTTATACAAATGAACGTCTGGGTCTTAGTTCTTACCATTAGAGGCAGAGGAAATGTTCTGGGTTTTTACTATTATGCTTACAATACAGTTGGAAACATTTATACATTTTCTCATTTCTGTAATAAAGGTTAATTCGCAGTCCGAACAAATTTGTCAGTTCTGACCATGATTTGTCTGCTTCTCTAAACAGAATCTTAATCACAGTCGACAAAAGTTATACGTGGAATCTTGCACCCAAATTTAGTTTTCAGCACTGGTTTTTGAGTTTCATAGGAAACCAAATAATTTAGATTGCCAACTACCTTTGAATTTAAATGGGAATTGAGTGTCTAACTTCTTTAGGCTCTGTTGACAATCCCAGCCTTGTTAAACAAAAAGAGATATTCTCAGAACAAATTCAGTCATAAGCTCGTTAGCTGTTATGCTTCATCCTCAATTGGAATAGTAGAATTCAGTCTGTTCTGTTTTATAACAGGGAAACTGCACCCTCATTTTAGGATTACTTTTATCAGATGGATGACCACCTTACATTAAATTGTTGTGTGCCCTTGGCTAGGGTGTAGACATTGTTATATGTGCCTTTAAGAGGTTAGGTTTTCTATACCAAGAAGTTTTATAATAAAGCATGTTCTTTTTAAAATAAACTTTCTGAATAAAAGTATGTTTAAGAAGATTCCACACTGTTATCCTACAAGATGGGATAAATTTATCCCCTCTTACCAAAAATAAAATTAAAGCACTTGATTTGGAGCAAAGAGTGCAGCAGGATTGGCCTCTGGTAGTGATTATTTTTACAGTTTAGGCAGTTGGTAATCTGCTAGACAGGAATTTAAATCTTCCAAGTTTGCCTACAAGAACTTTTTAATGTTCATATAAATAACCTTGCAACTTTAATGGAGCTGTAACTGAGGCCAGTTAATTTTTATGAAAACTCAAAATTAAGTTTGAAGTAAATGTATGTGTGAGGGGAGATTTTAATGTTAAATTTATTAGTATTATTTCTAATGGACAGGTTTACATAAAAATAACACATGGGATTCTGCACCTAAGGATGCAGTGTGATGAAAGTATTTATTGTACTTTTACATTGATTGCATAGCTGGTGTCTTAAATTTAGTTTTAATGGAGGTGCTGGTGCTAGGTTTTGCCTTGTTAAAATATTTGACTTTTGACTGCTGTGATACAGGGAGCCTAACAGAAAAAGGGTCCTTCTGTGAGTGTGGCAGCACTTTCTTACATGGGGGATATCTTCCTCTATGTTTAATCTTCCCATTTGTTTATTCTTTCCTTATACCGTGGGGCAATATTTTGTCCCGAGGACAGTCAAATTACGAGGACCCTTCTAAGAAGCTATAACCCGATGTATGCAGTTGTGATAATTTTAAAGCGTGATTCCTTTTGTGGCAATGCTGTGGGATTGTGAGGTACTAATTAGCCCCTGTGGTGTTCTGTTGTTAGCTTTTGTTTTGAACTATGAAGCTTCAGAGGTATCACCATGTCTTCCCCTGCAAGGCATAGGCTCCCAAGGTAGTTTATTTTAAGTGAGTTCAGTAGTACTTGTTCTAATTTGTTGCCCTGAATCAGGACAGAAAATTAGATGATAAAACATAATAATCAAGAGTTTCTAAACTCAGGCTTGTTAAAACACTTTTAGTTCCCGACTGAAAACATGGGAGATAAGGAAATACTTTCTTAATGTAGTAGGCTTTTCTATTTGTATGACATAAATACAATTGATTTATCAAATACACAAAACCGGCAAAAGGAGAAAGGTAATCAATACTGTAAACTTTAAATTCCTTGTCCATGCAACAGAAACAGTATGGCCCATCCAGGAGTGTCATACCAGTGGGACCTTCCCTGTATTGTTTTGCCAGTGGGTCTCTTCTCTGGGACTTGGTGGGGTTCATGAAAGGTAGTTTGTCTTCTTTTGTCCATTTGGCACTTGGCCTCTCTGCTGATTTTGCTACTTGGAATGACAATTCTGATAATGGTTTTATACCAGTTTTCTTGTGACGGGATTGAGACCACTTCTTAGGTCACTGAACAGTCCCGGAGGATAATAAAGTTCAGTGACTACCTATTTGGGGTGCCTGTGAATCTAGGTCTGAAAGACCAAACAAACAAAACTTTGTTTCATTATCAGTTCCTTGACCCATCTACCTTCCCTTGAAGAATTATGTTAATTCTTACAGAATGGTATCAAAATAGACTACACTTACATTTTGTTTTTTAAACCCTGGATGCTTATGTTGCTGGGGTCATCTGAATCCAGCTGACCTCCTGCCCTTTCGGCAGGGGCTGGACCTGATGATCTTGTGAGGTGCCTTTCAGCCCTAATGTCTATGAAATATGAAATCTATGATTTGGAGAGATCCCTATTTTTTTGGTCTTAGGTAATTCTAATTACATTTATTGTTATTTCTGGACAAGCCACAATGGGAAATAACCTAATCACTTCCTTTCGTGGAGTTCAGTGACATCGGTGTCTTTGCATTATAATGCACAATCTTTCTTTGGTAAAGGTTAGCTAAAAGGTCTGAACGTTAGCTACTGACAACTTCATCGTCTGAATGGGAAGATGAAAGATTCAAACTTAGAGCCTGCTTCCATTTGTTTTGTTAAGGATGCAGAAATAAATAGTAATAGTTGGTTCTCCAGTGAGTTGAGGACTATAATTCGTTCTCTGGGCTCTTGTCATTTTATAAGCCACTTGAGTTACATTCTCATGGCTTGTGACATCAGCAGAACCCCTCAAGTGAACTGCAAACAGAGTTGTACCAAAGCAATCCATTGTCCATAGTTGGTTTTAGTTGATATTATTACTGCATAAAGAGGTAACCAAATAGTTGTCCTATATTTAATATATTTTTAAAATCTGTATTGTGTAAGGGTCCATTCTCATTTTTTCATACTTGTTTCCCTGCAGCATTATGACTCTTAAAAATAAGAACATCAGTCATATCTAAGGCTCTGTGGAGTGCCTCCAATAATGCTTCCTCTCTGACTTCATAACTTGGAGTCCTCCTCCAACTTATAACTTTTTTTGCTAACAAGTTAATTCACTTAAAATTTACATTCTCTAGTGGATGTTCCTGCAGTCTAACAAATACTTTGTTCTGGGGGTGATCTATAAATATCCAGAACTTCCTTGAACTGTCTTGTTTCTTTGTCATTCCACTGACCTTTTTCAAAGATGGGTAGGTTAGTGCATTATGCTGAAGATTACTGGCACATTTTCTGCTAAAGAAAAGGGCCGGGGGGGCGGGGAAGGGGGACGCCAGACGGGGTGTAGAGTGCTCATCAAAACTTTTTTCCAAGAGTAGATGCTTACTGTCTGTGCTCCACTTATTTTGAAGTTACATAGGAAATACTTATTTTTGTTTCTATTTTAGAGCTGTTCTGTTGATTGGAAGAAAGAAGGAAAATAGATGTCCACGCCAACAGACCCTGGCGCAATGCCTCATCCTGGCCCTTCTCCAGGGCCAGGTCCATCACCTGGACCAATTCTAGGACCTAGCCCAGGACCCGGACCATCCCCAGGTTCAGTGCACAGCATGATGGGGCCAAGTCCTGGACCTCCCAGTGTCCCGCATCCCATGCCAACTATGGGGCCTGCTGATTATCCACAGGAAGGCATGCACCAAATGCACAAGGTAATTATTTCTCCAAGTGAGTGCTGTGATTCTCAGAGTTATAGCTATTGACAAAAACCTGCTCTTACTGCTGTCAGCCCTGCAGAGCAGCAAACTGTATTCTATTTCGCATCACTAGCAAAACTACCAGCTGAATTTGGATTCCGTCTTTATTACTGGAGATGATGCACAAATCAGATCAAACACAGCTTGAGATTTTTCAGATACCAGTTTGAGCTGCAGTGTTTGTGGTTAGACAGATCTTCACCCAGACTTGTAAACTGCAACATTTTGGTATGGTGCTCCTTGCTAGAAAATAAATGTGTATCACTGCAAGGCCATTCTGGCAGTCTTTTCTAATTGTAACTGTATGTTACATCATAGAAGCATTTTATTAATCCCATTTGGAAGCATTCTGTTCCAATTTTGCATTTTAATAGGGTTTCCCTCCTTTTTTTGCTTTTTTGCATTTTAAAAGTCCTATTTCTTTAATCTTTCATAGTGATGAAAACTTTTGTTTTCAAGTTAATTTATGTAGGCTTTGTCCCATTTTAAGGCACTTAAAACAGGTGTAATTTTAAACACATGAATAATCTTGAGTTGGACTTGTTACATGCTTAAAGGCCTGCATGCACTTAAATAATTCCTCGATTTCTCAGCAGTTCATTAAGATATTGGTAAATGTCTTTGCTTGGAATTTCTTTTTGAGAATTTTCTTCCATATGGTCCTGCCTCTCTTTGGCTATGTGGTAAAGTTACTGTGGAACGTTACCTTAGTAAAGTTACCTTACATTACCGTAGTACCTTACCTTTACCTTTACTAAGGTAAAGTTCTTATAGATCTTCATCTACACAAACACTATTAAAATTTTAAAAGGACAAGAGATTAGTTTGATATATTTTGGTGATTCTTGCTGAGAAAAATTGAAATTGTGCTGTCAGTTATAAGGCTATAGAACAGTATTCAAATTACAGTTTAAAAATAAACCTATTAAAGAAACGTTAGAAAAAAAATTCCTACCTATGAAATATAAACCTCTTCAAATTGCCCTGCTCCTTCATGGACCATTCAGTCAATATGTTATTTAGAGTTATAAATAAGGATGTGATATTAGCCAACACTTTTACCTTAAAATGTTTCATCATTGAGATATTCAGTAAAACAGAAACATAGTGGGTGACTGAAAGTTACTAGTCCAGGGCACTGAAGACCCAAACGATCACTGGGGGTTGAGGATGCTCCTGATTTCATTGTACTACTGCAGTTTTTATATGTAAAAGGGTGAATTATTGTCAGTTATATGTCAGTCAGTGCCATGCTTAAAGTTTATGCAAGTGGGGCATTTTTAGATGTGTGCATTTTCTAAAACTCTGGTACCTAATATATCTCAAACTTTTGAATATGACCTCAACTTCCTTCAATAGTTGTTTTTAAAATAGAATTTAAAAAAATGCCTGGAAAACTTTAACAATACAGAGTTCATCTATAGAGTTCAAGAACTTTACAGAAGAGGAAAGAGTCTGCTGCTGCTACTCTGTGGTCTGCAGTAGAAAGACTTATCCTGTGACGGGATCTTTTGGGTTTGTTTTTATCTAGAAGCTTGATTATGTTTCATCATGATTGTAAGGGTTTAGATAGCTGGATAGCTGACACAGTGATGATCAGTTGGTATAAACCCAGATAAAACGTTCAAAAGAACCTAAGGGATTTTTTTGAAAATGGAATTTTTATCCCTGGTTAGGTTATATATGTCCAGCATGATAGCAACTACTTGTGATCACAGATTGACCTTCTTAATCAATAGCTTCTTTTTGGCTGTGTAGTCATATCTGAATGCAGCAAATTATTTATGAGGAATAGTGCCAAATTGTTTATAATGAGGAATCTGTGGAGTGTGGCATTTTTTAAAAAGAAACAAAGTTCATACACAAAAATAAAAGTTACTTATCCCTCAGACACTTCATTCACTTAATATATCCCTTATATTTCCTTTAAATTCTGTACAGAAATACAAGTAACTTTTTATGTTTTGTTAACATAATCTTATAAATACTAACAACTCCTACAATTCATATTTAGCAATGCAAGGTTTGAAAATGAATGGCTATACGTTTAAAAAACAACCAGAAATTCCTGTCCACAGTAACTTATTCTATATTAGGTGTTATAATTAAAACAGCTACAATAAATTAATTTATCTCCTCCCCTTTCTGGAATAATCTTTTTGCCTATTAATCAGATTATCATTAAAATCATTCTGAGTTATTCCTTGATCAGAGATGAGTTAACAGCCAAGCATTGCCTAATTGCATATATTTTGTAACTAGAAAAACAGTAAGTTCAATAAAAGGTAAATATATCTTTATGTAGACTGCATATCTCTGAATGAGAGAGTATTTTGCACTTCATTTTCCCCTGCTGCAGAATTCCTTAGTTTGTGACTTTCTGACCATGTGCTGCTGCTTCATATCTCCAGTCCAACCTTTCTATGTGGTCTGTTCCCAATATTCTGCGCAGGCCACTGCTTTTGGCATTGGTGTTTCCCGATCTTGTGAGGTGCACTGCGGTGATCATCTGTGGTTTGCTTCTCCTGACAACCACATTGGTCGTTTGCATAGAGGCCCCATGTTTTCATGAGAAAGCTGCATCTTCTGAGACCCACTCTTAATCTGTTCAGGCTCTGCCATGTTTGCCATTTGTAGTTGGAGCCAGATGCTATCTCCTCAGTGGGGGCAATTCCTTGCTGACTCCATTCAACAGCTGTGTTCCCTAGATTCTACCATTCTTTTTGCCACTGGGTAGTTCTGGCTGATTCTGGTGGTGCAGTCAATGGTGTGCTAGAGGACAAAAAGCTATTTCTCGATGAGAGATGACGGTGCACTGGTTGACAACTGGTACATGGGTAGCGGTCATCTGACTCTTGTACCTGCCTGTCAGTGTTGCCTACTACTTTCGTCCTCAGGTAAGGGGGCGCTATGCTGGATTATGCATATAGGCAGAGAGCAGAGGTGAGTTTTAGGCAGCCTGTTATAGTTCTGCATATATCATTTAGGGCAGTGTCAATATGTTTACTGTGGCCATATATTTACTGTTGACCATAACCTATAGACTAATAATTGTGTGTAATGTCATAAGCAGGAATTAGGCTTTTTGTAAAGTGAGTTATGGAAACTTGAACAAAAAGTAGGATTTTTGTGGTATTTGTTAATACTGATTTTAGTCCTCTTTCACTTAATATGATGAGAGGCTGAGAGCCATGGGACTCTTCAGCCTGGAAAAGTGCAGGCGTGGGGATGATCTGGTGGCCACCTATACGTTTATCAGGGGTGGTCACCAGGATCTGAGGGAGCGTCTGTTAACCAGAGTGCCCCAAGGGATGACAAGGTCAAACGGTCACAAATTCCTCCATGACCATTTCAGGCTGGACATAAGGAAGAACTTCTTTACTGTCTGAGCTCCGAAGCTTAGAATAGACTACCACTGGCAGTTAAAGCACATACATTGAACGCCTGCAAGAGACATTTGGATGTTTATCTTGCTGGGATCCTATGACCCCAGCTGACTTCCTGCCCTTTGGGCAGGGGGCTGGACTTGATGAACTTCCGAGGTCCCTTCCAGCCCTAATGTGTATGAAATCTATGAAACTTAGCTGTTCTAACAGGACAGAGAGCAAGTGGTTTCTTCTGCCAGTGTTATTAGTTAACAGAGCTGCATACATTTGCTATTTTAAAAATCCTTGAAGTGGTGGTCTAGTCAGAAAAATAGCAGAAAATGGCACCTTCTTATCTAACATGTCTTTTTCCTGTATGAATGCTTGGTTTAGTGTAAAAACAAAGAACTTATGAGTCAACCCCAGAGAACTGATGGATTTTTCTCTTGCTCATACATGATTAACAAAATTGCTGGCAAAGTCCCAGTTGCAAGGACCAGCTATGTAACAACATTGTCCTCCAGTTATGCCTTAAGTTAAACCTGCACAGTTATACTGGCAGCTTGCAGGTACTTCAGCATTTGGCTTGAAGAATCTTTATGATGATACATCATCCAAAAAGAACCCAGCTTGACTCTTAGACCACTTGCAAACTGACAAGACCTCATCTGTAAGCAATCACGATGCAACATGAATTGTGAAATGACCTTGGGTACTGAATGTAAAACAAAGTGTAGTTAAATACAAGTTCCATAGATTTATTCATTGCCTAAATATGGATTCTGTAAATGGGAATGTCATGTGGGTCTACATATAATTGAGGCCTCCCCTACAATTTCATTTTTTAGAACCATCAGTTACAAGATACAGCCCATTCCCCACTAATGTTTTTTATGGAGAACAATGGAAAGCAGCTCTTACATTTGATAATTTTATTAAATGGTAGCTCAAGCTCTGGTGCTTTACCTATTTTCCATGGTAATTAGTACCTAAGTGAAATGTAATCTTCTTCATCCCCCTGAGACACAGGTAGGGGGACTTTGTTACATTGGTGCTGTGGGACTTATTCCTACCCAACATTGCTCTTGTGGAAATGTTTTATGCAATTTAATTGGGTGGGACCGTTAAGAGTGTGGAGAAGTTGAGTAGAGGTAGATGGGGATTATATGAGAGAAATTATTTTTTATTATGTATTGGGTAGATATATAATTATAATCATCCTATTAAACTAGACAGTTGTTCAAAAATTTGTAGGAAAGAAATGTAATGCCTCACAATTTGTATTGACTTACATTCTGTCTATTATATTGAATAAGACTTCTATGTACTAAAGAATGAATGCTATCAGGTTAAAATTATACTTGAGAAGACAAGTTTCTTCACCAAAGTTATAAGTACCATCTTCATTAAAAATGTTTTTTGTTTAAATAGAGTCATAAAAATAGAGTAATCAGTTTCACTTTCGCTAGTTTTTCCTCTAGTGCATTTCACTTTCAGGTTCTCATGCAGTAGTATAATGTCTGGGTTATATTCCTTAAGGACACCAGAGAATTTTGTCACATGTCATTAGGTTTTATGAAAACATGGAAGCATTTGCATTGCTGTTGTTTTTTTGCATAGAGGTTTTTTGGTTTGGCCTGAATGTGTCCCTTTGAACAAAATTCCTCTACCTTTTCACAGATAAAATCACTCTGCCCTGGATTGACTCCAGTGATGCTGTGAACATACATTTGTTTCCCTTTGACAGTTGGCTTGTTTCATACCAATTCTTTCATTCCCTTCTATATTTTAGTACATTTCCACTCATGAATAGGGAGGGACAGGGTTCCTTCCCCCATCTTCGGTCATCTGGCTCCATGTTCCCGTCAGGGTAGTCCGGCCAACTGCCATGGAACCTCCTTCCCTGTTGCCCGTTAGGACGGAGCAGCAACATTCAGTCGCACCAGGCATTTTTTCTGTAGCTAGATCCTTATTGTGTAGAGGAGACCCGTTTTGTGTGTATATCACCTCCTACTCTCCAAGTCTGCTTGTAGGGACTTTGGTCTTTCAACTTCAAAACACTTAGGGTTAAACTCCACTTTAGTGTGACTGTTTTATGTTCATGGACTTGCACTAGAGATGAGCTTAGGCTCAAACAGGCCTTTTTGTGGTTAATGTAGCACTTATCTGTTGTTGTTTGTAACCGGTGAATTAAGTACTGTAAATCTGTTTTTTCGGAAGTCTACCAGACTTGTGCTTCAAAATGGTGAGGGGCTTCTAGTTTCTTTTGTTGGTTTTTGTCTGGAAAAGCCAAACCAACATAAAAATGGATCCATTTTTTTCCTAGGTATTAATTGGTGTGGGGAAAAATTTTAAAGCCTTTTTAAAATGATGTAGGAACTTTTGCAAAACATCTTGTTTCTGTGCCTTCTGTAATACTGTTAATGAAATTTTGAATCAAAAGGAGACATAGCCTTTATTTCCTTTTTTATTTTGTATTTTTTAAACATCATCTTCATGTGTGGGTGGGGAAATGTTAGTTTCTTATCACTTTGTAATCAAATTTAGCTAGTTAGGTAGAAAATAAAATGCAGGTTAAAGTTTTAAAAGAAAATTAAAATTGGTATATGTGTTTGAATTTCTCTCTGTGAAAAATATAATTTTCAACCAGATCCATTTAAAATCTGTAAAAAGTACTGCCTACAAAGATACAGTCTCTCCTTTCTCATCTCCTTTAATTTGATACAGTCTTTTCTTAACTTCTTTTTTTTTTGCTCCTGTTTTCCCTCAGACTAAATTTCTTTGCTTCTTTATCTGTGTGCTTTCTGAGAGTTAAAAATTGCAGCTAGCACATGCAGTGCCCAGAGCAGGGCCTATAAGATCTTCAGGCATTCGGTCACTTGACAAGGAAGGGAGATCTTCTTCTGCAGGCAGGGGAAAAATGAAAAATGCCAATCTCTTCCTTACCTCTAGTCCCCAAGTACACTTTAACTACAGCTGACAAATAGAACATACCTTTTGGCTAGTGATTTGCTGATTATTTTTTTCACTTAGATGTCTAATTTTCTCTTTAAGCCCCTTTCATTCTTCTGATATGACCTTCCTCTCCCTCATCTATTTTTACCCACTTTATCATACATGTCTCTCTTCTGTTCTCCACTCATCTCTCCCCTAGCATTGGGTCGTGACCGCAGGTTCCCTTTTCTTGGCTCAGACTTTTCCTTTCTTTCTTGTTGGCCATCTTGAGATGGAGCCAAGTCCTGCTGGTCCTGCTTACCTTCCAGAATATGATTGAGCGGCAGTGATTGTGTTGGATGCAGTTATGTGGTGACTACATCCTCTCCTATGTGCAATCTTGATGTCAAGAAAGAAATGACATTTGGGGTATTTCATTACAGCAGAGACTGCAAGGCAAAGGGTGGGTTAAAAATAACTAATTTAATTTCAGCCAGAGCCACGGATTGTACTTGCCTAAGTGGTTGGTATTTCACTGCTTTGTAATAGGAGGACTGCCCAATTTACTTCTTTAAGTATTGTCCAAACAGAGTGCTGCTTGTCTCTAGTTTGCAGTCCTTGAAATTGCCTAAGCAGCTGGGAGAGGAGGTGGAGAAAGGAAAGGGAGGGAGGGGGTGTGAAGTCCTTTAAGAATGCTTCAAAGTTATGCTCTGTTGTCCCAATAGAGAGACTCCAGAAGACACTGGTGGGAGGAGGGTCTTATTTTAACTATTTGCAATAAGACCCAGAAGAGGTTTTCAATCTTTAAATTTGTTTATTTATGACATATTTGTGTGATTGGCATTTAATATTTTGTAGTTGTTTTGGAGGACTTGTACACTACCTCAGTGTAAATCTGTGTTTGTTTTCATTTTGCAGTCCATTGATGGCTTGCATGACAAAGGAATGGTTGACGATATGCACTGTAGCTCCATGAAGAGTGCAAGTATGCGACCACCTCACCCTGGAATGGGCCCACCTCAGAGTCCCATGGATCAACATAGCCAAGGTTAATACTAGTTTTATATGCAATACAAAAGATGGCTTTCTTTTTTTTATTCTTACAACTTACACTAAGCCTTAACGCCTTTGTGCCAAGTTTCCCAGTTAGTTTTGTGCATGGTTTGGGAAGGATAAAACTGTGACCTTTGGAAAAACTATTTCTTTAAATCAAGGGTGTCAGACTTACCTGGCCAGATTTATGCAGGACTGGTCCACAGGCTGAAGGAATGCCATGGGGCCATCCCTGAGGGCTGGATGGGGTCATGGACTCCTCTTCCTCCCTTGCAAGATCCAGCACCCATGGTGTCTACTTTGGCTGGTCTGGGACGCATGCTACCTGCAGTGCTTGTTCCAAGAGCCAGCCTTAGGGAAAATGGTGACCTAGGCGGACTTGTATTTTGGTGCCCCCTCACCATCTGGGTTTCTCCCCCCAGCATTTCATTGGTGCTGCTGCAGACAGAGGTGGATGGATGGATGGGTAGAGGCACCAGGACTGGAGCAGGTGCCACCTCACCAGCAGTGCCCGGCCCAGCTCTCCTGAGTAGCAGCAGCCTCAGGGACAGCAGCTCCTCAAAGATACTAGCTCCCAAGTTGCAGGCAGACAGTACCTCCCCTGTCCCTGCCCCTTGTTGCCCCTTGCCAGGCTGCCAGGGTAGGCTGCATCCAGAAGGCTGCTGTGGTGAGGGCAGGGACATGTTCTGCTGCCACCTGAGCCTGGCATGGGGTTGGGGTTGCCCAACTGTGGAGTGATGTGGCGGGTGGGGGGCACCAGAGCGGAACAGGACATTTACCTGCTTTGTGGGGAGGGAAGGAGTGCTGGTTCACATGGCTGAGTTGGGATTGTATGAGGGGATTTCATGGGGGTGGGGGTGATGAATGGGCTTGGCTGGCCCCTGCTGGGCTGGGCTGGGCTGGGCACCACTTCTGTTTGGGGCAGGGATTGGCTGGGGTGGGGTGAGATGGGGCAGAGTGGCATGGTTGGTGCCCCCTGACCACGGTGCCCTGGGTGGTTGCTCATGTTGCCTACCCTTAAGGGTGGCTCTGCCTGCTTCAGGTGGTCTGGAGTAGATTGACTTTTATTAGTAGATGTTTTGGATGGGGAATCCAGGAAAAAGATGACAAAGTTGAGATGGAAATACAGAGCGCCCGAGCGAGGGACTA
>NW_017728950.1:60729390-60775146 GCF_001723895.1 Crocodylus porosus | reverse complement strand
CGACGCTGAGAGGGAAAGAAGATAGATACACACATACCCGTTACAGTGGTTCGCGATGTTGAAGGAAGTGGCTCGGAGTGAGCGTCTCAGTCCATAAAGTCCGATTGCGGGGGTCCTCTTCGGGTGGGGCGGGGTCATCCGTGGCGGCGAAGTTCCCCCTGCTACATGCATTGTATGTCCCGGACTGGCCAGAGTGGGCACTGTGCAGAGAACCCACAGACCCCCGCCCACTACATGCCAGATTCAGTGGCTACTCTGGCCAGCTTGGGACTATGCTGCATGCAAGGTCTGCTCTGGGACCTGTGCTGACTGCTGCACCTACCCTGGACTGGCTGAAACAAGGGCCATAGGTGCTGGATCTGGCATATGGGTGGGTAGGGGGGTTCGGGACTGGATATGTGTGGCTGCTGCTTGTGGTGTGGATCCTAGAGCGGATGCTGTGTGTGGCGCCTGTTCTGGGCCCTGTGTGCAGATCCAGTTCAGCGTGTGTGGGTCCACTCAAGACCCAGGGGCAGCACTGGGGGGCAGGTGATGTGGTTCAGTAGACTGTATTTGGCCTGTGAGCCATATCTTTGATGCCTGTACTTTAAATAAACCCTTGCTCTTTTGAATGTGCAGTAGGGATAGATAATGAAAGGAAAGATGAGCTTTTCATTATGGGGCTAGCCTGAACTGGGGGGACTAAATTCAGCTCCCTATTCTGCCACATCTTTCAGTTTGGCTTCAGACCAGTTGTGTAAGTAATACTGTATATGCCTTGGTTCCTCATTTGTGAAGTAAAGGGGACAGCATTTCCTTCCCCTTTGAGACTGTTGAAAGGATACATGCATTAAAGCTTGTGAGGTGCTCAGATTCAGTGAAGAAAGGGGACACTTAAGTGCTTAAAAAAGAGAGACTGCAGTGGCCTTCTTCCAATTAGAAACGTGAAACCAGATTCCAGCATAAGTT
The DNA here is from genome assembly GCF_001723895.1 of Crocodylus porosus. Classification (NCBI taxonomy): domain Eukaryota; kingdom Metazoa; phylum Chordata; order Crocodylia; family Crocodylidae; genus Crocodylus; species Crocodylus porosus. The sequence goes on along the minus strand of NW_017728950.1, from coordinate 60,774,198 downwards.
TTTAATAGGCATTTGCCAAAAAAACCTATTCCAGCAGCAGGCATGAAGCTGCCTTCCTCCAATCATGATTCTTCCTATGATGAATCTTAGTGTGATTCCCTCCCAACATGGCAATGATCCTTGTCTCTCCCTCTGATGGCAACTGTTGATCCTTCTGGATCATGGTATATGCATGATAGGTCAACCAGACCTTTGACATGTACACCTAGGCAGGAGCATGGAAGAGTGGAGGCTGCCCAGACCTTCCATTCCTGCTTCAGACCATTGAGACAGAATCCAGAAGCATGACCGAGTCCGGGAGTTCAGTGCCTTGATAGCTGTATTATGTGGGTACGGGAATCAAGCTGGGCTCTCCCGCATGGCAGATTCCTTGTCTAAGATACCCCAAATACTTAATTTCTGCTTCTAATTCTAATAAAGTGTGTGTGCTCATGAGATTGTTTTAGGGGCCTAGAGAGGGAAAAATTTTTTTTGTCCGTCTGTCTCTTATTGCAGAGACATAGCTGTGCTAGTCTGAAGTCAAGTAGAAGTCAGGGTGGAATTATACCTTGTAGACTAACCAAAGTGTGTGTGTGTAAATCATAGAAAATTAGGGTTGGAAGAGACCTCAGGAGGTCATCTAGTCCATCTGCCTTCACAAAGCAGGACCATGCCCAACTATATCATCCCAGCCAAAGCTTTTTCTAGCTGGGTTTTAAAAACATCCAAGGATAGAGAGTCCACAGCCTCTCTGAATAACCTGTTCCAGTGCTTTACTAGCCTTCTAGAGAGAAAATACTTCCTAACATCTAACTAAACTTCTCTTGCTGCAACTTGAGACTATTGCTCCTTGTTCTGTCATCTGTCACCACTGAGAACAGTCTAGCTCCATCCTCTTTCAAACTCCCCTAAATGATGCAGCATCATTAAAAAGTTATTTTTTTCATTCATTTTAAGGAGCAAGCTTTGTTGCCAAGTACAGTGTTCTCACATGCAACTTTCAGAACAATTATATATATATGAATGAATTGCCTGTCAAGAATGATGGGCGGGGGGAGCTTGCTAACCCCCTCCTTGCCCCGCCATCCCCTCTGTCCCCCTCCACCAGCACCCTATGCCACTGCTGCCTCCAAGGAGCAGGCCTGGGGTGGGGAAATTATTTGAATTATTTGGGCTGCAGGGCTATGTAGGGAGTTTTGGTGAGCTGTTGCAGGCTGGGTCAACACCCCTACCTGCTCACCAAAGCTCACCAAAACTCCCTAAGTGGCTCTGGCCCTTTGCTGTCACTGTGTGGCAGTCCTGGCCTGGGACCCCCACAAGCAGGGCCTGGCCTGCTGGATGGGATGAGGTTGTTGGCAGGAGTATCATCTGGGAGCAGGATGGGTGGGCAGGGCCTGGGTTGGGATCTTGGGGCAGTGACAGCATGGGGCTGGGGCCCAGGGCAGAGCTGCAATCTGCTTCTGGTACACTCCTGATGGTGGAACTGGGCATCCATCACAAGGATGTGAGGGCAGCAGGTCATGGCTCTGCTCCAGGCTCCAGCCCCATGATGTCATTGCCCCAAGATCCCAGCCTTGGCCCCACCTGTCTGCTCTGCTCCTGGATGCTGCTCCCTGCTTGCCTACCTGTGTTCCATCCAATCCACCTGGCCAAGCACGCCCTGCCCCCGTGGGCTCCGGGCCGGTCTCCATGTAGAACCTGCCCACCTGCTCTTACAGCACCCCCGACAGCGGGTGCAGGGCAGACGGGCTGGAGTGCTGGGGCAGTGGGACTAGGTCCAGTGGTGGTGGTGACCGTAATGGTGGCAGCTGGAAGGAGCCACTACCACTGGGGCTGCCAGGAAGTGGAGCTAGTTGCTGCACTACCCCAACCCCATAGGAGCCAAGGGTGGTGGGACCAGATCCATATGCTACAGCTGGGCCATGCCTCAGGCAGGGTAAAATCCACTAGCAGGCCAGATCCAGCCTGTGTGCCGTATTTTGCCCACCGCGATCTATGAAGTGCAGATCTACCCGGCCTTCTAGCTCTTATTGGGCTCTGAACTGAAATTATAAATATATAATCTGGTTAATGTTTTACTTAGATATGCAGTGAGAAGCAGCTGGTGAAATTATAATTCATTTGATATCCTCTTAGTAAAGACCCAGTCCTGAAGACATTTACACATGTGATGTCACTGTAAGTACTTGAGTGATATTGAAGGCAACAGGACTATTCCTTGAGTGATTCCAGATGACTGGAAAAAACTGGTCATGCCAACAAGGAAAACAGGATGATTCGAGTTGGTTTATCTGGGTTAGTTGCCTGATTGATCCCAGGCAAAACAATGAAAAGCTGATATGGGGCCACAGCTAATAAAGAATTAAAGATGGGTGCCTGCTTAATGCCAAGCAACATGGCTTTGTGGAAAATATGTCATGTCAAACAAACTTGACATAGTATCTAATATTATCATCATTAAGTTTGATTGTAAGCAGGTATTGTTCTGGATTTGTACAGTGCATAGCATAGTTGGGCCCTGGTCCATGTCTGGGGACCTTAGGTGCTATAATAAGTGGCAATGGTAGTGGTAGTAATAAAAGTAACTGCGTTAACATAATAGATTTTTATGAGGCATTTGAGTCAGTTATGCATGACATTCTGATTATACAAAATCAATACAACCCACAGTAATTCAGTTAAAAACTGGTTACCTGATAGCTTACAAAAAGCAGTAGTAAATAGGGAATTCTCATCTGATTTGGGGGGAGGGGTTCTAGTGCAGTCTTGTAGAAGTCTGTTTTTGGTTCGGTGTTATGCCATATCTTTATGAATGATATGAAAGAAAATGTAAAATCATTGCTGATTAACATAAGAAGATGAAGCAAATAGTGTGATGGTAAATTATGAAGTGGCATTGCCAGTTTTATATAGGTGATTTGTAGTGCTTAGTTAATTGGGTTTATTTGAATAATGTACCTTTTAATCCCTCATAAAAGTAAGATCATTCATCTGGGAACAAAGTGGCTGACCATGTATGTGACAAGATGGGGTCTGTATCTTGGAATACAGTGGGTGCATATACATATGCAGTTAGTGTGCCTGAATAAGACCTGGTACAGTTTGTGCCAGAGTTTATTGTGCTTGGGTGCAGTGTTTACATATGTGCCCAGGACTGCCCCCCGCCAGCATGTTGAGCAGGGGCAGTGCAGCCTGAGCTGGCAGAGAGGGTGGGGGGGCTTAGCCTGTCAGCCTGGAGCTGCCCCACCCCAGCTCAACATGTTGCAGAGGCTATATCTGGGGCATGAGGGTGCTACAGTGTGGGACTGCGTGACAGGCAGCCCCACACTGTAGCACCTGCATGCCACACCAGCCCTGATCAGCATCTACACATGCATGGCAGTGGAGTAAATATACCTACTATAGGGTAGTATTTGTGTCGGGTAGTACTATCCTATGGCCTAGTAGCGCTGCCTATGTAGATAGTGATGTGTTACTGCAGAGTGAATTAGTCAACTCCACAGTGCAGTGCACATGTAGATACCCCCAGTGTCACTTAAAAGGACTTAGAAGTTATATAGGAACATTAGTTGCAAGTGAACTCCAAGTGTGATGCTGTAGATAAGAGGATACCTATATGCAGAGTAATGGTAAGTAAAAATAGAAAGGTTGTATTCTAGAAGCAGAAGTGAGACCTTTACAGTAATATCTTGTCCAGTTTAGGTGTCCACACTTCCAAAAAGGATGTTGAGACATTCTAAAGGATTCAGAAAAGGTGTGCAGGAATCATTTGAGGTCTTTACTATGTGTCTTTGTAATAAGGAAATGTATGCTTAATTATGAGGCCTACCTGAGAGAAAGTTAAGAGGTGATCGGAAGCTTACAAGTACCTACATGGGGAAGAGATTTCTCATGAGAGATAGCTCTTTATTTTAGTACTAAATGGAATGTTTAAGTATTGAATCTAGACCAATTCAGATAAGATATCTGTATGTACCATATGAAGCAGGGGAGTCAAAATACGGTCTGCGGGTGGGTCTTTCTCTGGCATGCAGCAGGATCCTTGTTCCTGCCTGCCCCAGGCACAGTCCAGCTGTGACACATCCTGCCACCCCGTGGACTCACAGTGGGGTTGGGGCATTTCTGTAGCTGGACTGTCTTTCTAGGCAGCCCAGGCAGTGACGGCTCCTTCTGGCTGGTGCCACCGCTGGCCCCAGCCCTATGGTTCTGGAGGGGACCTGCGCTGCACAGTCCTGACCCTGCACCTGCTCCGGACTCGCCTGTCCAGGCTCAGCAGCAGTGGCACAGGACAGAAGCTGTTGCTCTGCGTGGGGAGGGAGAAGCTGCCCTTCCCCCTTGCCACCACTGGGCCATTTCTCCTGAAGCTATTGGGACCCTGTGCCATGCCAGGCTGCCCTTTGTTTGCTCTGTAGTGGTGACAGCGGCGTAGATACAGGGCAGCCTGGCATGGCACAAGCTTCCAGCAGCTGCAGCAGGAATGGCCCAGTGGTGGTGAGGGGGAGGGGCTGCTTTTCTCCCCCACACTGAGCAACAGCTTCTAACCTGTGACACCACTGCTGAGTCTGGACAGGCGAGTCTGGAGCAGGTGTGAGGCGTGTGGAGTTGCGGCTGTGCAACATGGGTCCCTGCCGGTACCATAGGGCTGGGGCCAGCGGCAGCAGCAGGCAGGAGCTGCCACTGCCTGGGCTGCTTAGAAAGGCAGTCCTGCTGTGGAGCTGCCCCAGCCCCACTGTATGCTGCAACAGGATGGCAGTACAGGGTAGGCTGGGTTAGGCCTGCGCTCTGGTTCCTGCTGATCTGCTGTGGCAGGGGTGAGTCCAGAGTAGGTGTAGGGTGGGCTGGGGCTGTGTGCTGCTGGCATTGGTGGGGAGGCACCCCAGGGTGTATGGGCTCCAGGCTGTTGTGGGGTAGGGACAGGTGCTGAATGGCTTAGGGTTTGCACATGGGGGGGTTCCCATGCACACCCCACCGTAACCTCAAACCGTCCCCTGCAAACCCTACAATCACACCCTCCTGCACACACAGTCACACACCCCACAAACACTGCATCCACCTACACCCTCCCCCGCAAACCTCCCCTGCACCGATCCCCCCACAAACGCATGTACTTCAGGGTGGAGTCCCGCTCACTGCTTTGTGCGCACATCCCACCACATGTGCACCCCCCCACACCCAACTCCCACCCCCCCAGCCATGCTCCCCCTCCACACACCCTACAAAACCCATACCCACCCACACATCCCCACAAGCACCCCCCATACTCACCCACATCCACACACCCACACCCCCTGACAAACTCCATACCCCTCCCCCTTGTAATATACAGGAGTAAGACCTCATTTTGAGCCATTATACAATCAGCTGTATATACACCACACAGATACCCACAAATCAGCACTTATTGTCAACATTTGATTTTTAATATATAATTTGTTTTTTTTCCAGTTCCAAGATGGCAAACTCCCTTCTCAAAAGGAGTACTTTTGGGGCAAGGGGGGGGGACTTTTGGTGGCAAAAATTAGGGGTTAGGGAGCAGGACTTCCAGTCCCAAGATGGTGAATGAGGGCAAGGCACCTGTCCAGGTTCGGGGCTACCCTTGCAGTACTCAACAGCTCACCAAAACTTGTTAAGCAGCCAGCCCTCCACTTGAAATAATTGCCTGCCCCTGATATAAAGGTTCACATAAGGTACATATTTTTAACACTGAAGATGATTAACTATTGGAACAGCTTAAGTGGAGATATGGTAGATTTTCTATCAACTGAAGTCTAAATCAAAAAACTGTGTGTGTGTGTGTGTGTGTGTGTGTGTGTATGTATATGTGTGTGTGTGTATATATGTATATGTATATATAAAAATGTATGGTGGAGCTCAAAAATAAGTTAAAATCTTGGTCCAGAAGTCACTGTGTGAAGTTTTTTGGTTTGTGTTCATGCCCAAGGTCAAGTGAAGGTGAATGTAGAAGATCCCCTCTTGCTTTAATATCTGTGAATCTGTAAACACAGATTGAGACTGAAAAAATGGAAGATAAGTGCACAAAATATTGTTTGCCTTTTCCAACAACTAGAGCAGCTGTTGAGTACCAACACTGACAGATACGGGGAATGATCCTTACCCAAGAAACTTACAATCGAAATTGAGCACAGGCCATTGTATTTCCTTTTGGACTTTCTTGTAACGTTCAGACTTCCATTAATATAGTATTTTAAGAGAGAAAAATCTGTATTGATGTTTCCTGAGCAGAATATTTCGAATGAGAGTGGGTAGTCTGATTCTTTCCACTTCTCCCCCCCAAATTGATGTACAATTTTCTACCTGACTGTGGTATGCAGTTGCCAAAATTGTGTGAGCAAAATAGATGTTTGCATATGCAGGTGGGCAGCTAGAAAAATAATAGGTCATTTGAATGTGCAGTTGCAGAAACAACAGGCATGCCGCTGCATGTATATAGTCTTGAAATCAGGCCCAGACTGCTTATTTGCCAGTAAGGATTATTTCCCAGGCAAGCTTGTACAGTATTGTGGGAGTAATGATTCTTGCAGACTGCAGTAGGGAACAAGGGAACTGCCACTTTTTTGGCTTACTTTTGATGAGCAAATCAAAAAAATGTTCTAAAAAGCTAAATCTGCAGCCACTTTGTCATCCTGCTGATAAATGTCTATCTGCTGTCTCAAAGGCATTTGCTCTTCAGGTTTTTTTTTTTTTGACTAAAGATAATTACTAAAATAAGTTATGCAGCTTCATTATTTAGATTCTGTTTTTTTCTTTTCCTTGGGTTTAGTGGAATGCTAGTCATGCAGAAAGAATCTCTCTCACTAGCTGAGACAGACTGTCACATTTTTAATGCAGTCATACTGCGACAGGATGATTTTACAGAAATCTGACATTAATTTGTTGTGGGGGGAAAGCCTCTTGAATTGGTATCTCTCTCCCCAACAATTCCCATTTCCTCTTCTTCTATCAAATTTGAGAAGAGATAACATTTTATTTCCTGAATATTTCCAGTCACCAATTTTCTTGTGAAGGTTTCAACTTCCTGTGTTTGGCTGATGCTTCTGTTTAATCTTGGTAGATTTGTTTTTCTTACATGTAACATGTTAATATAAAGAATGGAAAACAAGTTGCCCTTGTTTCATGTTTAGTGAGATTATGTAAACAACTTTAACTGAATTTATACTGTATTAACAACAACATTCTGCTTACGTTAACTTACTGTACCAAAGTATTAATATGGGCATTAGATGTCAATAGACATTGATATAGACACTGAATTTTGCTGCAGATTGTTGAAGTGCTAAATAGGGTTATGTAGGGAATCAAACATTTTTTTTAAAGGGAATAGGATGAAATCTGAAGACAGGTAAAGGATTTAAATGTGTGATTTTTATTTTACAAGAGAAAAATAAGACCTGACAAAACAAAGTAAAATTCTATGCCTGGGAGCTGGAATACAATAAACAAAATTATTGTAATATGTCAGTGAAACCTGGGCCACTTTAAGGAGACTTTTATGTGTGGTGCTCACAATTGATTAAAGAACTTGAATGAAACATAAGCATTGCAGGGTTTTAAGATTATTGGGCTTAATCTCTCTATACATTTTTAATCACACAGTATTTGCTGAACATTTTGTTACAAAGCTACCCAAATTTGGGTTGACTTACACAGTTCTCTAAGTTACTCATACTTCATAGATAATATTGACATCCACTAGCCCTACTGTTCTTAAATTAGCTGTGCTTTTTTTATGTTTCTTTTATGCCTTTTAGAGATAGGAAAAGATCTGTTAGGCCTGCCAGTGCAAGATTGTCAACCTACCATTTGTTTTTTCCAGTTCTAGTTTTAAATGACTGAGACATTTGGGGCTTCCATCCATTTTGCTCAGCAGACAGTTTCACAAGAGCTATGTTAGCACAAGTATTCTGGCCTCATTTCAGATGGGATATAGTATACTTGAAAATTGTCCTTGTTACTTCAGTTGACCAAGGCATTCTGCATTACATGTTCTATGGCTGTACACTGTGAAACTCTACTGCTTCCTTCCATTAGGTGGATGAAATAAAAACTAATTTCAAATTTCATCTGATTGCTGCTAAATCTGTGTCCCCTTCCTTCAGCCATTCTTTACATTGACCTCTTTCATAAAAATCAGCTGGTGATCTACCACTAGTACAGTTCCACAGATGCTGGAATGCAGAGTCCTAATGCAGGTGGCCCATAAGCCTTTTCTGGAAGTAAATGATTTCTAAGTAGGCCATCGGATGCTTGTGTTCCAACCATCGCCCACAATTAGTAGAGTCGCCTGGGTGCTAGAGTAATAGTAGGGACCTTTCTGAGGAACAAAACATCCTTGGTCCACAATAGAAAAAAAATCCTTTCTTGCTTGATGTTGGTAGTTTTCAAATAGCAGGATATATTTCCATTACTTGCAATCTGGACAAGTTCTGTGCATTCTGTTCATCCAGTCTTTCCTCAAAGTAATTCTCTCCTGTCCATTATTGCATTTGTATTACTAAATTTAATCTAATGTAGGCAGAGTGGATTGATTTAAATCAGAGTGACTTAAATCACTGATATTAATCATGATTTAACACAGCAAGTAGGAAACCTTGATTTAAATAATCAATTTCAATCTTGTTTTACATTTATACTTGCTAAATGTTTTTCTAACAAGAGGCAGGTTCACAGCAAAATACAGCCTTTGACATTAACTCTGGTTAGCACTAAGAAGTACAAAAGAGCGATGCTATATTTGTACATACTTACTGCATACTTTTATGTAGTTTAGATAATTTATTCCAATTCTTAATTTTTACATTTTTGTCATGTTGCATTTTATTTACTTAGATGATTACTTTGATCCCAGTTTGCCAAGCTGGAAATGAACTGGAAACCAGAATTCAATGGAAAATATAATGACTCCCTGCATTTCAAAATTGTAAAGTAAAACAACCTTAAATGTACTTACTTTATCTTTAATACCAGCAGTTTAATAAATTAAAGGAAGTTTTAACTATACTTGATGAATTAGCAGATTCTCAAAAGTATTTTGCTACTGAAGGATACACAGTAAAGTGGATAATTTGTCACTCCAAGGGGAATGTAAATTATGGTAAATTATCCAGTAGTGACCAGTGATCAGGATACATTGATATGAGGTGATATATGAAGCAGTGAAGGGATGCTGGTGGGGAATCGGAGCAATGGAAAATTATACCATAGAGGTGAATTATCTCACATGAGAATTAACTAGAGTTGACTGTAAGTAGGCATTGAATAGAATTTTCAAAAGTGCCTGGGCACTTAATTCCCATTAAATCAATTGGAGTTGGTGTCTAATGAGCTTAGGCACTTTTGAACACCCTACTAGGTGCTTGCCTACATCATAGAACGACTAAATGTCCTTTAAAATATGGCCCTGTGCTCTTCAAGATCTTAGAATCAGTTGGTATAATAATTTCCTAGCTGGCATTTATTTGTAGATTGGAAAAAGAAAACAAAGCTTTCTTGCGTTTTCACTTCCAGTTAATATTCAGTCTGCATGTGTTGGGTAAGCCAAAGCAATGGCAATCCAAAGCAAGAACTTTAACACAATAGAATCTAGATATTAGTATATTTGGAAAAACATAAATATCAGCACTTGCACTACAGCAGAGATTGAAAATAACATAGGTAATTAGTGGAGTATAATACTGTGACATTTAGAATGATTGAATTGATCTCAAAATGATGGTTTCTCCATGTAACTCATGAAAATTTGAGGAGCGCTCTTTGTTACACGGTATTTTTATTTATGTAAATTATTGTTATTTTTTAAGTAAATATTTTAAATTGGTTTCCTTTTAAAGAGCAAACAGTAATTTGTATAAAACTGGATTTGAATGAAATACTTAATTTTTAAAGCTTCTTTTTTTTACCCACATTACACATAGGTACCTATCTTCACAGTATTAAACTCTTGATTACCAGATACCATCCCTGTCTTTGATTTTAAGTTCCTAAGCTAGCTACTTTAGGCCATTACTACCTAATAATTAGTAAATGTGCACAGGTTTTAAACGTATCTGTTTCTCTCAAATAAAATTATCTATGTTGGGACATTCTCCTAGCTTAAAAAATGTTTCCGTATTTCAAGGTGAGTCTGTATTTCATGGTGCATGGGCCAAATTCATTGCTGGCATAAATTCAGTTGAAATCTTTGTTGATGACTTACTTTTGGCAAGATGTATTTGATCCTTAGATTCCCATTAATTTGTTTTAGTCCATTTGCTTTTCACCATTAAGGGCTCTTGATAAGTATGTAAAACTTTCTCTGGCATTGGTGGACCTACAGACCCATTGCCTGATGTTGCTGTCATCTTGTCAGGTTTTCCAGGTGAAACAAAACAGGGCATGGGTAAGTCAGGCCTGAGATGGGGACCTTTCCAAAGAAAATATTGTATATTATGGAATGTCGCATTAGTGATTCCCTCTGAGACAGTAATGATGTATGTCTGAGACTGTTTTAGAAGTGTTTTTTTTTAACAATTTATTGACAATTCCTTTTAATCCCTGGTCTTGTAAATCCAGTCTTCCTTACTATTGCAGAGTTCAGAGGAGATGGAGAGAAACTATAAGTAACACATCTCTACAAACCTCAAGGAAATCTATTTCTAAAAGATAGAAATAGGTGTTTGCGCCATCCTATTTTGCCTAATTTAATAGATTTTTATAGCCAATGGCTTGCAAGATAATGGACTTTTAAAATCTGTCAGTAAATCTGTGAGACCAGGATACATTAGAAGGGGAGAGGAGAAACCCTCTCTCTGGAAGGCAGCTTTAAAAGTAATGTTAATTACAAGAGGATGGGCTTTTATGTTTTCTTTCTTTTGTCATGCTGTAGTAGTTGATTGTTGTATGCTTGTAAAATGACATACAGAGAAAGATATTTGAGGCCATGCATTTTTTTAAATGAACGGCACTTTTCAGAGGAAGGGGTTAGTGGTCAGAAGGGCTAGTGAAAAAAATGTGTGATAAATGGAATTTCAGTGTAGTTATCACATGCTTATCTGTACCAGGGGGGTTGAGTGAATTTATGTACAGGTTTTGACATTCAGGTTTTGACATTCTTTTTGCCAATATTTTTTTCTTTCTGTCCTAACCTCATGCTGCTTAATTTCTCCTTTCTTCAAGTTCTTCTTTACCTTTTTTTTCCCTTTGGTTAGAACATTATTAACTCAGTCTGCCTGTCTGTTGCCTCTGAATATACTTGCAGCTTCTCTCCCACCTACAACTCATTTTTCTGGGTCCTTCTTTTGGGGAAACTCCTTTCCATTTTTTGGGAAACCCCAAGTCCTCTCCTTCTTCTATCTCAAGTGTTTATAAAGTGCTCTTTATGACAATCTTGGTGCTCCTCCAGCCTTTATCTCTGGACCCTGGTTTTCATGAGTTTGCAGTTCTACCGTATTACCATGTTTAAACTTAGCATAAACCTCAAGTTTCTTCAAAAACAGTTGGCATCAGTATGTGCTGAGTTCGGAAGTCCAGAGTATCCCTCTGTTGCCATCAGTAGGACAAGCAGAAAAAAGAAACTGAAATCAGGAAGACTTCTAAGTCTCCTATGTAATTTGCAATTTTAAGGAGGATGATGTGGGGCTGGGATTGACTGTATTGACCCTCAGTACATCCAGATCAGCCCAGGATAGAGCTATGTGTGGGGCTGTAGACCCTTGTGGGTACCTGAGCATGAGCTCCTGACATCTGTGACCTATAACTTGGTTGTAGCACATGGAGATGAACAAAAAGGACTTCAGTTTTTTATGTTGGGTAGTTCTAGTAATTTAAACTTTTATACTGTATTTTTATAAATGTTTCTTATGTTTCACAATACTGGTATTAAGTAGGTAAGATGGGGAAAATTAGATGGAAGATTCATAACATGTCCATTAAATCTTGGTGCTTTGACCTGAGTACTCAGAGATGAGGACATCTAAATCTAGTGGACAGTTTAAAATTTTAGACCTATTTGACTTGCCTTGGTACAGTGTATAAGAGAGAAACCTTGAGAGTTGGATGTGTTTTCTGAAGTGGGCTTTGGCTTTGACACATTGTAATATTGGGCATTTCACTTAAAATTTCTGTCTCTCTTTTATATATGGAAGTTGTGACTTAGAAGTGCTATCCTGCTATACAGGAGTCTTGTGAGGGTCAAGTAAATAGTATTTGGAAGGAACAATTAAAAGTCAAACTTAAAGGCTGCCAGAGGCAGAGGGGCAATAAGATATGCGAGTTCTGTCCCTTCAGACCTTCATCTACCAGATCTTTTTACAGTGTGACTATTTCTAGCAGCTTCTTCAAAAGTGAACATTTTTTTCTTGAAAGTGGCTCTTCAAATTCTCCAACATCTAGATAGTGGAAGGTGCTGAGTATTGTTTGGCCAGTATCAGCCTTTAATCAGCATAAGTTGGAGCAATTGTTTACAATTTCTGAAGAGTGATTTAATACCTGTCTACTCCTATACATAAATTTTGGAGGAATGGATAGTACCTAAATTCTGGAAGAATGTATAATTGCTTTTTTTTGAGAGGAGATGTGTCTACATCAAAATTAATATGTATAATCTCTATCCATTGCAAAACAGTCAAACTACCATATTTATTCAAATCTGATGTTTTTTTCACCATTCAACATGAGGAAGGATGCAAGTACCACCCAAGGGTAGGTGGCTACTGTTACTCTGTCCCCAGCCCTGCTTGTTGTCCTATAGAATTTGAGATCACATTTTTATCTTGACAAAAAATATTGCAGCTAGAGTAGTTTATGAGAAAATGTGCATACATTTGGGTATTTATAAAGGTAACAACTTCTGTGGATCATGGGCTTAGGTAAGCAGGAAAGTAAATTTGTCCTCCAATCATTTCTAGGTTATATGTCTCCTCACCCATCTCCTTTGGGAGCACCAGAGCATGTGTCCAGTCCAATGTCCGGAGGTGGCCCTACTCCACCTCAGATGACACCGAGTCAGCCAGGGCCTATGATACCAGGAGACCCACAGGTTATGAGCCAGCCCAACAGAGGTCCTTCACCTTTCAGCCCTGTTCAGCTGCACCAGCTCCGTGCTCAGATTCTAGCATACAAGATGTTAGCTAGAGGTCAGCCTTTACCAGAAAATCTTCAACTTGCTGTTCAAGGGAAGAGGACTCTGCCTGGAATTCAACAGCAACAGGCTCCTGCAAACTATACCCGACTCCCTGGTAAGTAAACACAGGCTGCAAACTGTTGGTCAGATTTTGCCTTAAATTATGCCCATGCAAGATTATAAGAATTGGTGCTGTGCACATGTAAATGAGAACCAAATGTATATGGAATAAAGTTCACCTTCAAGTTGGCATGAGTTGCATAAAATCACTATGACAGCCAGTTTAAAAAAATGAGATGAAAGTAATCTTGTGTACTGCCCCTGCCACGCTTGTGGTGCTAATCACGTTTTATTATTCTGTTTTTTTTTCTGTCTATTATTGATAGGCAGAAAACCGGACAGAAAAACCAAGAGAAACTGTCTCACTGTAGAGAGGAAATAGCTGTATGGAAGGCACTGCCAACTGCATAAAGTAAACTGAAAAATAGAAATATTTTCCTTTTTTTTTTTTGTCATAGTGTTAGATAGATGTTACAACCAGCATAATAGGTAAACAGTTTTGAGACAAAAGTGTGCTTTTTAAAATTTGTTATATGGTATTATTTTAAGTGTACCTGCATTGCATTTTCTGAACAAGGTGTTAAAACTCTTCTACTATGGTGTGGGGTTTAATTCACATATACAGAAAATGTGTATAGTAGTGGTATGTTACCACTTTCTCTCCTGAAAAAGGTGTCCTTTATCTAGGTAGATGTGAATTGGTTATAACAGGAGTCTCCTTAATGAAATGAAATGCATTTATTTTTGGCTTTTCATTTCTTTTGGTTCCATTCTTTTGGTTGCTGATTCCACCCTTGTGGGGGAAAGATTCCAAATTATTTAGCAACAGTATTAAATATCCTTCATATATTTCTTTTTGCGCAGTGTGTTTTGTGACTAGAAGCTATAAAAACTTAATCTGTGTTTTTAAAAGTTTTTAAAAGTTAATCTCTTCCTGCTGTTTGCTATTTACCTGAAGGAAAAACTCTATGGGTAACATCATAACCTCTACCAAACAGAGGATTATGATTTTAGGCATGGAATAAGCAGTGAGAGCAGATTTACAAAATATACTAATTTATTTTTAAAGAGTTAAAAGATTTCCATTAACTGTCTGTTAGTGGAATATGTTCTTGTCTGCCTTGGCTGCTAGTCAAATAGGTTTGGTCCAAAGTTACTTTACTTTACAGTAAAAAGTTGAGAGTTAAAATGATCCTATTTTTCTTGTCAATAACGATTGTAGTAATTGTGCTAGTTCCTTTATTTCAGTCCACGTGACTTTCTCATCCACTCTTTATAGAAGACTTTATTTAAATATACTTCATTGCATTTATTCACACAGTAGAATCCACTTAAATCCATATTTAATGCATACAATTGTTATTTGCATAAATAGACCTAGACCATTGCACTAGAAAGCAGAATGCTTTCTGAATGGATTAAAATGTCTAATAAGTTTCTTTCCTTTCTCAAATTATAGGTTTTGGGACGTCTCCAATAACTGGTCCTCCAGCTGGGCCAGTACCTGCTTCAGGAATGCCAGGCCATGCAGCTACTATGACCCCTAAACCTTGGACAGAAGGTAGAGAAGACTGCAAAATTAATTTCATGGTGCACATGCAGTTAAGGCTACACTTTATGGATAGGGCTAGGGATCAGGAGGAAGGAAAGGGAATGGAGAAGTAAGAAGGCATAAAGAAGAAATAGTATCAAAGAGGGTCCTCCCACCTACTGTGAATGACTTTGTCAGGTGAAATTAGGCAGCCTAAACATGTAGCACCTTTTTATAATCAGAATGAAATACAGAAGCTGTCTGAGGGACAAGCATAAAACTTAATGAACAGTTAGTTACATTCTGAGCATGCTTAATTGGCTACTGTAAGCAGAAGTTTTTTAAATACTCTAAAGTCCATTTTAGTTTTTGAGGAACAGGGTAGCATTTTTTCTTCACAAATAATCTACTTTATATCCTGATCATTTGGGACTTGATTTAAGAATTGTTTGGCTACTTAAAAATAGAGTAAAAGAAACGCTGCATTAGGAGAATTTAAGAATTTTTTTTTTTTTGAAGGAGTCTTGTTCAGAGATTAAAAGTATTTTAAAATGAAACATGGATATGGTAAAGATGCCTGATATTTTTAAAAGTATTCATCATGTCAGAGCATTTTACATGGAAGTAAATCTTGAGGGAAGTAGTGACAAAATGGTCACTGAGTATCATAAAAAGAAACACCTGTCATGAAATATAGTTAATCAATCTTGCTTGTTGCTCTCGTAGAATGAAGTGCAATACCAGTGTCTAATCAGTTTTTGTTGGAGTGCTCAAAGGAAGGTATTAGTAAGGTGAGAAGGTGAAAGAAGTTACTTAGGGGGTGCAGGTACATGTGCCATTAAGGTGATGTGATAAATTCTGGTACAGTTTGTGCTGGGGTCACTTGCTTCTGAGTGCAGCACGTGCATGTGTACCTGGGACAGCAGCAGTTTGAACAGGAGTGGAACAGCCCTAGGCTCTGGTTGGTGGTGCTGGGTGGTGGAGCGGATGGCTGAGGCATGAGGGTGCTAAAGTGCAGAGCTTGACGGCTGACAGCCCCTGCACTTCAGCACTCTCATGTCTCAGCCAGCCCCTGTCACTCTCTGCACATGTTTCAGTGCATTTAATTACTTTGCCATAGAATAGTACTGTCCCCAACATTATGGCGGAATTAATTAATTTCTTGTGCCCTAGTACTGCTACGTGTGTAGACTGTGGAGCTTTACTTCAGAGCTAATTCATCAATTCTGTGGTAAAGCACATGTGGAGATGCATCCAAGAAGTAGCAAACTCAAGAGTTTTGTGAGGGTTTTCCAGCTCAAACACTTTGTTTACCATGAAACTTTGCCAAATTGATATGGTTAGATGATGGGAAGTTGTATATTAATGTGTGTATGTGTGTCATATCTTTGAAGGTTCTTTCCCTTTGAATTGTAAGAAGCTTACTGTGTATCTATTTCTATTGCTTTCTTTGGAAGGGAGAGCTATGCCTGTCCCTGTTGTGTTTCTTCCAGCTACTGACTTGTTTAAAGTCTGTGGTGACCTTATTTAATTTTGTACGGCAGTGTGAAGTTTTTCTTTTATATTTTTAGCCTTCTAGGGTTAAGTAGGGGTCAAATTTGGAAATCCTGAAAATGGATCCTGCAGTATTTTTCTACACTGAAATCACAGGACTGTGTTGTCATTAAGCATAAGTTTCAAAGGCCCATGCTCCATGTTCCTTGCCAGTGTAGTACATATGTTTGACAGATGGTGATCTCTGAAGATAAGGCATCTTTTTCAGATAGATTTCAGGATCCTGGGCCTAAAGTAAATTGATTACAGGATTGCAGATATTCTCAGGGTTGTACTTCCTGGTATTATGCTTCTGTCCCCACTACCAAGCAATCAAGTGACAGCATTTCTGTTACAGATGTCCGTTCTCAATGACTGTTTCTCTTACATTTCTGTCAAGTCAGTAACTGCTCAGCCATTCATAGGGAGCCAGGACAAGCAGCACTTCCTTACATATCATTGATGATATGTTCATGTTAACTGATATACCTGACTTAGTTTAAAAGAAGAATCAAGTACTTGAGAATCGTGGTATTTCATCTGGATTAGTATATATTTTAAAAATGTAATGTTATAAGTATATTAAAGTATTTAAGTATATAAAGCTAAGAATTTTAATAAAAGTAATACAGCTAGCTATTTGTCTAGCAGGGCTTTGAAAGCAAGCTGGTTTATGCTGCTGCCAAATTCTTCTGGATTTGTATTTGCATTCAACTTGGAGACAACACACACATAAAGGACGAGAATTTGGTGTTATGCCTGACCTAACCAATGCAATAAGTCTCCCAGTTTGACAGACCCTAGATTTAGTTAAAAACCACTTTAAGTAAAATTTGAAAATTGGAAAGCCTAATACATTTTTAGTTGTAGTTACTATTGTTGAGCCACTTTCTGTAATGTCCATTTAGGATTCTTCTTTAGGCATTGTCATGTACTTCAGTGTACCAAAAAATCAACTTGAGAAGATTTACGTTTGGTATTTCACATTTCTTGTTCTGCAGGCCAAGGCCCAGATATGAGCATTCCTAGTACACAGCAAAAGCTTGCTGTACCACCTCCCAGTGGAAGACCCTCTCCTGCCCCTCCTGCCACCCAGCCTTCTGCAGCCATGCCCGGTCCTTCTGTACCACAGCCAACACCTGGACAGCCTTCGCCTATTGTCCAGCTGCAGCAGAAACAGAACCGTATCAGTCCTATCCAGAAACCACAAGGCTTGGATCCTGTTGAAATACTTCAGGAGCGTGAATATAGGTAAACAGGGTTGCACAAAACTGAAGATCTAAGGATGTGCCTGGATGTAGTTTTTGCTTTGTTTTTAAAGGGGGCTGTTTTTTCCTGCACTTTATAGCTCAGACAGTCTGCTATAGGGATCATAGTTAAAATCAACACTCCCTTCAGGTCTGGGACTGTATTGAGACATAAAACTCTAAAGGATGATTAATAACAAGCTCTACTCTGAACCAGCAGGACACACTGGTACTACTGAAGCCAGAAGGCAGAGTAGATTTGCATCTTAGACTAAATTTAGAGATGCATAGCATAAGCTTTCATAAGCAGAGGGCTCACTTCATCAGTATGATTGAAGTCAAGCTTAAATTTTTAAAGGTGTAATGTACTTGAGTAGTTTGCTGGATCAGGGCTTTAGTTAGATGGAAGCGAAGGATAAAGGTTACAATAATCTAAAATTCTTAGAATCATCATGGAGACTATTTTGCCAAAGTATATCACTCTCAGAAAGTAGTCAGCATCATAAACATACAAAGGAGCTAGAAGCCATGTGTATGTGTGCGCGTATGCGTGTGATCGTGCATGCTTGCACTGATGCATGCAAGCAGTGGAGGTAGTATTTGTTTCTGGAATATGCTCACCTATTGGATGGTGACTGGGATGAACTTTTTATACTATGAAGTGTTTACCCATGTATACCTTAACTGAAAAGGTATAGATTTGAGACAGAAACAATTCTTCAAAAAATGGGCATTTAGCTCAGGCAGTTCCAGTCGAAAGAGACAACTTATGGTAAGTGAAATTTAAATGGAAAGTAGGAGGACCAGGATAGAAGGAATAACTAATCAAGCAAAAGGTGTGTGTAATGGTAAGGGGATTTTCTGGACTGCTAGGAAGTAAAGGAGAACTATTGGGGCTAATGCCAAGACTTTAAAACAAAGGATACTAAAAGTGAGGCCCTTAAATCTATATTTAGGCTTTTAAATGTAGGTAGTGTGACAGAAAAATGATGAACACCCAACTATCCATAATAACGTGGAAGGGATATCAGCCTTCATACCTAAGGACATCTACTAGCCACTAAGTGTCTGGGGTTAGGAAGAAACTTTTTTACTGGGAAGATTGTTATAGAGGTTTTGACTTGTGTCTGAAGCATCTTGCACCTGTCACTGTCAGTGACAGGACATAGCTTCGATGGTCCATTTATTTGATTTGGAATGATGATGGCTATGTACTGAAAGCATAAGGGCCTAGGGAAATTAAAGGAAAAGTAAGGTTCATCTCACTGAAAATGGGGCCTAATGATATTTGCTTCATGCTTTACTGATACCTGAGGGAAGGTATTTAGGATGAACTTATGTAATATGAAGTGTTTAGTAGAAATATTTTAGGAGTGGAGGCTGGTAAGTGCATGTGGTGCCCAGAATTCAGGTTCTGTCCATCAAAAATCTCAACCTTTTGTGTTAAGTGTAGGCCGAAGTACCTTGCTGGATTAAGTTCTTTGTTACCTTGTCCTTGCTAAGGGGTTGTTGATTGAGCTGGCTCCACACAGTTGTTACATGTGGAGCACGGTTCTAAACCGGTTCTGTGTAAAGAGTGAGATTGTCTCTTAACTGTATAAAGTTCTTATGCAACCTTTGGCTACAGCTGCATCTTATCCATTATAAAACTACTGGATTTGAACTAGGCGGAATTTGATTATCTTCCAGCAAGCTACAAAAGACATAAGCTTGATAGGCTTGAGGGTATGTATCCCAGAATGATGAGAGGATGGAAAGGAGCGTTTTTTTGTAGGTGGGCGGCTGACTAAGTCCTTTTTACTGCTGAATGCTGCTGAGGTTTTGTTTTGTCATAGTAGTAATTTTATACCAGGGTCACCTAGAACGCCTTTTAGGTTTTTTTATTGTTTAAATCTAAATAAATAAAGTCAAACTAAAGCTGGACATCTTAATGGCAACTTTAAGAGCTTTTCTGATCCAGTGCTAATTTTCTATGATTCTAAGATGTAGATAGTATTAGATCAGGCTGTACTGCTGGTAAATGTGATATGGTAGGATAAAATGTTTATGTGCCTTTCTTTACCAAATGGGAGTCAGAAATGACTGGTAGAGATAAGGAAGGATATACATTCTAAAATTCTGAAAGCCTGTTATAGTTACTTCTGGCTTTATGTTTGACTTGATTGCTGACTGAAGTCAAATCTTTGTGAAGGTGTGTGCAAAAAAAAAAAAAGGTTCAGCCATTTTTTAATAGGAATAGAATGGGAAAATACTTTCCTCATTTTAAAAAAATGTCTTGTCATTACTTTAGCAGATCTACAGTCCAGACAGACAGCACTAGAAGTTAAAATTTGGCATGTTGCCCTTATTGTAGAGAGATGTTATTTTTGATCTGACCAAGTTATGAGCCTTGGAAAACTGCATGCTGTGTATGTGCAGTTGCCTTGAGCCTAGACTCTCCTTGCTAAGGTTATGAAGTACGACACTAAGAAACACAATGCAGCACATTGACCTGGAGATGTTTGTGGGCTGTGCAAGCTGCATATTTGTAGCTTGTAAGGAGTTAATAGAGTGCTTTTGGGGACCTCTAGAGATGTAGCGAAGAGGATATCAGTTCCTGCACACCTTTTATTTTTTGAGTGCTTGACTGTGCAACTAAGAAGTTTTCTTAATACAGTCTTCTGAAGGATATTATCAGAATGAAACCTTTCCATATCTGGTCTTACACTGAAGTAATGCATCTGCTATGTTCAGTGACTGCAACACTCTGCCTTGGACTTCCTTGACAGTAGGATGTTATACAGTTGATTTGACAGTTTATCAAAGTAAGCACTTAAAGGTACAGTACATTGTTCTCATCCATTAACCATGTGTTAAATGGACCACTACAGCTGGAGGAGCAGTAATGGATCCATTAACACATTGCTGGGTTTGAAGAAGCCTTGAGTCTGATGACTTGCTGATGGGAAGCCTTCTATTCTTAATAGACATTCCCCACATGTTCATCTTCCCCCTTCTTCCCCCTCATCCCCTAACAAAACCTGCATTCTGATCTAAAAAAGACTTTGTTTGGTTTAAACAAAGAGAAAGAAAAATGAGAGTTAATTTTGCCATAATATTCAATTGGATGTGCCTAGCAGCGATTGCAGCATATGTTGCTCTAAGATGAGATTATGCCCTTAATTGTTATTAATCCCAATGTGATCAAAGGTAGATGAAAAGAAAGTTGAATATTCAAAAAATCCCTCTCTGCATAAAATAGTTTAAATTATTAATATACAGAGAACAGTGAAACTTGCTCTGTTGCTTGAAATCTGGCCAAAGTGATAAATCCATGCCATA
Source organism: Crocodylus porosus (assembly GCF_001723895.1). NCBI lineage: Eukaryota > Metazoa > Chordata > Crocodylia > Crocodylidae > Crocodylus > Crocodylus porosus. The sequence continues at coordinate 60,753,410 of NW_017728950.1, read as the reverse complement.
CTTTTATAAAACTCTTTAACATTTTCTTGGAAATAAAGTGTTGCGTTAATCTTAATGAATAAGTCTCCTAAAACTAATAATGTGCAGTGTAATTTAAGGTTTTTCCACTATGTGGAAAAGCTTTTTTCTACCCTCTCAGCACTAATAAAAATGCACTTGCCAGCATCCTTAAATAACGAGCACTGCAGACTGTGTCAAATGGATCCTTTTGTTATCTGAATAGTATCCCTTTTATAAAGCTTCCTTGCCTACTGCATGGCAATGCATTCCATGCAGTCTGCAGTGTTCCAGCACAACTTCTGCAGCAAGTCCCAGTTAGGCAGGGAGAGGTGTGTATCACCTCTTTTGAAAAAAGAGATTGCTATCTTCAGTTGTAATGCATTAGCTGCTTTCTTCATGAAGATAAATTGCTGAGCTACAGAGATTAATTAAATATATCCTTTAACCAGGGTGAGATTATGTCCCTCAATACTTGTGAAAGGCAGCTGGGAAGCTCTTTTCCTCTTGGCCCTCTCTCATGATTGAGTAACTTAATAGCCATTAGCATTTTTTCCTGAAGATAAGAATATCTTTTTCATTCACTTGAAGGATTTAAAGATGAGCAAAGTGTGAAAAAAATCTAAGTATTCAATTGATGCATTTACTTGAGGTGAACACTGGCTGTCATAAAATTCTTTAAAAGATATTACTATGCAGGGGAAAAAATATTTGAAGCAAAGTCTGAAATAAAACTGCCAGTCCTTTCCTTTTTAACTTTCTGTAAGCCATTTGGTTGCAAGTTCTCATTTCTTGTGCGCACTCCAATTTTTCAACAGAAATTAAAACTACTTTCGAAGAAATTTTATTTGAAGAAACTATCTGGATTTGTGCATGGTTTTCTCATGATGAGACTGGGTTCTTTTGGCTTACAAGTACTACATCTTTTTATATTTCCTTCTTGTTTTTGATCTCTAAATTAACTGTAATCACATATGACAAGAACTTCAGTGTCATTGGGGACAGCTCAGTGAAAATGCCTGCTTTCTAAATTACGCAAATACATTAAAGAAATAAATGTTGGGATGAATAAAGAATTGAAGAAAAAAGATAATGGAAATATTATGTCATTCTGTAATGTTTGACTTGTCTTGAATGTGTTTGCTGATGCTCCATATATCTACAAATATATATAAAAACATATAAAAAAGATACATGAGTAGGTTTAAAGAATAGCAAAAAGAATTATCGGCAGTAGAGAGAGACTTTCTCATATAAGAACAGGTGGATTGCTTAATATGAGAGAAGGCATAATAAAGCAGTTATTCTCTAACTTTTTGTGTTGTGCCCCCGTTTTAAAGTTTGTTTGTGCTGCTGTGTGTCTCTGATTCTGTGTGATGGATGATAATAATAAAAAAATCTTACGTGAATACAACCACACCAGTAACCTCTCCAACAAATTTGCTTACATTGTGGAGTTGTTCTTTAGTTGTTTTTCTTCCTTTTTTTTTCCATTTATATTTGCTCTTTTCTTTCTTCAGTTTTCTCATTCCTCCCTCTTGTACTCTTTCTAGAAGTTGGTTATATACTTCAGCCTGAGAAGCAGTGCAATAGTGTCTGTTCAGTTTTTAAGAATTGTAAACCTCAGTATAAATGTGGTTGTTTGTAGACTGTGTAAATGAATTTCTTAATAGCTACCATCACCTTTTTTTAAAGCTACTCTGCCAGAATGAATTGGTCAGCATCTCACTGCAGTAGTGATTCTCAACCAGGGTGCCAGGGCACCCTGGGGTGCCACCAAATCTTTTGAAGGGTGTTTTAAGGTGCAAGGAGATAAGTGGACAGGCTAAGTAAATAAATGTGGTTTCAGGCTTGTTCCTATTTGAGTGATCCCTCAGCCCCACTGCAAGGACATAAGCATTGTAATATATACATTTGTTTTTTAAATTAGGTTCCACTCAATTCACAAAAGTTATTGAGGGGTGCCTCAAGTCCAAAAAAGTTGAGAAACACTGCATTACAGGTTCCAACACCTGCTCACAGGGTGTGTCAAAAAACCCTGCCAAACTGTTACAAGTTACCCAAAACAATGATTTACTCTCCATATCACTTATCTGTGTTTATTCACACTCATATATAGCACAAGAAGGGACATTCCGGCCAGCTAAATGGTAACAGATTATGTGACCGACAAATGGAAACATGCATTTTGTTTAAAATCAAACAAAACTAACCTGCTTCCAGCCTATGGAATTCATAGTTACAAAATATCAACACGGTCAACAGCTTAGTGGGCTTCAAAAAGATGACAGGTAGTATGAATGTGAATAAAGACAACATTCACAGTCACATTGGATGGGACTATCACAAACCCCTTTTTAATCAGGGTTATTAATTCATACTTGACCGTGTAGGATAAATGCTGGTTGAAGGCAGTTAGGAAGAAACTCCGTCTTTAGGTTGGTTAATCTTTACAGGATATCTAGTTCTTTGCTTTGATCTGTCTTTTAGCAATCACTTTTAAAAATCCTATTCTGTACTAGATGGACCACTTACAAGTTCCATTATAGCTAGAGCCCTACCAAATTCCTGGCAGAAGTGGGCTGTGCTGCCGCTCCATTAATTTTGTAGGTTCCTATGCACATCCCCCTGCCACTGATTGGTGGAGGAGCCCCATTACAGTTCACTCCTGATCTGCAGGAAAGTGAAAACTGTGGTTTTAAACACGATGCCATTTTTGCCTCCCTGCTGTTCAGCAGCAAGCAGCGGGGCTGCTGGAGCCCCTCAGCCAATCAGTGGCAGGAGGCAAAAATGGCACCATATTTAAAACTGCAATTTTCACCTCTTCGCCGATGAAGAGGAAGCCACAAGTGGGGTCCCTTCGCCAATCAGCAGTGCATGGAGAAACCTGCATGGTTAAAGGACCTGCAGCACAGCCCGCTTTTGCCATGAATTCTGTAGGGCCCTAATTTATAGCAGTCCTGTGTCGTGCCTGGGACTTAATTTATTATAGCCCTTCTCTGCAAAGTTCTGGGGCGGCATCTATGAATAACTATTTAATCTGGTCTTAGAAAAGTGGTCTCTTTATGGAGTCTGGCGTATGGAGTGGTCTGTCTATGGAAATGGGTCTTATCTAACAGCAGTGTTGTGGTCCAAAATACTTGACAGATTTGGCATAATGTTGTTTCCTATAGGATTCAACTAGTACTGGAATCAGAAATGCTTCCAGGGTCTGGTTGAACTACCCATATTCTATAATACCCATTCTCTGGCGTCCCTGTTGGTTTCAATTCCAGTTAGTTTTTAGCTAAAAGTTAGGCATCCAGACTCTGATCTTGTACTAAAGAAGTAAGAGCTTTATGATTGACTTCAGTAAGCTTAGGATCAAGTCTTTGACCCTCTTGATGGCAAAGAAGACCATTCAAATGGCACTGAGTCTGCAAATTAAAACAGTAGCTCCAAGACTTCTTGACTGCTCCCCAAATGAAAGTCGCATTGATTTCAAAGAGAGAATTTTGCTGTAACGTTTCACAGCTGATCCCTTCAGCAGAAGAATTCCAGCTATTCTGTGACTGAAACTGTGAGAAATCATACTCGTGAATTCTGGATACATCAATATGTGAATAAATACTGGGCTCCTGTGAATAGCATTCTAAGAAATTCATATTTATCAGCTGCTATTTTTGTATGGATATGCAGTAGTAAATCTTATCTTTTGAAGGACAGGAGGTGGAGAGTTTCTAGACTTGTCCAAGTATTTTTGCATCTGTAACTGCACTAAAATTCCTTCTCAATGCCTGAGCAGCCCAATTACAAATAGAATTTTACAAAATGTGAATTTTTTTAGTGTCATACAGCTATTTGAAGGAACAGAATGTACCTGTCTCATTTTCTGAACAAATAACTTTCCTATAGGAATCATAAACTTCTCCTCTGGACCTGAACAAATATCTGTTGTCTTTAATGGAACTCTTTCTTGCCAGAACAGTAACCTTCTTGATTTACTGTTCAATCTGTATGAAAAACCTGACTGACCTAATTCTGCTTCAATGTTCTGTTCTCTTGAGGACACTAAACGAGTCTCCTGCAGTTATGCAGTATTACATCCTTTTTGTTGTTTCAGGAAGTTTTGAATCTTGTAATTCAGAATCTCCTTATCAGACTACCTACTATATGCTATTGATGTTAAGACAAAATAAAGTACTGTAGGTGAGCAATACTTAATAGTTACATTAAGCAAAAAAGAAAAATCAATTTTAAATCCATCTCTGAACACAAACATTTTCTTTGCTTGTGTTATTCTAATATACTCCAGCCTTATCTGATATGTTGACCCAAATACGTCCATGTGTTATATCATAGTTTCTCAACCTGTGGTACATGTACCCCTGTGAGTATGCAAGACACAGGCGAGGGGTACGCGGGTACCCCAGTACTCTCTCTCTCTCACCCTCTTTTCCTCTTTCTCTCTCTCGCCCTATTTTCCTCTCAAAAATATGGCAAAAAATTTGGTGCACCACCCATTATGTGGCACTTTAACTTCCCCAGTAATAATTTGGCGTGCTGTGCTTTGTGTGGCACTGGGTTCAGCCCTCCTAGCTTTGGCCTACATCACCTCTAGCCTAGGTACATACTTAAGTTGTGCACCCCTGGTGTAAAAGGTGGCAACCCTACCTGCACCAGGTCAGACATCTGTCATATCACGGCCTCATATACACAGCCCTTCTTCCAAAGTATGGCACACATTAGTCTGGAAAATTATAAAAAATATAAATATAAATATAAAATCTCCTGGAAAATTGAGTGTTGGGGTACTTATTAAAATTTTTAGAAGTTAGGAGGTACTTGCTACTTAAAAGGTTGAGAAACACTATGCTATATGGCCCCCAGTTTCCTTTCATAGCACCTGCCTTTTTTTACCATCATTCATCTAACTCAGGGGTTCCCAACTCCTGGGCGACGGCCCACAAAGGGTTGGCTGCGGGTCTGCAGGACAATTGCCTACCATACTGCAAGTGACCGTGGACTGGCAAACAGCGGCCCTGCAGAGCCAAGTGGAGAGGCTGTGACTCCTCCTGCAGGGCCTGCAGCAGTCACAGTTGACATTTGGCCTGCCCCGCCCCCCCAGTGAGTGGACATATCTTTACCTGTGTTCCATCCAGAAATTCCTGCTGCAGGGGTCCATGCGGTGGTCTGTAGTTTGCCGGGGCATTGCCACTTCTGTTCCACAGATTGCTGGGCCGTGGGATAGAAATGTTGGGAACCCCTGCACGAACTGATAACTAAGGATTATGTTTGCAGTCGTTCCTTGCACAAAGTTCTGTTACCAGTGATACTTAATTTTACTTGCCACCAGTCAGCATTTCTATGGTTCTAAACCACTTTAATGAGAGGCCAGTATATTTGGGTAAAACATTCTTAGGAAACCTTTTATCAGTGCTCTTACTGCAGCCCTGTAGTTGCCGTTGTCCCACAAATTCCTAGTTTTTAGAACTTTTAGATGCCTCTGTCCTTCTGTCATATAGGACAAAGTATTCACTTCTGTTTGTTATACAACAGAAATGAAAGTGCAGGTTCCGTAGCCAGTGAACACTGAATAGTGGTAATGTACTGTGGGAAAATTAGAAAAGTAAATTTAGTGCTGGGCCAGTGTTCACTGGCTCTGAAAATACCTCAGTACTTGTCTGCATAATGTTAAAATACGGTGATTGTCTGCTACTCTAAATTAATACAAGCTATAGCCAACAGACTTAAAGGTTCCAACTCTTAAAGGACTTAAAAAAAATCTAAACTGGGTATTTACATGAATGACAGCTTTACTACCTGATGGTGCAGAACTCTACCATTAATGGTTTATTAATCTATTAATTTTAAGCAGCCAGTTGGCATGACATCACCAGTGTACTTGTACTACATTATTGGGTTGTTTTTTTTCAATGTTTCCTTTTTTGTTTAACATAACTATATGAATATTTATTGTACTGGTAAAGATTTATTGCATAAACAACTACTGCTTACTGAAAGAAATAGCAGAGGTTCGCTTTATGATAGCTGTGTTTATAAGATATTCCAAACTTGGGATTTCATATCCATCAGCCAGAATGCTTTTTTCCCCTTTATTAAAAAATTGAATGTTTTGTTTTTATTTTGCATGAGTTTTTAGACTCTTGGGCTAACTCTAAAGCTAAGATCTCTAGTAAGCTGACCTGCCAGTGTGTCCAGTCCTGTTTCTGCTGCAATCCCTGGTAAAACTTGCATTGTCATTTTTAGTAGCAATAGGATTAAAGCTACTGGTTTTTCTTTTGATATCAGACTGCTTGTGAAATATAGGCAAGGGTTTAAACATGCTGCATTATAGCGCATTTGGGCTGAAATTTTTCTGTGCCTGGGTATCTACTGCAAATTTATTTATTTATTTATTTATTATTATTATTATTATTTTTTAAATTTCATACATTTCTGAGAACAAAACTAGGAGGAAATACGGTACTCTGCCTGCGTCAAAAAGATATTATTTTTCTGAAAAGCTCTCATGTCCCATGCTTTGGAACAAGGACGACACATTTTGTGTTGGAAGTGGCCTTTTTGTCAAGCTTATGCATTTTGCTGTCCCCATGAAAACTGGTTAAACAAATGCTTGTATTAGAGTTGTATTAGGAATAGTGTTTCTCAAAGAACTAAGGAAATCTGCAATGAAATGTCATTGTGTAAGGCACTAGCAAAACCTCATTTGGAATGCTGTGTGTAATTCTGGTCACTCGTGCTCAAGAAAGATCAAATTGGAACAGGTGAAGAGATGAGCTTACTAGGATCGTCAAAAACTGATGCCCTATCTTTGGAGACGAGCTGTGTGTTTGTGGTGCAAGGCACTATTGTGCAGAGATACCTCATTTGTTTTCTCTGCACTAGCTCTAGAACCATGAGTAATGTATCTGTGATAGCTATGTGACCCATCTCAGAAGGGCTTATTAATCTGGTACGGTATCATGCTAATGCATCTGTATTGTTTCCAGTCTGAGAGCAGCTTTAGCTTTTTGCTGTTTAGACATACCCTAAAAAGGCTTAGTTTGTTCAACATAATCATATCCCCAGTAAACCTTCATTTGTCTGTTCTCAAGAAATAAAACGAGGGTTGGTGGGAAATGCCAGGGAGGGAGAATAACTATTTAAGCTAAAGGACAGTGTTAGTTTAAGAACAAATTGGCATAAACTGTCCATGTGGAAATTTAGTTTGGAAATTAGTGCATGGAATTTCTGGAATGGCCATCCAATGGGAATAGTGAGGTTAAAAAAAAAACACCTTGTAACTAAACTTTAAGGTGGAATTTGATTCGTTTATGAAAAAGAGTGTATGGCAGTTGTCTGTAAAAAATGAGACTGGCCAAGAAGGTCCTTATTGTTCTATGCCATTAAGTGCAATAGGGTCTGAGAAGCTGGCATACCCTGGGGGATGAGGGAAACACAATTGGAATAAAAGGGAGATTGGGTCTGAGAACAAGTGAGGAGAGAAGAAAGAACTGATGAGAAACTGAGATGCAGGAATGGAGCTGAAAATATTTTAGGTAGTAAATTGTTTGTATTCCACCTGGGAACTTGGATAGAAACAAATGAAGTGCTTGTACAGGAAGTCTTTGACTTACAACATTTTGAGTTACAACGTTTTGCACTTACAACATTTCTAAATTGACACCCTGTTTCAACTTTCTGATGTCAATTTCAACTTTACAATGCTTGATCCAATGCGACGCCACGCCATGCCAGTGTACAAGTTTGCTGCGTCACTCATCTCCCTGGAGAACATCTGCCCAAACTTCCTTGGACACTTTCTTTAAGAAGACAGACAAGACTCCAGAAAAACCTGCAGCCAAGACTCCTGAGAAGACTCCAGCCAAGAACCCTTTAAAAAGTCCAGTCAAGAGCCTTTCAAAAAGTCCAGCAAAATCACCTCAAAGAAGTCTTTCCAAATCAATATGATTGCTATTTACAATATAAATACATTAATGTAGCTATATTACTAATCCAGAACTGATCGAGTACAAAATTCTGGGGTATTTTTGGTGAAAATAGGGTACCGAGCCTTCGTTCAGGAACTAATCCCCCATTTATAACATTGTTTCTTATGAGAAAATTGGTTCTGAGTTACAGTGTTTCAACTTAAGATGCGTTTTTCAGGAACCAATTGTGTTGTAAGTCCGAGGACTGCCTGTATACCAGTATGAGCCACTTGTACAGTAACATGAAGGCAATAGAACTTCTTAGCGTAGGATGTAAACTGGGACAGAAACATGATGGAATGGTGTTTTCAACTGGAACAATGATACTGAAGGCTATAACATACTTAGGAAAGGTAGAAATAAGGGTACAGAAGATGAGGTAACATTGTATGTCAACATACTGGTTAAAAAATAAAGAAACAAATGATATGTAGACAAAACAGAATCTGCTTGGGCAAAGGTCACTCTGTGAGGAACATTAATGAGGTCCCCGTAGACCCCAGACTCAGAGTTGGATATGTCAGTGACCTAAACAAATTGGAGGATTGGACCAAAAAAGGAATCTCACGAGGTTCAACAAGAACAAGTGCAAAGTCCTGCACTTAGGACGGAACAATCCTATGCATCAGTACAGTCTGGGGGCTGACTGGCTGTGCGGCTGCTCTGCAGAAAAGGACCCAGAGGTTACAGTGCACAGTAAGCTGAATATGAGCCAGACTGTTTTCAGTGGTGGCAGGTGACAGAACAAGGAGCAATGGCCTCAAGTTGTAGCCAGGGAAGCTTAGGTTAGATACTAGGAAGAATTTTCTCCCCAGGAGGGTAGTAAAACACTGGAAAAAGCTACCCACAGAGGTGGTGGAAGCTCAATCCTTGGCGGTTTTCAAAACCCAGCTAGAAAATCCTTGGCTGGGATGATCTAGTTGGGGCTGGTCCTAGTTTGAGAAGGGGGTTGGACTAGATGACCTCCTAAAGTCCCTTCCAACCCTCATTTTCTGTGATTCTAGGATAAACCCATAGGAGAACTCATAATAGTAGACATTGGGTGTGACTACACATTCATTAATGCACCGTAGTTATCGTGCATTAAGTTTAGTACTTGCATAACCAAGTACTAAATCAACATGTAGTAACTGGCACTACAGTGCAGTAGAGCCAGCGCACGGGTTTTTAGAGTTGTTAACTGGGCAGTAGCTTAATACTACTGCACAGTAATGTAGTAGCAGAGTTTTTGCTATTGCAGTGTTATTTGGCTACTGCATAGCTAGCATCTCATGTATATACCTACTGTGTGATTATGGAAGATTTTAAATTCCAGATATAGATTGGGTAACAAAGGCTTCCAATAGTGGCAGGGTGCAGATAATCTTGAATAAGATTACTGCTAGATCTCTTATTCAAATGATCACCAAGTCAGCAAGAAGCAGTACTATTTTAGATTTGATTTTGGTAAGTAGCAGGGTAAAAATGAGGTGGCTGTATACTATGATCTTGGATAAAATGATTGAGTCTAGTGTAAATAAAAAGCTAAATTAAAATAATTCTAAACCTAAACTCCTAAAATTATGGTTTGGGACTTTAGAAGTGCAAAGTTTGGTAAACTTAAGGAGGGTTAACTGGACCCCAAAATTTAAGGATTTAGAAATACAGACGTGTAGGATTATTTTAAATCAAAAGTACAAGAACTATCTTGCATTCTAAGCAAGAGGATGAAATTAGTAGGGAAGGGCAACAAACCTATTCAGATGAACAGGTAACCTTAAATAGGATATTAAGACTGAACAGAGAATCTACAAAGAAAGGTAAGTGGAATTTTTCCTCAGGTCAGGTTGGCAGGGACTATTGTAGGGTTCTTTTTGTCTTTCTCTGTAGCTTTGGCCATGGTCCACTTCCAGGATCATCTGAGCACCTTTTACTCAACAAATTCTGCATCTCATCTTTCCTGTGGCACAGTGAAGGTTATTTTCTTTTATTGAATGCTTTGTAGCTATGGTGTGCAGGAAAAGCCAGAACAGTTTTTTGTGAACCCTTTTGGGTGAACATTTGCCTACAAATGCCTGGAACAGGACTCAGTAGCCTAGAAGTCCTATATCAGAACTGGGACTGGTCGGGTAAAGGGACTGGGATAGGAAGCTAACTAGGGTGGATTAGAACACATGGGCAGGTAAAACATCAGAGTAGGCAGGGAAAAGGCACACTGGGGTATACTTTCCTTCAGAGCCTGCAGTTGATTCTAGGATTTGTGAGTCTCACCATTCCTCTGCTTTTAGCAGATATCTGTTAAACCCACTGACAAATTTTTCTGTTCCCCTGCAGTGCTGATCTATGTGAAGAATGACAACCTACTATGGTTATTATTTATACAGTTAGCTCCAGTGGCAGAGATCTGGGGTGGAGGTAGGGCCCTGCTTAGAAGTAACATTCATGTCAATATGATGCCTTGTGATGCAGTTTCTGAGGTTATTTGAGTTAGTTTATTAAAAAATCTTGGGACTTACACATGCAAAATCCACAAGTGTAAAAGCGTAAGTATTATTTGCAAAATCAAGCACTCAAAAATTAGAAAATGCCAGATTACGATTGCCTGTGAACCTTATTTTAACTCCCTTGTGGATGTGCATTATCATGCAGTTTAAGTGCACAATCACATACTATTTTTATCTCAGGATCCCTGGCTCAAGGGGTGGGGAATTTCATAATAATATTTGATTCTGGAGCAGCTTGATAATAGATATAGAGAAGACCTATTTTTTGTTTTATCTTACAAGAATATGGGAACATAGTTGCAAATTCTCAAGCAGACTGCAGTGGTGCCTAACTGTTTTCCCCTTCCGGCAGGATGGACAGTGCACGCTGGTACTCAGTGGTGAAGCAGGGCCCAATCTTGCTGTCTGAAAGGTGCTGGAGGTTGAGCACCCCTGCTTTAGTCCTATAGCTATTGTCCTGTGAATATGATGTATTATTCCTGAAAAAAGGAGATCTAAACTAAAGTGTGTCATATATGCTGAGCCAATACAGTAAAACTAAGTGAACTTATTGTAATAAAAGTTTACCAGAATTCAGTCAAATTTATATTTAAAAAATTCCCCATAATGTTATCCTTTTGGGGAGTTACATTTTACATATACGTATACCTTATATATACCTTTCTCCTCTATAAATGGGGGAGCAAATAGTATACATTAGCAAAATGGTATTTGGCAGGATAGCGTAATTTAATTGGAAGCTTGCACTGAGACAACAGCACTACTTAGGTCTTACCAGGATGTTTTAATGGAACACATGTGAATGGCAGTCCAGCTTTCACTGAATTTCAGTGGAATCTAGGTACAGAAATCCTTGTCTAAATGGAGTTATTAAGACACTGAAATTTACCTGTGGATTAACTAATCAGAAGGTTTTTTTGCATTTTAGAATTAAATTAGGTAGGCAGGTAAACATAAGGCTACCTCCCTGTAAAAAGTCACCCAAACTTCTAGTACTGAGTAATAGTATTTTAAAATGGCAGTGTTTGAGGGCTTTATTATTTGGTTCTCTGTTTACTCATGCAATTTAATAAGGAAATGTGTAAGGTGTCACATCTGTGTTTGCCATTTTGTAGATGATAGAAAAAATGGGTTAGGAGGCCCTTTAAGAAGTAGAACTATTTGCAAGATTAGAAAAAATAATAGTGCAAGCATCTTAAATAAAAATGAGGTAAACCATTGAATTAAGAGGAAACCACAGTTTCTTTTAGTGAACAGTCTGTAAGCAGCCCTGGAATAGGATAGCAATCTTGAATAATAGTTTATAAAATGGGTTTTCTTTCCTTTAACTCAGTATGTTCTGAGTTTTTCTAGGCCTACTGTTCTGGGGCTTGGATAATGTGGGTGGTTTTGTGTATTTTGAAAAACAAAATTTAGGTTCCAATTGCTTATTCAGAGTGTAAATTTATTAATTCAGTTGGTATGACATAGAGAATATCTTTAAAGTTTTAGTTTGTTAATAAGTTGTGTCTCAGGGTTGCTGACTGTCCTAATGCCATTAACAGATATCTCACCTCTGTTGTACTAGGATGGAGAGCAGGTGAGTGACAGTAGAAGTTTGTGGAGCTTTTTCTGTCAGAGGGAGTAAGCCTTTTAATTTTTGCAATCAAACTTCCTATAAGTTGTTATGTTTTTGTGTCCTTTACCATATGGACAGATTACAGGCACCCCCTGCTTAGCAGTCTCAATTGGTTCTTGAAAAAATGAGCGTTAAACAAAACAAGTGTTAAGCGAAACCAAAAGTATTTGACGACCCAAGATGGCGACTGCAAGTGTTTTTAATATCCCCAGGTGGTGACCGCAAGCATTACAGCAAAACTTACTGAGCGCTAAGTGAAATCAGGTATCAATTTAAAAGTAGTATTATAATGAAATAGCGCTAAGTGAAGCAGCGTTAAGCGGGGGTTGAATGTAAATACATGTGGAAAAGGAGAGAAAATTCTATGTACTGCCACTGTTGATTCAACTGAACTAAAATGCAGCTTATGAACCACTTAGACTGCATTCATAAACTCTTATTGGTTACGTTTCTAATCCATTTTGATCTTTCTGTATAAGAGTGGCACAGTTTAAGTTGTACTGAAGTTGGATAACATATTTAGAAAAATGGTAAATATGATAAATATAACATGGTAGATCAAGAAGCCAAAAGGAATGTTGACGTATTACAGTGTTATTAAAGTAGCATTTGGGGGTCCATGCTTGTGTATAATTGACTGCCTTATCAAATTTGCTGAGTTTACAAATAAAACACAAAACTTACAGTGCTTATTTAAACTTGGCACAAAAACTCTGCTTGAAATCAGAAAGTAGAGCCAGGCTTTTTCTGGTTTTTGCATCATCACCAGGCTCTTTTAACTGGAAATGAGTTACTAATTCTGTGCTGGCTGGGTGAACTGAAGTGGATTCCAATTTGCACTCTTAACAATTTGTACATTGCTAATGGTCTGTTAAAATTGTGGCAACTTACAGTTTGTCAATAAAATAAGCAGATAGGCATCTAAATATCAAGAGGGAACTGATATATGAAGTAAAAATATTCCATTCTTGACTGGTAACTGTTCTGACTATATATCCACACTTTAAGGAGAAATAAAATAATACTCAATGGGTGCATCTACATGTGTGCTTTACTACACGTTAGATTAATGCGCAGTAAAGCATCACCATCTTCATGTGTGTGGCAATTATTGTGCAGTAGATTAATGTAAAGTGCTGTTTGCTAATATCAACAGATACAGGTACTAGCCAATGGTGCTTTACATTAATGCACTTGAATGCATGTGTAGATACTGACCTGGGAATACATGGTTCCCAGTCAGCCCAGGCAGCAGGGCACCACAACTTCTGCACAGTTTAGAGGGACCCACCCTCTTCCCCCCCAGGAATGACTCCCCCAGTGTCCTCTGCCAGCTTGAGGCTGCCTCCGTGCTTCCTGCCAACCCAAAGTTAAACCCACTCCTCCCTGTATGCTTTGCCAGTCTGGGGCTGCCCCATGCCTCTGCCAGACTGGGGCTGGTACCTGGGCAGCTGTGGCTGGAGCCTGGAGCTCTCCTTGGCTGCTGCAGGGGGGCAGAGCAAGGCAGGAGCAGCCCTGGACTAAGCTGCTCCTGTCGGGCTCAATTTGCTCCCAATCCAGGTGCACATGTAGTAGTGCACCTAAGTGCAGTTTAAAGCGCCTGAATTTTCTGGCATAAAATTCAGGCATATTAATTGCACATGTACACCTGCCCAATGCGTTTATTTCTTTCACTTAACGAACTGGACAGAAGAAACAGTGGTAGACAGCATGAATAGAATAAACTTCTTGAGTTGTTGTTCCCTTTAAATTGGTAGCCACATTGTAAAGGAGTAGAGAGAAATATCACTATTTGTTACCTAGGTTTTTTTCTGCACTGTAAAAGTAGTCCTGACCCCTTTTTTCCTAGAAGCATGTGTTAATTCAGAATAAATAGATAGCAAAAATGGAGTGAACATTTCAATTTCAGTACCCTGTATGACAATCTGATATGATAGTTACTGACCGATCTCTCCTGGTTATCTTTTCTACACCTATATTTATTTAGGCTTCAGGCTCGAATTGCTCACAGAATCCAGGAACTGGAGAATTTGCCTGGCTCTTTGCCCCCTGACTTGCGAACCAAAGCTACAGTGGAGCTGAAGGCACTTAGGTTACTGAATTTCCAGCGCCAGGTAATGTTTATGATCACAGGCAAATGTGGTTTGTTACAGTATGGGATGTGTTGGCAAGAGGTATATACAAAAGTACTGAGCTTCGATTTATTCTCATGTGGAAACTCCTCTTTAAATGGGGAGGAAAAATACCTCCTTTTTACAGAAGCATTAGACTTGTTCAGTATTTACTTATACTACTGAAGATGTATTTTTTTCCTTCTCTTTGCCCTTCTTACTCTGTACACTTATTGAACTCTAGGTCTGTGATATAGTCTTCCATTGAGTTAATGGTGAGGTCCCAAACTGAGATCAAAGAGGACAACAGGACAGGTTGTGAGATTGCAAGGTCATGTTCTAGCACAAATCATAATACATACCCTCTTTTATGATACTTTTGAACCTAGTGGCTCAGGTTTTTCAAAGAACCAATGGCATGCTCTTAGTGGTATGCATTGTTTTCTGTATTCTTTGCAGAAAGTCCTTTTATCAAAATGCTGGTCCTGGCATGTAGGCTGTGAAAATTGATGCCTAATGAGTATGTCTACAATACAAGAGAAATCTTGGCTGCATGCAGGTATATGATTGTCACAAAGAGGCTTGGCAGTGCCATACCTTTTGGGGCCTTTGCCATTTGGCTTACCCAGCTGAGCCAAGAACAGCAGAAATGGGATTTGGCAGTCCAAGCAAAATCGGTTCCTGGAGGAAATATATAGGACTAGCATTGTTTAAGTGTACTGTGTGATGTGAATCCTTCCTGCTGCCTCTGTGGTCAGGCCTCCTCAGAAGCCAGTTTTCAGAACTGGCCTACTGCTTATGCTGAGTATGTATGACTTTGGCCATACCCTTCCTACCTTTAACTTTCTACTTCCTTTCCTGTTCATGATGCTTATCCTGTTTCTTAGTGTGGATGAGCTCAACTAAGTTTATTACCAGTACTGAAAGTGTACAGGATACCCAGTACTTCCATGTGCTGCTGGAATTGCTTTACATCTTAGTTGGGACCCTTTCATGTTCAACACCACCTGTAAAGGAAGGAGGAATAGGATGTCTCACTTTTAAACACTAATAGAGGAAAAGAACATTTCTTGAAGCCTCACTGTGGAGCTGCTGAATTTAATTCAGTTCACACCTTTGCATAAAAACAGAAAAATGCTACAAATTATCTGTTAAAGATGACATTGATCTTGCTGCAGCTGAAGAGTACAGGGCCTGTGTTTTGAAGGCATTAATGAAAAGTGAAAGAGATGTGGGAGGCTAGGGGTCTCATGAACAGTTAACTTCCTATTTTGTTATACTGCATTCATGTTCTTGAATGTATGTAAAATGCTGTTGTTTTTAACTTTTCTTTTCTCACTGGTAGCTAAGACAAGAAGTGGTAGCTTGCATGCGTCGTGATACAACGTTGGAGACAGCGCTAAACTCCAAAGCCTACAAGCGCAGCAAGCGACAGACTCTGAGGGAAGCCCGCATGACAGAAAAGCTTGAGAAACAGCAGAAAATAGAGCAAGAGAGAAAGCGCAGACAGAAGCACCAGGTATTTTAATCCCTGCTCTTCCAACATTAACATTTGAGACCTGAGAAATACTATTTGAATGTTAGACCTCACTTCACTTGGCCAGTTATTTTGATTTTATACTTTTGGGAATTCTCTACTACACCATACTGTAAGGAAAGAGTCTAGTCTAGAATTTTGACATTTCTGGTGTTAAATCCTGTGGTCTTTCAGTTAGAACATCTTGTTTCTCTGAGCCAATATATTTATTTTCTTTTTATAGGAATATCTGAACAGTATATTGCAGCACGCTAAAGATTTCAAGGAATATCACCGATCAGTGGCTGGGAAAATTCAAAAACTTTCTAAAGCTGTGGCAACCTGGCATGCCAACACTGAGCGTGAACAGAAGAAAGAAACTGAAAGAATTGAGAAAGAACGAATGAGAAGACTCATGGTAAGAGGGGGCGTTTTGTAACTTGGCTGAAAAGACGGACGGTTGCACTCTTCAAATAAGGCAGCTAAAATTTGTTTAGCTAAGATAACGCTCAGTTTAATATCTGATAGGCACATTCAGGTGCCTGCTCTGATCCAGTAGGTTTTAACTAATTTAAGCCTAAACATTCTGGAAATTTAGTTGTACATATTTTATGGTGGCGATAGTGGTTTTGACCTTGCCTAAACTTTTCCCTTGTGGTTTCAATAATATCTTTATCATGTCATCCTTGTCTACATTAGTTAGTGTCTAATTAATACTGGTCAATGCATGACACCCTAGCCAGTCTTGTATAAAATCATTAAAATACCTAATTTTTCTTGTCAAAGTTTTTGGGGTTTTTTTGTAACAGTGCAAGAACATTACAGTTTTAATATTCACCATGTAAAGACCATGCAGTTTCTAACTTTAGCATTTTAGTTCCAGAAACCACCACCAATTTTCTAATTTTTGCAGTAGTCCTCAGGATCTTGATTTGACAGTGCTTTGTGTGCCAAAAAAGTTGTTTGCAATATAACTTGTTTATGGAAAAGCTAAAGGAAATTAAGTGTTTTTTCAATAGAAGTGTGTCCCCTTTCTCAGATTCTTACCTCTGGTCTGCCCTGATTTTTTTTTTTTCATATATAATTGTTTTTATTTAAATATAAATTTCCAGGAAATGCTGTAGGTGTTTAATGACCCTTTCAGTGGTTGGCAGAGTTAATATGCCTTTAATTCCCAGGGCTTTCCTTGGACAGAGTTACCTGTGGTGCTCTTCCTCTTCTTTCTGTCTTTGCCATCTC
The DNA here is from genome assembly GCF_001723895.1 of Crocodylus porosus. Classification (NCBI taxonomy): domain Eukaryota; kingdom Metazoa; phylum Chordata; order Crocodylia; family Crocodylidae; genus Crocodylus; species Crocodylus porosus. The sequence goes on along the minus strand of NW_017728950.1, from coordinate 60,736,473 downwards.
ATACAGTATTTACTGTAGCCTCCCATATGACCATGTCCCTTCTGAGTACTGTGGAAAATAGTACGTTTTGGAACATAGTTACTAACACCTGTTAACTAATATTCTAAATAGTACTTTGCACCTAAATAGGCAGGGCAAGTGCAGGAGCTGATCATGGTTATCACTCAGGATAACATTTGTCTTAATACTTGCAATAAACTTGTAACTTTTCAGAATTCTCTTTAAAAACTGAGTTCACCGAAATCTACAAATAGTATATATAGTTGCAGGGTAAAATAGTTAACCACTAGTTTATACTTAATTCAGTAACAATGCTTCGTGCATCTATGCCAGCATACCAAGGCACAGAAGTGAGTAGAGATTGATATACTTCCTTTGAGGCACAACACTGGTAAAAAAGCAGTTTAATATCAAAAGGTGAGTGTTGAAGAGGGCAAAACCTCAGTCCATGTCCAAAAAAGTAGAAGTGAATGACTTGCTTAGGAAAAGATGAGACACTTTGACTCCAGGGGTTTCCTCAAGGTTATGTTCTAATCTGCATTATAGAAAACCTTTATGCTACTGAGAATTGGAGACGGCTAGCTGCTCAGGCTGTTAATTATCAAAAGTAAAATATGCATATTAATGGGTAATCTTGCTGCTTTAAAAATATTTTTAATCACAACATGGATGACTTGATATCAGTCCAGGGGATTATATGTTAGGGGAACATAGTTCCCCATAGTGTACTACTAATAAAAATGAGGTGCATTGTGCCATCTGGGTGCTCTCTTAGTCATGCACAGATCCACTCGTTACTCCCAAGGCCACATACCACAATGACTAGGAAACAGCTTTGTTTTCAAAGATACGGCATCTGAGGGCCATCTTCAGTTGGGTTTTGCAGTCAGCAGCACTTCAAGTATTACTGCCCCCCCTGCTCTCTAAATATACCATTACATTATGGGGAGAAGGCATTGCATGTTGAGTACATTATGTTGTTTTCTCCCTTGAAATTTAGTCCAGTTCATCGGTATGTCTGTTATAATCTTTACTGTACTTTAAGCTGATAAGCCAAGAAGCTGACCTTTTTTAAAATAGACCGATTGAAATGTGTCTTCTCCCCTGACAGGCCATATCTACAGTAGGAAAAATGGTCATGGCTAAAAGCAGGTTAGCTTACGTATTTACTAGAACACTTTAAACAGATTAGCCAGACTTAATTAAACACAGGCATGGTGGCTGTATGCTACAGTATTGGTTAATGTTGGTATACAGTCCATGTCTAAGTCCATGGAGCAGAGAGTATGCCATTCTTTAAGAGGACACTGTCAAGATAAAGATCATATAGGTGAAGGATGTACCTTAGATGGTTTACATGTAAAGGCTGTAAAATAATTTTTTGACTCTTCCACTGCTAGTGTCCTAACTTGGCCACTGGACTGGGATAGTTTACTTTTGAGTTTTTGTCTGCTGCCAAAACTTTGGTATGTTTTGTTTCTCCAAAAATGCTGTGGTTTGTTTATATGTTCAAATATACTGTTTAAAACTCTTTGACAAAACCAAATGGAAATAATTTGAAGGTACTGCACAATGTTGTGAAGTATCTGGCCAGTCTAACGTTTGTATAATGATTCTATCCTTGTAGTACAATATTTTGGAACACAGAAGGAATATTTCCATGATGTATCATGCTACCTCTGAAAAATACACTTTCTGAAATACCTCTGAGGACACAGGAGTTGCCAGACTGGATCAGACCTAGGGTCCACATACTCCAGTCCCCTGTCTCTGACAGTGGTCAGTGCCAGATGTTGCAGAGGACCATGGGGAAAAAAATCCACAGTATGTGGAGGTTGAAGAGTGGGTCCACTAGATATTCTTCTCTAAATCCCTTATAACTACATTATTTACATGGGGTAAATGAGGCATCCAGCCCCCTTTAACTTGCTGTGTGAGTTGGGCACATAGCTGCACTTTACACCTTTGAAAAAAATCCCTAAAAAGTCCCTAAATTTTCCAAGACCTCAGTCCATCTGGTATATTATATTGTATACATTTTCTTTCTCTCCACCTATCTCTGTTATAGAACGTTCTTCAATTAAGTACCTAAAAAATGGAAATAGAAAATATTTGGCCTATGTGTCTACGATTCCAATGCTATTGGTGCCTTGTTTTCTCTGTTGAATGTCTGTCATGAACATTCTCTTCCTTGCATTGCTAGGCTGAAGATGAAGAAGGCTACCGTAAACTGATTGACCAGAAGAAAGACCGACGTCTGGCATACTTGCTGCAGCAGACTGATGAATATGTGGCTAACCTAACTAGTCTGGTGTGGGAGCACAAGCAGGCACAAGCAGCCAAAGAGAAGAAGAAGAGGAGGAGAAGAAAGAAGGCAAGTGTAAAACTGAGCTACAACTAACATCTTTTTTTTGCCCTGCCCTTCAGTATAACTCTTGGCAGATAAAACTCCTTGCAGTAACCTTACACAGATCAGGGTGCCTGAAATCTTATATACTATAGAAAGACTAACAATAAATGAGTTTTTAATTACCTACCTCCCCCCACCACACAAAGTCTGCCAAAAGGAATGATATTAGGGCTGTGTAAAATGGCACCATTCCATTTCGCCTTGAGTTTTGGTGGTTCGAGGGAAGTGTTTTGTCTTGAATGTCAGCTAGACTCAAAACAGCTGTTCTGTTCTGTCAAAACAGAAAGGCTGATTTGACACTGTTTTAAGTTTTGCTGTGGATGGGAAGTCAGCTCAGCTGGCTTCACTTCCCATCCCCAATGCTACATCACGCCAGGGGCGGACGCAGCCTAGTGGGGCTGCTTACCTGACCCCTATGCTAGATCACACCATGATCTAGCACAGGGCACTGGGGCATGATGTAGCACAGGGTGCCAGGAAACAGCCCCACTGGGCTGCCTCCCGCACCCGGCATGATCTAGCACGGGGGATAGGGGAAGCAGCCCCACTGGGGCTGCCCCCTGCCAGATCTTGCGCTGGGGATGGGAAGTCAGCCCAGCTGGACTGACTTCCTATCCCCAACCTACTGTCGAAACATTTCAACTTTCAAAACGTTTCGACCAGCCTTGTTTTGTTTTGAGGTTATTTTGGTGGCCTTTGTTTCATTACAATTTTGCTGGTCTAAACAGCGTCAGAACAAAAATTTTGTACAGCCCTAAATGATATGGCTTATGCTATACAAACAGTAAATTAAGCTTGCTCAAATTCTGCATTCATAGCTCCATAGATTGGAAGGGAAAGCACATGATCAACTGATAAACATCCTCTAGGCAAGAATTGTTAGCTTACTTTAAAGTAGAAATAAAGCCTGTGGTCATGTCCAGAAGAGCACGGACATATGGTTCCCTGGGGCACTTTGGCATATGGCAAGTTACCCCAGAGGTGGTAGGGGAGGCTGAGCCCAGCACTCTGCTGGCCCCAACAGCCTTATCTGGGGTCCTGGGGGCTTCTCAGGGCTGCAGCTGTCATGATCCTATCAAGTGGACCCTGGACAGCAGCCGCAGCATAGCTCCTGGCAGCCTGGCTCCATTTTTCAGTAGCTCACGCTGCCCGAGTGTACGCTGCTCCGTTTATGTTTTTGTTTTTTTTTCTTCCATGGATTTTTTGACCCCCTGGAAGGTTGGTTTATAAAATTGTAACAAAATATATGTCATGCTGTATTAGAACATTTGATTATTATATTGACTAATCTGCTATAAGCTGCGGCTGTTGTGCTTCAGAGATGTTCCAAAAACATTTCCATGGAGCACCAAGGCAATTACACGGTGTTTGCTTTTGGTGGCATAAAATGTGAAGTCTCCTGGATACCTGCAGTGAGTCTGTTAATCCTCTGAACATCTATCTTGATATCCAGATTCTAAACTCAACTCAGTACATACTCAGTTTTTAGGACCTGTGGGCATAACCAGGGAGAGATTGCTTTGCTCATGTCCACTTTGTATATATAGGCAACTGAAAATACAGCTCGCTGCCTCCATTCTTACTGTTTAGTTTAAGCTTTTTGAAAATCCATATGGATCTTATGAAATACTCTTTGTCTGTCAGAGTGCATATGGTTGGGAGTTAAACCAATGTCATTTGTGTAGAGAAAGTGTAATGCTATTCATTCTGCACCATGCCAGTGTTGATGGTGTTAGGTTTGCAGATGACAAGTAATTTACTGGAACATATGACTAGCATACTTCTTTCAGAGAGAGAAACTAAATAGCTTGAGGTTACCCAGGACATTAGTGGTGGCACAGGGACCTGAATCCAAGTCTCCCAGATTCTAGGTCAATACATTTACCACTAGGGCATTCCTTCTCCTGTAGTTTAATGTTGTAAGAGAAATACTTGTTAAATAATAGCTTAATATTAGCGTGTCTCCTGAATTCTTTCTGTACTTTGGAGGATGAATAAGAGGACTCTACTGGTGATTTCCATTACTATTTTTCATGTTATAATTCATCTTAGCATGAGCAAGAAGTAATAATAGCTACACTTCTCATTTGTCTGGTTGTATGTAAACAAAAAGTGCACCAGCTAGTTTTCCCAGCATTTTAATCATGTAGATTTTGAAATCATAGACAATTAGGGTTAGAAGTGACCTCAGGAGATCATCTGGTCCAACCTCTTGCTTAAAGCAGGACCATCCCCAACTAGATTATTCCAGCCAGGATGAGCCAGACCTTTAAAAACCTCCAAGGATGGAGATTCTACCACTTCTCTAGGAAACCCATTCTAGTGGTTTACCACTTCCTGTCGTTGAGACCATTACTCCTTGTTCTTTCATCTGAGAACAGTCTAACTTGATCCTCTTTGGAGCCACCCTTCAGGTAGTTAAAGGTTGCTGTTGGTTCCCCCCTCAGTCTTCTCTTCTGCAAACTAAATAAGCCCAGTTCCCTCATCTTCTCCTCATAAATCATGTGCCCCAGCCCCCAAACCATTTTTGTAGCCCTCCACTGGACTCTTTTTCTTGTCCAAATACTTCCTGTAGTATGGGCCCCAAAACTGGACACAGTACTTCAGATGTGGCCTCAACAGTACTGAATAGAGAGGAATAATTACTTCCCTTGATCTGCTGGCAGTGCTTCTACTAAAGCAGCCCAGTATGCTGTTAACCTTCTTGGCAACAAGAGCACACTGTTGATTCGTATCTAATTTATTGTCCACTGTAACCTCCAGGTCCTATTCTGCAGAGCTGCTGCTTAGCCAGTTGGTCCCAAGCCTGTAATGGTGTATGGGATTGTTCCATCCTAAGTGCAGGACTTTGCACTTGTCCTTACTGAACTGCATGAGATTTCTTTTGGCCCAATCCTCTAATTTGCTAGGTCACTCTGAATCTTAGACTTACCCTCCAGCATATCTACTACTCCCTCCAGCTTGGTGTCATCTGTGAACTTGCTGAGGGTGTACTCCATCCCATCTTCCAGATTGTTAATAAATATAATGAACAAAACCAGCCCCAGAACTGACCCCTGTGGCACTCCACTTGATACCGGCCGCCAACTAGACCTCAAGCCATTGATTACTACCCATTGAGCCTGATGATCCAGCCAGCTTTCTGTCCACCCTACAGTCCATTCATCCAACCCATACTTCCTTAGCTTGCTTGTGAGAATGTTGTGGGAGACTGTATCAAAAGCCTTGCTAAAGTCATATCATATCCACTGCTTTCCCTGCATCCACAGAACCAGTCATCTCATCATAGAAGGCAGTCAGTCGGGTTGGTCAGGCATGACTTGCCCTTGGTGGATCCATACTGACTGTTCCTGATCATTTTCTTCTTCTCTAGGTGCTTAGAAATAGATTCCTTGAGGACCTGCTCCACAATTTTTCCAGGGACTGAAGTGATGCTGATTGGTCTGGTACAGGCTTATTGGCTTTAATGTTGTCATCAGTAGGGACAGGTTTGTCAGTGCAGTGATCAGGCAGCTGGGAGCTGTCCCCATGCAGCCACCACTCCCCAGCCCCATACTTTCTGGTCGGGGTATGAGTGCAGCTTCCAGTAGGAAGGGAGCTGCACTGGGCCAGGGAGCTGGAAGCTGTACCCAGTCCAATTGCCCACGCTTCCCACCCCACTGCTCCCTGCTGCAGCATGGGCACAGCTTCTACCTGGTAGGGAACTGACCTGGGGCCAGGCAGCTGGAACCTGTGTCTGCACTGTAGCCACTTCTACCCCCCTCCCTTTACTTCCTCCCTCCCCCCTCCCACCTAGCCGGTGCAGCTTCTAGCTACCTGGGCATAGTTCAGCTCCTCACTACCCAGCCCTGGTGTTGGTAAATCCAATGGTTCCACAGGGTGGATCTGGCCTGAAGGACATATGTTGCTGACTCATGATCCAAGAAGTTGGACAGCTCCCAATGGAGATGTTCCTGGGAGGAGGGCCATACTTGATACCTATCTTGCTGGGGTCATCTGACCCCAGTGGTCTTTCTTGCCCAAGTGCAGGGGGGGCTGGACCTGATTATCTGTAAGCTCCCTTCCAGCACCTAAATGCTATGAAACTATGAATACTAAAGGCCACAGGTCATGGAGGGGCTTCTCCATGGATGGAATGACTGAACAGTGATGGAACACTGTGAGGAGGATACAGATAAAGGGGTTTGTGGAGGAGGTAGGAAGAGGCCCAGGGAGTGCAGCATAGAGGGCTGAGTGAGGCTGACCTGGTCTACCTTTATAGCTGTGCAGGGCTGTCCATTGGGACACAGTGGAGTAGGATGGGCTTGAGTTCTCATGCCTCAAACCCATGAGACAAACCTAAAAGGTACAAATTTGCTGCTTTGTGGGACACAGTGTCACAGATTAGGTTGTAGACGGAATGGATAGACTGATTGAGAGATGCTGGAAAAAATTTCTATTAACTTCCCAAACAGGAAGACCACAAACTGTGACTCAGTGAAATGAGAGGGATGGAGGACCCCACCTCTTTTCTACATGAGAGGCATGACAAGTCTCTCACTGGGAGTGTAGGGAGGCAGCAGCAAGGCACCAGACTTCCATGCGTGGACCCTGAGGTGGTGCAGGGTCACTTGGAAGAACTGGATGCCTTTAAGTCGGCAGGCCCGGATGAGCTCCATCCGAGGGTACTGAAG
>NW_017728950.1:60689539-60727770 GCF_001723895.1 Crocodylus porosus | reverse complement strand
TCAAGAGAAGGTTGGATGTGTATCTAGCTGGGGTAATGTAGGCCCAGCACTCTTTCCTGCTTATGCAGGGGGTCGGACTCGATGATCCATTGAGGTCCCTTCCGACCCTAGCATCTATGAATCTATGAATCTATGAAACACCCTAAGTACAGCAGTAAATACAGTAAAAGCCCTCTTTTCCAGCATGAGTGTGGAATGGGGGATGCTGGTAATCTAAAAATGCTGGTGACATAGAATCATAGAAAATCAGAGTTGCAAACGACCTCAGGAGGTCATCTAGTCCAACCCCCACATGTGGGTTTTACCTCTAATGCCCTAAGTTATCACTATGTAGGAAATTCAAGCTGTCCTCTGCTATTTGGCTCTTGTTGCCCAGATCTGTGCTGCTGTCCAACCACTGTTCTGCTTCTCTTTATTGACTTCAATACTGCTATGACGGCAATGGGTGTTATGTTGCAGTTCTCAACAACGAAGACTGTAAAATGGGTCTCCTGGAAAGCTAGGGGACTTGAAACCTCCAGTGTGGAGTAAAAACAGGAACTCCCCTGGAAGACCCATCAGTAAGGGTGGTAGTGAAAGGATCACCAAGAATTCTTTTTTTTTTTAATATATAGCTAAGATGCTGCATGCTTAAGGGACATCCATGCCCCTGCACGTGAGCTTTGAAGCACTGCATGCTAGCACTGCAGCTTTTCAAAGAGGTATTTAAAAAAGAAAAACCTTTCAGTCTGAGGCACAGGGGTTTCTGGCCAGATGCGGAGTGGGGGGGAGGGGAATGACGGCCACATGGTGGGGTTGGGAGGGGTGGCAGCAACCATATACAGCATGGCGGCAGTGCAAGGTGGTGAATGGCAGTGGTGGCTGCCGCATGTGAGCTTTCCCCCCCTACCTTGCGTTCATCCGGCCAACTGGAAATTCCAGTTAATAGAAATGCCAGTTAGTAAAATGCTGGATAACAGGGCTTTAACTGTACCCAGAAATAATAAATGGGCACCGTTAAGAATGACTGACTTCAAAAGTTCCCCCTTTTTTCCTATGCCCATCTGAAAGTCAGCTGCATCTTTTAAGAATACAGTTCTAACACAAAGGGCCCACAGCCTGCAAAATAAGGAGGTAGTTTCTTAAAAATCAGATGTTGGAGTATTTGTCCAAATTATCAGGAAAAGTAGTGTTTGATTTAACACACCTAGTTCTCCTTAAAGATAGCACACCTATGTTTTGTGTAACCGCATAATCATTAGCTAAATCTTCTTTGGTATTTCTGTTGACACTCCCTTGCATCATTTGTCTGTGCATGGAACTATTCTAGTACCCTTCTTAGAATATATCCATGCTAGAAATTAGAGAGTCTCCTAATGATGTCAATACTAACATGAGTTCTTAATATTGAAAAGTAGTGTAAAAGGAGGCCATAATACCTGGTGCTATGTATTCTGCCCAGCCTATTAGGGAAAGAAAAAATGTTGGTATAAGCCTAAGCTTATCATCTGCAGCCTCTGAGGCTGCTGAGCTATGCCATCAAGCAATTTTAGTTCATCTGTCAGGGAGATATTAGCAAAAACAAATATGCCTAGTGTGTACTATGATTTATACTGATATGAATTAATTTGTTGCTTAACTGTGAACTTTAGTCACCCAGTAAGTTGTTATTGTAGCTTTCTTTCTCAGTCATAAGCATTGGACCTCTGCTCTTCTGTTACCTAATCCATGTAAAATACAGCTTAATCTATTTAAAAATATAATTATGTGTTCTGGCCTTACATAGGAGCAGATGAGAGAGTCCTTAAGATTTGCTGCTAAGGGTGAGCACTGATGAAGTGGATGGTGCAGAAGTACCTCTCTTCTGGCTAGCGTCACTCTGTATAATTAGGAAATGAATTCTATTTACCCAAGAGACCAAACTAGTTATAAAGAAAGCATTTTTGCTGTTAGGTAAATAGGGCTTGGGGTTTTTTTTCTGGTTACAATTCTGCGCTTGGTGGAAACAACTCCTTTTGAATTGCTTTAGTCTTTTGTACAATTGCATAACTGGGCCATTCATTTTCAGTGGAGATCTCTCTTGCACAAGCCTGAGATTTTTGCTACCTCATGAGAGGAAGTATAAGGACTGTGGCTAATCTACTGTACAAGAGATCAGAGAAACAGAAAAATAGGGCTAGAAAGGCTCTTCAGAGGTCATCTAGTCCCACCCTGCTTAAGGCTAAACCATCCCAAACAATTATTTGTCTGATATGCACTTACACTTCCAGTCATGTAGATTCCACTATCTTACTGGAATCAGTAGAAGTTCCTATGTATAGCATCTATGATTCAAGACTTATTTGAGGTTTCTCACATGCTTCATGAACAAATTTAGTATAGAGAGCATTCAAAATATGTCTTCGGTACTTAGCATACAAGAATCAGACACATAGCTCTTCGTTTGTTTGTGGAAACAATAGCAGATGGAATTAAGAGTAGTAGAATGAGGTATCTCTTTCTGGAATCACACCTATACATGTGCTTGATGCCTGCTCCAATGCGTTCTAATTAGAACACGTCCGAGCAGACTCAATTAATGATGTCTGCTGGAATGTTCTAATTAGAACACTCTAGCACCCTCGGCGTCATGTGTATTCAGCATCCCCATGTTTCAGAATGGTGGCAGGGATGCTTTAACTAAAACTTGTTGTAAGAAGCGCCCCACCAGCATTTTGAAGTGTGGGATACTGAATGCACAAGGCACTGCAGGGGTTTTAATTAGATTGGCTCCCAAGAAAATGGCTTCCTCCCTACCCCCACCCTGGAACAGATGTAAAGATGCCCATAAATGGGTCATTCCGTTAAGTTTTTTGATGTCTAAGAGTGTCTGAGAAGTACCTCTTTATAATTTATCCATATTGCTTACCATCAAGGATGGACACGGTTCTCAAACATGGCTCCTAATCCTCCTTTATGCACTCTAAGTCTCAGTCATAAATAAAAAAGAAAAGTACTTCTATACAGTCATAGTCCCTGCATATCATTTTGTATCTTTGCCCTCCATAACTGAATAACCAATTTGGACTATTTTCTTTTAGAACTGTTGCTTAGTGGAGATATTGAGCAGAACCCTATTTCACTTTGTGCCAAAATGGCTATGTAACTGCTGTTTTTGGCACTTGTGGCTTGCAGTCTTACTAGTGTGTTTCCTCAATAGGCTGTGCTCTGTCTGGGCAGGTGCACCACTCCGTATGCACATACCTGAGCATAAATCCTGAAAATGTGGCCCAGCAAGGGGAAGGAAGAGGCTCTCCTGTGTTTCAGCATAGTTACTAGGGCACTTTCCCAAGAAACAGGAGACCCAGTTGTTGGTTTCTTCTCTCAGGCTTTGAATCTACATCTTTCCAACTTCCCAAGACCAGTGTGTTCAACACCAGGCTATAGTTTAAACATTTCCAGACTGTCTCTCTAGCCCTTCTCTCGAAGCTGAGCCACTACACTTTACATTTAGCAGTCACTGGATAAAATTGATGAGGCATAGTGGAGAAGATTCTGCACTATTGGAACCAAGAGTCCATCCTAGAACCCAGGGCCCATTCCCTTCCAGGTTATCATCCATTTCACTGAACCACACACCATCCAGCTTTTCCTCTTTCTCCTGGTCCTATGCATCTTTCTTGGCTGCTAAAGGGATCAGCTTTAAGTGGAGGACAGGAGAGTGGGACTGGATAAAGGTTTGCCCATTCTTGGTGGTTAGAGTACTGTGCTGGCAAGTCAGAGAGATGCAGGTTGAAACTCCTACTGGGTAATGGGGGTCTCCTGTTGCTTCCATAAGTGCCCTAATCCCTCTGGTACGGGGCTAGAACATGGGAAGCTTCTCTTACTAAAGCATCTAATATCCTTCAGTCATGAGTTTTTTGCAAAGTACAGTTTCATCACATATGGTGCTACATACCTTCCTGGCCAGAGTGTAGCCTATTGAGCCTGCTCAGTTGTAATATGGGCACTGGAGTAAGATTGCAAACTGTGCATAAATGCCGCAGATGGCAGTTATGTGGCTAGATAATGGCCATTTGGGTGTGTAAAATGAAGTATCCTGCCCTATACCTCTACAGCACCTGTTACTTAGGAGGAACCAATCATGTTGTTTTTGTGCCAGTTAGGAGAATTTTTTTGTTATATAGGCTGTAATTTATTGATCCTAGATGTGCTCATCTTAGTAATAGCTTGGCAGGTGGCAAGCTATAGTCACCATGAGCTAGCCTGTGCTAAAATGCTGATGATTTTTGTTCCCCATGCAGCCTGCCCACTTGTTTCATCTTCCTGTTATATTAGATTGAAAATTTTTGGATCAGGGATTCTCATTTTGTGGAGTACCCAGGGAGATTCCCACCTGGCTAGACTAGGAACTAGTGCAAAGGAGATGTTAAATAACCCAGTGATGGACAACTAAATTTCTTCCATTACTTTTATTTACTGCACTCTTTTTTCCCCCTCCTCCTTTCCTGGGCAATTTTAGTTGTAGTAATCTGTTAGTGTTAGGTTATGTATACTTGTTATTTTTAACGCTATATATGCTCTCACAACACTACAGAAAAGTGAGTGTACATGTGTTCAGGTTGTTTTAAATGATGCAAAGATGTTAGATCCGTCACAAAAATGGTGAAGCCAATAGCAAAAATGTGGCTGTATGAAAGTCTGCAGAAAACTGGTTATTGCTACCCCAGCAGCAGGTAGGGAAAAACCTGCTTAACCAGTTCAGTCTGAGGACTCAAGGTCAAATCTCTACCATCATGAACCAGTATGCCCTCCCCCTCTTCTCCTTTCTGGGCACAGTTCATATCTTCCCTGTCAACACAGATTCCCATTTCCCTGGAGGGCTGAACTGAGTGGCCTTCCAACAGCTGTTCATGTTGTTCTTGAATAACTTTCAGCTAATATTGAGCAACATGTAAGGTATGGGCCCCTCTTCACTGTTCTACAAGTGACCTCATCTTTAGCAAGGGAAGAATTAGGGAATTTCAAATAAGAAATCCCAAAATTTCCAGGTCAGCTGTTTGACAGCTCTTTGTATCTTATTCTGATACCATTCTGTGACTCTTCCCTCATGTCTCATTTAGCTTCCTTTTAACATGGTAACATATGCTGTACATTCTGTTTAGGAAGTGGAATTAAAATATTCCTCTCTGTAAGAGAGATGCATCATGCCTGATTCACTGTGAAGCACACTTAAAACCTACTCCTACTCTGTGTTCAGCAGATTCTTAGATTTCCAAGGAACAGAAAGTTGATTTTGAGTTCAAAGAAATTCTGCTAATCACCAAGCTGGTGTCATATGGGACAAATTCTGCTCTGACTTGCACCAGCAGTGGGCCTATATAACTCCACTTATTTTAATTTATAAAATAGATTATCTCTGGAAAATCTTCCTGCTAAATCCATCTGGTTGGTATGCTGATAAGAGAAAGGAGATGCAGAATCCCATTGTGAGGTGTCACAATTTTGTGCACACCTAGACTTCAGTTTCTTCTTCCTCCTTTCCGCAGACAAAAATAATGCCATGGTTTTACTGTGCTTCTCAATAATAAAGAAGTACAGTAAGAGGAGAATCTGCCTGTATTATTTAAGGTTTGGATTTTTATTGCTGTGTTTATCAGCAAGATTCTCTCAGTGCTTCCTCACTTTTATCAGTTAACATGTCAGTAAACTGCCATGAATTGAAAGTGGCAGTACAAACTTTCATAAGCTGTTGGAGAATTGTTTAAGAACCTAAATTGTCTTAATTAATTATGTTGAGGTGCATGGAAGGAGCAATACACAAGCAGCTTCAAGTATAGTTTAATGATTGTAACTCATTGGTTTATTATAAGGTAAGAGAAGTTAGTATGCTAAGCTTGGTGATAGCATTGTTAAGACTCAATATCAATGCACATTTAAAAACAACATATTTTGTAAATATCTAACAAGTTTTAGGAAGGTTAAGCACTTCAGGGGCTGTTTCAGCCATTCAAGGTGGAGGGTAGTCATGAAAAAATGAAACTGGTGTTTTGGGAGCATGAAGGTTATTTAAAAGAATTATTGGTGGAAGAAATTCTTCCAAACTGTAGACCTGAGCCATATACTCTGCTGCACGTATGTTGGAGTTCGCACCTTTTTGCTAATAGGTTCTGAGCTTGGCACTGCAAACAGAAGGATGTAAAACAAAAGAAAAATTAACACTGAGAAGCTTGACCAGAAGTAGAGATTTGAATTGAAATGGGTAAACATACCAGACAGAAGGACAGATAAACCTTCACTACATTTATTAAAGAAAGATAGCGTTTAAATACTCATTGCCCCACACACACACACATTACGTAAAATATGGTTCTAGTCCACAAAAAGTAATTGCTAAAATAACCTATTTTTACTTTTAAAAAATCTGTTCCCTTTATGTTTTCACAGGCAAACCTGCTTACTTTAGAAACAAAAGTAAAATTAGGTTCTTGTTAGCACTGCAGAGTCAACACTGTAACAGGAGGGGGAGCTGAATTCTGTTCTTTCTCACACATCAACAGAATTGTTAGCCAAGTTCCAACTGTAGAGGTATATTATACCCTCTGTTACTCTCATGCTACCCCAGTGTCTTAAACTGAGGTAACTAAGTGCCAGATGTAGCAAACAGAATAGTAGTGCAGAGGAAGAGAAGATTCTAGCTTAATTGTGGAAGTTAGTCTTCTATCTGTTAGCCCCTTAGAGATTTTTTATTTGTAAACTGAGTGTCTGTGATCTGGAATAATTGGCATTTAATGAAAAGAAACCCCCTAGTGCTCTTTCCAGTCACATTTCAAAGTAGAACTGAGTTATGTGCACATCCAAAAAGCTGGTTACATGAACAATATGTTCACAGCTTTTCCAGATTTAGGGCAGCTAAGAATAAAATATATGAAAACTACTGTTATTTTAAGTATGTTTCCATTGCATGTAGGAACCCCAGTTCCAGCACGGAAATCCATTGTGCTGGTTGGGTGCATCTACACATGCCCCTACGGCGCCTTCATTACTACGCCTTTTGGAAGTACTAAATCACGGCTCAGTAACAGCCCGTACTGAGCCATGTGCGCCGCGCAGTTATTTATAGCAACTACTACAGCAAAGTGGCATGCTATCCTTGGGGAGTGCATTGTATGGCGAAGTAGCTGCTGGTTATGTGTAGATGCACATGGATGCTGCGTCGTTGTAGCATCATGTGTAGACATGCCCATTGAGAACAAAATGTCTCCTGCTTTTGCCCTTCAGTTTCCATTGTTTGTTTTTTGAGTTTATAATTTCCTATACTCTTTTTAAATAGAGCCTAACATTATGTCTGTGTTTTTCATTATAGAAGGCAGAGGAGAATGCAGAAGGAATGGGATCTGGTCTTGGTCCTGATGGAGAGGTAAGAATGTGAAAAGCCTTTTTCTCAAAGGGCTAGGTTTTTCTGAAGAAATGGCATTATTTGTTGCTCATGATTTAAATAACAAGGAGGCAAATACCAGAAGCTTTACACAAAGCACAATGGAATTATTCACATGAGTAAGGGCTACTAGCGTGCGAGTTGTAGATATATCATGTTAACACACAATGTTGTGTTACTTCAGTTGTAATACTTTACAGTTTAAGAGCAAAAACACTTTATGCAACAGTGACTATATTGTCCCAAGCTTTAGTTCAAATCAGTATGAACTGATCATTTCTCCTTTATGTATAAAGAAAGGTTGAATGATTCTGCTTATTTTACCTCTGTCTTGTCTACATGTGGAAGTTGTGTAATTTAACTATACTGATATAGTTAAAGAATACAATAAAGTTCCAAGTGTATATTCATTTATATTGGTGAAATGTGTTTATATCAGAATAGCTTGTTCCTGTATGAAAAAGAGGTATAGATTATGGTGGTATAACAGACCTTTATAACTGTTTTGATAATATTAATAATAGCAAAAAATTCTTTCCTTGAATTAATTTAGTTTACACTGACACAAAATCTGTGTGCAGGCCAGGGCTTGGAAAAACAAGGAAGGTCATTCTGGTCTGTCTTAGATTTGTTGAAGTATTATTGATAGGTAAAAAGGGGTTTATTGTGAGCGCTTAACATAGTAATTGAAGGAAAGTAGATGACTTCATCTACTTAAAATGTTAAAGCCTCTCTATATTTAAACAGGACAAAAGCCCAATAAATATTTTTCTTGTAGGCCCCCATTAATTAAAGCAGCTTCTATGAAACAACTATAAATATATTTTGACCATCTCTCTGAGAGAGACCAGTAAATGTTTCTGCTTGATTGCCTTTTCACTCAGTTGCATTTAATACTGAGGTATGTGTTTGAATGTTACACACAGCAATATCATCACCTGGTTCTGGCTAGGTTGCCAAGTGAGAAATGGTTAAATATAATGTTTTTTGATTCTTCATTGATGTTTTGAACCTGAAATTTTGCAGTTGTTGCTAGCTGCGTTTATGGTCCTTGAAGATCATTGAAAGTCCAGCTAGTTTGAGCTATAATATTTTTTCACTTTCAGCCCATAGATGAGAGCAGTCAGATGAGTGACCTTCCAGTCAAAGTGACTCACACTGAAACTGGCAAAGTTCTTCTTGGACCAGAAGCACCAAAAGCAAGTCAGCTAGATGCTTGGTTAGAAATGAACCCTGGGTAAGTAGCTAAACAAAGAAACAGGCTTTCTTGTTTCTTGCATCTTTCACTTATTTTGGTATCTCTGACACCAGTCATTTCTCTCCTTGAATTTTATGTACTTGGCTCTTTATAAACTGAGTTGGAAAAAGAGAGATTAGTTTTGTTTCTTTCTAAACTCCTATTCCTTTATCTTCCCTGACAAGCTATGAAGTTGCTCCTAGGTCAGACAGTGAAGACGAAAGTGGGTCTGAATATGAGGAAGAGGTATGTGTACTTGTTTTCTATTCTCAAGCATTATTAGCCATGAAAATAAGCATTCTTTTCCTAATAATTAAAGAGAGAAAAAAATCACGTAAGTTTTAAAGAAAAGCAAGGGTTTAAAACAGTTGAAACAACTATAATACATGCAAGGAAAACTAGGTAAACACTTTTTCCAGTGTTGATAATCTATAGGAGAGGCAAATGTGTTCTCTTTTTTGATTATTAATATTCACTAACCATAACAAACAAGCTCCTATTTAATATGGCACTCAGTGAAAGGAAATGCAAAGTCTCTATGATGAATGAAGTTGATTGATATCTTTATGTTTTAGATCCATTTTATCTCTGTGTGTTTAGTTTGTATTTCTCTTCAGAGAGCAATACTTTTTTAATCCTTCTGTTATTAAAATGCTAGCAGCTGAGGAGAGAAGACAAATTTGCTGGTAGTAGTAATCAAGAGTTTGATTCAGTCATTTGCAAAACTGCATTAAAAGCATTTGATAGAATATGTGTACACAGATCTTGATATTTTACAGCTGCATATCAGCATTTGGGAATTTGTTGTTTTTCATGGTAATCTTTCAATGAAGACATTTGGCTGGGATGTTTCAGACAAGGAAAGGAAGTGGGGCTGATTAAAACAATAAGACCTGTGTGTGTGTTGATTTGTCTCTGTTGATCATCACATGCATAATCTAGGGAGAAGGGTGAGTCCACTGAGATGTTGCTTAGTGCTAGTATAGTGATGGTAGCTGGTGTACATTTATATCTGAAAATAATCTTCAACACAAAGAAATGCTTGTTTTGTAAAAAAAAAAAAAGTATTGTAAGTATTTTTGGTTAGTTCTCAAGATAGTAAGCTATGATGATTCAGTAATAAGTTTCTAGTCTATTCAGAATGTTAATTACAGGGACATTGATGTAGCAAGAATCAGGAAGTAGTGGCAGAGTCCTAAGTTTAATATTACAAGCTGCTAGCATTGTGCTGATTTAAAACAATGCCAAGGCAATCTAAAGCCTTTGCAAATAGAATTGAACTGTGCAAGTTTCAAAATAGTAAATATTTTAAAACCGATCAAAAAATGTTTTCTGTAATCTTGCAGAAGTGTATACGCCTGCATAATGTAATGTATTAGTAGCAGGAGAAGGAGAGATGGGGAAAACTGAGAATAAAGGAGGAAAGTGAGTTGCCCAAGGTCACCCAGCATTTGAGTGGCAAAACGAAATAGATACTATTCTATTTATGTTGTCTTTGTCGGATTCCTTTTGCTGTAAAGCAGTATGAAAGCTGTAGAGAAATACCAAAGTGTAGTTTTGCCAAAGTTGTTACTGAGAAACATATTTTTCTTTCCTATTGATCTGTCTCTTTTCCATCTTTTCTTTAGGATGATGAAGAGGAGTCGAGTAGATTAGAAACAGATGAGAAGAGACTTCTAGATCCTAACAGTGAAGAAGTTTCTGAGAAGGATGCTAAACAGATCATTGAGTAAGTGTACTTTAGGAAGTTGCCATACATGGAATGGAGTTTATTTTACCTTTAGTTGAAGAATACTTGCATAAATAGTGAGAGTTCACTGAAAAAAATTGTATAGGGAGAATTTAGCATAATATATGTCATCTGTACCTACCTTCCAGGACAGCCAAACAAGATGTGGATGATGAATACAGTATGCAATATAGTGCTAGAGGATCTCAATCCTACTACACAGTCGCTCATGCAATCACAGAAAGGGTGGAGAAGCAGTCTTCCCTTCTTATTAATGGCACACTAAAACATTACCAGGTAAGAAGTCTCACTGGAGTTTCTTTCTGTTGTTGCAATTTTTTTTCCTTGTAAGGCAGTGTTGCTGGTGGTCCTAATGCAGCACCTGGGGCGGGCACAGTGGGGACCTATCTAGCTGTTTAGAGGTGATTGTAGGGGGCAGCCGAGCCCTAATTTAGCCGTGTTGGGGAAGGGGGCTTGGCTTGCCCCAACCTGGCCCCATGGGTGTGTGGGGGCGGGTGGGCAGGGTAGCCCTGTTTCAGCCTCAATCCGGCTATGCGGGGGGGGAGGTGGTGTGGCTTGACTCTGTGCCCTGCACAGGATTTGGAAATTTGGCAAATTTGGAAAATTGGGGAAAGGTGGCAGCATTAACTGCCACTCCTCCCCCACTACCAACTTTACCAATGCATGGGGAGGCCCGTGGACCAGGTGCTATGCTTCCATGGGTTGGATTTGGCCCATGGCTGGAGATTGAGCACCCTGGTTGTAAGGTATAAACATTTCTCAGCTGTAAGAACCTCCTTCCTCTTTCTATAATCAACTGTCTTGTTCAGTATGCACTTCCTGTCCCTTTCAGCAAATGAAACCGAGGTCTACAGGTATACACAATAACCTGTAGGTCTGTTTAGGTTTACTGGATTGGGTAGGGCCCTGTGTATAAAGTAGTATGTGATCACATTACTTAAGGTAGTATTGAAATAAATATGTGCAACAGGCCAAATCTAGGTTGGCTGTACATTCTTAATTCTTATACATCCTAAACGTTCTTCTGTTGCAAGGCAAGTATTTTCTTAATATAGTTTTCTTGGATGTAGTTACTACTTCTGAGACATCAATAGAACTGAAAGAAGTATTTAGCCATGTTTGTTTGATGTCAGACAGAAGGATGGGCAGGATGGCACCTTAGAGACCAACTAGTTCGGAGGGCCATAGTCTTTCACTGGCGACAACTTCTATTAGATGCTATTGCCTATGAAAGGTTCAGCTTCTCTGAACCAGTTGATCTCTAAGATAACACCCTTAGAGATGCCTTTTTCCATGATAGCACAGACCTTGATTGCTTGAGCTAATAGAATTGCTGATAGCTGTAGATTCTTTATTTGGATAAGCCACTAGTGAAAGGTGAGGCAAATGAGGTTCACAGCTCTTTGTTGGTAGCAGGGCAGAAAAGAATAGAAGTAAGAATAGAGTAAAAGTGGGAATCCTGGGTTCAGTTTCAGATTCTTGAGTGAGTGTGGTCTAGTAGGCAGAGCCTTCCACTTGTGCACTGACTGTCCCACTCTACTAACATCTTCTCCTCACCCGAAAATCTTTGTCTCTGCATTTCAGTCAGGCTTCTTCCTCTTTGTTGTGTGGACCCCAACAGAAGGCAGTGATGACATAGGAAATATCTGCTCCCTATTCTCCATTTTGTGTCTTATAGATAGGCTAAGTTTGGATGTACTGTCATGGGGATAATAGAAGGTCCTGCTACCAGAGTGACTTTCCCTAGAGCCAGATTTCAGGTTCTTGCTCCAAAGTATGGAGACACTAGAACTTTACAGTGAAACAGTTGTAAGGATTTTTTTTAATGTTGACCACCACAGTGATTTCCTGTAATCTAATTCGTGAAAACAGCTGAACTGTTTTAGTCAAAAAAATTCAAAAAAATTATTACCCTGAGGCAGGCATCTGGCTTGAGAGATTTTAAATGTGGGTCTTGTAATGAAAAGCGTTAAGAAGCTATAAATACAGGTACTGCCACTGACTCTACCTATGGTATAAAATATAGCAGTTTGAAGCTTAGTCCACACTGGGCTTGAAATGTTTTTAAACTGATATTATGGGATATTATTTGTTTCATTCTTTCATTTACATGCTGGTGGCTCCCAGCACATCCGTTTGTTGAAGGAAACCTAGTATCAAAGCAGTAAGGGAAATGGAAGCCTCACTTTTGTAATATTGGTATTAATTACTGGACTCAATGATCTCCCGAGGTCCCTTCCAGCCCTGATGTCTATGTCTATGAATTACCTGGCAGATTTCAGATAATTGAAGCTGTTATTCTTCATTTCAGCTCCAGGGCCTGGAGTGGATGGTTTCACTCTACAATAACAATTTGAATGGAATTTTAGCTGATGAAATGGGACTAGGAAAGACCATACAGACTATTGCACTCATCACTTATCTGATGGAGCACAAAAGACTCAATGGCCCCTATCTTATCATTGTTCCCCTTTCGTAAGTAAACTCTTTCCACTGTTATCATCCTATGCTTTGCAGATTGGTTTATTAGCAGTACATACTTGTTTTTCAGTTAATGGTGAGATGAAACACACAGTGGGATTACACAGAGCTGGTATTCTGAAAGTAGCCTTTGATTATTTTTTTCCTGAATGATTGGCTGGCATTGGAAGGATGTCCAGATGGCTGATAAAAGCACTTGATGCCATTAGTTTCACTGTACACTCAGCAGGCAATCTGTATAGTATCTCTTACTCATTGTCATTTATTCCTAACATGATCCTCAGGAGAGGGAATGTACCTTTCTTCTCTATTATATTACATGCTTGCAGTGTTCCTGTTCAACTTTAAAAGTGCTACTTACAGCCTTTTATTTGAGGTTTAAAAGACACCCCACCACATTTTAGGTGATTGTACATTTAACACCACTGGGTTTTCTTCTAAGTGTAAGTAGCTGTCTAGATGTGGACATGTTTCTGATTTACATCCACTGGTCACCAACCTGTGCTTGTCTTTTCTCCCATTTTCCAGGAGCCATATGATATCCGTGTATTTACATTTTTTTCCTAAACTTTGGTCTTTGCACAATTGATATTTAATTCATGGGGTTTTGGTTTTTTAAATACTTTGTTTAGATGGGCATAAAGCTATTCTAGGTTTTTGTCCCAAATGACACTTAAATTGCAGGTGTGAGGAATGCCCTTGACAGTCTAGAGTCCATCCACTATTTGGTTTGTTTCTTAATTGTTGAAAGAAGAACTGAGACTGAGGCATTTTATCAGTTCCTTTAGCCATTCTTTAAGACCATTTATTGTATAATGCTGCTTAAATAGTATAGTACAGAAATGCAGGTAGATTAATGATTGATTCAACAATGGGGCTGGTATTTATGAAGTATCATTAAAACAACACGGGTACTTTTAACTTTGGACTGTATGGGGCTCTGTCTGAGTAGTTCTAATTCTCACCTGTTTGAATTAAACATCAAAAGATGACTTGAGTCTTTTCTATGCATATCCCTTTCTCCCCTCTCTTGTCTACTAGATCATAGGATTGTAGGGCACCTATACATATGCTGGATGTCTGTTTCGATGTGTGATAATTAGCACACTTCAGAGCAGACTCAATTAATTGCTGATTAGCATGCTCCAGCAGCCTCTGCATCATGTATATTCAGCGTCCCATGCTTAAAAATGGTGGTGGTGGGCCTTTAACTAAAGCTTGTTGAATGAGCCTTCATTAAAACACTCCCACTGCTATTTTGAACTGTGGGACACTAAATAGGCATGGCACTCCAGGCATTTTAGAGTGGCTCCCCTTCAACACACACAAGCCCGGCGCATGTGTAAAGATGCCCAGAGGGCTGGAAGGGACTTCACGATGTCATTCAGCCCCATGTTCAAGGCAGGATCATGCCTGACTAAACCATTCCAGCCAAGTGTCCGTCCAACCTACATTAACATGCACCAAAACCTAAGCATGTGCTTATGTACTTTCATCCATGGGCTAGATGTGGCCTGCCAGCTGATTTGTATCTGGTCCACAGGCAGCCAACCACCAGCTCCTGGGATCTAGCCCATGGATAGCTGGCAGCTCCAGCTGCCATGTTGTGCTAGTGGGAATGTGGGACTGTTTTCTGTTATGCTGGGTGGGTGGGCAGGACTGCTTCCTCCCAGCGCTGATGTGGCAGTGTCAGCTGTGGACCCAGGGGGATGCCCCGATCCCCACTTGGAACCTGCCAGGCACATTGCACAGCTGATGCTGGCACTCATCTGGAGCTGCTTCCACCACACTGCACTGAGGGGGTGGTATAAGCTGCAGACAGGGCTGGCAGGTTCTGGGATGGGGATGGGAATCTGGGCACACTATGGTTCTGGGCAGGGAGTGGTGGGGACAAAGGGAGGGAGGGATAGAGAGAGACAGAGAAGGAGTATGCTACAGCTCCAAGGAGGTGGGGAAAGAGAGAACAAGGATCAGGGTGTGTTAGAGAGAGAGAGAGGATCAGGGCATGCTATAGCTCTGGGGAGAGGGAGGATGGGAGTCAGTGTGTGCTACAGCTCTGGGGAGAGAAGGAGAGAGCAAGAGGACACCAAAATTTATTAAGTGGTCCCCCAGTCAAAAGAATTGCCCACCCCTGTGATAAAGTTTATAAATATCTTAAATTTAAATATATAACAGTTATATTTTTTGTTATTGTTATTTCTTATCTAGGACATTATCCAACTGGACATATGAATTTGACAAATGGGCTCCTTCTGTGGTTAAAATTTCTTACAAGGTTTGTTTCTCCTTTTATATATATATATATACATTTTTTATATAAAAAAAATGGAAAAGTAAAAAATACAGAATACAGCCCCTCTTTCCTCATTCCCTGTGCTCATCTGTAAGCTGTTTAGTTGTAAAGTTTTGTCATGTACATCATGTACTAAACAGTGAGAGTTAATCATCCCAAGAAGATTACTGTAATAAACCATAATTACTTTCAGATAGTGAAATGCAGAAGAAAATTGTTAATTATCATATTGCAAGATTTCTGATGAGAGTAATACAAATGATAAATACTGCATATTTTGTATAATGCTGAATACTTTGCTGACAAGCTATTGCAGTTTGAATTGTTCATATAAAGGCAAGCAGTTATTAGGGAGACTACTGCATGCTTCTACTTCTGGGTATACTGAATTTTACCCTTTTGAAGGGCTCTGGAATAAATTAATATACTGCTGTACAATTTTTTCATTATGGCCTGCTCTTACTCCGGGAACTAGAGATAGTAAGTAGAAACAAACTGTGTAACATGTTTTTCATGTTTTACGCTCTATATTTCAGGGTACACCTGCTATGCGTCGCTCACTTGTTCCTCAGCTTCGAAGTGGAAAATTTAATGTCCTTTTAACTACTTACGAGTATATAATAAAAGACAAACACATTCTTGCTAAGGTAATGAGACTCCTACCATGTCTTAACTGTAAATTTTCTGCGTATTATTGAAACTGTGTATACTGTTAAGCTCCTGTTATATTGTTTGGGATTATTTGTTTGCGGTGAGAGTTGTTGCTTGTAAAACAGATTCTTGAGATGATCTTTTCACATGCTTTTTACTCCCTATTTATAGTTGCATTTCCTCAGTGATCCACTTTTCCCTGAAAGAATCAAGGTTTTCCTGGCTGTGGCTAAGACAATAATTTGCTGCTCTGAGCTCATCAGTACCACGGATATATCTATCTGTACATATGTCCCTGGAAAAGTGTGATTTTTCTCCACACTGCCTAATGCTCTTTTTCCTGATCCTCACTCACGATTCCTGTCTTTATAGTTACATGTTTCTCAGCAGAAGTGGGCCACTATTACAAAATCATCAGTTGTATAGTATTTTCTATTCTTATGTGGCTAGTGAGTCACTTACGCCTTGAAAGATCACTTTTCACCACCTATATGTGATCCAGATCACTTTTCATCATCTAAAGATGTCCCAGAGGTAATGGATCCATTTAAAAATGTACTGCTAATGTGACTGTACTTTATATACACACAAACCAGACCAGCAAGGTGCACATCTGACTTAGGGAGAAGCTTGGTGACTTATTGCCATTCAGTAGCATAACTAGAGATTATGCAGCTGGGACATGATCCCCAGATGTAGAGTTAAAGGGGGTTTCAGCAACAGCAGTTGGGGCAGTACTTGTGGTGGGGGTGGTTAGTGTCAGTTCAAGGCTTTTGGCATGGGGAACAGGGGTAGGAGTCCCATGGAAGACAATATTGGTGTGGGAAGAGGTGCTGCTGAATTCTGTGTTGTGACATAGTGGTGGCAACAGGGTTCGGCAGCACTGGGCAGTGGCTTCTGAGAGGGTTGCTATATTAATCCTCTGCTGCTTGCTGTGTCGAAACCTCTCCCCATGGCAGTGGTATCTCCAGCAAGGTGGAGAGGGGAACCTGAGGCTATTGAGGGGACCAGGACTACTAGGGTTTGTGCCTAGGGTGAAGATCTTACCAGTTAAACCCCTGTTGCCCTTTTGCCATCCTTCATACTTCCTTTTTGCCCTCTTGTCCATGTTTAAGACTCTCATTTTGTCTGTGGTTTACACTTTCTTTGTAACAAAGAGTGCCTTTGCTTGTTTGAGAGAACTTTTTGCACATTCTTAAACATTTGGAAATAATTCACCAAACAATTTGCTTTGAGTCTGAAACATTGTTTCTTCCTCATCCCAGTTTTTCACCCACCCAGCCTGCCCCTTGCCTTTGTCTCTTAGCAGCTAAAAAGTCTGGGTAGCCATGTTCCATTATTTGTTCTGATTCTGCATTAAAATTTCAACCTAGGAGTCAGCATTTTAGGGAGTTACATCAAGTTCTGGCCTTTTAAGAAGATGCAGTGCTTGAGATCCCCCTGCTTACATGGCTCAGCTTTATACCTAATTTTTAAGTTAGAAGGAATGGTTTGACTGAATTTGTGGTACTGTTGCTATCTTTTAAGAACCGAACAGTAGTCTGTCTGAAAATGCATTTGCTTTTTTTCTAAGTCTTTTTTTATTTTTGACAGTTTCATTAGACTCTTGACTCTTCTTTTTCCTTAATAATCCCTACTTTATAGCTCTCCTAAACAAACCACATCAGGAAAGACCCCAGTGAGAGGAAGGAGTTATTCACAGGTGCAAGCTCCATTACAGCTGTAGCCTAGCCAGCATTTGTTACTCCTTTTCTGATCTACAGGATTACCGGTGTCAGGATAACACCAGATTGGACTCTTCCATCCACCCCTAATAAGTCTTCAAGCCAGTATGCACAATACCTGATTATTTTAGCCACTCTTGATGGAAGGTGGTGGAGGAACTTGGCTCCCCCCCCTGTGCCTAACTTCCATGTTAAAGCTTGGCTTTCCCCTAAGTTTATTAATTATATCAGACTTTTGCATCTGTTGCAGATTCGATGGAAATATATGATAGTAGATGAAGGACACCGGATGAAGAACCATCATTGCAAGTTGACTCAGGTCTTGAACACTCACTATGTGGCCCCCAGGCGGATTCTGTTGACTGGGACTCCACTGCAAAACAAATTGCCTGAACTTTGGGCTCTCCTCAATTTCCTCCTTCCCACCATTTTCAAGAGCTGCAGCACCTTTGAGCAGTGGTTCAATGCTCCATTTGCCATGACTGGAGAAAGGGTACTTAAAACTAAAGATAGAAACAAAACTGAACCCATTTTGTAGATATCCTGTCTGAACTTTCCCTAGCACTCACAGAATTATTATATTGTAATAGCCACCTTAGTTACAGCTTTAAAATTATACATTTAAATCTTGCATGGTCCTATTTAGTAATAAAATACCAGAGAATAGTATGCAGTGACCATTGTATGTACATTTGTAACAAAAGATGATCTTTCACCGGTCATAAATGCAGTATTCAGCACATTGACTTATCTTATAGTGACTTATAATTATATTTTTTCAGGTGGACTTAAATGAAGAAGAAACTATTCTGATCATCCGGCGTCTGCACAAAGTGCTACGACCTTTCTTGCTGAGAAGACTGAAGAAAGAGGTTGAATCTCAATTGCCAGAAAAGGTTTGTGATGGGAGGGGTTTCATAAATAAACCTTTACTCAATTTCTGGATTTTTTACTGCTTTTTTTGTAATACCATACAGTGAAGCTGTTCAGATTATCTTAAAGAGGACAGCCAAATATTCCTGAGTGTTCAGTCCTTGGTTTTTGGCAGCCTGACAGTTTTTGGTAAAACTACCGATACTGAAGTTTAGGATCAGAATTATAGTTCAGCTTGCAGCTACTCATGTCCATTGAAACTGGTTTATATAATTGGTGTACTGGTTTACCAAGTGTCTCTTTCCAAACTACTTCTGCTTAGGACATAAATCAGGCCAATTTTACTCTGGTTACTGAAGGCCACATTGTGCTACCCTTTTTACACACAATGCTGCACGTCTACACATACTTATTAATCAGAATCATAGAAAATAAGGTTTGAAAGGACCTCAGGAGGTCATCTAGTCCACCCTCTGCTCAAAGCAGGACTATCCCCAGGTAGATGTTTCCACCCAGGGCTTTGTCGAGCTGGACTTGAAAAATCTCTAAGGATGGAGATTCCATCATCTCTCTGGGTAACTCGTTCCTGTGCTTCATCACCTTCCTAGTGAGAGAGTTTTTTTCCTAATATCCAAGCTAAACTTCCCTTGCTGCAACTTGAGACCCTTGCTCCTTGGTCTGTTATCTGCCACCACTAAAAACATTCTAGCTCCATCCTTTTTGGAACCACCCTTCAGGTAGTTAAAGGCTGCTATCAAGTCCCACCTCAGTCTTCTCTTCTGCAAACTAAATAAGCCCAGTTCCCTTAGCCTTTCCTTAGAGACTTGGGTGCAGACTTGCTTAGGGTGCATGCCATCCCATCTTCCAAATTGTTAAATGTAGATTTTGAACAAAACTAGCCCCAGTACAAACCCCCAGAGTGCTCCACTTGAAACCGGCTGCCAATTTGTCTTTGAGCCATTGATCACTACACAGTGAGCCTGATGATCCAGCCAGCTTTCTATCCACTTTCCAGTCCATTCCTCCAAGCCATACTTCCTTAGCTTGCTTTGAGAATGTTGTGGGAGACAAGATCAAAAGCCTTGTAAAGTCCAGGTATATCATATCCACTGCTTTCCCCGCATCCACAGAACCAGTCATCTCATCGTAGAAGGCAGTCAAGTTGGTCAGGCATGACTTGCCTTTGATGAATCCATGTTGACTGTGTTCTTGGCCACTTTTTTCTCCTCCAAGTGAAATAGTTTCCTTGAGGACCTGCTTCATCAGTTTCCAGGGGCTGAGGTGAGGCTTACTGCTCTGTAGTTCTCTCGATCCTCCTCCTTTCCTTTCTTAAAGATGGGCATTATATTTGCCCTTTTCCAATCGTTTGGGACGTCCCCCAGTCACCATGAATTTTCAAAAATAACAACCAGCGGCTCTGCAGTCACATCAGCTATCTCCCTCAGGTACATCTCATCTAGCCCTGTGGTCTTGTACACGTCTAGTTTTTCTAAATGGTCCTTAACCTGTTCTTTCACTACTGAGGGCTGCTCACATTCTCCCCAAACTGTGCTGCCTGGTGTAGTAGTTTAGAAACTTGCCTGGGAAGACTGAGGTAAAAAAGGCATTGAGTACTTCAGCCTTTTTTTCATCAGCTGTCACTCCCTCATTCAGTAAGGGACCCACACTTTCCCTGACCTTCCGCTTGTTGCTAAGATACTCATAGAAACTTGTCTTGTTATCCTTCACATCCCTTGCTAGCTGCAACTCCAATTGTGTTTTGGCCTTCCTGATTTCATCCCTGCATACTCAAGCAATATTCTTACACTCCTTCCTAGTCATCTGCCCAGGCTTCCACTTCCTGTAAGCTTCCTTTATGTGTTTAAGCTCACTGAAGAGTTCTCTGCTAAACCAAGTTGTTTGCCTGCCAAATTTGCTGTTCTTCCTGCACATCAGGATGGTTTGTTGCTGCACCTTCACTGAGGTTTCTTTAAAATACACCCAGCTCTCCTGGACTCCTTTCTCCCTCAGACTGGCCTCCCAGGGGATCTTACCCATCAGTTCCCTGAGGGAGTCAAAGTCCAGGGTCTTTATTCTACTGCTCTCCTTGATTCCTTTTTTCAGGATCCTGAACTGGATCATCTCATGGTCACTGCTGCCCAAGTTGCCATCTACTTCTACATCTCCCACCAGTTCTTCCCTGTTTGTGAGCAGCAGGACAGGAAGAGCATGGCCCCTAATTGGTCTCTCCAACTTACCACTCTAGAGTTTATTGCTGCTGGGTGCATGTCTGTGCGTGCACCCAGGAATTGCAACACATTGAGCCGAGGTGGAGTAGCTGCTTAACATGCTGCAGAGGGGATGGCTAGGGCATGAAGATGTTTCAGTGTGTGGCTAGTTGGCAGGCAGCCCCCACAGTGAAGCATCCTTGTGCCCCAGCCAGACCAGACAGCATCTACGCTTGTACTGCTCTGGAGTTTTTTATTCCACAGCAGTACTTGTATTTACAAATACTATCCCACTACAGATTAAATTAGTTTACTCCAGCCTAACAGGGGTTTATGTGTAGATGCTGAGACATTTACTTTGTAGCTAATTAGTCAACTCCTCAGTCAGTATCTTGTGTAGACATTCCCAGTGATACTTTTTGTTTCCTCAGTAGTCATTTCTACATTGAAATGCATAAAGGATTATGCAGTGTTCATAATGGTAGTAGAATCTGAGCTGTATAAGGGAGTTCCAAGACTTTGAGTTTTCTGAATTATTTTATTTGAATCTCATGTGCTTCTTTTAACAAGGAGGTTATACATCTCAGTTTCTCAGGTTCAGGGGACTTAAATTCATTTTGACTTTTCTGAATGTCAAAGTGTTGGTTTCATATGTTATTAGAGTCCTAATTCAGCCGATGAGAGTACTAACGTGCAAATGCCAAAGTTTAATTCTCTGTTTGAATCCAAAATTGATGTGGGAGGATGCAGAAATCAAACCATTTTTGCCTTTGTTGCTGTTGTGGTGGGCATAAACTTTGCTTGCCAGATATTGGTCTCTCTCTGAAAACTTTAATCATGCTCATTTAAAATCAAAAAGTATAATGCAGTGCAAAAAGAGAGACTTTCTACTGTTTTGCTGTCTACTTCTTTTTCAGTGGAAGCAGGCAGAGGGTTGAAATATATAGATTTCTGCTCTCTGAAGAACCCTTAAGATTCAAAATGGTGAAAAGTTATGAAAAAGGTTGAAGCATTTTACAGCTGTTAAGTCAATGTTAAACCTGCTCTTGCACTGTTTCTGTGTTACACATTGCATAGGATGAATGTGCCAAGTAGCTGGGCATGAATTACAACCAAACTTCAGGCAAGTTAGCAATTTGTGGCCCCATAGATTTACTGCCTTACTGCGTACTTAAGAATGAGAATTGGACTAAATTACAGAGCAACAGCGTAAAATGGTTTTGCCTGTTAGCCTGGTTCTAAAACATGTGAAGCTGAATTTGATTAAAACATAAATCTTGGCATCTTAAAAAAATTACATAAAGATTAAGTCCTAAATCCCCAGTATACTTCCCTAGTAACATTCATTAACATGTCCAGATAGTGTTAATGCTAATTTCTTACAGCAATTCAAAGATTTAAACTGGCACCTGTGTGTGTGTGGACGCACGCGTGTGTATACATACATATATATGATATAATGTGGGTGTATGTATGTATGTACACACACACACGTGCGCACCATTTTCAATCTTCAAAATACATATAGTAGATTTTATATATATATATATATAAAAGCATTAAGGGGTTTTGGGCTGAAGGTGAATCTAATCCATGGAAAGCAGAAAAGCCATGAATAGTTCCTATCCATGTTGTTCTGTGGCTTGGACAACCTGCAAATATAAGACAGGCTTCAAAAGAAATGTCTCTCTAGTAATCTATTATAGTCTGCTTCAAATAAATCTCTCAGGATTTCTGCAAGGCTCTTAAGTCCTAACCTGGAAATGAGACAGCTCCAGGACCTGAGAGAAGTCTGCGGGAGGGCAACAAAGTGCCAGATAGCACTTAATTTGCAGCCTTTTACACTCCTATTTTGGAGTCCAGAATTTTTCCAGGCTCTGGTTTAGGTGATGGAAATATAGTACTTGGGACGGGTCTTTCCAGCTTAAAATTGTACTTCAGTTTCTCTTGACTAACACCTGATTTAATACAGAGGTAAGTGTAAACATTGAATCTAATATGTTTTTTTGGAGAGGGTGTTTTCTTAATTATTGTTGTTTTTCTTGTTATCTGATAAGCGGGTATCTCATTGAAACAATAGGCCTTGTAACAATATGAAATAATGAACCTTTTTCTGAAGTAAATAGAAAAACTGGAATAATTGTGTCCTTAGTTATTAAATACTCAGCAATGAAGACCTGCCATATTTAGATACATTTCTTCATACATTTATTTTAATTATAAGAAATGGAGCCCATCCAGATATCAAGCTGCTGCCAGAGGGTTGCCCGAGGCTTGCCAGTTCTTTTCTAATGTGCAAGTGCATAGAAGATGGTGCAGGGACCTTCTTCCTCTCTGACCTCAACAGTCTAATTATTTGTCCAGCCTGAATAAAACGCAAACAGAATAAATCCTAAAAATAAGGTGGCATGAACCAAAACATTGTTTCCAATTGTTAGTTTTGGTTGTCTGTTTGCTTGGTGTAGGACGAGAGAATATTACATTTGAGGTTTGTCCTTGTGTTTGTAAGTGGGCCAGCTATAAAATTCAGCTCTGGCTTAAAACATCTTGGGGCTCTTCTACTGTTACTCCTAAACAATTCTCAGTCCTGATCTGCCCCCACGCTCCCAGCGGGAACCAACAAAAAAACTAGAGGTGGGGCGTGGTTAGATTCTGAAGCTCCTCAATTAAACAGCAACATTTTTTAAAAGTTGATATAATAGGTGAAGATATTTTGCTACAAATGAGTTTTATTTTGAAATTGTACCTGACATGCAGCTCTTTGAACATAGAAATTACTATTTGTTTAGCAAAAGGGACTTTTTACATAAAAACTCCTAACACATTTTTATAACACCTGTTGTTTTGTTTATATCACCCTTCTTCCCAAAATCTCTTAATCATGTCACCCTCCTTGGCAACATTGTCTTTTTTTTAAATTTCTTTTAGCATGGGTCATATTTAGATTTGAGAATCTTGATTGAATCACTAGTGGTAGAATCTTATTACTGAAATTTGTATTGCATTTCAAATTTCTCTCAGTTGGAGGTCAGTAAGAGACACGATATTTGTTAGATGTATTAAAAAGAAAAGTGGAGATGGAGGGATTTATAAGATGCTTGCATATTGTTGCTAAGGAGAGTGCATTACTTTTCTCAACATTTTAATAAATAAAAAGTTCTTCTAGTCCAACTTGGAGCATTGAATTGTTGACACAAGGCTGGTTAATGACGGTTCCATCTGGTCTGACAGGTTCTTGCTAAAGAAGCTATTAAATGAATATTCAGTTCCCTCTCATCTGTGACCTCATCCTCCTGGCCCTCTGAGCTGAAAATAACTTGATCATTTTTAATTAGTTTATTAAACATTAGGCAGCTTTCTCATTTACTTTTAATCACATCCTGCAAGATTTTTAGCCATTAATCTTTCTTTATTATGTGAATAGTATTGGCATTTTAGTCTAATTATTAAAGAGACAGTGAGCACATCTACACGAGATTAATTCTACCGCGCATTAGCATATCACAGCAAAAGTCATGCTAATGCACTAATACTAGTCTACTGCACATTAGCGTCACTAAAAAGGTGTGCACAGACCTTACTGTGCAGTAGCACTGGTTACTGCGCATTGAGTTAGTACCTGTTATTACAGGTGCTAAACTTAATGTGCAGTAATAACAGTGGCATGTTAATGCACATGTAGTCATGCCCAGTGAGAATATAACAGTCTAGTGTTTAGGTTAGGAATTACTTTTTAGAAAATTATGGGTGCATATGTGTGAAGTTAGTGTATGAAATTGTATGGCACTTGAGGCTGATGTATCTGGTCAGAACGAGATAACAAATAAGTTTAAACAAGATTGCATATGAAGTAAGTTGAATTTTGGAGGCTATGCTATATTTTACTACAAATGCAAGCTATTTATCCATTTTTAAATAGAATTTGGATAGAAAGGTCTAATATTTTTTTTCAAACAGAAGTAAATGGCATGATGTTTGTGGCTGTCCACAAAGCTTGCTTATTTTATTTCAGGTAAACAACCATAATTTAAAAAATATTTTACATGTGCAGCAAAAAAATTAACAGGTGATTAATCATTCATTTTTGAAGGTTCTTTAAAACTAGAATTCCTACTAGTGGTGATTTTTGCCAAACATTTTTGAATGCTGCAACTCTGCACAAGCCAAATGATTTACACTGAATGTGGATGCCAAACTTTTCAGATTTATCACAATGGTTGCAGCTGCCTTACAACAATGAAGATAGGTATTTTACAGTTCCTTCCATCTTCCTGGGAAATGTAAGATGCATTTCGGATACAGGTGAAAGACGCATTGTATTTCATAGGATGGAAAAGACCTGCAATCATATCAACAGCTCTGCAGAATTCTATGCTAGTGTCTTATTTTTTTCTGCGCTAGGTTGAATATGTGATCAAGTGTGACATGTCAGCTCTCCAGAAGATCCTGTACCGCCACATGCAAGCCAAGGGAATCCTCCTCACAGATGGCTCTGAGAAAGACAAGAAGGTACTACCAGAATAATATAACTCTTAGGAATACCTTGTGGTGGGGCATTAGTGTGACTTCCAACGCTACCCTGGTTTTGAGACAATAAACTTACTGGTTCCTACCAGAGATGTTGGTTTGGAAAGAAATCTCTTGCATCAGGCATTTTTTATTTGTTAGAAAGCTTTGGCATTCTTTAAAAGAGACCTAAATCTACTAAGGGGTCCTGACTAAAATAACTGAAATTGTAACAGGAGGTTATTTATCTTGTCTCTCAAAGACATTAGTTCAGGATAGACTTCATTGTTCTTTTTAGTTATGGATGTGTATGTATGTATGTGTGTGTATAACATGTGCACATATAATAATTTGTTAAAGAACATAATTTAATGTTTCAAAGCCAGGCACTCAAAAGTTAGGAAATGACAGAATTAAAGTAAATTTGTCCCTTCTCCCCCTTACATTTGGGCATTATGGTACAGTATGTAGTTGTACGATTGAATACTCTGTTTTAACCTGGGATTCTTGTCTCATTCAGCATGCCAAATGGATGGTGCTCAGTTAGTAACCATTCATTCTACATGCTGAATGAGGCAGATGTTCTTGAGCTGAACTCAAGAATTGTTACTTATCACTAGGGTCCGAGCACTTCATAGAGATGTTTATATATTTTCTTTTAATGTAGTTTTGTGTGTAATTCGATAGGTGCATTTAAGAACTGGTAAAAACAAATGCCTTCATTTTGGCATTATATTCACATAAACATTGATCATGAGAAGGGTTGTAATCTTTTTAGTTCTGTTGTCCAGGGCTCTGCCACTTGAGTTAACTGACAAATTGTAGGTTGTAATCCTGTGTGATCAGTATGAGATGGGGAGGAGATGATTTGCTACAGGGTATCACAATTGTTGAAAGCAGAGGAATGAAGAGAGTCAGCTGTCTTTGATCTCATTTCAGGACCTGGAGAGATGGGTGCTGTACAGGTCACAGACTTCTGCTCATTTCTGTTCAGTCACTCACCAAATGTTACCCTCCCTGGCTTATCCCCTCCAGCCTGTCCTCAATTTAGTCCAGAGGTTTTCAACCTTTTTTAAGGAATGTACCCCTTCTGGGTACACTTCTGGCAGAGCAGGAGGGGGAGGCGTAGCAGCAGCCAGACACGGAGTGGGGGTGGGGGTTTGCACGTGGCAGTGGCAGTGCAGGATAGTTGATGGTGGTGGCAACCACCATGTGCGAGCTTGCCCCCCTCCATGTGCGAGCTTCCTTGTCCATGTCCAGCCAGCTGGGTGGTGCCTGTGCAGCCTGCAGTGAGGAGCCACTGCACTTACCTGCGTGCCCCACCCCCCCGGGAGGTGGCAGCGTAGGGTGGTAGGTGTTGGCACTCTCCCCCCCACCACACATACCCCTTAGCCCCTTTCCAAGTACCCGCTGTCTTAGTCTATTCTCATTAGTCCATTCTCTTTACCCACCTCCAACTCCTCATTTCAGTTCCATTCTCCTCACGTAAACAATCTCCCATTTAGGTCCTTTGTCCCCACACCCAGCTCTTTGGCTTAATCTCTTTGCCCAGCAGCTTCCGGTGTTCACAAGCTCTCTCACACCTCTGTCTCCTTAACTGTTTACCATCTACCCACTAGCTCGTGCCATGGGTATGGAAGTTAAGAGGAACTTAATACCATCTCATTTCAAGTTGTCACTCCAAAACGCAATTTATATGGTCTCTTAAAGAGAAAGTATAGATGCATTGCCTCTACCAATACTACTTTAGGTAGACAGATCCAAAAATACTTCCATGACTTACTTGTACATCTTCCTGTTGGACCAGATTTTCTATAAACTCTAACAATGAATATTACATTTTACCTTGAGAGGGTAAGTTACTACACCTTACCTCACCATTATTTCAGGGAGGTTTCCAGTGCATCTAACTATTGCATAGATCTTTGATACGGCCTTCAAATTTGGGTAGTATTTTGAATACCTCTTTTGGATCTCACATTTTAATAACACCTCATTAACTAATCATTCAGTTTTGCCATTTGACTCGTATTTTTATTCCATTAGGGGAAAGGAGGGGCAAAAACACTGATGAACACTATCATGCAATTGAGAAAGATATGCAATCATCCATATATGTTTCAGCATATTGAGGTAAAATTTGTGTTTTCTTTCCTTTAGTCCTTTCTTTTGGATAGCTAATATGACAGACAAATGAGGTTTAAAATTCATACTTAAGAATGACAAACGTATACTACATTTAAGTTTTTTTTTATTGATTTTTTTTTTTTTGCAATTTAGTTTGGGAAGAAAGACACTCAGAAACTTCTGTCACTTGGCATTTACCACTGCATAATTATATTTCACTTTGTATTTCTGGTAGTACACGTTGAAGGGAAATTCCTGTCATCAGTTTGAGGAATATACTCAGTCCTTCTGGTCTGGCAATATTTTTTTCCAGTCTTGAGAGTCCTCTTTGTTTGAGTCCATGCACACCTAAACCATATTAGTTGAGAGAAATAGAAGTAGTCAGCAACTTACATGATATGGCATATCTGCCTAGCAGAATTCAAAATCAGAGGTCTGTTTTTTTCAATAATATATTGTTGATGGAGGCACCATATTACTGCCTTTTCTTTGACTCCGCTTTAAATGCTCTTAACTGCAGAGGAGCATACGTGAATTTGTCTCTTTAATCTGTTTTTACTTTCTGGATCTGTTTTTATACAAGATTGTGTGGGCATAATGACAGATAATGTGGACAGCAGCATGCCTATCAGCAGCATAACCAGAAAGAGATTTTACCAATTTTTTTCTGTATCCATACACAGTTTTTAAAAGACATTTTCTTTGAGGCATCATCTTGAACAGGATTTTCTGGATCCAACATAAGGTTGACACTGCATTTTACTAGCTATATGTAGTCATACACAAACTTACCTAAAATATGATAAGGAAATGTTAGCTTTAGCTGCATTTACATTTGAACCTCATTAATTCACGCTCTGATAATCCTTTATAGTGTCTGTCAAAAAGGAGTTTTTCCACATTTCCCAACAAAGATAATAGCTATGCAGCTCTGATGATCACAGTACTGAGCCAAAACATAAATATACTAGTATGTTATGAAGTATTATCACAAATAACTATAATAGAGCTACAATTTACAAAGTAAATGAACGGAGTACATTTTGTGATGCATTATTACTATATTTTTATTGTGTACTCACTTACTTGCTAATTCATGAAATTCAGTAATTTGCAAATGGGTCTCCCAATAATTAGTGCAAATTAATTAGGTTCTGCATTTGTAATCTGGTTAAATACACACTGGGGAAAATCATTGATACAAGGCATGCATTTTAAGCAATAACCGGCAGAGGCTGAAATAGTCTGTACTTGTATCTTAAGGCAGAGTCCAAGGTTTATGAGCATAATGCAACTTGAACCTCATCATTGAGCTTGTTGTTTTTCTTGATCAAGTGGTAACTAATCTTGAGTTACTATATAATGTTAGTATCTAATAATCCATTTCTCATATGTAATTTTTCAGGAGTCCTTTGCTGAACATTTAGGGTATTCAAATGGTGTCATCAATGGGTAAATATTTTTCTTATTCATAATTTATTTTATAATGCTGCCATTGTATCAGCCATTAGTTATCAAAAGTGAATGGTTTGTAAACCACATCAAATGTAGTAATTAGAGTTGATAAATCTTAGAAAGGCATAAACAAATTCAGATGTCCAGTTCAAATACCTTGTTCCAACATACGTGCTTAGCCTTTTGACCTTCTACAGTAGCAAAATTGCCTGCTAGTCAGAAGGGTAACTTCCATTTAGGACCTCAGTGTTGTCTTTCTAAAGTTTTTATAATGTTTTCTTTTGAAGTAGAAAAGTTCAATATACCACTTTACTATATAAAGGATAGCTTTTCTCATAGCCATTACCTCAGTATTAAGAAAACATGCAGCCAAGTTGCTATGGCTGGAGTTTCACAGGGATAGAGCTGTGCTGAAACCGTACTCTACTTTCATCTCTATAGTATTTTTTCATAATTTTATTTACAACAATAGATTAGCAGTATTTTTTCTGAAACCGTATTCAGCACCAGGAGGGAAAGAGTTGCATACTTTGCTTGTCTTCAGAATTGTATTCTATTACCTGAATAGAAACAATTTTTCAGGATGTTCTTATGATCATATCCAATGCAATAGAAGGTGAGGCTATCTTGTTTCTTAGGATCTCAAAGTAGACCACATGATATATTTCTAGCTGCTGTCAAGTAGTTGGTGAGCTTCTCCCTCTCAGTGTCAAAGCATACGCCACAAGAGTAGCATGCTATGCTTGGTTTAGAAACAGGTGAGTCTCAAGGCAACTACATAGAGCAACCCTTACATTTTTTTTTAGATTTCATGTACATGAGATGGTAGACAGGCCAGATGTCAAATTTGGCAGAGCAGTATTTCAGACTCTGATACAGCGGCAGTTCTTCACTCCTGCCTTCCAGAAAAGATACTGCTTACCCCCAGTACAGCGGGGTCCATATTGACACATACTTGAAGAAGAAGGAATAGTTGTAGTGCTACAGTAACTGTGGTCCTTCTAAGTTGGTGTAGCTCATACAGATCCTATGACCTGCCTCTGTCACCTTTTCATGATTCCACACCAATATAGTCATTGGATTACCAAGCGCCTGAAGGAGGGTCTTGGCTGATCCACCCTTTATCCCCTCATACAGGAGCATGAGGTAGTGCAGGGCACACATGACAGCCCTAAAAGGTGCTTTCAAAAAAGTACGTAAATATAAATCCCTCTGTGCTCACAGGCATCAGCCACATATGCTACTGTAGTGTGATCCACAATGACTACAACTTGTTGAAGGATCAAAATTACTGGAGGATAAGTTGCCATTCTTTACCCGAGCACAAAGGCAGTACTAATGTTCATCTGTGGTGGGCATACAGGCCCAGAACAAGGACCAGCACTTCCTAAAAGGTGGAGAGTTTTGCCACATTCCTTCTTAACCCCCTTCCTGCTTACATACGAGGTGACAGCTGGCTTTTTCTCTCTTCACAGCAGTCTAATGTGTCTCCCAAATAGACTGACTTCCTGCATAGCACCTGCCTCAGAAAGCCTCCTAACTTTGGGCTGCATATTTTTCTTAATAAACTGTATTTCAAAGCTATAGAAGCAAAGTTAGAGATGAGTTGTATTTAATTTCTCTCTCTAAACCAGGTTGATGTTGCATTAATTTTGCCACCTTGTGTAGGTTCTTACCCTTTTTTCTGTTGGGTAAGTGAGAGAGAGGTAGTTAGTTATGTTACTCTGAAGTCAGGCAAAAGGTAGGGTAGATTAAGAAAAATTATCCTTGCTCTGAAGAAAAATATTGGACTTACTGGATGCAGTTAAAATTCTAATGAAATTTTGAAGAGATCTTTGTTATGGTGCTGATTATTGTTTTTTCTTCACTCAGAGCTGAGCTTTATCGGGCCTCAGGGAAGTTTGAGCTACTTGATCGCATTCTACCAAAGTTGCGGGCCACTAATCACCGGGTGCTGCTTTTCTGTCAAATGACATCACTTATGACCATTATGGAAGACTATTTTGCTTTTCGAAATTTCCTTTATCTCCGGCTTGATGGTAAGCTGAGAGAAAACAAAGCATGGGAGATAAACTGGGAGACACTGTAGGGCACTGGATCAGGATTTCATTTTTTTCCAGCTTTCTAGCCAATCTGTTGTGTGACTTTAGGCAAGCCACTTTACACCTTTGCTTCTTCTCACACCCTTTGTTTCGTTTATTTAGATTGTAATCTCTTTGGGGTAGGAATTGTGTGTTTATACAGCAGCTAACACAGAGTGTTTCCAAGCTTGACTGAAGCCTCTAGAGACTTCATCAGTAATAAAATGCATGTGGAACTGTATAATATGCTCAAAATACTGAACTAACAGTAGTAGTAAGCATCTGTCTGTCTTGAGTGAGACAAAAGCTGGCTTAATGTAATCCTTGCTTGAAAGATAAATTGAAGTTGGAGTGACCTCTCTAGGGTGCAAAAGCT
This sequence comes from Crocodylus porosus, assembly GCF_001723895.1. NCBI lineage: Eukaryota > Metazoa > Chordata > Crocodylia > Crocodylidae > Crocodylus > Crocodylus porosus. The sequence continues at coordinate 60,696,613 of NW_017728950.1, read as the reverse complement.
TGGGCAGTGTATGTGGAGATATTGAGCTGCCCACACAGCAGTGTCCCCCTCTCAGCCTTGCTGGCTTAATCTAAAGGAAAGGCAGGTGTCAGTATGTTTGGAACCAGTTTGGCCATAGGAGCTGCTAGAGTAAAGGAGATCATCCATTTGTCTGTCTATCAGAGCTCCACTCCTAGATTGGTTGCTGACGGGTTAAACAACCCAGTCTACCCTATCATGGAGTGAACTTCAGTTCCACAACTTTTTGGGAGCATTTCCTCTATTGACACCCTAGAGGTTGCAAGGTTATTTAACCGCTCAAAATACTACACTTGATCATAGACACAAACATTTTGCGAGATGCAGTAATCTAGTGAGCTGTTGCCCCAATTTTCAAGTTAGATGTAGAACCAAGACCCTGACCAATTTAACTGAGGTCTCCATTCACCACCTAGCAGGTGTTTTTTATAAGTAGGAAACACCAAGTGTTAAGGCCAAATTCCAGTTCAAGCAATTACTTTCTCTACCTACTTATATTCTGATTTCCATTTTTCCAGAATTTTCTGTATTTCAGTGATGAGTGAAGTGATGCCTATCTTTACAGGAACATTGGGAGGCTTAACTGGGGAGTGTTTAAGGGTGTTGTGGTCCTTGAAGGAAAACTGTTAGAGAAATGCAACTTGGTATTATTAAAAAGAACATAAAACTAAAATTGTATACCTCTTTATCTTACTCAGGGAATTAAGTGCCTAATAATTGTCTTAAAACTTGGAAGAAATGTACTTTATAAGACAATGTGTGATGGTCATGGATGGTTAATATAACTTTCGGTGTTCTTCAGGAGTAAGAATTTCTGTCTGTTACTAGCATTTAAATGAGTCTTTCATCTTCTGGTCTCAACTGTGACAATTTAAAGCAGCAGTGTGCTTTCATTTAAAATAAAATCCTTTATGAAGTTGTTCTTGCATAAAGAACAGCTTCAGTAAGATGAGAGGCCAAGGCCTTTTGGCTACTCACATTAACAGATTGCATGTTGGTACCAACTTTGTTTCATCCTTCGGTTGGATTAATATTACTACTGGAAAGTACTACTTCAGTATTTTCTCTCTCAGAATCATGAAGCACTTTATAAACATTAATGGATGTGACTCCAAGATTCCCCTATAAACAGAAGTAATATTATCTCTGTTTACAGTGGGGAAAAAATTAAGGAGAAAGAGATTGCCATGCACAAAGTATGACAGGGAGTCTTTGGAAAGCTAGGAACAATAAAGTTGTATCGTTTCATTACAAAATCATCCTCTTTCTATACATCTCTCTTCTAAATGTTTCTTAAAGGGTATTTTATTTTTCTTCAGCAGCTTGTGTCTACATTGGCTTTCCCCTCTGTGTAAATATGTATGGATTATTAAATATAAATATCTGCCTTCTCTCTGCTTTCAGCTACACAGATATACAGAAATAAAACAAATAGCAAATCTTATTGAACAATACAAACTGTTATCATAAAATCTACTTTGACTTGAAAAAATTCACCCCGCTGCCAATATACTTTGTTATGCCAGGGCTAAATCCACCCACCCCCATTGTGTACTGTTTCTGTTGCCTTTTCAACTTGAAATGTAAATGTCTGTAATCCTTTGATACTAGTTTGGTTCTGAGACCAACCAATTTTTTTTGGTATAACTATGTTTATACAACAACAGCCATATGTTTGTTTAATATTTAGATTCTGATATAGCCCAGAGGGCCAGAAATATAAAAAAGCATTATTTAATCTGTGAAAAACACAGATCTGCTCCAAAGATGAGCAATATAGGAGGTATGTATCAGGGTGCCATCCCAGGGCGGCTGAGAACCCTTGGAAGGTTCTCTTTATTTCAGTCTGCTTCTGGGAACACTTTCCCTTTTACTTACCTGGTACATCTTGATGTTTCTTTTGGTTATCAAAGTAGAGGCTGCCCCAGGGCTTCCCAGATCTGGTCTTTGCATCAGAGAACAACCGAGGGTGAGGAGTTCCTGTGTTAAGGCCTAATTGCACAGCTCCATACCATCCCTACACAGTGTCCCAGTCCCATGCCTCGCAGGTGTTACATGACTGTTGTCACCTTTGTTGGGCCTTGGCCTATTTGCTTACTGCCCCTTTTATGTAGCTAGGCCTCCTAGCCTAGGCCTGCTGTGTTGGATCTAGCTTTGAGGCACGAGCCCAGCTCCCTACTTCCCTGTTGCTGGGCCAGAGTTGATTTTACTTCATGGGAATTACTGGTGGGATGGCTGAGGACAGGCTACCCAAGGTTTGCATTTCACATGATCCCTTAATCAAGTATTAGTATTTCCAGATGAGTTCCAAGCAAGATCAATGTCAGGTTTCTTTGCTTTTCTTCAGGTACAACAAAATCAGAAGATCGGGCTGCTCTGCTGAAGAAGTTCAATGAGCCAGGTTCCCAGTTCTTTATCTTCTTGTTGAGCACAAGGGCAGGAGGTCTGGGTTTGAATCTTCAGGCTGCTGACACTGTCATTATCTTTGATAGTGACTGGAATCCTCATCAGGTTATTTTTTTATTTATATATCACTTAAACCAACTGATTTAAAAATTGATTATCCATTTTAAGCTTCCTATATTAATTTGGGAAAATTTTGAAATGAGTGGTATAGAATGCTGCTTTAATAAGAAACTAATTGCACACATTTCTATTGTCAATAATGTTTTCTTTAATTCAGTAAAACGATAGTGCATCTATCTGCATATAGTTTATCTGCAAGGGAGCCTTCCAAATGGAGGCCTGTGTCTCCAACTTCCACAATGCAGCTCTGGTTACTAGCTTAGTCCAGATGTTAGGAAACTGGTCTCTCTTTATGGAACACATAAATGCTGGTCAGCTATACCACACTATCTCTACCTGCATATTAGTTTCACACTCTCTCACTCAGCAGGCTAACAGTCCTATGTTCTATAGTAGTCTTGGCTGGAGACATTACACTTTCATTGTAGGGGCAGTCACAATAGCTAGAGTTGGCTAGTAGTAGGCACAACTACACAAGATGCTACTGTGCAGTGGTTACTATGCATTTATTTAGTATTTGATTAAACAAGCACAAAAAAATGTGCAGTAACCAGAGTTACTGTGCAGTAGCGCCGGCAAATGCCTTTTTAATGACGCTACTGCACAGTGGCCTGATAATACTGTGCAGTAGTGTATTAGCACTCTTGGTGCTGTGATGTACTACTGTAGTGCACAGTAGTATTCGGCTACTGCACAGCTGGTGTCTCAGGTAGATGCGCCAAGTGAGTGCACGAGGCTCCAGTAAAAACTAACATACTTGGTCCAAGTAAAAAAGCGGAAAGTCTCTGTTTGTCTCTTAGCACTACGTTTTTTAAAATTTGTATGTTGATGCAATTTCTTGCCTATATTTCTCCTTGCAGTTGCCACAATCATGCATGCAAATCCCATAATTACATAGCCTGCACATTTTTACGGGTGGCTATTGATTAAATAAGCAGAGAGACTTCAAGCACTTTTATTTTAAAATTGCAGTTTCACAAATACACCTTTAAGACCTAGGATAAAGAGAGACTTTGATATCTGGAAAGGGAACTTAGATTTGGGGTTTCTGAAAGCAAAAAGTACTGTACTCCTCTCGTTTCAGGATTTCAGTGGGCAGCCTAGGTGACATTTATAGTACAGTCTACTGTGTGTGCATCAGACAGATAGTAATGTATGCTATCAGTACATATTGCAGAATATTTTCTGCACTGCCTAATGAGGAGAGAGATTGCCAAATTGTAAAATGCATTCAACTTCTGGTTTCCCCTTGGGAATGGAGTAATTTGTTAACTTTAATGAAGCATGTGCTAAAAGGAAGTACTAATAGGATTGGTTAGAGCCCAGGTATAGCCCTTTCAGGAATGAAAGCTTGTGTTTCATTCTCCTTGACATCTCCTGTGCTTCTGCAAGTGCATTGTATAAATGTGTTCACACTGTGACTTTATGTTCACTTTTATCCAATGCAAGCTGCAAATATGCCTTTAGATCAAAACAGTCCATTAAATTAAAGTGCCTAGAACTATAAATGACTATGGAAAGGAGGACTTCTTGGTTGCAACCCCAAACAGCTGGGCTGAAACTGTCACCAATACTTTGGAGCTTTTTTTTTTTTTTTTTAATTAATCTCTAAGGTTAATGTTCTTGTAAAATAAGGCAAGATTGTGATAAAACAAAATGAACAGATCTTAGATTATTTGCCCTTCATTAGTATTGTTTGTTTCCTATTATGTGGAAATAAGATTCTGTAGCTTTTAGGTCACTGACAAGAACACTATGCATATTTTTACAAGGAGGTCTGAATGAATACAATCTTAAATTAATAAAATAAAACCGTCCTCCACTTTGTGCTCTTTAGGACATTTGTTTGTGAGTGAAGACTGCGAATCACAACACAACTTTGGTGAACCTAACAAAAATCAACTGAAAACTGATTTGTCATCATGAAATTTACTATAAGAATTAGTTTCTTTGAACTTAGGGTTCCAAAGGCCAAAAAAATCTGGTGACCCAGTTGAGGACATTAACCATAGTCACTGTATATATTTTTTAAATTCACGGAGAAGATTATGAGCACTAACTAACATCAGTATGTGTGGAAGCCTTCATTCATAATTGGGCTCTTTTACTTTGCTGCCTCAAAGCATGAGGTAGCTATGAGGTTTTCCAACCAATGTTTACTTACTAATATGTAATATTTGAAAATGTTTAAAATGGGATTTGGCTGTGAACAGGCAGGTTGCATAGTGTAGATGTCTTGTATATAAAAGAGATGTGTTTTTCCTGACCAGGACTTGCAGGCGCAAGACAGAGCTCACCGAATTGGCCAGCAGAATGAGGTTCGTGTCCTGCGACTATGCACTGTAAATAGCGTGGAGGAGAAGATACTTGCTGCTGCAAAATATAAATTGAATGTGGATCAGAAAGTTATTCAAGCTGGCATGTTTGATCAGAAATCTTCAAGCCATGAGCGCAGGGCCTTTCTACAGGCCATATTGGAACATGAAGAAGAAAATGAGGTACGGAATTGAAATGTCAGGTACCCCAAAATGATGAAAGAATTGTTTTCAGAACATTTTAATGATAATCTTATTCTTTGTTAGTTGCAAATCTGACATAAGTTAATTTAAAATTGGATTTGTATCATTCTTATCTCCCAAAGACCAAAACTCAGTTTTAACTTTCACTTCCCAGTATTTTCTTTGTGTTGTTATCTTATCACATACCTGTAACACACCTTGAAGCAAATTTGTATGTCCTTAGGGGTGAGTTTAGGAATACCAATGGGAAATAAATGTAAACTACCTACCTATGCTTACTGTGTGCCTACACAAGTCCACAAATTAGGCAATACAGAGAGTTTAGAGTATCTCTGAGTCCGTGCCCCAATTCCATGCTTAGGACCTCCCAAGGCAGATAGCTGGAATAAATGTAAAGTTAGGCATTGCGACTTCAATCTGTTCCTACCCTTTCTGAATTTTGGAAAGTGGATGACACACATCGACACACATCTACAGACTGCTATTTTTGAAAGTGGTTCCTAAAATTCATATATATTATTCAGGTAAATAAATAGAACTTCAGAAATGCTGAATACCGTCCCACTTTTTCAGGTTCATGATTTCAGTGTCCCATTTTTGCCCCTCGTAGACTGAAGACTTAATTTGATGTGCTCCCGTAAGTGTTCTGTTCTTTCTGCAAGGTGATAACACCTGGCACTTAAAAACAAAAAAAACCCCAAACAAATCAAAACAAACCCACCATTGAACTTGGTAGGACTCCTACATGCATGTGTATATGTATCAATATATGTTAGCTTTTTAACCATCCTTTACTACATACATTTTTATCATGGCGAGTATATCTTGTGTGTCAACAGCATCTGATAACATTTGCTGTATGAATCGCTTTTTGTAGTGCAGTAAAAGCTGTGCTATCCAGCACTTTATTAACCGGCATGCTGTATTGATCGGCATGCTGATAGATGCGACAAAAACTACACTGGAAGTCCCACTGTGGCACTTCGGGTTTCTCTGAGTCCCATGGCCTGTGGCAAAGCAGCCTGCACTTGGCCCCCCTCCCTGTCCCCTGGCACACATTGATATGTGTGTAAATAGTAAACATTTCATTAAAATTCCCTCCTCACTACTCATCATTTCTGTTCAGGCCCACCCCCGTCTCTCAGCACACTGACACACTGGACGCGGTGGGAGGGGTAGTGGTCCGAACAGGCAGCAGCCCAAACAGATGCCTCTCAGATAACTGGCAGTTTTGATTAACCAGCACTCCACATTTCACCTGGATGCCAGATAACACAGCTTTTGCTGTACTCAAATAGCCAGTAAGTTAAACAGTAAAAATGGCTAATAGCATATGGGCATAGAAAAACAAATCCAGCAGCATGGAAGGATGGGATCAACAACTGGGGAAGGGGAAGATGAGGGCAGAGGAAACATCAGATTGCCAGACCAAACAACACCCACAACTACAGCCCAGCCCAGACCAACAAGCAAAAGGCATAAACAGGTAAGCGATAGGGGCCAGGGCAACGCTGGGACTAGGGCGTCAGTACACACATCCACAGGAGGCCTCAAATGCCTCTACACAAACGCTCGTAGTATGGGAAACAAGCAGGAGGAACTCACCCTCCTGCTAGCTGACACCAGTCTGGACATAGTGGGGATCACGGAAACGTGGTGGGACTCAACGCATGACTGGGCGATGAATGTCAAGGGCTATAGGCCGTACAGGAGGGACAGTATAGGAAGGAGAGGTGGAGGCATGGCACTCTATATTAAGGAGGAATATACATCCTCGTCAATTAGCAAGGAGTCAGAGGAGGGGCATTCTGAAGTGCTTTGGGTTAGAGTACAAGGCAGTCGAGGGGAAAGAGACTTAACGGTGGGGGTCTGCTACAGACCTCACAACCAGAGAGAAGAGCTTGACCAGGAATTCTTAGGTCAGCTCACAGAGGTAGTGAAGGCTAAGGATGTGGTAGTCATGGGGGACCTGAACTTCCCGGACATCTGCTGGGGAGAGCAGCCAGCCAGG
>NW_017728950.1:60679453-60689439 GCF_001723895.1 Crocodylus porosus | reverse complement strand
AATAAGGGTCACAAGCTGGCTGAGGGTAGGTTTAGGCTAGATATCAGGAGGCGCTACTTCACTGTCAGGGTGGCTAGGGTCTGGAACCAACTTCCAAGAGAAGTGGTGCAGGCTCCTACCCTGGGGGTTTTTAAGAGGAGGTTAGATGAACACTTTGTTGGGGTTGTTTGACCCCAGTACTCTTTCCTGCCATGGCAGGGGGTTGGACTAGATGATCAACTCAGGTCCCTTCCGACCCTAGAAACTATGAAACTGGTCAGACTGCTTGTGTTGGGTTATAGAATATTCTGCAGTCAGCAAAAATGAGTCTTGGTGTAGTATCATACTCTAATTTCAACCTTTAATTTCATGCAGTTTAGTATTTGGACTAATTTAGCTAAAGCTAAAACAGGGATGAAGCTCTGGAAAAGTTCATTAACAAAACTAGTTATATTATTGCTTTGAAAGATGAGGCTTATTTTGAACTCCAGATTATTGATATTAGAATCTCTAGTAGAAAATTAGGTAGTCTTAAACACAGCTTATCTGAGCCTGTGCCAGCAGATTCTATAAAGAAACAGCCAAACTTGTAAAACTCTTTCCCCTTAGTTTTTTCCTACTGCCTGAAAATAAGGACTAGATTAAATGAATTACCCTTTCATCTGAGTTCATTCTTTTGTAGGATAGTCTCAAGCTTAAACAGAATGCATCTACAAGCCTATAATTAAAGTTGTAAAACAGTAATCTCCCCAAATGTGTTTTGGGCTGAACATAATTATGTCCCTTATGTAATATTTGTCCATCCCAAGAAGAGAGGAAGGTGAAAACAATGTTCAGTTAATAACTGATACAACAGAAGTGTTTTAAATTAGAGCTAATACGTTTCACTAGTGCTGCAGCCAATCATCTGTTAAATAGGTAGAGAGTAGTGTCAGCTGGTCTTAAGTGTTGTAGCTAGTGGCAGTTTATACTGATCTGAAAATCTGCTTCATGGATTCATTCCCAAACTTACCTATGCATGGTTGTTCTCTTACTGAAGAGAAGTGTTGTTTCTGATTTCTCTAAGAATCCTTCTGACCAGGGAATCTGCAGCTGTTGGGCATTGGTACTAAAACCATGTGGTAACAGCAACTTTTAGGGCTGTGGCATAATAGTTTGGGACAAACAGAAGCTTAAATGAAAGGTAGCTTGTGTGCATGCACATTATAAAGCATCACTGTTTGACTTTTTTTTTTCATGGAAGCATTAGAAAAATAACAGAAATATGAAAAGTGGGTACTTTGGTCCATAATGAAGATGCATTTACTGTCATAATGACTAAAATGCTTATAACAATATTTTAGTAGAATTAATAGTTCAGATTAAATTCTCAATTTTAAATTGGAGAGGGAAAACTATTAGGGTCACAGTGAATAAATTGCCATTTCCTTTATTAACATAATTAAGAAAGCAAAGATAATTATATTGCAGCAGTGTCCAGAAAATATTTTGTAAATGTGTATATTTGTAAATATGAACCCAAAACTACAGTCAAGCATTTAGAAGTGCTGATTGTGTAAATGTTTAGAAAATGAATGTTTGCATTAGCTACCATGTCTTACCCATTACTGAATTCAACTGGAGGAGTTATGTTTCTTTGTTGCTTTAAGTAAGAGTCTCAGACCCAGTTTAATAAATTGGCTTAAGTTAGTATGTGGCTTAAACTTCTCTGCAGTTGTCGTGCACTATGTAATGGACTTTGTAAAAAATGACCTTGATTTCATTGTCTTTAATAAAACTTTAATTGACACTGTTTCCAATTTAGGCCAATAAGCAAACGTTAATGTTGCATTACTTAACCCTCAAAAGTTGGGAAATGCCTTTAGTTTATGCACACAACTCTGCGTTCCATGGTCTTACTATGATACAGGTTAGAATTAATGGTCACATGCTGTTTATAAGATCATCCAGCAAGTATATGTCAGATTGTAAAAGTAATTGCATGAATATTAACTGAATTCTTGGGATCAGTGCCACTGAATTTATAAACATGCCTAAATGTTTATGGGATTGGGGCATGGGTATCATCTATGGATGCTCACAAACAGGCACTAGTAATCCTACCCTTGGAAAACTTCCTTCTCCAGCTTCTGGTTACATTTGATTAAATACAATAAAGATATTTTTACAAAATATATCATTGCACAATGAATGCAGCTGTAAGAAAATTTAAATTCCATATTAGTTTAAGCCAATTTATTAAGCCAGTTTACTGATTTTTTGAGAGCCGAGAGTTGCATGTTTACACAGCATAAGGCACTGCCACCTGGAGATAACTAAGCTAGCTCAGGTACTAGAAGCAGCATTCATTAGCACTCACCTGGGTTAATATATCCTGTTTTTCCGCAGGGGGTAATTAACCCAGGCAGAGCACTGCTCTTACGTGGTTTAAGTACTTCATTAAAAGCTAGCTTGAGTATCTTTATATGGCAGTGCATTGTGCCAGGCAGATGTATCCTAAATAGTGTCCCTGAATTTGCTGTCAGAATTTTTTTTTCCTGTTATCCTCTTTGCTTCTGTAGTATTGCTCAGTATAGTAATTGGGTCAGCTTACTTCTGACTTAAAGAAGGTAAATTTGAGTAATGTGGATGCATGTAAGAGGGTTCTTCCATTGCCCTTTAAAATTCTCTTGTTTATGGAGGCAGTTTCTGTTAGTCTCCATGCTTTTAGCTTTTCTTTTGTGTGCAATTTTCTTTCTTTGCTTAGCCCCTCATGTGGGTAACATGATTAGATAAATGTTATGCAGATTGAGTATGAGTAATATAGCCACCTGCATTTCAGCCTTTGCTGTCACATTTTACACTAAGGTACACATTACACTGTTTTAGGTGGTAAGAAGCTAGTAAAACTTCCACAAGGGAAACAATTTGTGCTAAGTACAAGAGATGAAGTGAGAGAATTCTGCTTTTATCTATGCACCATAAAGGAAACTTTTCCATGGCTCTTTGTTTCCTTTTTGTCAGCGTATGCACATGCAGTGTAACCCTCATCTTCCAGCAGTATCACCTTTTGACTGGTTCCTTCTTTTCCCCATCACCCTTCCTACTGCTTTGTGTTATATTCACATGTAGCAGTGGATTTGAATGCTGTTCTTTTTAGCCTGAATTGAGTTTGTGATCTCCACCAACTTGGTGACTTCAAGAATTGTTTCTTTTAATATACCATTTGACACTGCCATTCAACTAAATGCTGATGTTTTTAGGAGTCCATTAATGGAATTGGACTTACTGCTTATTAAGGGGACTATTGATTTATTAGCTTAGCTATGAAAGTGCATACGGTATAAACAGCCCGTGCTATATTTTTATTTCTTTAACATTTTGGTGAAAGTTGTGATGCTGATAGCTCTTAGGAGGAGGTATAGAATGTGTAGGTGCAGTGCAGGCTTTCACAGTGCTCTGTCACTGTTCCTCAGGCCTGACTTTGAGAAGCCAGGAGAGCAGTTACGACCAATTCACATGGTCTCTCTTCTGAGGCTGCTATTAAGTGTGTGGGTTCCGATGTGAAGACTTGTCTACCAGACATTGGACTTAAAATACCAAGTCCTTTCAAGACGGTTAGCTTATTTGGAGAGAGGGTGAGTGCTGTAGAACCCATTTAAAATATTGTAGCCATACCATAATTTCACATTTTTAATTGAATGCTTGATTCTGAATTTGTTTTGCCAGTTGCATTTGGGGAAGAGGGGATTTTATTTTTATGAGTTTCTTTAAGTAGCTTGTTTAAATCGAAAAGGAGAACTTTTACATTAGAGGTTTTGCTGAGATGTTAGGTTAAAGAAGCGAGTCCTTACTGATTCCTTTCCCTAGGATTAAGTGCACTGTTGTTCCTTTTCTTCTACCCCTGTTTTGGAAACCAAGAGAGCATGGAAGAGACATAGCATTTCTTTGGGGGTTCATGAAGAAAAGAATGTAGAGTAGCAGAAGGGAAATGCATACATTTTAACTGAAATGAGCCGATGACTATCAGCTCATTGTGCTTGTGACCCAAGAAAGCCACAGACCAAAATTTCCTGGTTACATGTTTGCTCGCTTCCTCATACTCTGTTTGTGAAGATGATAATCAGGTCCAATTGTCTTTTTGATGAAGTCAAGTCTGTGTTACCTCAGAGTTGCTTAACAGTTAGTTCTTAAAGTTTTGGTTTTGCTTTAAAGGTTTCACATGTGTCTTCTGCTGGAAGAAAGGTCAGCGTGCCGCTGATCTTGTGCATACAGTTGCATCAGGTCTGATACTGGCTTTGTATTTTTATAAATCCTTTTATCTCTTGAATTAGGAAGAAGATGAAGTTCCTGATGATGAGACTCTGAATCAGATGATTGCTCGACGGGAAGAGGAATTTGATATGTTCATGGTAAGGACACTAATGATAAGTAGTGCATCTTTTCCCCTAGTCTTTTCAACGTTTGCTAGAGGCACTACTCTTTCAGGATTCAAATTGTAGACTTCTATCCGGGAGGGAGAGACTTCATTACATACTTTGTTCAGGGTGAAAAGAGGAAGTAATTTTCATTTAAAGAGAGCAGCTTCATACAATCTACAAAATGTGGCAAACCTGAGTAAGTAATTTAGTAAAATGATGTCTGAAGAGAGGTGGATTTAAAGTTTTTAATTTGGAGGAGATTCAGGCAGTGCAAAAACATTGGTCATCATTGTAGCTCTAATTACACAACCCTTTTTTCATTTTTAAATAATTTATATCACTTGCTGTGCTCTTCTGGGCTTTTGCCAGGATACGTTTGGAGCTGGTCTGGTGGTGGTAGTATTTAGGAGCTTATGATGGTGCTTTTCTTTTTTTCCAATGAGACAAGGAGTCCGCAGTTTTCTAAGCAGGACTAGATTATAGTGAAGTACAAATGCCAGCACTTGGTCACATCCACCAGTGTTTGAACCAGTACAGCTGAATTGATAGGAAAATTGCTAAAAAGTCAGCATGGACACAGCTTTTGCGATGCCCTTTTTATAAGTATCCAAGGTGGGGATAAAACAAAGAGCCTAAACATCTCCCTAACAAGTTCCTGTGTTCATGATTTTTCCCTTCTGGGTACATTATCCAGGGATTTGGTCACCTAACTGCACCACACCGGTAGGAGTAGGTTCCTCCATTCTCTAAAATGGAGCAGCTGTCTGTCATGCACATATGTTCACACCTTCATGTATGGAAAGCTTGAGAAGGACTGTAGTGTCCTGTGAGACTATACTTTTTAAAGGTCCACGCTACGGCCCCACATTATTTCTGTCTCGCGTATATCTTAAAGCATAGCCTGTGTACATGTGCGCACATGTGTCTACTACAGGAAACCAAGCTTTAGGTGGGCAAGTAGCAGAGAAAACATTGTCCTATGTGGCAGTTTGTCATATTGCTGCTAAAATGCCAGTCCAGCCCTCCTGGGTTAGATTCTAATTAATGTTGCCCAAGAGTTTAAGGCCCTGAAGAAACAATGATCCATTGAGAGTGCTCTCTCATGTAAACATTCCCATACCATTGTCACAGCGGGACTCAAGTGTAGAGATTTTGACAAACCAGAAACCAAGAGGTGGTCATCTGATATCCAACTGTGCAAGTTGAATATATAATCATAAGCCAAACGGCTTCTTCCTCATTTCTGTTACAGATGCACGCATCTGTATACCTTGTGGAATTTCCTGTTGCTGTGTGCTGTGTTCAGCTTCTGTAGCTAAATTTACAAGTTTTGTGGTGATTGATGTGGGTGTTGGTGTCAGAGACCAGGACTGAAAATTTAAATATCTTGATTTTACTGTGCTGTGAAAGCAGATAATGCTGCATGAAACGTTCTGAATGCCAGAGGCCCAGCAGGAAATAGAGAGAGCATTGGTTGAATTGGTCAACCTTTTTTGCTGAGTTTGACTTATTTTTACAGTCTTCTGTACCTTTCTGTTTATGGACTAAGTTTAAGCATTGTCTCAAAAATCAGTAAGACAGATGAAATTTAGGTTCAGGGCAACTTGCCATTGGTTGTGCTTAAATCCTGCTACCCATATATTAATGCACCTAAATGTTCTAAGGGAATAAGGAGTTTATCAATGCAAAATAAACATTAACCTTCAAATCTTATCATTATTAAAGTAGTTAAGGCAGGTATTAGTCGATAAGAAATGCTTTTTTTCTCTCTTTTTTTTAAATAAGTAATTTATCTTAATACAGTTGTATCCTGAAAAATGACTCTCAGATTAGTAGTCTGGATTTGGGTTCTGTGTTTTCTTTACCTCTGTAATTTTAGTATCTGGTATATAGAGCTAGAGAGGAAAAAGATGTTTTTCCTTTTTCCAGCCCTGCTTATTAGGCCTTGAGGTTTGAGTTGAGTTGTGAGGAGAGAAGTTTTTCTTCTCCATCACCAGTCATAATGATTCTGCTTTCAGCAGTAGAATCAGTCCTATGTTCTCTGCTAGTATTAGATCAACACAATAGAAATTTAGCAACCTGCTACATTGATGCATGAGAGAGAATAGCATTTAGTTTGCTCTCTTGGCTGGGCTAAGAGGAATAAGAGGTAATAGCCTATTTTAGTAATTCAGGTGACTAGTCCTAACTAAATAGGCACAAGGGGCAGTTGATTCAGCTGGACTGTACAATTTTTATACTGTAACTTTTCAAATTAGAACTGCTTTTTAGTGTACAAACATAGCTGATGAATATCAAAAATTATTCGAGTGGGGTGTCTGAAGGTAGTCCTTACTTCTCTGATCTGGACTAAATGTGTCCTGCTTGTTTTTGACTGTAACTTACCAAAGGCTGATGGCATTTAAATAGTAGTGAAGTTTGAAAGAAGCCTCAACCCTGTCTATGTGCCCTTTGCTAAGAGTGGTGGAGAGAATGTTGTACTTTACCAACTTTCTGCCACCAGATGGGTGCATTTACATGGATGCTGTCACTGTAGCAATGAGCTGTGGTGATTTAGCTCATTGCTACAGTGACATACAGTAGTGTGGGCGGGTACAAACCACCATGGCGATGTAGCATCTAAAGCAGTGATGGGCAAAGTCCGTCCCACAGGGCGGATCTGGTCAGTCAGGGACTCCCATTTCCCAGCCACCCCTGCTGGCATGGCTTGGGTCAGTCTCCATGGAGACCCCAGCTGCACCTGTGTGGGAAGGCTCAGGCTGGGCTTGTCATGGAGACAAGCCGCAGCTGCGCTGGCAGCGTGCACAGCACAGCAGCACGGGGCTGCTCCAGAGCCACTGGGAATTTGTGATGGGTGCAGCTTGCTCCAGAGCCATGGCAAAGTCACAATTTGTAGCCTGCACACTCCGGGCAGGGGCGTGCAAACTGGGGATGGCGGCTCTGCCCTGGCTTCTTGCAGTGGTGACGGCCTGGTTTCCATGGCAAACCCAGCCTGAGATTTCCCTCACAGCTGCGGCTGGTGTTTCCATGGAGACCAGCCCAAGCCATGAGGTAGGGGATGCTAGGAATTGGAGCCTGGCTGCCAGCTGGATCGGCCATTGTGCCCACCCCCGGTCTAAAACTAACCGTGTGCTGCAAGTACTGAATGACTGCGTAGTACCAAATGCGGTCAGGGGTGTATGTAGATGAACTCAGTGAGTCCCTGCACCGAGTAATTTTCTTATAACCAGTTACAGGAGCACAGGGCCTAGTCTCTAGAAGTGGCTATGTACAGAGCAGTCATACTTTATCCCAAGATAAGAGTTTTTACGTTGAATTTGTTTTGGGTTTTTTGTCCTGTTTATCAATCTAGTGATACTGAACAGATTTATATCATGGTCTCTGGTTTCTCATGCTAATAATTTGACTGTAAAAAAGCTGTATTCCAATTTAATAGATTCTGAACTATTCTTCTGGATTCTTCCTTTCTCCACACCTCTGCATACACAGGGAATCTTGTATTTAACCTTACTGAAAATGAGTCCCACATATTACATCACTTTTTAAAACTTTGCATAAATATTTGGTATGTGGTGATAACCAGGAAATGGGCCTCTCTTAGTTTAACCCCACATAGATATTTTTGTACCATGCACGCATACATATCTGTTTAGAACTGGAGTGTCTCAGATCCAACCTATCAAGTGTTCCCCTTCACATCTCCCTGCTACCTGAAACCTGGATCTCCTGTTTAGCAATAAGATGTTCTTCCCATTTCTGGCCAATAAATATTACACTGAAGTAGGATTATGTTTTAGATTTACACCTATAGATCTCAAGGCACAAATGCTTCCTTCAGATTTAAAAGGCAGTGATTAAATTAGGATGCTTTCTGATTTTTTTTTTTTTTTTTTGGGGGGGGGCGGGGATGATGATTTCAGTTCTTTTTCTTCAGGTACTTTAAATGCAGCTTTTATGGATGAATAGATTAAAAAAAACAAACAAACCTCACTGCTTTATTCAGTTCCTTTTCATGTATGACATCACATATTAGTCATAACTAAGGACAGCAGTTCTTGAACACAGTCTTTAGTCATTAAGGTGTCATTGGGAATTCTTCAGAGAGACCCTTTTTTTTTTACAAAAAGGAGAGAAAAAGAGAATGATCCCAAACAACTTGTTTACTTTTCTGTATTTGCAGCATTCTTAATGTGTATACACGTGGGATGCTGTGGATTTTTTTTTTTTTAAAACAGCTACTCAGTTTTGTGTGGAACTAAATGATTGGGGGTCACTATTGCAGATTACAATCAATAAATTCATGTCTAGGGTTACCATCAAGCCCTTTCCAGTTACTCAGTATTCAGAATACCTCTTGGTTTTTTTCAGTCTCCATTGCTGCTGGTTCAGGAATTGGCCAAAATTTACTCTGAATTTAGGAGGGATAATAAAGGAAGTGGAAGCTTCCAACTAAACTAAAATAACTTTGCTCTCCACACAGGTTTTTAAAACACTTCTCTCCTTTGACTCAACAATGATAGAATGATACTTTTCCCACGCATCTAGTAACCTGGCACCCACTATTAACAATTGTAAATATTCTGGTAACTTCCATACCAAATGTATTTTTGTTTTCTTCTTCATTTGCTGCAAGTGACAGCAACTTTTTTGGGGAGGTGTTAGGGTGCAACCTCATCCCCAGCAAGAATAGACAAAATTCAGAGTGAGAAGTAGGTGTGCTGTGCAAATATCACTGAAATGCTTATTTGAGACATTCATGTACAGGTTTCCATCGCTTTATGCAGGTTCTATATGTGTGAATTCGCTCTTATTCAATGACCCTTTTTATACCAAAAATTCATTATATGTGAAATTAATTCACTCTTATACAGTCGGCGTGGTAGAAGCCTGTGGTCAGCTGCTTTTTGCTATGCATTGTGGGAGTGACGTGCACCAAAATGTAGTCTCCTGCATGGATCTGTGCTCCTTGCTCATTTTCTGTGACTTGTGTTACTGTAGTTGCCATCCCCATTATGGTAACATTCACCACCACCCCATGCTTGTATGTACTGTCTGCTGTTGGTGAGTACCAAAATTGACTTGTAAAAGTGGTAGAAATGGGTCTGGGGGTCAGTACAGTCGAGATCTTGGAAAGTATCCCTATTGTTACATTGTAAAGTGGGTTCCCTTTATGTGAATTCAAGTTATGCGCCGTTTTTCAGGATCACATGTACAGCATAAAATGAGGGAAACCTGTATTAGTGCAATGCAATCCTGCCTTGGTTAACAAACACCACAAGGAAGTGTGTGTGTATAAAAAATATATATATATAATGGTTTCTAGTTATACTATAACATTTAGGTTGTTTCTATGGTTATATCTGTTTTTTTTTACTTAAGTAAGCCCTCCTTATTGAAAACTGCCATTTCATAGGGGATCCTTGGACCCCCAGAATTTGAGTTGCTACTCTAGTTGTAGTAATTTTTTAAATTTTCCTTCTCATAGTTTCGTAGTAGTTTCATAGTTTCTAGGGTTGGAAGGGACCTGAGCAGATCATCTAGTTCGACCCCCTGCCATGGCAGGAAAGAATACTGGGGTCAAATGACCCCAGCAAGATGTTCATCTAA
>NW_017728950.1:60651879-60678448 GCF_001723895.1 Crocodylus porosus | reverse complement strand
GCTTGCCTAGGATCGAGGTAAGACTAACCGGCCTATAGTTTCCCGGACCCACAGTGGTAGTGTCTTTGACCTTGTAAAAGTCAATGAGTATTTTGGAGCTAAAAATCAGAGCTGTCCCTTTGCTGCTTCATGTGGGCTAACGCACGCTAGAAGTAATACAGAAGGAATAGGATGACAGTTTTATCAGTCAACAACACAGCATATTATTGAAGCTGACAGTTATAGACACCAATTCTTTAAAAAGGTACAGACTTTACTTACTTGAAAGCATTTGTGGCATAGCAACCTTAATTTCAGGTATCATTAGTGATACTGTGTGTATATAACTATAGTACAGGTTATGGTATAGTACCAGTTTCAGGTAGCCTTATTGTCATTTTTTAGGTCTATTGCTGTTATATGAAAAAACATGACTATAAGTGTTGCATCAATAAAAAGGTTTTTCATTGTAGCTTTCGAACAAACGGCATGCCCTATTTATAACCTCTTATAGTTAAAATCCTTTGGTAATGGCTGGAGTTCGCAGGGGTGTTCTGGTTTTATTTTATTGCTTTAGGAACTCTTCTTTAAGAAAGAAGCATGGTTGCAATGTATTTTAACTTAATATTTCAACCTATATTTTGCAAATAATATCAAACATTTTTAGATGGGGTGGGGAGGTATGAATAATTTTAAAGATATTGCTCTGTGTAATTCCTGAGAACAGTGCGCTTCGTTACTTCTATCTGCTAATCAATACACATTCTTTTGAGATCTGTTCTTTAATTAGTGTTGTAAACTCTATGCCAGTCTGTAAATGGATGAGTCCATATAGATGTCCAGTTAGTTCATTTATAAATTAATCAGACTTTAAAAAGGGGCTATGTAGCAGGGCACTGAGGTGCCTGCTACTTGTGGAGTAGTAATGAAGAGGCACAGGTGCAGGTTGCTACAGCAACTGGTGGGAGTCAGCTGACTGGAAGGGGCAGGGCTTGGCTCCTATATAACTCCTAGGCTGAGGCCAGATCGGCAGTTCTCTGCCAGCAGCCATGGGAGAAGGAGCTCTCCCAGAGCAAGCAGAGGGGAGAGGCCAGACTTCAGGTACAGCTCCAAGACTGGGGGAAGGATAGAGCCCTCCTGATGCAGGGGAAATAATGTTATAGCCGAGCAGTGTGAATTTGTTACAGCCCAGGGGCTTGTGTTTTGTTTCCTGTTGTATAAGAGACCGGTGGCTTGGGAGAGGCTATTAGGGGCTGGAGGAGGCCTCATAGGGGATCCATGGTAGCATGGGGACCCCAGCGCCACAGAGGGCGCAGCATTTTAGGGTGCACTGATCCCAGCCCCAGAGAAGGGGGCAGAGAGAGAAGCCCCCAGAAAAGGGGGCATAAACCCTGGCGCCAGCAAGGCGCGATCTTAAAGCCGGGGAGCTCCAGTGTGCCTGTGGTACAAGTTTATTTTGGTATTGTTTTGTTTTTGTGTGGCCCTGGCCTTTGGACCAGGCTCCAGATTGCATCAGGGAAAGGGGCCCTGGGCCTTAAGACAATGGAAAAGGCTAGAGCCTCAGGGTCAAACCCTGTTTAGTGGGTTTAGACAGGGAGGCCTAGCTAGAGAAAATCAGGGGTCAGTCCCACATAGCGGAAACGCCCCAACACACCCAATACAATAGGCAGTCTCCTGCTCGCGAGAATATTGTCCTAATTTCCATCAAGATGTGGCAGGCGAGTATAGGGTGGGATGTAAGAACCCCAAAGAAGGATCCAAGGGTGCCCCCACAAGGCGTGTGGGACTAAGAAGATGGTGCCAGGAAGGGCGACCTGTTACAGGCTACAAAAGTCTTGTGTGATGTAAGGATTCATTTAGAATACATGCACATGGCCAAGTAAAGGTTTTGAGAGTGAGCGTGCAGCTTGACCACTTAGATTTCAGATACTGCAGAGATATGAGAGAATAGCATACCACATGTAAGTGCAAAATGGATTGTGTACGAATAAAAATGCCAAGAACAAACAATGAAAACGCTAGAAGTAAGGTCTGTGACTGTTACGGCTTCTCGGCCATTTTAACTTTTCTTTTTGTATTCAAAATATAGTTGCCAAAAATGTTTAAGTACCTAATGATTTTGGTTGCTTTGGTAGTAAATGAGATTTGAGATACGCAAGTCCTCTATACAAGTCTGAAAATCTCAACTGAAATGTCTAAGTCATTTTAAGAAATCGTTGATTACCAAACATGAAAATAATTTCAGCTGTTCTTCGTATCATAGGTACAATAGGGTCTTAATGTAATGTTATCCTTCTAATAAGTCTAACTTTAAATGGTCTAGTTTAGTATTTTAATTTATACATAGTGTTCCAGTAAACAGCTGTCAGCACTTCAGCTGGCTAGCATGCTGGTTCTGACAACTGAGGCAAAGTGTCATCTGAACAGGACTGAAGTACAGGAACATCTTTATTCTAACTCCAGCTCACAGAATTCCATTTGTGGCCTTGGGCAAGTCACATAATGACTGTGCTTCCATTTTCCTCATTAGTAAAATGGCAGTAATACCTTACGGAGATGTTGTCAAGAAAAATTTGGTGTTTTGAAATCACTCATAAGTGCTCTATGAAAACTATAATATAGATGCAAAAGTAGGTACAGCATTTTAAATAGCAGCTATCCCAGTGCCCATATCATCTGCTTTCTTAGGGGTGCTAAACATCTGTTGCTCCCACTCATTTCAGTGGTAGCTGTGTACTGATAAACTTGACTGAAGATAAACAACTGTCATGCATGAGGTTTCCCTGTTATAAAGGCTCTTTAGAAGGATAAACGTTGGAGAAGCAAGTGGGAAAATAGTTGAAGGTAGACTTTAAAAATATTTGGCAAACATCAGGCAGTACCAAATATCCAGCTTTCTTCCCACTCCTCTCAACTATTTTATTTACTTGTCCTTGCAGCGCATGGACATGGACCGTCGCAGAGAAGATGCTCGAAACCCCAAGCGCAAGCCGCGCTTGATGGAGGAGGATGAACTGCCATCCTGGATTATTAAAGATGATGCTGAAGTGGAAAGGCTTACCTGTGAAGAAGAGGAAGAAAAAATATTTGGGCGGGGATCTCGCCAGCGCAGGGATGTGGACTACAGCGACGCTCTCACTGAGAAACAGTGGCTAAGGGTATGTGCTAGTTTTTATTTTCTGACAGCTGATTCTTGCTGCTAGGGGTTTTTGTCAGTGAATACTACGAAGTTGGAGTTAGAGGTTGAAAACTGTACAAGTAAAAAGGACACCGACCAGCCAAGGCTATGTATTCTTATTATTAATCTGAGAGGTTATATTAACGGCATAACTTAATATTTGAATTAGTTGCTGGAGCATACATTACTGTTGCTGAACTTGGAACCTAGCATTGTTCTACTGCGAATATTATGTTACTATGGATCTTGATATATATCTTGCTCGTAGTTCTAGATCCATTAACCAGAGCTGTAATCTACTGATGTAGACACTTTTTCTTGTAGCATAGCAGCATGCTAGGGTTTTGTGGTAAAAAGTCCTTCAAAATATGTCTTTTTCTAACATGTGCAATGTGGCTACCTAGAGCTGAGATTCCTTTACCAAGAATTATGCTGCTCTGGAGGCTTCCAAACTAGATTCTGCTTTTTCCAAAACTTGTTCTTCTATTCACTTAGGACTCTGAGACTGCTTTAGAGCAGGAAGTATGCATTGCCTTTATGCCCTCAACACAGAGTTCACAGAGAGGCAGGACTCGTACATACTTTCTGGGTGTTGCTAAGACAAAAAGGTCCCTAGTATTTGAGGTGCGTGCACATCCACAGAAGAATGTGCACAAGGATGATACCTCTTGGAGGATTCCTTGTATTGATATGCAACTCTTTACCTACCCAGATTTCATGTCCTTGCTGGAGCACATGTTGTAATTAAGGGTATTTCTGCACATGTGACTTCAGTGTTATAGGGTAGAGATTACCCATAGTAGCTGTAAACTACCTGAGCTTGAACATTGGCAGCATTCTAGCCATGGCAATGTGGAGCTCAGTGTGATCTGCTTCTTTATAGGTATTTCAGGTGTTAGTACACAGTAGTCACTTCTGAGACTACAGTAACCTACTCGGCCCTTCTCAGCTTTGTCATGCTGTTGCCTAAAAGTGATTTACTTCTTTACTAAAAGTAAATGGTGACATAGGCATTGGTAATGTTTTCATGTCTGTAATTTGACTGAGGTTAATAGTGTTGTACTGTACTAGTGTTCTCTGGTAAAAAGTCCTTGACATCAGCTGAACAATGGAGAGCTGAATCATCTGATACAAGTGTTCGATATAAAATGTGATCATTTTAGGTGTTACAATCTGAGTTTCCAATAATGATACTGTTGACTTGGTAAGGGAGAGGAGAATGATGCTACCTTTTTCTTTTCCTTTCATTTTTGTCCCTTAAGTTTTTTCTGTATTTCTGAACTGATGCCTCAGCAGCTGCCTGCCCCCACACCTTATACACAGAGCCAACACAATGGATTTCCCTCCCCCCCCCCCACCATGTTGAATGGGGGAGGGAAATATTGTATCTTGCATTTTAGGTAAATACAGTATATACAAAATCAGCAAATGGGCACCTTTGGGGATTTTTGGAAGATGAGATGATAGTTGGTCAGTCTTTAAATATGTATAAATTACTAGAGTGATTTTAATCAGCAGCTTTACCCTAAGGGCTTTGCCATTTGTAACAAGATGTGCTCATTGTACAGAAAATTTAAATTAATCATTTCTTGCTAATTGGAACTTGCAGACAATAAACTGCTTTTTAAAACAACGTTTAAGGATGTAGGAAAACACAGAAGAGGCAGTAAATTCTAAATTAAGGGGGGGGGGTTTGTCTTCAATTCACAGCATTCTCCATTGCACAGCCTCACATTGTTTACTTTTTGTGCTGCTGTGTAGGTATCTTGCAATAAATACTTCAGCCTACTGCAGAGTGGTGGCAAAATCAGGCTGTCACTCACTGGCAATGCAGATACTCCCTCTAGTTTCTCTGATTTCTCTCCAGCTGTCAATGGCTCCCCTAGATCCCTCTGTTGCAGGGCTTTCCTGAGGGGAATATCAGATTTCTGACTAACAGGTTGGCTTGTTGATATCGGTATGTAATTCCTAGCAGTCTCCCAGGATTCTGTTTGCCTTTTGGGAAACTGTCACCTGAACTCTGCTTCCCTTTCTGAAGTCCTTACAAGGGCTGCTGCCTTGAGGCTGTAAGGAGAAAAGCCAGAGGCAGAAAGGAAGCAGCTTCCTTTTTCCGATTCTGCAAAGAGAGTGAAGCCAAAAGGGTAGTGTGGCAGATAGATCACACCTACTTCCCTAAAGCTTGCTTCAGCAACCATGGGCCTCCCTGTGCCAGTCAGCCACCTGCTTGTAGCCAGGGCTGGACACGGGTGTGGGCAAACCGGGCGGTTGCCCGGGGCCCAGACAGAAAGGGGCCCAAAAATGGTATTTTTTTTCCCATTGTCTGATGATGATATTATTATTATCATCATCATCATCTGTGGGGAAGAGGGGCCCAATACTAAAAGTTTTCCTGGTGTTGCCAGGAGTCTACATATGGTGCTGATTGTCACTTTAAGTTTATCACTGAACTTGGGGGAAAAAAACCCAGTGCTGGGGAGTGCAGTGAGGAGTCTCTGAACCTAACTCCCTTCATCTGCTATCAGTGGATCCCAGGCAGTAAAGAGAGAGCTTTTGAGGGAAGTCAGCTTATAAACTGTAAGCTAGGCCCAGAAGGGGGCATGTGTGTCAAACAGGGGCATTAAACATATGGCCTGCAGGGCAGATCTGGCCCATGGAGCCCATATAATCCGGCCTGTGAGTCTCTGAACTAACCCCATGTGCTGCATGGGGCACATGCTGGCCCCAGTTTCATGCACTACATGTAGTGTGTAGGCTGGACCAGGTGCCATGTGTGCTGCATACAGCACAGGGGGTCAGTTGAGGGTGTAAGATGCATGTAGCACTCATGCCAGACTGGCTTTACATAGTAGCTTCAGGACGCATCCACATCAGACTGCTAGAGCCAGTGCTCAGGGCTGGTCCAGTGAGGCACCATACTCAATGCATGCTCTGTGCTGACCCTGTGCCGCATGCAGTGAGTGCAACCAGTGGCCTGCTCTGTACATAGCACACAGACTAGACCTGACATTATATGCGGCATAGGGATTCTGGGGTATGGGGTGCATGCAGCATGGAACTGGCCTGGCCCTGCATGCTGGCTCCAGTATGCATGGGTAGCCTAGGACCTGATCTTGATTGTCCCAGACAAGCACATAGTACTGCATGACACCCTGCCGCAGCAGCCCTAGGTCTAGCCCATGCACCCTGTGCCGAGCGAGCAGTTGCTGGTGTGCCAACTCTGACCTTGACCCTGAGTCTAGGTTGAGGCCAGAGCCAGAGCCTCAGGAGATGCCTGCTCCCACACCTTATACACAAATACAAGAGAAGGGAGTTCCCCTGTCCTTCCCTCTCCCCCCCCATGTTGAATGGGGAAAAACACCTTGTTTTGTATTTGAATAAATATGATATATACAAAATCAGAAGGTAGACACCTTCAGGTACAGTACTATGCAACTATGCTTAAAAGATCTGTAGCTGCTTTAGATGGGGCTACAGATGAATATCCCTGCCCATACTCCCTGGAAGATGCAGTAGAAGAATGGGTTGTTACCAGCTGCTGCTGTAGGTCACCATGCCCTAACTGTTGAGCTGTTCTTAGTTGCCAAAATGGATCCCCATACCTTCAAACCCAGGTTATTGTTCTCTGCTTCTGATGCAGACTGCTGTGTCTCGCCTCCACCTCCTTGCCCCAGCAGATGGCTGTCTCATGTAAGGAGGGAAAGCCCACATCTGAAAGAACAAGTAATGTAAAGAGTCCCTTGACACAGTGTTTGTTTATTTGTAGTTCCTCATCCCTGGGCATTGTACATAAATCTAACGTTAAGCCTATGTCACAGCCACATTTACTCCACTAAGCTTTATCCAGCTCTAACTTAATAGCTGGATGGATCTCTTTATGATGTGATAGTTTGCACATGTAACCAGTCTAAAGCAGTTGCACAGTTAACCAGTTAATTGCATAATACATGTAAAGTGTGGAGGGGGCCTGAAGTGCCACCCTGACTTACCTTCGACCTGAAAAAAAAATTATGGAATACAAATTCTTTTTTTTAGGTAGTAATATTGAGCTTTGGTCCTTGGAAGCAGATGCTAAGGCAAGTCAGTTTCCTGCTAGTTTAGTGATACAGATGGGAAGCTGAGGCTATAGGGAGACATTAGAAAAGTCTATTTATTATCCTGGCTCCTGCCAAAGTATTAAAAGCACATAAGTCATATGGCAAATTGGAACAGTGAGTGCATGGAGTAGAATAGGACTTAAAAAAACCCAGTGTAAGTAGTAACTAGAACAAACTGCTGTGTTGAGGTCATCTTGTGCATAGCTGCCCTCAGTTGCTTCAGAGCCATCTGGAATGCCTCCCAGCCAGGTCTGTCTGGAATTGGGTCCTGAATTATACAGCCAGACCTTCTCAGTTCTGGGTAAGAAGGCAACATATAGTTTGGCTCAAAATTAGGTCAGTGGACATTATCCAGAGGAGATTCCTGAAGGAGCTATATAAAACTTGTAGATAGCTTTTTTTTCATTCCAGGTTTCAAGTGACCCTTGCAAATGCCAGGATGTAAATAAGTCCATCTGGTTTAGAGTTGAATACCACAAGTAATTCACCTTGCCTCTTCTAGCCTCAGAGAATTGGAAACAGGGGGAATAGGCCTCCTTTTCAAGGAACAGAGTAAGTTGCTAGAGGAAGCTTATCTTTATGTTCCAATTTGCCATCTTAAATGAAAACTTGTTTTGCACACGTGGCAGCTTTTTTTCCCTACACTGTAACCATCTGATTTGAAAAGCTCTTTCATGCTTTTGGGAGCCAGAGTTCACATGCACCTTATGTAGACAACTCTTGTTTTACCATCTGCACTTGTCCATTAGTAACCAACCATGATGGTAGCTGGGTGTAAAGAACAGGTTCTTTTTTCCAGGTCAATCTGTGGGTAGTTATAAATGAGTACACCGCATCCACCAGGTGCAATGCACTAATGCCTTGAGGTTTTTGGGTTTGTGCATGTACCCCTGTCTCCCCCAGATTACAAATCCATTAACTATCCTGACCAGACAAGGTATATGATGAGATTTGTTTTTTTTAAATAAAAAAACAGTAGGATGAGCATAAATCAGCCCTGCCTCTGAGAGAATCAATTTCTCAGGAAAATTTGCTCTGTCCAGATCGTATCTCCATATATTCTGCTCTCTAAAGGGATAATTAATTCCATGGCTGGATTAAACAGGATGGAATTGGTACCCAAAAATACACCCCCTCTTTCATTCCAAGTCAGTTTGGTGGGATGATGATTGACCTCACTAAATGTAGAAACAACCAAAAGTGTCATCTCCTACCGCAGAGAATTGACAACAGATGAGGCAGAAAATGATTTGACACAAAGCCGTGTGCAATTCCTTTTCCACTGTTTCCGAAGACCACAAACTAGAAATGACAATGCGGTAGTGGTGCTGTTCAAATGAAGTGCTGGATGAAGAAGCCCTCTCTCCAACCTCCTTACCATAACATTGGATCGCTCTGTCTCAGGCATGGTCAGCTCTCGCAAAAATTGATCCTTCATCCAGTATCATACAGATTCAGAATGAATATTTGGTACTTATTTTATCAGGGTGATGCACCAGAGAAAAATTAATAAATAGAATGTTGGTTGGTTTAAAGTCCATAGTTTAATTAATTTGCTAAACAAGCAAAACATATCCTTGAGTTTCTGCAGAAGGATCCTACTGTAGAAATATATACTTCTGCATTAATATCTTTGTTCAAACATAATATCAGTGTTCATAAAAGGAAGCTTTGTTGAAATATCAACATTAGACGTTTCCTTAGGGAGAGCTGCCCTTATTCCAAGCCCAAAAGGTCAACCTGTATGACCTTGGGACCTCCATTCTGCTCCTTGCAGACTATTTAGACTGAACGTCTGTCATTATAATTGTTTTCTAGTAAAGAGACCCTCCTACTAGCTCCTACCTCCAAGAAGATAAATTTTGAAGTTTGGAGCTTCACCGATGGATGTTTGGAGCTTCCCACAATTCTGCTAATAATCCTGATAAATAGCGCTTGGAGCTGTCGCAGTGTTTCTGCCCCAGATCAATTAAAGAAATACTCTTCCTTTTTTAAACATCTTAAATCCAGTCCTTAAGAGCACTGACAGTCTTGGGGCAGAGAAGTCATGTTTCTTCTCAGAGATTGTCTATGTTCCAAGTACCCACTTAACATTAAATTTATAATCTGGGGAAGGCAGAGCTACATAATCTAGATGTCCTTCAAGATACCTAACTTTACACAAATAAACAAGGTAACTTAAGACCTCTCCTAGATCCATTTGCAGAAAGATTGAAGGGCCAGACTGTTTGAAACCAGAGATTATAAATATGGGTGTCTAGTTATTTTACAATTTATGAGTGAGACAATTTAGACTTTTTTTCAGTGCATATTAGGACTTGGTCTCTTGGATCCAGTCACTGTCTGCAGCTTCTCTAAGAAGTGAGCCCATCTTGGACATGCATAGGTCAGTGACCTCTGGGGTTGTAGTTCATACCTTTTTACAAAACACAGAACTTCAATGTTGCTTCTGGCAGAGCAGTCCTGTAGTATTTTATTTAAGTAGACTCTGCACCCATCACCTCCTCTGCATCACCAAGAATAGGGAAAAATATATCAATATAACCTGAAAAAGAAATGGTTACTTACCTTTATAGATCCTGCACTTCTTCAAGAAGTGTGTGTAATATATACATTGCATGACCCACCTTCTTTCACAATTTACGAGTTCTGTATTATAAGGACTTTGTTCTGATGCAAAACAGTACAGGGCACAAGGATACACAGGACATATGCAGCCTTTTGGAAGTTCATATTAAAAGGATAATTCTACTTCATGTCCTGGAGATAATCCTGCTGTGAAAATCTTATTGTAACATTAATGGCTGGATCTAGACATGCAGGTTTAGCACCACACACCCAGCATGTTAAAATGTTCCCTGTGCTGCAAAATCCCAGTAGCAAAAAAAGGTGGTGTGGCACATGCCACAGGAGCATGCCAGAGCATCTCCCCTCCTCTGGCTCCACCCCAGCAACTCCAGCAAGCCAGAAGCTGGGAGGGCTGGAGAAACGGCTGTTTCCCTGAAGCGGGGCATTTTGCACCATACCCCACAAACAGGGGTGTGCGCAGCAGAAAAAAGCAGGGACGCACCTAACATGGTGAAGAATAGGAAAATGGATCTATGCCCAGTTCAGTTTCCTTTTTTCAAATAAGGTCCAGAAATCTGGACCATCTGCCATCTAGAACAGAGGGAGAAATTGACACCTGAAACTGGTCTGCAGTAGAGAAAGCAAGGAAAGGTTATACTTTCCTTGAAGTGGATCCAACACAATTTGTAATTTTAGCAAGTAAAATTATATTCTTTTGTCTGTAAAAGTTGTCTTAAGAAAAGCTCCAGCTGGAGTATTTCTGTACTGGCTGTATCAGACAGATCTGGTAATCACCTTATGTTGCAAGAACACTGAAGTACCATAATTTAAAGGAAACCTGTTCTTATGAATGATGATTGGTGCTCACTTTACAGCATAAACTGATCGGGACCAAGAAGTTCAAGCTTTGTTGTTTAAATTTCATTTCACTATTTTAATGGTCTTTTTATTAAATGATATATTTTTTTTTAATTAAAAGAGCGTGGAAACAAAACAATAGACTAGCAGCAGATTATTACAATTCTGTAAATGTACATATAAATATAGACGAAATTAGAAATAAAAGCTACCATATAGTTCCATCAGTATTCCTTTCCCCACTGATCTAGTTTATAATAGAAGTTTCACTTCTTGTCCTGGTTTTCAAAATTGTATTTGTAGATCTTTCCAAAGGAATTTTTTCCCATTTTAAATTTATTTAGTATAAATTTATTTAGCATATGCAGTTTTGGCATATTGTTTCAGCTATCCTAAGGCGATGTCATCGCCAGTGTGAAGAGTTTGAAGGCCACCAGGTAGCATTGTAAATGGGCACGAGTCAAGAATGTGGGTCATGGTTTGAACTTGTCCACAAGAGCATTTGTTGTCCATTGAGAAGGCCACATTGGTATAAGTTTCCAGCACAGTGACCCTGTCCAGTTCGAAAATGGTCGGGAGATGCCCAAAAATGTCATAGTCAACTGCATCCTGGTCGACTGACTAAGGTCAGAGGTGATGTAGTCACAAATGGGTGCTTGTGCTTATGCTGACCATTCTTTGTGACATCAAATAAGCAAGAAAAAGTCAAAGGATTTTGAAAGGGTGGACCATATTAGGTATCTTGAGGGGAGCCAAGCTATTGATGGGTGACATATATCCCAGTTAAGGTTGTGCCAAGCTTCAGTTGCTGATTCAGTTCAGCAGAGATTTGGCCCGATTTGATGGCTGAATCTCCAAATCTGAATAGAATCGAGACCCCTTCATCTCCGAATCAAAATGGGACCATCCAAATTGATTTGGAGAGATTTGGAAGGATTGGACAATTTGGACATAGACATAGCTTTAAATGTTTTTTCTATGTACCTCAAGGGTACCATGCAGCTTGTAATTGCTGAGATGCTGGGGTGGATGGGGTATCCCACAAGAGTGCGGGGGGTCCCCAGCAGAGCTGACCTGAGCAGGGTGCAGGACCCGGGGCAAATTGGCCCATGCGGGGCCCTACCCCTGCTCCAATCCCATGGCCCTGGACCCGAAGAAATGGCATTGGCATGCACTTGCCAGCGGACCCTGAAGTGTACTAGAAGTACTTCCAGTCCACTTCCGGATTTGCTACCAAGCACGCTGGAGGCCCCCTGCACTCCTGTGGGATGTTCTGTCCACCCCACCATCGCAGTTCTAATTTCCATGTCTACATTTTATGTACATTTACAGAACTGTAATAATCTGCTGCTGGTGTATTCTTTTGTTTCCACTCTTTTAATTAAAAATATATATCATTTAATAAATGACTATTAAAATAATGAAATGAAGTTTAAACAACAAAGTTTGAACTTCTTAGTTCTGATTAGTTTATGCTGTAAAGTGAGCACCAATTATCATTCATAAAAACAGGTTTCCTTTAAATTATGGTACTTTAGTTCACAAACCACACCTAGTACCTTGAGGTATCTAGAAAAAATATTTGAAGTTGTATCTATGGCTGAATTGCTGGATCTCTGAATCAGCATCAGATCTTCAGATCTGGATTTGGCTGAATCGAATCAGGACAGTGATCTGAATCAATTAATTGAATCACTTTCCCCGATTTGGGCCGAATCCAAATCAAATGTGGCCCTTTTCACACACCCCTAGTCCCACTGCACTGGCAGGGTAACATTATCACAGAGTCTGGCTAGTAAGTTTACTCCATCTTTAATCATATAGCTTAACAAGTAACTGTGCTTATGTTGTGTTTGAAGGTGGACTACAAATTCCATCACATTGTCATTTCAGGTTCCATTGCACAGTGAATTTAGGGCTATTTCAGCAGTTGTTCCCTTGTATAATGGCCATCAGCATGCCCATTCTATAACTGGGTAGCACTACACATTTTATCATACAGGAAAAGCCCCTCTGGGACTAGGGTTCAAGGTGCAGGACTTAAATGTCAGTTCATTTAAAAATACACACAGTAGAACCACAACACAGTTCCACTGTATCTGGAACAAAGCAGCCAAAACTTAAGCCTTTTCTAAAATTCATGTGAAATCAAGAGACTGAGCTATTATAACATGCCATATTTCAGTCGGGTACATTTTAATTAGAAAAAAGCCAAACATAAGCTTATGTGAGTAAATCCTTCAGTGACGGCTTTTATATCATATTTGCATATAAATTTTGCAGTCTAATCTTTAGAAATATGGTAAAAATGACTCAAACTTTTTCTTTCAGCTAAGTTTCCTTTTCTATTTATTTTAAACATAGTTGGATATACTCTGTTGAAGGCCTTAGCACTCTTTCTTTCCTTATTCTACTCAAAATCTTTCCTAGGGCCAATTTAAAAAATGTTTGACACCTTCTTTTCACCAGCTGGAGCTTTACATAATTTTTTGCAATCTTGCACAACCCACCTTCATATCCTATTTATAGCCAACCTTGGCAACAAATACTGTAGTAAACTTAGGCTGGTTTGTACATGTAATTTGCTGTAAATTCCCACAGGCCTTGTCAGGGTTCACTTTTGCCAGAGAACTTTGACTTTCTGAGTCTCTTACAACTGATCCTATCAAGGTATTTTAAGGTGCCATTTTGCAGCCAGCAATGGTGGCTTCTTAGTTTGATCTTGGGGTGGGCATGATTTAAGTAATTCAGATTAGCGAAGTCGGATGTCTATCTTGTGTTCAGTATTTGTTTCAATTTAGCCTTTCATCTAAGGTCTGTTATTTTATTTAATCCTAATGGAGACTTGTTTTATTTGTTAGAGAGTGGGATGCTCTGAAAGAGGAGGAATCTATTCATTATCTGTCAAATTGGGTGAAAGCTGTTGTATGTAGAATCTCCATACTCTCCATTCACCATTTCTTATTTCTGTTTTTTTTTTTTTTTCTACTCTGTGATACAAGAGGAGGTTATATGCTGTTCTCAAAGCTCACTGACTAGTTGAAGCTACTTAATAGTTGGATAAGTGATTATTTGCCCAGAGCAGTGGAAGAAAATTGCATTTCAGTCCAAATGATGTGCTCTGTAGTGTTTAATTGCAGGTCCAACTGAATTTATTAACCTTTTAAAAAAAAATCCTTGTTTCAGGAATGTGTCTTTGTGGCCTAGAGCCCTCGATCTCTGGGCACCAATTACCCCATGATAAGCAAAGGTCGCTACACCTGAACACCAAGCCTGCCTTGTAATATAGCAACCTGATCAGAAAGTCTTGAACCTCATTCTTTCAAGGGATTAGGAAGCTGGGCAATGAAATTCTGCCAGAAGAGGAGATTGAGCAGCCCATTTTTCTTCTTCCCTTGGGAGGGAGTATAATAACTCTTCTGCCACTATGGTTCTCCTGGTGGGAGGCTGAGGAAGAAAATGCGATTGGCCCATTCCTTGCAGGTCTTCATGAAGCCAAAGCAGTTGTTTAGATTGCTTACATATAAGATTGGCTTAATGTTTAGTAATCCATTGGAATACAGTGAGTTTGAAGTATAACTGAGAACTGAAGGACCTCTTTACACCTAATTATTTCTCACTCTGTTAAATATTTTCAACAGTATTAGGGAATGGTACCAGGAGAAAAATGGTCAGGGTTTAGCAAGTATTCTTGAAATAGTTGACTGTATATAAAGATATTTCATTAAACAGGACTGGAGTTTCAGACTCTGGGTTTGTGGTGGGCAAAATTGAACAAAGAATCTGAGTAGCCATTCAGACGAAACAAAAAGAAATGTAGAATATTTTAAAAAAATATATCCACACTCAGTCTCTTTCCCCAAAGCTTTTTGCAAAATAATTCAGCAAATATTCCCCTTGTTTCTTCTGGCCCTTTAAGCACGTTCTCTTCTAAGAAAAAGAATAATAAATCAACGTAAACATCTTTTTGCATTTTTAACAGTATTGGGGAAGCACCAGTGTTGAGAAGCTCTGACCAAAGGGAGCTGCATTTTGTTTAAAATACCTAAATGTCTCTAACAGCTTGAGTGTTTAAATGCCCACCATTATGAATGAAAACACCAGGCTCTGTGTTTTAATAGCAATATTTTCATTGTCAGTTCTTTTCAGGTAAAACTTGGCATCCCCATGTATCAGAGCCTTCAGTTGAAGTCATTTGAGATGATTTTCTTTACACTGAAAGCCAAAATTCAAATCAGTTACTAGAATAGTGGAACTGAAATCATTGTCAAAACTTTTCCAGAACTTTCACAAAAAAAATCTGCATTAGCATCCTAAAAAGTAGAAGAGTGTTGCACATGTCTCTTGTTTAACATGAAAATGCTGTTGTGCATCAGCAGCCACACAGTACTTTGTGGGAAATAAACCTTAATCTGATGGCAAGGAGAACCTAGATGACCAGAAGTTTCCGTTCTTCTGCAGGCTTCATCCACCTTTGCAACCATTATGAAGTATGCCTGCTCTGCCATTGAGAACTTTCATTTTTATTTTTGGATCACAAGGTTGCCCTTGATCTTGTAGCCATGGGTGACCCTACCATGATTACAAAATTCCAGAGAGCATCACTCTCAAGTTCATTGGTAGTGCACAAGCCTCTCCAACAAGCCTTGGGAATACAAAGATGGAATAATAGGTTGGGAACTGAGGAGAACGAAACAAGTTTTTTAACACTGAATTTCCAGAACTTCTTGTTCAAACTGTCTTTTTAAAACATCTTTCTAGTTGATGTATTTTATGACCAGAGTCGTATTTCATAGATTCATAGAATGATTGTAAGATCAGAAGGGACCTTGGAAGATCATCGGGTCTGCCCCCTGCACCAAGCAGGAAAGATAACTGGGGATCAGGTGACCCCAGCAAGGTGACTGTCTAACCTCTTGAAGATTTCTAGGGTAGGTGATTGCACCATCTCTGGAGGGAGCTTATTCTACAGTCTGGACACCCTGACTGTGAAGAAGCTTTTCCTAATGTTGAGCCTGAATTGGTCTTCCAGGAGTTTCTGGCCAGTACTCCTAGTTTTCCCCTCGGGTGCCCTGGTAAAGTTGCTTACCGAGCCCTTGATGTACTCTCCTAGTATATGTGTGTGTGTGTGGCGGTAAGCTGCTACCAGGTCCCCCCCCTCAGCCTTCTTTTCTTCAAGCTGAAGAGTCCCAGATCCCTCAGCCTTTCCTCATATGGCTTGCCATGTAAGACTCTGATCATAAGTGTTGGTGATACTGAAAATTGTTCTTCTGTATGCAGAATATTAGCACAGGCATCACTATTACTTTTTCCCAGTCTTTTGTAATCTGCATCTAGGAATTCTACATCTAGGTACTTAGTATCAGTGGATCATTTGCTCCTCTGAGATTGTGAAGAATATTGACCAGTTACAGCACTGGCTTTTGTAATGTATTAGCATCTGACTTATTACTGCTAATTCTTATGCATAAAAGTAGGAATTAATCAATAAGGAGCTTCCTAGTCTAAATCTGAATGAATAACAAAAATGAAAGATTCTATATACCTTTCCAAGCAATAGGGCCGTGCAAGGCTTCAGACTGTGTTTTCAGATCTGGAGAAGCTTTGGATGCTTCGATGTCCAAAGCAGCATATCCGGATTGAAGCGCTGGCTTTGTTAGGCTTTCTGAAGCAGTTTGGAGCTTCTGAAGTGCTTCAGAGCTGCTTCAGAGATCTGGCCATAGTGTATAATATGGAATCAATGAAATATCTATAACTTTGTTGCTTTTTGTCTGATTTGGATGAATTTGCAGGGTTTGTAGCCTCTGCTGAGAGCATGAATCCTGCCAAGTTTTGAGAAGATCAGTGCAGGAATTTGGGGGGAACTGCACCCCAAATTCTTGAAAGCAAAATTCATGTTGTGTGTGTCACAACACAGGGGGGTGAAGACTGCAGGGGTGGTAGCCCCTGGTGAGGCCATAAAGCCTGCCAAGTTTCAAGAAGATCAGTGCAGGGGTTTGGGGGAAACTGCACCTCAAGCTGTTGACAGGCAAAATTCGTGACATAAATGACCCTGTGTGTGTTAAGGTGCAGCGGGCTGAAAACCACAGGGGTAGTGGCCCCGTGCTCGGGCCATGAAACCTGCCAAGTTTCAAGGAGATAAATGCAGGGGTTTGAGGGGAACGGCATCTCAAGCTGCAGACAAGCAGAACTCGTGACATGTGACACTTTGTGTGTTAAGGTGCAGCAGGGTGAAAGCTGCAGGGATGGTGGCCCCTGCTGCAGCCACGAAGCCTGCCAGCTGTCAAGGAGATAGGTGCAAATTTTCACCCCACTGTGGTGTAACACATACACGTGACACGAGTTTTACTTTCAAGAATTTGGGATGCAGTTCCCCCCAAACCGCTGCTCTTGAAACTTAGTAGGCTTCATGCTCTCAGCAGGGGTTACCACCCCTTCAAGTTTAATCCAAATCAGATGAAAAACAGTTAGATATTTCATTGATTCCCCGTTATACCCTATGGCCAGATCTCCGAGGCGGCTCCGAAGCTTCAGAGCCGCTTTGGTTGGATCGGAACAGGAACGCGGTCCGGATCCAAAGCCGGATCAAATAGCTGCCTATTTGCACAGGCCTACTAAGCAGCTAGTCCTGTCTTTTTGGCCAAAGTATTTGCTCAGTCTGCAGCAAAGAGAAACCTCAGTATTTCATGAAGGAATTACAAAGGTGTTATGTTATGTCTATCAAGTAACAAATATTCTTACCAAGTAACAGATATAAGCATGATTTGCTTGTCCTAGCACAATAGTTCTAAACCTCATTAGACTCAAGACACCTCTTGTTAGACTCAAGGCACTCCTCAGAGAATGTCATCCATTCACTTTCACTCAGTTTTTGACTATGGAAAAATAAAAGCAATTCTTGTGTTGCAAAGAACTCTGAAAGACCATAATGGGTCAGAAGTTATACAGGTTGTAGCCATATTGGTCTACAGACAAAAGGAATCAGAACTCATGGCAGAGGTGGTATCTTTTATTTGACCAACTAGACATTTGCAAAAAAAATTCTTCATTTGCAAGGTTATGGGTCCACTCACCCTTCCTCGCGCATAGGAGAATGAAAAAAGATGTAGGTTAGAATGTTTTTAACACTATGATTTCCTATTTGAAATCTCCAGGTTTATTTTGTGAATAATGTTTGCACACCTAGCTAGCATTGAGTGCAGTGGCATGTTGGTTGAGAATCACTGTCCTAATGAATAACAAAGACATAAAACCAGCAAACATGGGGAAAATGATATCAGATTTTAATAAACCAGATGTCACAGACATGTCCATGGAGGCATCCCCAGAGCCCAAAGTTTCTCTCTGCTGTCTCACTACTTGTCCCCAGGACCAGACCAATATTTGCCCTGGGAAAACTTCTTATCTCTACAAGTCTCAGCTCCACAAGTCTTACCTTATACTGGACTCTGTAGTTGCAGCAGAGGAATCTTTTGGTAATTCCAGGTGATTAGCCCCTTCCATAGAAAGGACTAACCTGGAATATCACTCACCGCAAGATCATACTTTACCACAGGCAAACAGTAAGCAAACAGACAACAGATGGCTGTATTCTATAGGAAAAAGGGATAATAGGAGGGGGAAAATGACAATATGGTCTGAAAGCATAGTACACAAAATCAGATAAAATTACTCATCCTCTTTCCTGACCACATCATTGTCCTTCACAGCGTCCTGTCAGAATTTTCAGACTTAACCTTCCTGCTGAGTCTGCCAGCCCCTGACTGCTGGGGGCCTAGACTTGACCTGTGGCCTGGGATGATCCAAAGACCATGGAGCTTACAGGAAGCTCCTAAATAACTCCAAGCCAGACCCCTACCCCCACCAGCCTTGTTCACTTTTTGTTTGTAAAGTCTCCGAATCCTCTCCTTTCTGGAACAACTGAAGTTCCTGTAGCTAATGTCCAATTTCCCTGAGATGCCTTCATTATTGTAGAGCTGATTTCTCCCCCCTCATCCCCATTACAGGCAGATAATACCTTGAGTGCTCATCCCAACACTAGCCCTTTTTAGGTGTATTTGGGTGTGAAAATTGCTCCTGTCTTAGTAGCACATAGGTCAGTGATCCTTAAAATCTTCACCTTTTGTCTGTTTCATTGATAAGAAAATAGACCTTAACTAGAGGTCTGGCTATACATTTTGATCAAACTATGACCCGAAATTGTAAAGATATACGTACATATACACACAGAACATAATCCATATAGTGGTAAGAATGATGTAAATGAATACAGTTTATTACAGGCTTTTAAATGATACCAAACACAAAATCAGTTAAATCAAACTTGGGCCAAGTGTCTTTGTGGGAGATGCTCTAAACCTCCAAATCATGCCTATTTTTGAGATGGGGTTGTGGCACTGGACTCATCAACATTGATGTAATCACTTAAAACATCTGTAGGCAAAGATCAGCAGGATTTGTCTTGTAATTTTATATTGTAATCTAGATTGAGAGATTTATAACAGTTTAGATAAATGGAGGATTAGTTTTCTAAACATCAGTTTTATTTACCTTTTATTACATATAGTGAGACACTACAAGATGGATCTGATAGAGTCAAAGCCTTCTCATTCTTCTGGATGCTTATTGAGAAAGATCTTGCTGCTTCCTATTGAACTTGCTGTCATCATTTAAGACACACTCTTCATCTGAGAAGAAACCTCATTTAAATTATTTTTAGACCATTAAAATATCTGTTTCTCCCTAGTAATGGAATAGCAGTGGGATTGCACTGTAATTCATGCCCAGACCTTACTTTATGATGGAAGTCTGTCGGACATTTATGTATTCAAGAAATGAACTCTACTGATATCTTACGATGACTCTTATCAATAAATGGAACATACTATTATTCTTATCCAAATGATTTTCTCCCAGTTTTGCTTGTTTTTGTTCATTTTCCCTTTTTCTTGTCTTCTGCCTCCTAAAGGTTGGAAATCTCTAAAAGTTTTAATTTATATACATACATAAATGTGTAAATATATGAACATGAAGAGGAAAGAGCACATGAAGATGTGATGTTTTAATGTTTTCATCGGCATGACTTGAAATTGCCATAATTATGAATCCCCCAAAACACTGCTAAAATAACTTTTCTGACAGGAATGTGATATGCATAAATGACACATTATATGGTAGAAGTGTTTTATTGGCAATGGAACTATTTTTCTGTCTGTTCACCTATAATACCTTAGTTATCATGAATTTAACTGCATAGAATTAAGTGTTATGGGAGTTTTGGGGGTTGGGTTTGTTTCTGGTTTTTTTGCAGGGGGGGAAGGGGTTAACTCTTCCAGCCATGTAGATAGTGCCATTTGAGAATGCAATAGCTCAGCATATTCTAATCTAAGGCATTGGCTTTCAACCTTTTTGGCTCAAGGCACCCCTCAGAAAATGCCAGCTATTAGTTTTCACTCATTTTAAACTATGAAAATAATAAAGCGATTCTTCTTCTGTTGCAGAATTCAGGCCACAACAGGTCAAAATGTTTTGAAACTATGGGTTCCTATTTGAAATTTTTGAGTTTATCTTGTAGATCATGTGTAGGTACACCTAATAATGCTAACATTATACAGCAGCCTACAACACCCTTAAAAGGATCTCAGGACACACTGGGATGCCTTGGCACCCTGGCTTTGAATCACTGTTCTAAAGCTAGAAGTGAGTGTTGCAAGACTCATTTAAAAGCAGATGATTTCCTTTTTCTGCTTCATAACATTTCTGCTACTCTCCAAAGCAAGTAATTTCCCCTTTCTATTTCATAACACTTCTACTAATCTCCAATACTGGGTTTTCTCATCTTTCCAGTAGAAATGGAAACCGCCGATACTGATTGGCACTATTGGTGTAGGTATGCCACTTCCTCAGAGTGCCTAGAGGCTCTCTGTGGTTTAAGATCACATAGTAGCACCAAGTATTTTCATTCAGTACCTAGAATATTGAAAAGCTGAAGATTGTGGGGTTTATTTGTGAGGGAGGAGAGGGGCAAGAGCAGGGGGACTAGGTGTGAGAAGCTTTTGCTGAAAAAAGAAAAGTAAGCAGTAATTCTGAAGCTATTTGCAAATGCAGGCATCTTCCTTGAGTACTCTCCAGTTAAGCGCCTGATGACAGCTGCATGAAGGCCTCTCTCTGCAGCCCAGTTATATAGGTAAG
This sequence comes from Crocodylus porosus, assembly GCF_001723895.1. Lineage (NCBI taxonomy): Eukaryota > Metazoa > Chordata > Crocodylia > Crocodylidae > Crocodylus > Crocodylus porosus. Next base: position 60,657,580 of record NW_017728950.1, on the reverse strand, counting down.
AACTGAAGAGAATTGTGTACAGGTTTCTTTCCCTAGCAGTGTGAGGTTAAGAAGCAAGAAGCTGGCCATAAATTCAGAGTAAAAACCCCAAATCCTAAAAATATAACCCTGCCCTGAAAGACCTGTTATTCCTAAAGACCTGAAATATCCAATTCTCTTGTGAGCAACCAGATCCAGACATGAGAGGTTCTTTCCATCTGAGTGTTTTGATAGTATGTTACATAAAATACTAGTCATGTTCTCTATCCTGTCAGATTGGACTCAGAGACTTTCAGAACCAAGGATAAGCACCTCCCCTCCAAAGCAAAGTCATTCTGCTATAAGTTTATAAAGTCTTAAAAGAATAAGAATTAACTAAAACAATAAGAATGTTTTACAAAGCATAGGAACAAAAGGCCTGTTAATACTGGCACCAAAGGCAGCAGCACCAGTACTTTGTGAAACATACAGACATATGTAAAGAGAAAATATGTTTAAGGAACATGAAGATAAAGCATACCGTCTGCAGACAGAGAGAAACAGGAGCCATGCAGATTTTTTTTATCAATAGCCTACATTGTAGTACCAACTGTGTACTTCTCTGATGACTGGGAAGCAGTCCATTCTGTTAACCTTGGGGGAGTTCCTATTTTTAGTATATATAAAAAATTGCAACTAGGTACATCTTTCTTGCCAGATTTCTCTATGGACTCCGTGCAATTTGCTTTTAGTGTTCTGGCCTCCAGCTTAGAGATAGTTGGCCGTGGTCCCAGATAGGCGGTCCACACTACAAGCAGGCATTCTGTGTAACCAAATTTAAAAATAAAGCTCTCTTTGGAAAAACTTTGGAGGAAGTGGTAGCCAGGAGTTCAGGATATCTTTCTTACCAATCTGGCAAATTATTAGGGCGGGGGAAAAGAGAAAATAAGTCTACAGAGACGCATAGCAAAATGTTCTTATCAGCAATTGAAAATTTCCCACAGGTTTAATCCAGTGCAAGCAAACAAAAACACTGAACCAGAAACCCTCAAGGAAGATTAAGGCAGCACCCTCCTTCATCCTTCCCCTCTCTAATATATGATGATTGGGGAACTTAAAAATCAGCCAGCATTTTGTCCCTTTACAAAAGAGAAACCACAGACTTCATTTTTCTGATGGCAAAGAAATTCAGGAGGAGCAAGTCTGGTGCTGGTAAAGAATAATTAAACAAGGTCCTAAAATAACATAGTTTCCTTGCAAACTCCTGTAAGGACGGTGAGAATGTTTAGGATGGAAAAGATAAATATAATAATTATCTTACACATATAAAGATCTAAATAGACTGGACCACCTCAATAAGAGTTAAAATATAACAGGGCAGGAGACCTGAGAAAGAGTCTGGTCCTTCTCTCCTCCAGTGAAGAAAAGTTATAAATGTTTGTAGTACCATACAAGAAAGTAACAATATGGGTAAAAATATAATAAATTTCTTACATTCCAAGTCCAAGTGTATTTCATCAAAAACCCTGGCTAACCAATTCAGTGCCTGATAGACTGGATAGATTTTAGATCTATTTAATAAAATAAAGGCCAAGGATAAATTTTAGCCAATGAAGTTATTTAGGCCTGTAAGACTTTGCTACTGCAGTATCTCACCTTCTTCCCTCAGTACCTGTTTCATACCTGAGACTGTTTGGGATTCATAAACTAATTGTCCCTCTGTGCCTAAGTGCACTGAGGGGTTCATATGCAGTGGGCATGCTCAGAGCATTTCTAACACATGCTGATAGGATAAGAGTTCAGCACAAAGAACCACAGCCATGGCTACTTTCATTCAAAAACATGACCAGTGGTAGTGATTCTCCCCACCTGTAGGTAATAACCTACAGATTAGAGTACTTATAGTAGTAATATGCCTTAACTGCCAGGCTGTTTTATAAAGTGAAGGCAATAGTGGCAGCTTTATAAGAAATGTGTGAGCCAAGAACTTGGGTGTCTAAGTCCAGGAAGCAATTTCAAGCTGCAAATCTGGGTCACATCCTTAGGTAGGCACCTAACTCTGGGGCAGGTATGAAATTGCAAACACATCCTTCTCTCTTCTGTTTCCTGTTAGTTTATCCATTGTCCTACTCAGTATGCTAAGTGAATCCCATTCCTAGGCACCATCCTTTTCAGCAAGTGGCACAAATTAGCTCCACAAACTCCCCAAGTGCCACTCCAATCCCTCCTTCTCTGTTCAATCTGCTGCTCTGCTTTCCGCTTTGTGCCCTATTTGCCACTGTGCTGGCTGTCCCTTCTCTGATCTGCTGCATGCCACACAGAGTTTGCCTGTGCCACTTGCGGCACATGCAGTGCAAGTTGGTCACCTTTACTATAGACAAACATATCATTTGATTGTGTTACAGTTGTTACTGATACAAGCTGTTGTAATGCAGCTGCTATGCCTGCCTGATTCTGTAGCAATGCAAATGTAGCAAAACCAATCCATTTGAACCCTTTTTCAGTCAGGGTTAATGATAGAGTGATTTAGCTAACTTGTATTGCTACAGGAGCATGCAGAAGTCACAGTTACATTGTAATAGGAGGCAGTTACCTCTCTCTTTTAAACCAGTTAAAAGTTATGTTTGTTTCTACCCTAATTATCTGCAATGTATTACATAGGGAATTAGGTGAATGCACTTCTGGAGCAAGACACCCAAAGGTCTTAAGTCTCTCTGTGGATTTGGGCCTGTTTCTGCAACTCTGCACATGATGCCAGAAAAAAGCAGGGCGGTGCATGTGGTGGCAGTGTGCGCTGCCCAAAACTGGAGTCTGGCTGGCTAGAGCTACACTCCAGATCTGCATGCCCAGATTGCCATGTCTGGAGCCCTGGGAGGCCCACAGGACCCTAGGTAAGGCTGCTGGGGCCAGCCTCCCCTACCCCACCCAGGGTAACTTGCTGCATGCTGGAGCACGTGTGCATGGTCATTTCCTGGGGACAACTAGTAGCAGCACAAATATGTGCCACTGCTGTTTGTCCCCAGGGAATTCACATTCCTGCTCATGGGGATACGCCTTGAAAATGCAACACAGATTATCTCTCTCTGATACTTGAGCAGCCAGCCCAGCTCATACCCCAGCAGCCACCCCAGGCATGGCTTCTAGAGTGGAGTGAGGGAAAGCGAGGCTCCTTCCATACTCTGAACATCCCGGCCTTTTGTTCCCTCACCCTCCCTTGTTCTCCATGGCTCTGACTCAGAGTAAGCATCTAGTTCTGTTCCTGTGGGTTTTCACCCCCTGTTGGGGTGACCCAGTACAAACCACAGTTCCAAAGCAGCACTTATCTCCGTTCCCCAGCCTGGAAGAACTCTTCTGGCCCCAGACCTGCCAGGCTGCTGCTTACTTTCTTCCCAGCCTGCTCTCCTTTCTGTCATGTTTATCTCCTCTCACACCTCCTCAGTATTGGCCACCTTAGCTTTGTTGCTATGTTAGCAAAGCCATTCAAAATTGGTGATGCTAAAGGTCCCTCTGGTCTTATCCTTCATGTAGCCAGCCCTGATCTCTTCTCTTCTCTTCTCTTCACACAAGCTAAGAAGGTAAGCTGAGTCGTACAATATTATAACAATGTGGACACAGTTAACATAGAAATATCACAATAGAACTCCTATTCCATCACACAGAGCTTGAGCCTGGCTATCTTTTGGAAGCACTTTAAGACCTTATTTGGGCAGGCATTTAGCAAACAAAGCTAGGCTGACTATGTTTCGGGCAGGGGTGGCCAACCTGTAGCACAAATGCCACAGATGACACAGGCAGCCTCTGTGTGTGGCGCATGGGAGATTGAGGAGGGGACAGGCTGCGTGGTGGCAGGAAGCAGAATGTTGAGCAGCAGAATGAGTAAGGGAAAAGGATTGAAATGGCACTGGGGTAGGGTGTAGGGCTAATTTGTAGCACACCTGCCAAAAAAGGTTGACCCCTCTGGTTTAGTCCGTCTCCTTTTTATGTTGATATTGTAATTGTTTTGTTCTCTTGCCATTCTCCTGTTTTGTAAGTTCTTCTGTTATCTTATTCTAAGCTTCCCTTTATTGAGAAGGGCAGTATATAAATTGAATTATTATTATTATTGTTGTTTTTAGACAAAAACTATACTGACTTAAAACAGGTATGAAGAACTTACTGCATATGATCTGCTCTATGGTAAGTTTTCTGTCTGTTCCTGTTGTGTGGCAAATGGTAGCTAAACTGGGGTAGTTTGTCATGGCTTAGCTTCCACTTACGGTGGGATAGAAACAGGTATACAAAACTGTTTACACACAGCAACTGATGAGCAGAAGTCTGTTTCCCACCCCACTTTTAATTGTCCTTTTGCCTGCAACTTAAAACCATGGATTTAGGGGAAGGGAGTTGTTATTTTTTCACATGCACACTGAACGTAACCTTAGGTGGTACCTTTGGGGGAAGTGAAACCTTGTACCTGTCAATCTACAGTTGTTGGCCGATTTAAGAATTTCCAGGGAGTTTGCCTACAATAGTTATGCAAGTAATGAGTTTTCAGAGTATATCTCTCTTGGCACTGTCTTTGTATGAGCTAAGGGTAATTTTTTTCTCTGACTCAACTCACCAGAGTTACTTAAAAAATAGGCATACTTTTCAGCTGTCTTGAAGTTACTCTGGTTGAAATGAGTTATACAAATGTTTCTCTTTGCTTACTCAGTTTACTGTAGCATTCAGAAAAATCTGAAATATACTTAATTTCCCTTAAAATTCACCCACTTTGGAATAACCACTCTGATGTCCCTTCTAAAAGTGTATTGCTGCTCATCTATTCACTAGTTTCATGTGGAATCTCTACTAATTTCATCTACACATCTGCTTTGGCATGTCAGAGTTTACCATCTTGTCTAGAAATAGAAAACTGTCCTTCACAGTGGAGGGACTGTACAGCAAAAGTATGGATTCAAAATATGAAATGAGAAGACACCTATTTTTAAAGGCTGGAGGGGGGGGAGGTTGGAGATAATTAGTAGGAGGAAAAGAGTTTTGGGGTTCATTAATGCTCAGTCTTAATCTGAATTTGCTCATTCAGTCCAAGAATATATGAACAATATTCCTACTATTTGAACCCAAATTTCCCATCAAAACACATATACAACAAGGAAGGAAATTAGAACAATAAAATGTATTACCATATTTTTGCATATAACACACCCTCCATATATAATGCTATATATATATAATGTTGTTGAAAGGCATTATGAAAAAAAACAAATGTTCCATAGTTATGGCTGCAGAGAGCAGGGACAGTGCTTAATGTTCAGCTGACTCACCCTCCTTTCCTGCTTAAAACTTCGCTGTTCTTGAACATTGGCCATCTCAAATCTTTAAAAAAAAAAAAAGCTACAGAGCTGTGAAATAGAAGAGGTGACCAGAAGCCCTAACAGTCAACAAAATTCACCTAAGAAAGCTTCCTTAGTGAAATGTCAAGACCATTTAAAAAGAGAGATGATCTTTAATACTGATACTCCCCCTCTATGCAGGACTGGTCAGGCCACAGCTGGAGTACTGCGTCCAGTTCTGGGTGCCACACTTCAAGAGGGATGTGGACAACATGGAGAGGGTCCAGAGGCGGGCCACTCGCATGATCGGGGCAGCAGGGCAGGCCCCTATGAAGAGAGGCTCAGGGATCTGAACCTGTTCAGCCTCCACAAGAGAAGGCTGAGGGGGGATCTAGTGGCCTGTTACAAACTAGTCAGAGGGGACCAGC
>NW_017728950.1:60586141-60651779 GCF_001723895.1 Crocodylus porosus | reverse complement strand
CTACTTCACTGCCAGGGCAGCTAGGATCTGGAACCAACTTCCAAGGGAAGTGTTGCTGGCTCCTACCCTGGGGGTCTTTAAGACAAGGCTAGACAATCACCTTGCTGGGGTTGTTTGACCCCAGTACTCTTTCCTGCCATGGCAGGGGGTCGGACTTGATGATCTGCTTAGGTCCCTTCTGACCCTACTAACTATGAAACTATACCCCTGAAATGAAGAGCAGTGTGCCACTGATATCCTCAGCTGCCTGAAGAATAATACCGGAGCTGCTACACTGTGGAGCAGGGATCAAAGCAGGTCCCCTTTTAATACACACAACCCAATTATGGGGGGCTGATTTTGGGGGGTGGGGGTAGGTGTGCTGTATATGAGAAGATATGGTAATACTTCAAATGAAAGTGGTAAATCAAACTGGTTTCATTTCTCCCTTCTGAATAACCTACAGAAGTCCCTTTCTGATAGCTCCATAATTTTTTATGCATGTGAAGGTATGGATATGATCACTACAGTAGTAATAGGTCAACATTAATAATTTTTTATCATGGCAGTAGATGGCTGGACCACCTAGGGTTGGACCTCTTCCAACAGCCTCACCTGACAACGCCAAGATGACTTTCCACTGTCTTTACTATTTCCATGGCTTCAAATTTCCAGCAGTTCTGCTCCCGGTAAAGGTGTATGCGCCCCAAAATGGTCTCTAACGATCATTTCTCCTACACTTTCTTTTCCCCCATATATTCCCGTGCAAAGTTCACAACTTCAAAATAAGGGTATTGACACTGATTTTAAACTGTGCTTCAAACTGAAGAATTTGTTTAAATTACTAGTTTAAACCACATTCAGATTTGTAACATGAATCTGAAAATGTGTGTTATTGCAAACAGAGTTCATGATAACTAATTTAAATTATAAATGCTGTGTTTACAATTTTTTTCTTTAAAATATTACAAATGATTAAATGTCTCATTAAAATATTTTTTTTAGGCAAAACCAATGCATTAAAAATTAAGCATCTGATTCTGTAAGCATCTACACAGATGCATAACTGTTCTTTATATACATAGTCCTGTTGACTTGAGTGATGCCTCTGATGTTGAAAGTTAAATGTGTAGATATATTTGCAGCATCTGGGGTAATGCTGTGTTTGTGAAAAACTTGTAAGGGCATAAAATTGTGCCACGGCAAGTAAAAATGCATCAGCATTAACCATGAAAAGTTAGTTGCACTTTCAAAACAAGCTCAATTAACATCTAACAACAGACACAGAGAAATATAGTATAGCTGAAGCATTTCTGCTTTGTTGACTTATACAAATTCAGTTTATCAGAAGGTAGTATTGATTTAAAAAATTGACTGTTGGTTTTATATTGAGTTTTAGAAAGCAGAGGGTAGGAGCTCAATCTCTTTCCTTCCCACTGACTATAGATCTGGAAGGAGTTTTCTTAAGTAATTCTTTTATCTGGGTGTCTTCTTTTTTTGTATTCACCACAGAGGGGGGCAGCAGAGAAAGCAAGATAGGTATAGTCATTGCAGTTTTGCCTGCGGCAGAATGAAGACAATATTGTGAGAGGCCAGGATGTCTTAGGGTGATATCTTTTACTGGACCAACTACGTAGTTAGGATAAAGATAGACAAGCTTTGGAAAGAAAGAGAATAAAAAGATACCACCCTAAGACATCCTTGCCTCTCGCATAATTTTTGAACCATTACAGCTACAATTAGCAAAATTCATCTTATTTATCCATGACAGAACACTATCCAGCTTCAAAGGCAGGACAGGGATGTATTTCAGTTAAAATAAGAAAAGATGATCATTGATTATCTTTGTGTCACTTTCAGAAGTTCATTTTTTGTATTATCAGTAGCATATTTTATGTGTGGTGTCTTATTGGCCATGTCTGGAATTTTGTGACTTCCTAGTATCATTACTCTACTTCATATTCTTTATTATTAGTATAGTGTCATACATGCTGCTGTATACAACAAGGGTTTTCTAGACACTTAAGACGGGGACACTGTCTCAAGGTAACTAACAAACACATTCAGATTTATGCAAATAATAAGCAATTAGTCACAGGAAAGGATGCAGACATCATCAGGAAGATTAGCTTTGGGAAAGCAAGATTTGTTGGCAGATCTGAGAATTTCCAGGGAGTTAGCTTACAATAGTTATGCAAGCAATGAGCGATTTGGGGCAGAAGTAGGAAGAAAAAGAGTAGAGCTGTATTAAGGATTGTGAGAGCTGTGCAGGACCTTGAAGATGAGATTAAAAAGGTAAATTGGATGTGGAATAAATGGATGATGCTTTAGGTCTTCTTTTAGCATAAGGTATGCCAGTAGTTGGGTTCATGCCTTTCTCCACCTCTTCCAAACCTGTAAATGAGTCCTGTTGTATGAAGAAGTAACTTATTGTTCAGTACCTGATTGCTGATCTATCACACCATTTTTGGTCACTAGCCTGTCATTTTACAAACTTCTTTTTTAGTGTCTCTGAGCAAGTCACTGGTGTAATATGTGAATAAGGCATTCTTTTTATTTCTGAAGGATTTGGGTTCTTGCACTCATAGGGTTTGTGCATCTTACTACCTCTTTCATATAGTCCTGATATTCCTCATATTTATTTTGAATATAAGTGTATTGAAACTGTGTTCTGATTGATCTTTCATTTACTATCTGGGTGTACTGGAGTATATAATCCTTGACTATCCAACATTTCTATATTTATGTTCTTTTCTGCTTGTGTTTTAAAACATTAAAAAAGAAACCTCAGTGATATAAACTGGAGCGGAGGTAGTGATGTGAACTCGAGAGGGAAAGAAGGGTTTCAAATAGGGTCTCCTCCATTAAAATTCCATTTAATTTAGCTGTCACGTCTTTAGATTTTGAAGTCCCATTTCAAAACACTTCAATACCTTATTGATTGAAACGTCAGATCCTGTTTTGTTTTGTTTGCTTTTATAAAAAAGGATTGTGGTGAAACCCTTCATTACATGACTGACCAGTAATGGTTTACCTTGGATTGTGTGGTCCTTTTGTTATGTCAGATCCTGGCATTCCAGAGGAGGATATTGGTTCTGTAGCCTATGAAAAGCATCCACAAAATTGATGGAAAATACACTTTGAGCAAGGGAGGGGGAGGCAGCTATAGTGCCAAAATTGACACTTTAATCTCTTCCAAGAGAAGAGCAATTTCCAGGACCAGTCAATCCTTGGTTTATCCTTGTTTGTAGTGATTTTTTTTCTGGACTTTTTTGGATCTGGATTTCTGTTTTGGGGCTTGGAAAGCCGACAGTGTCTTTCACCTGTTTTTGGTATACCTTCAGTGAAAATATTTAGCTGAAAAACTAATGCACTAGCACTTCTATGTCTTCATGGTGCAACAAAGCAGTAAAACTCTTTGTTCTCTGCTCATGCAGGTTTGAGAGATGTTAGGCATTGATGTTTGGAGGGAAGGGAGCCAGCTATAGTAATGCTCCTTGAAGAGGTTGTTGGGAGTTGAGGTAACGAGTGACGGGTTGCGGGGTGCAGAATGTTGAAAGATGTTTTTGTTCTGTGTACTTTCTCATTTAATCTAAAAATGGAGTGCCTGATAAGTACCATATGTTTAATATTATTAAGGACTTTTCTCACAAGCATAATAAGTCATGCCTGAAGAAGATGATTGCAGGCAAAGACAATAGTTTTATTCTGCCTTTTAACCTTCTAGTGATTGTACCTAAAACTGGTTTCATGTCTTAGTCCATAATCAATATCTCTTATTGAGGTAGTGTCATTGAGCTGTTAGAAATGGAACTGAACACCTGAACTCTATTGAGTTTTCTTCCCAGTTTTGTCACTGATTGACTGTGTGACCTCGCTCCCACCATTGGGTTTCTGCTTCACAGAAAATGAGTCTAATAACCACCTGCTATTAAAACTCTTGTAAGGGTTAATCTGCAAGGTGCTTTGAGAGACTTTAATGAATGGTATTAAATAAATGCAGAATATTTAATATTTTATTGTATGTCATTGTTTAATCTTAAACATGGAAATTTAATTTTTAATGTGACATCCTTGGGGCAGTTTCGCAATGATCGATGTTTTCTTTTTAATTTCTGTATTTGCCCTTTGGGCACATCTGTTTGTAGGAAGACTGTCGTGAATATTATGAGGGTCACCTAAAGAACAGAACTGTCACTAAGAAATCAAAACTGTGGATATTTTATGGGTTGTTTCTCTGTAATTTTACATAATTGCATCCATTTTTCTGGGAATATTTTTCATGTTCAGATTGTCCAGGCTCTTAGCTAAGTGTTTGTTGAGGATACCTCCATAATGAAACTAGCCAGGTTTACACTTTGACCTTTCATATTTTGCTTCTGTACTGTTCATGGTGCAGTGTCTGTCTTCAGCAATAAAAGGCTTCCACTTGGAGGAGCCCAGGAAATTCTCCTTCTCTTCCAGGCAGTAGTGGGAAAGCAATTCTTAGAGACAGACCAAATGTTTGAAACCTCACTTGAACCCTCACTTAGTCTCAAGAAGAGAAGACTGGTGGGGGGGAATTTAATAGCAGTCTTCAACTACCTGCAGGGTGGTTCTAAAGAGGATGGAGCTAGACTGTTCTCAATGGTGGCAGATGACAGAACAAGGAGCAGTGGTGTCAAGTTCCAGCAAGGGAAGTTTAGGTTAGATTTTCGGAAAGACGTCTCACTTGAAGGGTAGTAAAGCACTGGAACACATTACTAAGAGAGGTTATGGAGTCTCTGTTCTTGGAGGCTTTTAAGATACAGTTAGATAGAACCTTGGCTGGGATGATCTAGTTGGGGCTGGTCCTGAGGGAGTTGGACTAGGGCTAGAGACAGACATTACACATAAACTGGTTTAAGTGACCAGAAACTGGTTTAAACCTGTAACAGAACTGATGTTCAGTACACATAAACCAGTCTGAAAATAGATGAAAACGATTTGAAAGAAACCTGGTTGAATGTAAAATCGGACTTAACTGATTTGGGTCAAACCGGTTTATGCACTGTCTGTCCCAGACTTCCCCAGCATCCCAGCATGCTCTCTGGGCTGGGCAGGGCTCTCTGCTCCACAGCAGAGCTGGCCCCTCTCATCTGTTCCTCTGCAGGTCTCTGGCTTCCCCCTGCTGCCCCCTTCCCCCCAGCTAAGCAGGGATTCCACTGTCCCCTTTGCCTTACACAGACACCTCAGCATTAGCTAGCAGACCACATGCTGGCTACAGTCCCTGCTGTGGCACATGGGACAAAGGCAGAATCAACAGGTAGCTGGTAATGTCCCTCTGTTGTTTTCTTAATGGGGTGATAAACACTGAGTTAGGGGTGATAAATGCTGTTATCAATTTCCTGCTGGGCTGGTCAGAAGTGTGAGGGGGAACCCCTCCCTAATCAGAGTGCCCTGCCCAGGCCTGGCCACGCCTCCTTCAGCTCAGCACTATGAAAGGGAAGGGAGGGCTGCTGTAGCACCCCCAGCTTCTAGCCTGAGCCACTGCAGGCATGTGCCTGCATTTCTGGGATGTCTTTGCAGTTGCAAACTGATTCAGCCTAGCCAGGTTAGACTAAGCTGTAAAGACTGAATCAATTCAGGTAAAGCATTTTTTAATGTCTGTCCCTAGCTGTGACTTCCTGAGGTCCCTTCCAAGCCTAATTTTCTATGATTCTGTCTGGCTGCCTTTGGAAAATACTGATGCACTTGTTTGATCAGAAGCTGATTTCTGAGTTTCCCTTTCATGCACACCTCCTCTCAAATCTTCTTAGAAATCTGCTACTTGGGCAGCTTGCAGGATTTTGGCTCCCAAGTAAGGACTTTTTTTTTATGTTTGAGTATACTTTATATACAGTGAACCAAAACACTGCAGTAAAATACTACTGGCTGTAGTAAGTACATATTTATGACGGTGAGGATTTTCTCTTAGCCTGCACCCAAAATGCTGAGTCCTCAGAGAATAGAAGACATTTTTAGCCTCTAACTAAGGGCTCTGCACATCACATCAGTGTTGTCTAGCTTTTTTTAAAAGATTAAACTCCAGACTTAATTGTAGTCACATATCTCCTTTTCTTTAGGGAAGGAAAGTGTTAAATCCTTATTTGTACACTATTTTCCCTGACTCCCTTTCTACTCACCTCACTAATCCAGAGGCAGTTGAACATGGGAGATGTGTCTGTGGTGTGTCTTGCACTCTTGCGTAACACGTCATCAACCAGAAACTGGAGATTTGCTTCTGGGATCTGTTTCATTACCGTTCTGGTAAAGGTTTGGAAGGGCATTCTGTGTGATGTGGCACTAGCCCTGTGCAGTAAGTTTTTCTAGCACAGAGCTCAGCTAGCTGTATTGGTTTAATAAATCTTTCATCATTCATATGTATATATGAATAAAATATTTTTTTTAAATCTGCTGCTTTTTTAATTATATGCAGTAGCATTTTTTTCACCTTTTGGAGCAATGTGAATCAGAATTTTAGTTTTGAATTTTAGCATAAAATCCAAGATATACTAGTGTACCATTGTCAAATTAATGTTAAAGATAGGTGTCACTTGAGTGTTCTTGGGTTGCACTGGTTTCCTGGTGCTTGCACTATAGCCTTAATTTAAGGAAAACAGTGTATGAATTTACATGTTTTTGCACATAATTTTAAGAGCTGATTTTAATAATGAATTTACATATTAGTGCTGAAGAGCAATTTTTAAATATTCATTTTCAGACTTGTAATTTGTTGTCATTTGTCTTCTAGTCACAGATCTACAGAGCGGAAAAGCAAATGTCACAGCTTGCTTATATTATTATTATTATTATTATTATTATTATGTGTGGGGTTTGATGGAATAAAAATTGGTTTAAAAAAATCACAAAACATTCTTTTTACCTATAGCATGTCTGCTTGCCCCCCCAAAAATAACTGTAGGTACCCTGAGCAACAATTACATACTCAACTGTAAGTGAGGTATGTAGAGGCTCTTGGGAAGTGGTATTGTTTGTGTTTTATTGAGGGGGCGGGGGTTTAAGGGAAAAAATATTGGCAAGCAGATACCAGTTTTGGTAACAAAATATTCTTTTGTAAAATAAAAATAAATAACCATTTTTTAAGGTGCACTAAATCAGAATTCTTACCTTGTTTTTTATTCTGAGTAGCTTATACAGTAATCTCAATAACCTGAGCCTGTCTGTTTGTTAGAGAACAATAAAATTGCATTGTTTGTAATAAGTACAGTTTTAAAATGCAAACATTTTATTTTATTTTTAAAATTATGCATGGAGTTGTTCAATTTTGCTGTTATAATTAAAATGCTAACAAGAATCGATAACTGCCCAGCTAAAAATCTAATTTGGATGCCTGGAATAATAAGGAGAAAATATGATAAGTAGTTGTCAATATTAAAGCAGGCTGAAGGAAGAAGGCTTCGGGCCTTGTAGTAGGTAGAATGAAACAGCAGATTTGAGTATCCACAATCCTTTCAGTATTAAATTTTCAGTAAAATAAAATTACTTGTATATGAAAACATAGCCTTTCCCCAGCTCTCTTTTTTTTCCTGATCAGCTGATGAAGAGACTAGCAGCTCGCTGCTTTGCTGGCTTGTTAATTTTATCCCCACTAACTGTGATTTCCGATAGCCGGCCTGCTGATAGTGGTAAGGTAAATATCCTTTTTCATTGCCGTCTTGAAGATTCAGTAGAACTACATCACAGGCATGTGTAGGTGTGTAACACATCAAAATCCGGTGTTCTCCGTATTTCTGTGTACAACTGAGTGCTTAAGGAGAGCAATAACATTAACTGTTGACAGCCTTGCATGCTGTATTTATTATTAGCATTTCTAGCTTTCGAGATTTGCGGAGAAATTTCCTTTTCTTAATCTTCGCTAGCTGCAGTGGTGTATAGTGGGTGTCCTGCTTTAGCCAAATGAATATTAATGAATTTGTGTGCAGATTTTTTTTCCTTCCTTTTCTTCCTAACTCATCAGATCTCAAGCCTCCTTCATAGTGGTTATCTGAACGCTGTGGAAGCATGATGGAAATTGTCTTTTGATTATTAAGGCCTAGTTTCAGGCTGTCCCTCAGGATTCTGTATTCATGTTTGTTCTATGGATTTGCACATCGGAGAATGCATAGGAAACAGATTTTGAAATCCCACTGGCGTTTTTAACATGCCAGGTTGTTTTGTGTTATGCACCAGGTTTTGTTCACAAAACGTGTTTCAAGAGACATTGTTCACAAGTGAAAGAAATTATGTCTGGGCTGTAATCACTCTTTTTATATTGATTGTTATACTCACATGATCATAAATATTAGCCATGTTTGGTGCTGTGGAGAAATGAAGGTAATTGCCTTATGATTAGAGCTCTTTCAGCTACGAGAAAGGATTGATTAGCATTTGCATGTACTCAAGGCAATATTGAGAGGCAAGAGGGACAAATATCAACATCAGCTATGTTCTGAGAAAGCATTAATCATAAAGCTTAATTTTAAGATTTTTAAGATTTTCTTGTCGTCTCTCCCTCCCTCTCTCTCTGTCTCTCTCTCTCTCTCTTTCTTTCTTTTTAATTTCAATTTGCTTATGACCCAAGTTTCTCCCCCTACCCCCACCCCTTTGTGGATTTTTTCCCAAAGCAAAAAAAGAAAGTTCAGCTTCTTGGTTTCTCACATGGATCTGTTAGTCAGTGTATGAACAGGTTCCTTTTATACCTGGTTTGTTTTCGTAGAGATTTTATTATCTGTCTGCATAGTGCTGCTGGCTCTGGTTAAAAGCGCACATTTACAGGTAATTGAACCTAGTGTTTATTGTTTGTGACTGTGTGGTATTTCTCTTTTTCCATTTTTTCATCCGATGGTATGAGTGATCTTTACTGTAAAACACTATTGTCACTGCTTCTGCCTTTCCATTGGTTACTATACTAAATGAGAATTATACAATTTTAGAGGTGGGTTTTTTTTAACTCTTACGTGATTTGTAAGTCACTGAAACTCTTTTGTGTGAGAAGCCTGAATCTGGTGTGCTACTACCTAAGCATATGTATAGACAGAGCTGTGTATTCTTTCCTGCATTGGAATCTATGCCAGGTGCAAACTGTCCTGTGTGTAAATATGCACAGAAAGGATGTTTTCACTCATAACTACACCATGTATGACTGTTACAAAAGTGAACAAATTAATGTTTGACCTGCTGTAGAGTTGCCAGGATAATAATACAGGCCCTCAAAGGTGTACAATTGTAACTTGATAGGTGGAATTAAGGTTTGGATTAACATGCATCTCTAAAGGAACTGGTTTCTTTAATTACTTTAAATTTGGTGTCTTTTTGATTGCCACTAACTGAATTTTCTCTTGAACGCTTATTTATAAATATATGCATTTGTATCTTCCTTTAAAAAAAAAAAGGTGTTTTCTTGTTGAGTCCTTTGTTTTAAAAATGTAATTTTTCTGAATCTGGTTGACAGGCAATTGAAGACGGCAATTTGGAAGAGATGGAAGAGGAAGTTCGGCTTAAAAAACGGAAGAGACGAAGAAATGTGGATAAGGATTCTGGGAAAGAGGACGGGGAGAAGGCAAAGAAGAGAAGAGGAAGACCCCCTGCAGAGAAATTGTCGCCCAACCCACCTAAACTGACAAAACAGATGAATGCTATTATAGATACCGTGATAAACTACAAAGACAGGCGAGTGCAGAATTTTGTAATATTTTTATTTTTTTGGTTGTATGTTTTGCTCTTTTGAAAGAGTTGATAACAAATCAGCTCAGGAATGTTAATGCAAGTTTTGTTTTTGGGTTTTGTTGTTTTTTTTAATACAGGTGAACTTATTTTAGGTCTCACCCTGCAAGCCTGCCATGTACAGAACTTCCATTCTGTGCACAGAAGGCTTGCTATAGGATCTTATTGATACATGAAAGGAGTTGTTTAGAATTTGATTTATGACCAGGCATTAAATCTCTTTGTTTAGAAATGCCATTGCCTTATACAAGTGAAGTATTTCTTAATACAGTGAAACCTACTTCCGCCAGTTATCGGTAGCGCCAACAAATTTGTGGGGGAATTTTTGTTTTGTGTAATAAGGAAAAATAAAAGTAGCACAAACGGGATAGACAATCTTGTCATTTTATAGACTCCTTTTAGACCCCCTGACTTCCCCGCTGTTTTTGTGTTCAGCACAACTTCCAGCTTGCTACCCCAAGGCCTTGGTTCTAAAGAATAGTTTTTCAGCTCTAATTATTTCTTTAGTTCAAGTCCATTGAAACACATGGCTGCTGTTTTATTATTTAGATTTTCACCTTGCCGATTTCTATCCAGAGATGAAATGATGATTTTGATTACATAATGAAGAAATTGTGGTGAAGAAATAGGGATAAATGAAAAGAAGAACAAGTAGCATCCAGACTTTGCAAAAGGGGGAGAATGGTGGTTGGGAAGCACAACTGGGATTGGCCAAATCATTTGTTCTTCTGGGTGATAGGTGGGGAAGAAAAAGTAGTGGCAGGAAGGAGAGAGGTAGAGGGGAGTTTTCAAGTTTTGAGGTATGGTTTGAAGTGTGCGCTGTTGTTTCTTATCTATGGGTTGTTTGTCATTTATTGTAAGCCAGTCTGAGCCTTTCTGGATAAGGTAGAATGTAAATCTAAATAATGATACTTAGCTTTCCAATGAAAATACTACAGAAATATGGAATAGTAGTAGACCTCCCACAGATGAGGCTGAAGCTAGGTCACTATTAGAAGGCAACATTCAGTACAGTACATCTTTTCTAACTTCCTCTAAATGTGGTGGTGGGACTTATATTTTACATGCCATGTAATGAACACATTGTAATTCTATATCCAAAAAGCCCTTTGCCAAAAAAACTTGAAGCTTGTATTTTGTTGGCCTTCTTAAGGAAAGGCATCCTTATTTAGAGTTCTCTGCAGTGAAATTACAAACACACATAAAAGAAACTGTTTTATAATATAAACTCCACGCTAAGATAAGAAGAGAAGGGGCTAACAAGAAATAATTAAATCCAAGGTTATATCTGGAAGGCACAATAGGGCTGGGAATGAACGCTTCATCAAAGAGGAAGTGTATTTTTTTTCCTTCTCAAACCTAGACGATATCATTGGATATGGAAGAAACTGGCCATCTCTCTGTATTTCTTGAAAAGAAACAATGTGTTAGGCCTACATATGGACATCGCGCGAGTTGAAATCAAGTAATTTTGTGATTTGCTTCAATGAGTTCAGCCTTGTGTAGGCACTCCTATTTTGGTTTGAATACCTTATATTGAGTATCCTTAAGTCAGTAAGAAACTAGCTTAAACTGAGTATAAAGTGCACTCAGTGCGCTCAACTTAATTTAAGAGTATCCATACATGGGAAACTACACTAGTATGACCAAACTGGTTCTTTTAATCCACTACAACATTTTTATCTGAGCCAAGCCTTAGACTCTGCTGAATTGCATGTACTTTCAAAGGGTGAGATACCTCCTTTCACTCACTTATTCTGCTCCTTTTGTTATGGATCTGATAATAGTCAAGATTCAGTAAAGGGTTTGGGCATTGCTGAGCCTAACTTGTAGGTACCTAGCCTCTGGTAGGGTCTTAGCATGAGGTGCTTCAGAGTGGGATGGAAAACAGTGACATGTTAAGTAGGGAACTGCCTTTAGTGAGCAGCCTTTCAAAGAAATGCTCAGGACTAGAAAGAGGACCATAAGCATGAGCATGTACTTATTGATTCATATGTCTGTTGGATTTATATGCCACCCTTCACACCCAGGGTCAAGGTAGCTTACAGTAAGAGAATAAACAAAAGTGAGTGGCATATTCAAATAAAATATGATGACTGTAGTTTATTGGCTGGGGTACTCAACTGAGAAGGGGATTCCAGGTTTCAGTCCCTGCTTCCATTTATCTATTGCCATCTTAATTTTTTTTTTTTTAGGGCAGGGACAATCTTTTTGTTCTATATTTATATAGCAGTTAACACAATGAGAACATTATTTGTGATTAGGGCTCATAGGTGCTACAGTAACACTTTTAATAATTATAATAACAATAACAGCTATAATAATAAGCACACTACTAAAGTCAGGATTCAGCTGGATAGTTATAAAAGTTAAATTAGTAGGCATATTTGAAATCAAGTAATCAACTTAATCAAATAATTACATTAACACAGCAGATGCACCTTATTCTAAAACAAGGGATTTGAGGTGGTAGCTATCCATTTAGTTGTAAACCCTACTTAAAGAACTATACCAGGGGAGTGAGAGCAGTTGGTCTGTTGCCAACACACCTGAAATGGTTTTCAGGCAGAGTTGTAGTGGTGTTTAGTAAGGACACAGTTTTTCTGACATCTTAACACCATGTGTTAGATCTTAAGAGGGCAAGCTCATGATTTAAAGGGTAAGTATAGACAGTCAAAAAAATCCAAGGCTGAATCAATTCAGTCTTGCAGGTTAGTCTAAGCTGCATTGATTGATAAACAAGTGAACAGGCATTCACTTTTAATTCCAGAAATACAGCCACATGCCTGTAGTGGGCCAGGCCAGAATCTGGGGGAGCTAGAGCACATCTCCCTGCTCAGCATGAGCAGACAGCTTGGGCCAAAGCTAGCCCACCTGCCCTGTGAGGGAGGATTTGTGGGGAAGGTGCAAAGCATCCTGGGATGCTGGGAAACTGTGAGTTAACTTGAATGTGAAGGGGATCTGGAACAGAAGTTCAATAAACCAATTTAACCTAAATCTGTTAAGTCTGATACTACATCCATCCAGTGTTAACTTAAATCAGTTTCAACGCTTTTGAAAGAGGTTTAGATGCACTGAACTTCTGTTGTGTTACTGGTTTATGTGTAATTTCTGTCCCTAGCCAAAAGGGCACACTGAAAGAACTGAGGGTTTTCAGTCTGGAGAAGAGCAGACCAAGGGTGATTTGATAACAGTCTTCAAATACCTGAAGGATGATTACAGAGAAGGTAGAGATGGGCTTTTCTCTGTGGTCATAGGGGGAATGGCTAGGAATGATGGTCTCAAGCTGCAACAGGAAATTTAAGTTGGAGATTAGGAATTTACTATGAGGCTGGTCAAATATTGGAACAGCTAGATAAATTGTAGAATGACCATCTCTGGAAATTTTCAAGAGTGGGTTAAACAGACACTTAGCTGGGATGGTTTAGGCAGGGATGGTCCTGCATGGACTCTCTCTGCTATTCTTTTTCAGATTTGGGACCCCATAATTCATCTTCCCGTGCTCTAAGGCCAATGCTAACCCCTCCCCCCCACACACACACACATATACACAGAAATACTCCCAGACACTCCAGTAGTTTAAGCTCCCCCTTTTTCAGGTGTCCTATGCTTGTTGTGGGTACTTGGGTTTATATTTCAATTCTTCAGGGACATGTGATAGTTGAAGTCAAATCAGACTTGGCCTTTAAGACAGAACAGCCCTATACACAAATCCCTATCTCTGTTTCCTCAGCAGTCCTGAGCATCTTTGAGATTTAATCAGTATTTTATAAGGAGACCACATTCCTTCTTCTCTTGCTCAACCTTTTCCCTTTTTTTCTGGTCCCTCTAAAATGGCTTGTGAATGACCAGTTCTTTATAGGTTTCCAGTCCATAGTCTAGTGAGCTTCCTATTTCCCTTCCTCAGGTAACCAATAGCTTAGTTACCAGCCTACCTACATCATCCATCTTACACCAACTGTTGGATATACATTTAGGATATACATTTATTCATAACAGCTTTTGCATCATTCCTTTTCAAATGAGAGAGTGAAGGCCTGGCAATTACAGCTGTCTGAATACAGAAGTCCACGTTAGAAAAAAAGTGAAGATAGGAAATGTTTTAGAACCCTGTTAACACCATAAGAAGTATGCTACTTTCTTTACCAATATTATACCTCTTATAAAGAAACAAATTTTAGAATGCCTGAAAATATACAGTTAAGCTATCTAGTGAGTTTCCCAGTGTTCATAATCATTTATCACTGTTGACCTACTTGACTGATAACAGCACACCCAACTTGAATACTGCCCTCTTAAAACTTGTAAAGATATATAGAAAAGAAAATTAGAATGATTTACTAGAAACTTATAAAATACCATTTCAATCTAAGGGGTTCATTTCAGTGCATTATAATTAGGGCATGGTTTAAATGACAATTTTCCCATTTTCACAAAAATCATGAAATTAAGTGATTTTCACAAAAAAATGCAATTTGCAAGGAAATGTCACAATATGGCCGCTTGCTGGGGAGCTCCCCAGCAAGCAGCCACGTCATGGGGTATTTCCTTGCAAAAAGAAGGAGCCATGGGGGTGTCTTCACTGCTGTGCAGTTCCCAGTCCCTACCCCTACCTGCTCCAGCCAGATGCAGCAGCACCAGTGGATTGGTGGGCAGGCAGTGGGAGGGAAGTGCTCTCTGCTGCCCCAGTGGGGATCCTGCATGCAGAGCAGAGCCAGCGGCAGGGACGGGGGCAACGCTGGGCGTGGCTGAGGCAGCCCAGCCAAACCTGCCTGCCATTGCGAGTCTGGCTGTAGGCTGCGGGCACTGCTGAGCCGCTGTGATGCCAGGTGAGTTCAGTGAGGCTGGGGTCCCCCATGTGTGAGTGATGCCATCCATGCTCCAGAGCACACCCCCCCCCCCAAAGCCACTGCTTGCCTCGCAACCCTTTGTTGGCTGTGGGCACCGCCAAGCCTCTGCCACGATGCTAGATGAGTTTGGCCGAGCTTGGGTCTACCAGGCACGCTGCCAGGTGAGTCTTCCCTCCTCCCTCTCCCCACAATCACTAGCGTCATGGCATGATCGTGGGGGTAAGGGGAGAGCACCATGACCCAAGCACGAAAATGGTAGCCTCTCCCATAATCGAGCCATGATACTAGTGAGCTGGGCCTGCAATTTAAACCAGGCCCTAATTATAATGGTAAAAGGCTATGTTTAAAACTATTAGTTAATAAAGTAAAAAACACAGACTGTTTCCAGGGTGCAGTCTTTGCAACACTACATAAACAACACATTCATAAGACCAAAGAAATCTATTGTTCATTAAATATTCCTCTATACTATTTGCATGTGACCTAATTTAATGCATCGGGGATTGTGTACTTTCATAGTCTTGACTATTAGAATCAACTGTATATGACCAGCCATGTTTTTTGATTATGGGCCTAAAAAGAGGAACAAAGTTAAAGTTAGGTGGGGAATATAAGTTAAAAGCGTGATAGTAAATAAAGGCTTACATATCAGTGAGAAAATGGTTAGGTCTTCAAAATGGTTGTTTCAAACAGGGTTGGGTTTTTTTTAAGATGTATCATTTTTGTAACAAAATCTAACATTACTTTTGAACGTTAGAAGGTCTCATTTCCCAATTTCAACTGTAACTCTCTTTAAAATCTGGCCCTTTTTGGAGAGTTGAAGGTCTTGGCTCATTTCTCAGTTGCAAATTGGTCATATAGAATGATTTGCTTTGTTCAGTATCTTGTAGCACCTTCGTCAGTTTAAGCTCAGAAGAGGCCTGTGGGTGAATCTTAACCATGGATCTCTTCACTGTACTAGGTAAGCATGCAGTAAGCATTGGATCAGGACTATCAAAGGAGGAGAACAAGCAGTTATTTTGAGGCTGGCTCTATTTGCTTACTGGTTAATAACTAGCCAAGTAATTCCAATTTTCAACCTAGAATTGTTTTTATGACTGAGTTTAATAAACCCAGCTTTTGAGAGAGTTTATAAAATGGAAACACTGACGTAAATTATACTATTGTGGCAGCTGTAATTTCTTATGTCACTTCCATTTAGCTCACCTATTAAAAATAGTTAATGATGGCTCTTTGTCCTGCCATGCTTCATAACAAATGCCCTCTTCATAATTCTCTGCTTTCAGGAGTCTATTCTTGCACAGAAAAGGCCCTTCAGTCCTTTTATTTGTGAGAAGAGGTTTAACCATTATCATAGCTTAATTGGAAGCAATGATGTTACATTTTCTAGATGGCACAGTGCAGTATATAATGCTTCTACCACAATAATAAAGAGACGGCATTGAATTTAAATTTACAATTAAAAAAAAGTCTTCCCATTTTTTGCCATTTATTTTCCTCTTAATGGTTGGAAATATTTTTCTTCTTTCTACTGCCACTGTTCACCATAACCTATTGGTACACCCTCTTGGTTATGCGGCAATCGCAATACGGCTGCACGTTTCCTCTTCTAAACAAGTCCTAGTCTATTTGTTCCTTAAATACCACTGTCCAGCTGGCTCTCCAGGAGTCTCTCTCCCATCTTAAAGTTGCACTAAACAGACTCTCTTTTCATGCCCAATAATCTATTTGCTAGGGGTTGATAGGACAACCTACCTCCAGCCATTCCTCCAGCCTGGGACCCTTTGGGAAGCAACTAAAGTCATTTTTCCAATGTCTCTCATGATTTCACAACACTTTCTCATGCCTCTCTGGGGGTTCCTTGAGCCTAGCCTCCAGGTTCGACCCTTACCTGCAGGCAGGCCTCAGCTGCCACCTCTCTTCTTCCTTCTTCACTGTCCATTCCTGGGCTTTGTCAGTGCAGCAACCCAGACCACATCCACCTTGTTCCTCAGGTCCTTTTGGTATGCCACAGCCTGTAGATTAGGTAGAGGGTTACCCGCTGTTGGATATTTACCTTCTGTACCCAAGTTGGGTATCTAGGATGATCCAGTTTAAGTAAAATTAAAACATTGATAAGTAAAACTATTTTTCTTCTATCACACATCTCTGTAAGATCATCTTAGGCATCTGGAAATTACTAAGCTGTACTTCCCCTAGACCTAATAGAGCAGGGTGTGAGAGGGATCCAGGGAAGTGGGTTAATCTGTGTTGCTGCAGCATACCTAGCCCTTCTTCTAAAGACAGTGTCTTGAGAAGCCTATGCACTAAATCCTGTTTTGTACCTTAGTTTTGCTCAGTGTGCCTTTAAATTAGATTATGTTATCCAAGTTTAGTCATTTCATATAGGCAGGGATCACACCAGAGTAAGCTATGGCCTGGCAATGCAGGGTAATTTACAGGTATTCTTCCCTTTTGTTAAGGAAGTCAGGGCAAAAAATCTAGTAACCAGCCTCAAATGACTTCCAGGATTTATTAACATCAATTGCATTTTCTTCTGTCTGCCTCTTGGGTCCACTCATACCCTCTTCAAATTTTTTGTAGTGTTCCTCTTAAACATTGGTTTAGCTGAGGAACAGATAGAAAGCAGCATCAGCAGAGAAGGATTCTCTTAAAGTGTAACTCTTATATTTTCTTGATTTCATCCTAACTTCCACATCTTGTCAAATATACCATCATCTTCCATTACCTACTGTAGTTTAATCCTAGTTTACTGAAAGGTATATTCTGACATCTGTATAGCTTAATGTATTTTGGAATCTTAGATGAGAAGGCAGGCAGGCTGTGCAGACTGCCAATAGAAGGCCTGAATTGCAGCTATCACAGCCTTTATAAAACCAGCTGGTGAGCTCCCTCCAAGGTGTTCTGGGCTTTCTGAGTAATACCATCTTATCTGAAAACCTGCTACTCAAAAGTTTTTGCATGCCTCCCAAATCCTAGTCTAAACAAGGCTGCACTGTAACAGGGAGTGATATTTTAAATAGTTTCCCACTTGGATTAGGGAGATGCCCAACAATCAATATAATCATGAATCATGCAAAAAATCTAATTTGCACATATGTTTTCAAAGTTTATGCTAAACAGATATGCAAAATGCAACATCCACTTAAGCTTTATAGTCTTCACTGTAATGCAGGCATTACTGTTTCCTATTCCCTTTGGATATCATGGTTTCCACTTGGCATAAACTATATCCTCCCAGGAATGGATTGTGGCATCTGTACTATCTGTCAAATCAACCTAAAACTGGTTAGACTGAGAACGTGATCCTAGTTACAGAGATGGATTGGTGTGAGTAGTGCACACTTATTCCCCTCTAGTTTATGCTTACTAATATTCTTATAATGTTGATCTCCTGACAGAATATTAAAAACCCAGTATCCTACCCAGGGGTGGCTTCCTAAAGATGTAACAGGACACTAACAATGTTATGGGTTATTTTGAAGTCTTTAAATACACATACACATATTGTGTATTGTTGTAATTGTTTCATTCGGATGTGCAAAGACAGCACGTCACATAAAAAACTGTACACAGTTGATAGAAAAAGAAAGGAAGAATCCACCTCAATTTTTCCTTTTCCTGTTGGTTTAAGTATTTCCATTGGTATGACTAGTATGAACCTTTTCTATCTTGCCCCCCTTCATTCCCCAAATACCATACACATAAAATATTTGTGTTTCTTTACGTTGTCTTTCCAATTAAAATGCCCCATTTGGGTTGTTTGTGTGCTCTCTGGGTCTGGAACTTGGTATGGGTTTACTGGTTGAACCAGATTATCAGCTGTTCTTCAAGATATAAAAGTTTCTTGAAGGAAGAAAGGCATGCTTTCTTTTTCTAGCTCATATCAAATTATAGCTTGAGTTTGAAGCAATGCATGGATATAGTTTCATATTAGGACATAGACTTCTTATTTGATTTGGAGTAAATTGAAGGGATTATTTTAAAATAAAGCCACAGGATATTTAGAAATCATTTAACGTGCTTTATAGGACTCTTAAGATAAATACCAATTAATATTTTCTTGCCAGTTTATGATATAATAGTCCTTTCTGCCTAACCTGGAGAAACCAGGAATATTGCTTTCTGACATTAGTTCTAGTAACTTGCTTGAAGTGGCTTCTGAATTAAATATTCACAAGTCCACTAAAATATCAGAAAAGGGTGTACCAGGCAAACTAAATTGTTTGGAAACCTGTGATATAGTTGAATGGACAGTAGGTATCATCACTAATTATAATATTTTATTGTTACATTTTTATAGTTGTTTTTATGTTGTACTCTGCACAGATACAACCACAAAATCAAAAGATGAGTGCTTTAACTTATTGCCAGGCCTTCCTGCCTTAAGCAATTAAGAGTTAGTTACATCCGTTACAAGCTTGTTTAACTACAAATGTGCCTGAAGTGCCAATCTGTTATTTTAAGTATGGACATCAGACTTCAGAAACCTACTTGTTGTCATCAAGAAGTAACTACAGTTGTAGAGCGATTTTTTTTTTTCCTCCTTGTTTCCTAACATTGCCTTGCCAACAGCAAAGGTTGTAGAGTGCAATGCAGTTAGAAAAGAAGAAGAAAGAAAACAAAGTATCTGAAACTCTGCCCTTAGCTACTACTTTCAATTTTAATGATGAGCTCATTATTGGCATTGACTGCCCTTGGAAAAAAAACAGGGAAGCTGCATGCCTGTGTTAAGGACAAATTATCTTTTGGGGCGTTGGGCAAGGATAGATAGATGTTTTGTTTCTTCTGTCTTTGTGTCAGGTTGTATTGGAGGTTTTTGTTCACTTGTTGTATGGGACAGAAAATTTGTGTTATCCAGCAACTGTTAAGGAAAAGGAAGATTCTCAAATTAATTGATGTTACAAAGTTGCAAAACTGTTTGGAAGAATTTGGCCCTAGACAACAAAAATATAAGAGTTTATGATAGATCTTGTGACTTTGTTCTAAATAAAAGTATTTGGAATTCTGTGCAGAAAGGATACAATGGATTTTTTTAAAACGATTTTAAAAAATCCCCCCAAACAGAATGTAGGACACAAGCAATCTCTTATATGAAACATTTCATACTCATCTCAGTCACCTTTCTAGCTTGAGGTCTATGATACTATGTGGAAGGAGAGAGAAAATACAGAAAAAGAAATAAAAGTTTCTCCTTTTAGTTTGACATGCTCCTTGTTTCTTTCTCCATTGGAGATACTGTTTTGGCAATCTACTTTTTTATTATGTTTTCCCTAATGAAGTACAACAATTAATCTAAGCTGCAATTATGATGTTTCAGCTAGGAATTTGAAATTTGTAAGCAAGGGAAAACAAGCAGAGAGCCAAGCTAAACGCTTTTGACTTCAAGGAAAATTGCCCTACGTGAAAAAGCAAATGTGTGGGGTTGGAAGACGGTATATATTGAACCAACTTGGTCCTTCCTGTGGAAGGATCAGTTTTGCATCTTCTTCTGATCTTAATATTGGAGAGCTTTTCATTCCATCCAGTGAGGTTAGAATAAAGATAACCTAAAAGGAACGCTAGCCAACAATGTGCCCTTGCTGCAAAGAAGGCTAACAGCATGCTGGACTGCATTAGCAACTGGTGGAGTGTTGCCAGGGAGGTGGTTATTCCCCTGTATTCAGCACTGGTGAAGCCACATCTGGAATACTGTGTTCAATTTTGGGCCCCCCACTACAGAAAGAATGTGGACAAGTTAGAGAGAGACCCATGGAGGGCAATAAAAATGGTCTGGGTGTTCTCACTGGTGACAGATGACAGAAAAAGGAGGACCAGTCTCCAATTGCAGCAAGGGAAGTTTAGGTTAAATGTTAGGAAAAAACTTTCACACGAGGAGGATAGTAAAGCACGTGAACAGGTTACCCAGAGAGGCTGTGGAATCTCCATCCTTGGAGGTTTTTAAGCCCTGGCTAAGCAAAGACTTGGTTGGGATGATCTATTTGGGGCTGGTCCTGCTTTGAGCAGGGGGTTGGACTAGATGACCTCCTGATGACCCTTCCAACCCTAATTTTCAGTGACTTTTAGCCAGGTGAAAAGTTTATAGCACATATATGAAATGTACTCTGTATAATAAAAGGAGTAAGTAGCATGGAGGTTGTCCCTGGTGAGAAGAGTAATTCTTTTTTCTTGGAGAAAATGTCTTTGTATGTTTATTGCTTAGCTGTTTGGTTACCAGTTGTAGTTTGTAGGGTCTATAGTCTGGCTGCAGTTCGGAGCTTGCAATCTGTTTGGAGCTGTGCGATGTGAGCTGAACAAAGCCAACCAAGGGTATGAGGGAAGCCCCTGCCTTTTGAGCATAGCTGACAGTTAACAGCAGAATCTAAATGAGAGGTGACACTTGCAAAAAACACCAACATGTAGCAACCACAAAGCCAAAAAAGAGCGGTAAACGGGGATTTTGAATGATTTAGGAGGATTACGATTTCTTTAAAGTTAGGGACATGAAGGAGATGATGAATGAAAGCAGTGGCGGAGATCTGAAAAATGGCAGAGAATGAAACAGACTGGCTGTAGAAACTGGAAGATGATGTTTCCTTGAGCAAGTACCTAACAGATGCTTTTTATACACAAAAGGTCACCTGTTACAGCTCATGCAGTAGTAGATCCAAGGACTGGTGATGCAGCTGTAGTCAGCGGTGGTGCACAGATAGAGATTTAAAGACATGAGAGAGAATAAGAAAGAAGCAGCAGCATGAATAAGCCAGGATTTGCAGATACCTTCTAAACAAGAAGGGAAACCCCTGGGTAAGAAGTGTGACCCATGGACTCATATAACAATATAAGGACAAGGGAAAAACTGGCTAATAAAGGAGAAAGAAAGTTGAGGAACAGGTATTTTTGCACTGGAGAACAGTCAGAAAAGAGGATGATGTGACAAGGAAGATGAGAGTCCCTAGCTGCACAGAAAGAAGGAGAATGTTGAGATAGCTAGGGGCTGGAGTCCAAAAAGGAATGAGAGGGATACAGAAAACTGAGAGAACAGAAGGTCTGATGAAATGATTTAAATCAGAACAGAAGGAAAAGAACCAGAAATTCACACTAGTACCTGGAAAGAAAGTCTGTGCGACTGGGGGATCCTTTTTAAGAACTGGCAATGCTGTCACCAGAGTGGATTTAGAAAGTGGAATAGTATTCTCTTTGCCAGGAGCAAAGATATGAGTTATGAACCTCATTATAATAGGATCCCATTGTAATAGGGAAAGACTCCAGTGATCCAACTTCGTGTTGGGACCAATAGCATTGCCAGTTTGTAAGAGCAACAGGACTTCCATTCCCCCCTCCCCCCCAACATACACACACGTTGCTGGGAAATAAGAAGAACTCTTCAGCCTAAAGCAGATGGATAACGGAGAGGACCATGCTAGCAGCAGGAAAATGAAGGAAAGCTACATAACTGATGTAGTTATGAAAGGAAATTAAAGGAGCTGGGATAATTCTATGCAAATGATACAGAAAGGGGAGTTCTAGCAATCCAATAAGTGGGTATGAGGTGTGGAGTTGTGCTTGCTGTTCTCAGGTTGCAGAGCAGAACAGAGAGCATTTTTTCCATGCTTCTGGGCTGTGTTTGTTGCCACACAGGGCAGGGAGGGATTTTTTCCCCCATCCTGTTGCTGTAGATGTCAAGGTCTTTGGGATATATATGTATCTCAAAGTGTGTATATATATATACACTTTTTATTTTTTTGCCTTCCTTAGAAGCATTGTGTCTTGGCTACAACCAAGGCACAAGATTTTGACTAGGTTGTGCCAGTGCTCCTGCTTCCTGGGACTTAATCCCTCTCCATGGATTTCTTGAGTACATTATAACAACCCTTGCAGTAGCAGGACACTGACTACCATTATCACCCTGCTTTACCTGTTGCAGGTTAGGGTGCTTTTGCTGTCTTTGGGCAGCATGCCTTGTTGTATGGCAGGGTTGACTTGTATAGTTTTAGAAATAGATTAAGCAAAGACTTTTATGGGATGATTTAGATAGGGATGATCCTACCTTGAACAGGGTGTTAAACTAGACAACTTCCAGAGGTCCCTTCCAGCCCGGCTTTTCTAGAACTCTTCAATTCCCACTGAAATGGATCATACTCAGAAGATGCTCAAAGAAATGGAAAGTCCCATTAGCTTCAGCAAGAGTCTTCCAGTCATGAGAGAAAGTGGTTGACAGAATTATGAGATAATGAAGATAATGGATAACAGCTATAAGGACTGATGCTGTTAAGAAGGGTCTGGGGAGGCATTCATAGAGAGAAGGCTCAAGAAGAGCTCCAGAAGTGATCCCAGGAACTGCAGACATGAGAATCATTTCTATCCCTGCCTGGCAAATTTGGTAGAATATATAATAAAGAATACTAAAGAATAAAATTAGCAGTTGCATAGATAAATATAGGCTGGGGAAGAGTCAATGTGATTTTTGTAAAAAGAAATCCTCTGTCACTGGATTTTTTT
The DNA here is from genome assembly GCF_001723895.1 of Crocodylus porosus. NCBI lineage: Eukaryota > Metazoa > Chordata > Crocodylia > Crocodylidae > Crocodylus > Crocodylus porosus. Next base: position 60,628,746 of record NW_017728950.1, on the reverse strand, counting down.
GAGGGGGGGTCTTAACGAGGGGGTTCATACTGTTGTTTTTTGGCAAAGCTCCTCACCAAGGGCTGTAAAAACCTTGAGTGTCCATGGAATTAGAAAGAAGATTCTTTTGTGGATCAACAGCTGGTTAAAAGATAGAAAACAAAGAATAGGGATAAACTGTCATTTTCAATAGTGGGGTCTCCAGGGATCTGTCCTGTGGCCAGTTTTGTTCAACATGTTCATAAATGATCTGGAAATCAGGGCATCTAGTGAAACTGCAAAATTTGCAGATGATATTAAATTTTACAGATAGTCAAATCCCAAGCTGTTTGTGAGGAGTTACAGAAAGATCTCATAAAACTGAGTGGGCAGTAAAGTGGCAGATGAATTTCTGCATTGACAAGTGCAAAGCAATGCACATGGAGAAAAATACCCTCCATTTTACATAAACAATTCAGGACTCTGAATGAGCCATTACTACCCAGGAAAGAGAAATTGAAGTCATTGTAGATAGTTCTTTAATGGTGTTGTCTCAGTGTGCAACAGCAACCAAAAAAACAGTTAAGAATCACTGTGAAGAGAACTGAGAACAAAATGGAGAATATCATTACACTACAATATAAATCCATGGTGTGCCCACATCTTGAATACTAGATGCAGTTCTGGTTTCCACATTTTAAAAAGGAAGTGGTAGAATTTAAAAAAAGCAACAGAAAAGGGCAACCAAAATGACCAGGGTCATGGAATAGCTACTGTTCCAGGAGAGACTGAATAGGCTACTTCTCTGTAGCTTGGAAAAAGGAAGGCTGACGGGATATGATAGAGGCCTATACAGTCATGATGGTTGTGGATCAAGTGTATAGGGGACAGTTATTCATCAAGTCCCCAAACCCCAAGAACTGTGGCGTACCAACTGAAATTATCGGAAGGCAGGTTTAAAATGGAGGAAATACTTTTTTACATAATACTTCGTTCCATTGTGGAACTCACTGCTGCAGGAGATTATAGAAGTATAACCAGTTTAAAAAGGGCTTAGACAAATTCACGGAGGACATTTCCATTGGGAGCTTTTAAACAGAATGCAGAGAGAGGTCCTCTGATTCCCCTAAAACAGTGATGGTTAATGCAAGGGAAGATATGACAGGATGGATCACTCTAGATATACCCTGTTGATATAATCTCTCTAAATCATCTACTACTTCCCACTATTGGAGACAGGGTACTGGGCCTAAATGAATCATTGGTCTGACCCAATAACGGCACTGCTTATGTTTTAAATTTCTCACTGACTGTAGAACCAATAGCTTGATTCAAACCATCCTAATGGGACACTAGTCCGTTAATCTTTTTTTCATTTATTTTTGTATCAGAGGTCACAGTTGCTGTCTTTGCAGAAAAAGATTGATATAAATTGCAAAGAACTGGGGAAAATCTGATACTTTTCAGGATGTGAATCACCTTGGCAGACTCCATTTCCAATAATTCCAGTAGAATTTGATTGGCATTTTGTTATTTCAAAATTTAATGTACAAATGTACTTAGAAGGAAGAAGAAAGTGCCTTTGGGGCAGTTGTACCTTGCTCTGCACCTGTTTCATCAAACCAATTCCCATCAGAGACGCCTGCTTTTGGGAGAGGGGTCTTAGTACAGAAACAGAGTCTTACTACTTCCATCTCTCTATTCCAGGTTTCGGTTCTTACGCTTAACCACCTAGTCTGTCTTTGTATTTCTGAAATTGAGAGTACCATTTAAATGGGCAGAGGCAAAAAGATCTAATAATCCAATACAATTATTATATTATTTTTTTAAAAATTAGCATTTTTATTTGAAACAAAAATATAGTGCTTCTGACCTAGGAATTTGTCCACAAACTGAAAATGTCCTGTCTTCCACCTACTCTTTCCACACCACATATATGCATGTTGGTTTATTCTCCAGTACTCTTCTCCATCCATTTGAGAGTTTTCCTATATTCAAAACCAAGTTTCAATCTAAGCTTCCTCCTGAGCTTACTTATTCTTAGGGAGGTTCTTTCTCCCTTTCCTTACTTTAGGGACTAAGGTGAGAAAATGCAGTGCTCCCAGTATTTCTCTTGTCTAACTGGACGTTCGCAGTATCTCTCTCTCCCTTTATCAGCATTCAGTCTCTAGTGTTTAGGCATTAGTTGGTGCACCTGCTACTCTCTATTAACAATGCTTAGGTGGCAGCAATTGACTTTTAGTGGGACTCCCTTACAATACAGCTGTGTCGTATGAAGTGGTGTCTCCTGTGATTGATCAACTCTGCACTCAGCCTTGGCACTTCAAACACAGAAGTAAGGGCAGAGCTGTTCTTGTTGCATAGAGATTCCTTCCCTTAACAGATTGTTATTAACCACATTTTACAATGCTGGAGCTGGTGGGTGGGATCATTGGGGAGTTCCTGTGTTCTCGCTTATGCTAGGGACTCCCTCTGTCTTCATATATATTAAATATTTTGAACATTCTATCAGTTAAAACAAATAATTAATTTGGTGCTTGTATCACCCCAGTTTTAGCAGAATTGAGTTGAGTGAAATAAAAGACGTTTGTATTTAAACTGATCCATACCTTTTAAGGGTTTCCTTGACTTCCCAGTTATTGAGTGAATTATAAAATGTTTGCCAACATGGATAACCAGTTTGAATCAATGTACTCTGACATTTTCAAATACTCAAATAATTTGGACTGTTCCTTTGACCAAAACGGTGATCCAAATATTTAAATATCAGCAATGCAAATTGATTAAAAAATAGCAGAATGCTAGCCATCTATTAGCAAAGCCAAATAGTCCTGGGGCAGAAAAATTAAAATATACTTCATAAAACATGCATGATCTATCTGTGTTGCTGGACTAGAGCTGGAAGTTAATGGATGCAGAGGAACAGTTTTATTGTGATGTATTGTTATATAAAAATAACCACTATAGCTTACAATCAGATGGGTATTACAATTAGCACATTGTGCTGTGTGTTGAGGATTTTTAGACAATAGTACACCAATAGTACAAGTATTCAGGATACCATTAGAGATGGTCAGGTCTGCCTGCTGTTAATGGAGTGTCATTCTGACACTCAATGTGCCAGGTTCTCCACAGAAGTAGGAGCATCTTCCAGCTTCATTTTTTTGCCTTGCTTTCCTTTTTTCTGGTTTCAGTCATTTCAAACATCTGAAGTGGTCAGTGGTTTAGCAGTGGCAATAAAGTATTGATCTATCTCTCATGTCAGTGCCAATTCTCTCTGGTAATATACTACCAATAGAAACAAAGTGGTATGATGCATATATGTAAATATAGCTGTATTCTCCCCTGGTGTGGCTCAGTTGAACACAATGCAGTATATGCAAACATACAAGTATGCACACACTGGCAAGCTGTTTGGGGGGAAAAACAAGAGAGATTATTTTTCTGGCAAAGATGATGAGATAAAACAGTGAATGAACATGAAAACCTTTCTTAAACCAGTCTCTCAAAATAATTTTTTTTCCTTAATACATTTTGATCTGTATGTATTTACTACATAGAAAAAATGGAGGACCTAGTGCAGTAGTAGTGAACAATCACTCATCTTTCTGTCACAGTCGATTCTGTTAATTTATGCAGGTCCCTCTTGCTCTTCAACATGTATCCTGCTAGTTGCTAGGCAACCATGAGTGATGTACTGCGCATGCTTTCTATGTGGTAGCCGTCATGGTTATTATTTTTTAATTATAAAACTGGGGATATGGATTAAAAGAGAAGAGTGACATTCATAATAATTTCCTTCCAAATACCCATAGTACAGCCATTTGAGACTTCTTTAAAAAAGAAGTGATCTGTATTTTTGTCTACCTTATTCATTTATGGTATGGATACATGAAGGGAGTAGGAAATGTAATTCTTCTGTGAGAGGAGTTTCAGTAAAAAAATGGTAATACTGCATAAGCTGTCATTGATCTAGGCAGACAAATTCAGATGTTAGTCTTCTGTATCTGCTGCATATTTCATGTCCTTAATGCTTTTTTATGCACAATTTTAAATAATTTTCAGTAATTAGTTATGCCAAATTCTGAGTAGCAAAGCATTTCAGTATTTGTGTAGCATTTCAAATTCAGTAGAATCTATGGACAAAGCCACAGATAAAATTCTAGCCTATCATATTTTTCTTTCTTTATATTTTTTTTGTAAATTTTACTACTGCTTAGTTTAATCATTATAAGCAAAAATGTAAGACTCTGTGTGTGTGTGTGTGTGTGTGTGTGTGTTTATACATTTATGTCAGCAGGAAACAAAAAGCTCTACAAACATCAAGGGAATTTTCTGACATATAGTACCAAGAGAGAGGTGCTAAAGTGGTTTAATGTGATCAGAATTCAAAGTTTATTTAAGATATTTTTTATATATTTAAAGGATATACCTACAAATTGTTTTTAATTGCTGCCAGAATCTGAAGTGCAGTTGGGAACAAGCCAGAATGAAAACAGTTTGATACCTCTCTTTCAACTCAAGACTATTCATCTTAAATAGATTTTTCAGTTGAAAAGTAAGCTTCTAAAGTTTCAAGGACAGCAGTGGGAATGAGCTTCTTCTGAGTTGCAAATCCAAAATGTCAGCTGCAAGTTAGAGCTGTGCATCTGGTTTGCCTTACCTTTCAAATGACAGATCAGCGGGTATGCTTTACTAGCAGCAATAGCTGTCTGTTTTTCTCAGAACTTTAAAAGCTGTATTTCACATACTTTATAGGATGTAATTGTAAGGCTAGGCTTTGAAATAGTGAAATTCAGTATCAGCAGCTCACATTTTGAATTATTTTTTAAGTAAGGGGTTCGGATTTTGAAGCAAGTATGTAACAGGATGATAGTAAAGTAGGGACCTTATGAGGTCATTTAGTCCAGCCCCTACTCAGGCAGATCATCCCTGACTAACCCATCCCAGCCAAATGTCTGTCCAACCTATTTTGATAGGTAGCCTATTTTCCTAGTCAGAAAGTTCCTTCTAATGTGGTACACACACACTTACTGAAAGAATGTTATTAAGGTCGCAATGCCAAGCACTCTCAAGGTAGGAAATGCCCGTGTGATTTTAATTGAGCTCCTTGTGTGAATTCACTGCGATGCAGTCTTAATTATGTGAAGATGTACTGGGTTTTTTTCCACAGAGCTCCTGCCTTCTTCAGTGCACAGCTGGGACAGCAATTATTTAATGAGCAGCTATCCAGTGTATTTTGTATCTTGTTTGTTAAGTGTGTTGCCACATGTCTTTTTACCACAAACTATTCTTATTATACTCTGAAGACAGAGTTATTCATTTCTTCATGGGTTTCTCTGTGCTGCTCATTACTACATAATATCTTAGTGCTTCATAGATATTTAATTAATTGATTTACACCACACCACAGTGGCATTAGGATATGGTATTATTGTAATTTTCCATATAAGGAACCAAGAAACAGAGTTCAAGGTCAAAAGTGCCCAATTTATGGTACCTGGGATTTGATTTTTCAGAGCAGTTATCATTATCTAAAAAGTTTTGATGTTCAGAATGAAGCTCCTATTGACCCGAGTATGACCTCAGCACGTCTATACAGAAAACACCAGGATCCCAACACAGGCACCCAGAAAATGAGGAGAAAGAAACTAGTGATCACCAGTATAATAATTTTCTCTTAATATAGTTTTTTGCGCATAATTTCCTCCCTTTTTAGAAGGACAAAATCAAAAAAACAGGAGTGGCATTTTCTTGGCACTCCCATCAGTTATCATGCAGGGATCCTGGTTGTCCATGATTAAAAAAAAATCACAAGTTCTATGATAAAAAAAGTGCAAATTCTCTGAGAAAAATCCCCAAATCCGTGTTTAAAATTAAATGCCCCCCACAGCCCCTGCCCCCCAGCCCTGCTGGAGGAGGTCCCCAGCTGCCAGGGATATGGGGCCAGGACCCCAAGTCTGCAGCCCCCTGCCCCAATGGAAGGCAGCATCTGCTACAGCAGGAGCACAAGCCAACTCCCCTCCTGCTGCTGCCTGCTGCAGATTCAGGCAGGGCCGGCTCCCAGTGGCAGCATGCAGTCCTGGGGGTCAGGGGTCCCACGCCCCCTAGATCTGTGTGGGGGGTGGGGGTAGGGCAGGTGTGTGCTGCCCTTGCGCACACAGAAGTGTGGCCAGGACAGCGCGGAGCTTGCAGTGGCAGGCAGCCTTCATGTGTGGCCCACTGTGCCTTGCTGCACCAGTTGTACACCCTGCGCTCCAGTGGGCCAGGGGAGGGCAGCAGGATGGGGAGTGTAGCACTTACGACCCAGAGTATGCAGCACTCTGTCCAGGGGAGAGGGGGTTTGCAGTCTCCCCACACCCAGCCACAGTGACTGGCCAAAGCCCCCCTTTCCCGGCCAGAATGTGTCCAATCTGCTTGGGGGCTGAGGGAGCGGGGGAGGCTGCAAACACCCCCCACTCTTCCCGGCCAGCAGAGTGCCCAGCTGGCTGCAAACCTCCCCACTCCCTCAGCCCTTAGCCAGCTTCCCTGTCTCCACCCCGCCCTGCCCCACAACCCTCAAGCCCCACTTACCTCCAGCACAGGAAGAAGGGTGAGCCTGAAGCAGCCTCCAGTAAGTGCCAGTGTCCGGCCCTGCCCTTCCCCCTCTCCATTCCCCTCCAGGCAGGGTTGAGGGTTTTCCCGCCCCTTTTGCAAACAGCTCTTGTGAGCTGAAACTCTGCCAGCCTGCAGGGCTCTTTACAAAAGGGGGAAATCCATGGGTTTCTCTTCTAAAAGGGAAAATCCATGTTCTGATAAAAATGGGAAATCTATGGTTTTCTGTTTTCCCATGGATCCCCTGTTATCAGTAGTGTTGGAACCTTTATATCGCTCCTATTTCAGTACTCCAATGTCAGTATCTCCCTCTCTGGCTCTGTCCCAGTCTTCCTTGTCACACCTATCTCTTGTCCCCATATAATTTCTCCCACTAGTGCCTTGTCCCAGTCTTCTTGCCAGCAGTCTCTGTCTCTCCTCTTCCATCAGCTCCTTTTCCAATTTCAGTGTTTCCCAGAGCCAGGTGTCTCCCAGTTCCAACCAGTCTCAACTTGCCTAGTCCCCTAGATCTTATTATCCTTATGCTAACTTCCCTCTCACAATCCTAATCAAAATTTTTTTCATCCTGTCCCCAGACTCCTTTTCTCAGCCTACACCTTTCCCTCTCTCTCCCTCTCCAGCTTTTATATTCTCTGTATTTGAATAAGACCGCTTCCTTCTCCATGCTGCCTACATGCAGGATGGCCGTTGAGAACACATACAAAAGAGGGTCTCTGCTCTTAATCTTGCATCCAGCCTGAAGCTATCAACCTAGAAAATGTTCTTCTAAACTGCAGTGGTCCTTGGCTAGAGCACACGTAATTGCTTGCTCTGTGGAGATTTGTAGTATAGTCAACACTAAGAGCTGTGATGAGAATGATCAGTGAGAGCTTTAATCTTCAGAGACTTTGGTTCCTTGATTGAGGTTTACTGAACAGTTGTGAACTGTGATTTTTCAGATGCTTAGAATTCAGCTAAATTGGATGGGTTTTCACAAGGGTGACAAAAGGCACATCTCTGACACAAGGGCCACACCTGTGTAAAATGTCCTTAGAAACCCCTGTTTCTAAGTACTGGAACAAAGGATGTTTTGTGCCAATATTCTAACATGGCCAGATATGGACTGTAGGGCTCCTCAAGAGCTAATCCAGCCCAGGGCATGGAGACAAACACTGTGGCCTCTGTGTCAGTGGCAGCAGGTCTGGCAACAATGAAAAGTCTGGTGGTCGTGATCGGTCTGGGATAGTCTGGATGTGGCAAGCAGTCCAGAGGTGGTGGCAGTGGTGGGTCCCTAAGCAGGGAGAGGTCTAAGCGCAGAGATCTGCTGATGGTTGGGAGGCTTCCAGCAGCAGCAGTGGGTCCTGGAAAGGAGGGGTACAATTATAGCCTTAGAGCTGCAATGTCAGTTAAATTGTATAGAAACTTGGAGCAAAAACTGCCCACAAGTGAGTTAATACTGACCAAGAAGGTTCAAGCCACAGTGTGAATGTGAGCCCATTATAGTCCAGGATAACATGGGCCCAGCACACTAAAGATAGAGAAAGAAAAGAGCAAGGAAAAACCCTTGTCCGTTGTCCTTTGTACATGAAGTGTTAGTTAGCTCCTTTATGGCCTCTCTTATTACTCATATACCTGTCACTAATAGAGCTGGCCACAGGAGCTACTAACATATTACAGGAATATAGGCTTAGAATGAAGATTCCCTTCTCTGTTTCCATGAGTGTGTGTGACCTGGCCCACATAGTCATCAATAGATGCTTCCACCCTTAACAGCTTAAATTCAACCACTGAGTGGGAAGCCATAAATAGGAGGACAAGATAACTATGCAAAAAGACAGTAATAATGGTGCTAAAATAGTTACTGATCAGATCGCATCTGAGGAAAACAGGGAAAATTGAACACCTATAAATCAACAAGTTGAGGCAACGTGCATTTTAGAATATTAAGGGAATTAGATGACACATTACTGAATGCCTAACAATTATTTGCAGATGACTGAACAAACTCAAATTGAAGTACTGATTTTTTCACAAGAGAAAAGGAGAGCAATTCTAGCAATTACCTTCCCAGAAATCTACCTTTTCTTCTTATTTATTAATGAAAGTTAATATTGATATTTTCTGTAACATTCAGTGAACGTGATCTAGATTAGCACTTGAAGAGGGACTATAGACAGTACTAGGTGGGAGAGAAATATAAGGTTGTACAAGACAACTGAATCAAGAATAATCAAATGAAGAAAAGGATAAAACAGCACATTGGACAAAGTATTAGGAAATATAGGTGGGGAATAATCCTGGTCCTAGATCTTTAGATCTCCTTGATGTCTGATAATGATGTAACAGGACAAACACACGAAGAGTCTTCATTAAATTTTAAGCTAATTGTTTATATCAAGTGAAATAAATTCAGAGCAAAGAATGCACCTCTAAATCCCTTGAAAGTAATTTTTTTTTATGATTTATGATCTGATTGTGTATATTCTGTTTCTTGGCAAAGGTATAGTAATTCTTTGTATTATGTCTTTGTTTTTCTCAACAGTTCAGGACGGCAGCTAAGTGAAGTCTTCATTCAGCTTCCATCTAGGAAAGAATTACCAGAGTATTATGAATTAATTAGGAAGCCAGTAGACTTCAAAAAAATAAAGGTAAGCATCTGTTGTCACTGGATTTATGACCTAAATACCTTGTTCTGGGCAGACCCAAGCCCTCAGACTGACTGTGACTTCTCCACTCTATGATAGGCAAGTTTTGTCACAGAGGGAAAGTACATCTGGCCAGTATGCAAACTTCACCCTGAGGTTCTTTGTTGAATGTCAGTTGTCAGCAGCCTGGAGGTCAAAGGCCAAGGCCTACCTTCCCCCGGAGGGCAGTCAGGGGGGTGAGACAGGCTGGTAGTGTCCCTTCTGTCCATGGTGACCTTGGGTTCCCCTCTCAGGGACCCTTTCCTGTTCTGAAATCCCTCCTTTTGTAGTTTTTCTCCCTCTGATGACTCTTCATCTCTGGGCATTGTTCACTGGCTTCCCTGTGGTCATAATGCTGTCCAAGTTCTGTCCTGTCAGCATATTCCTTTGTTCCCACAAACCCATCACATGCACACATCTTAACTTGGTTGTTTAACAGTTGTCCTAATTTGGTCTGTTCACCAAAGCTGAAAATCCCAAGGGCTCTGCAGTTTGGCACTGTGACCTAATGCCACCTTATCTCATGTTATGGAGCAGTGAGCTACATGTCTTCAATTTCACAGCCTACGTGTCTGCTGGCTTCAGACATAGTGGGCTCTGAAGAAAACTGTCACAAACCGGCTTTTTAGAAACCACTCAACCCCTGCCATTCCCCTGGACTATTGTTCTAATGCAATATCTACTGTATCTACAATCCAGTTCCCAGAAGCAAACCTCTAAATACCATTTTCTAGCCATCAGCATCTTAATTTGGTATAGGCATTTTATCTGTCATCTCTGTAACTAATAGAAAAATATATCCATTATACAGCTTTGTGGATGTTAGGTTGCTTCGAAATACTACTTACATGGATTTCATTTAATATGTAATGTACTATTTCACTGTTGATAACTTACTGAAAGCAAACTCCCAGGACAGACATAGAGCATTCTTCCAAAGATCATATATTGCCTTGTTCATAAAGGCCCAAGTCTGAAACCTGTGGACAAGCCTCTCATTCAGAAATTATGCTTGCAGAAATGTGGACAACTCAGAATAGAATCATCCCCCTAAAACAGAATCAAGTTTTATAACAGCCATATATCATCCAGCTACTACTGAATACTGGGAAGTGGTGTCTACAAGCCATTGAACCTTCGTAGCCACAAGGAACCATGCTGACTCCATGTACTAATCATTCCTCTAGCACTGTCACCGGATGGGGTCCCCAGGGATGGCCATGATGCCTGTAGGGCTCCATGACCATGCCAGTCTTGCCCAAGAGACACCCTTTTCCCCACCTGCCACATCTTATTAGTAATTACAATAAATAGGGAGGCTGCCCTCGAGTTTGTGCTTAGGCACCGTCCCGATGGACCTTACTGAACCCTGTGGGTTATTGGACCCCTTTCAGGTCCTGCTTAAAATGGTTGCCTCACGGGACACACTCAGCATTATGGGCTAGATGCATGGCTCCAAAACCACCCCTTTACCACACCCCAAGCCTCACAGATGGTAATTAAACATTGCCTTTCTGGGGCCTTGCTGTAGCTCGGCCTCCTGTCATTACCAGGCTCTCTACAGCCCTGTCTCTGTGCCTATGCTGGTGCTGGGCTCTTTGCAGCCCTTTTGTCACTGTGTCCCCTGGTGCTAGGGTCCCCACACTGTAGCAGGCCCTTCCAGTGAGGCTTCCCCAGTAGCCTCAGCCCAATCCACCAGTTTGTAAACAGCAACCAAAATGTGAGCCCCTGGGCTATAACATAACACAAGCAGTTCAGTGTGTGCTCTGTCCCTTTAAGAGTCAAACTTCTCCCCCAGCACTAAGTGCCTTGCAGGCCAGGGTACTTGGTGAGCTCCTGGAGCCCTATTAGCCCTATCAGGCAGCCACAGCATCTCTGGGCAATTCTCCCCTGGAGGCTCCTTCCCCTGGCTGTTGCCAGAGAACTAACTCCTGCTGGTCTCAGCCTTGGGGTTTGTGCCTAGGGCCCTGCTGCCTTCTGGTCAGCTGACCGGGTGCAGGCGCAGGCTAATTCCCTTGTTAGCCTGTTGCCATAGCAACCTGCACCTGTGGGGTTTCTGTCTGGCTCTTAGTGCCCTCTCCCTAGGCAGTTTCTACTCTTAAAGGAGCAGGTACCTTAGTGCCCTGCGACACTCTCCCACAAATTCCCACCTCATTCCCATTCTGCTTTTGAGCTGCAGATACCTTGAGATGAACTCTTTTATACACAGAAATTCAGTTTCTTTTACCTTTGTCCTTTCCACTTCAGGCAGGAATTGCATAACTTTTACTCTGCATTTGGCCATTATGTGTTTCTGTCAGGTACCTTAGTACTGTGCCCTGTAATGGGTTTATCTATAAAACAAAGATAGATGTCTTTTTGTTTTCCTATTAAGTTGATGACATTCTTAATAGAGACTTTGAATTTTACTGTGTTACAGGACAGTTATAACTGACTCTATCTTTTGTTTCTCTCTCTCTCGTCTCTCCTCTGTCCACCTCCCCCTTCCTCCTCTCCCCACTGTCATAAATAACTCAATAGGAGAGAATCCGTAACCATAAATACCGGAGCCTTGGCGACTTGGAGAAGGATGTCATGTTGCTGTGTCACAATGCTCAGACATTCAATTTGGAAGGATCACAGGTCTGACTGAAACCACATTTTTGTATATTTTATACGTTTCTGTCAAGTTTTCTATCGTTATAAGTTTCTATCCAGGTTTCTATTAAGACTAATGTTTATTTATTTATTTATTTGAGAGTCTTCAATGCTTTGCCAGCTAACTTCTTGGTGTTGTCAATGATAGACACTGTGCTTAAAATTTTTGTTGAAATAGCTTATTCTTCAGGGTTATAGTAACATAAAGTCCCATTTTCTCAGCTTTTTCCAGTATCCCCAGTATCTGAGCTAGCACATGAAAATAGGTAATGGATCTAATTGGGGTTCCCTCAATCTTGGGACCAGGTTCTGTTCTGGCCCTGGAATAGCTCAGAGCAGCCACGGGACTAATTATGCTAAATGGTTGTCATTGTGAGGAGTTTAGGATCAATTTGGAATCAGAAAAGTACAGCTGAAGATGCAAAGTAATGATATAGCAGACAGCTAACATAGGTTGTTGCCAGTGGAAGGAGGAGTGTTCAGTGGAAGAATCTTCACGTGAAGTTTTTACAATTTATGACCCCTCTCTGGGTTTTTGGTTGTAGCCATGTTGGTCTAAGGACAAATCATATCTACTTGCATCGACTCAAAGAACCTTGCCTGCCAGATCCCTCTCTGCCATTGAAGCTAGGTACAAGTTATATATTCTCTGGATATTGCAGTGGATATTGTATTGTGTAGATATTATTTACCTTCTTGCTGGAATATGGAAGTCTGTTTTTAAAGACTATGATGCTGAATCTGCACTGAGTTTCAACCATGTAGACTATAAAAAAAAATCAACTATATAGACTATAATTCTATCATTTTAGGCAGGTGTGTGATATAGGGCTTGGGTTATGCATAAATCTGTGTTCAGTCAAGTTAATTGAGGATGAAGAACTAAATGCAGATATGAGTGGTGACAATACAGATAGACTGGAGGACAGAGGAGACTGAAATATCTTTTGTGGATTCTATATGAGATTTAGTTACAAAAGAGTAAGAGGCAAATCTTCTAATGAACAGGCTACCTATCCTAGTCAAGAGCATATTAAATTCACAATAAAAAGGTATGTGAGAAGGGGAACCAAATAAGCATTCATTTAGAACAAAATCAAAATGTTGTGAACAAAATTAATTAAAGCACCAAAGAATATGATGTGAAGGAATTCTCTAGTTCCCTATACACCAATGCTATGAACCTGCGTAATAAAGACAAAGAATTGGTATTGTGAGAGTAAATTCAACCTAGTTGCCATTACTGAAGCCTGGTGGGAACCTTTGCATGGCTGGAGTGTTAACTAGGTTATAGTCAGTGATTTGGGGAAGGTCTGAGTAGGAAAAAGGGGAAGGAATGGTGGAGAGTGGCACCCTATGTTGAAAATGGTATTGTCCGTTTCAGAGTTATTGACAGCATGAAAGCAAATGATCTTGAATGATTATGGCTCTGTGTCCTAAGCAAAGTGAGGTAGTCTTCTCCGTGTCCTAACAGAGAAGACACAATATGGGGTGGTAGTTGGTGACTGCTAAAGTCTACCAAATCATACAAGAGAACAAGATGACCCACTCCTTAATTCATGAAGAAAAAATGAGAGACTTCAAGCTGGGCCCTAGCAGACATTACACTTTTGACACTTAATGCGGTAATTATAACATGCCACATGTTCAGCCAATGTATGGTTCAATAAAATGGCACACCAGTCACATAAAATGTGGAATATTTTTGTGGCTGGTTTGCCATTTTATTGGCACAGGGTCACATCCCCATCATGCATGGGGGAGCCCTGGGTCCACATGCATGAACCTGGTGCTTCAAAGGTTTTAATCATAAAGATGAAAATATTTATAAGCCAGATCAGTTTGCAAAAATAATTTAAACAAAAAGTGTGAATGATAATTGGTGAATATTTAAAAAATACTTTAACAAATGCTCAAAAAAGCCACAATTCACACTGAAGATAGGTTACAGAGGTAGGCTAGCAAAAACAGGATGTGCTTCAACACTGACAAGTGCAGGGTGCTGCACTTGGGCAGTAGTAACCAGCAGCATATTTATAAGTTGGGGAAACTCCCTTCTTGAGATCATGGAGGCAGAAAGGGATCTTGGAGTCGTTATGGACTTCAAGATGAACATGGGCCAACAGTGCGAGGTCACAGTTGGAAGGGCTAACTGGACCTTGTTGTGCATCCACAGTGCATCTGTAGCAGGGACAAGGAGGTGATCCTCCCCCTCTATGCAACACTGGTCAGGCCACAGCTGGAGTACTGTGTCCAGTTTTGTGAACCCCACTTCAGGAGAGATGTGGACAACATTGAGAGGGTCCAGAGGAGGGCCACCTACATGATCCGGGGACTACAGGGCAGACCCTACAATGAGAGACTGTGGGACCTGAACCTGTTCAGCCTTCACAAGAGAAGGCTGAGGGGGGACCTGGTGACAGTCTATAAACTCACTAGGGGGGAACAGAAGAGTTTGGGAGAGACCTTGTTTCCCCTAGCGCCCCCTGGCATAACAAGGAATAACAGCCACAAGTTGTTGGAGAGTAGGTTTAGATTAGACATCCATAAGAACTACTTCACAGTCAGGGCGGCTAGGATCTGGAACCAACTTCCAAGGGAAGTGGTGCTGGCTCCTACCCTGGGGGTCTTTAAGAGGAGGCTTGATGCCTACCTAGCTGGGATTATTTGAGCCCAGTTTTTTCTCCTGCCCTGGCAAGGTGTCGGACTTGAAGATCTATAAGATCCCTTCCAACCCTACTTCTATGATTCTGTGAAGAGAAAAATGCTGTTCTGGTTAAAAAATCAACCTTGCTTATAGGGCTTGCTTAAAATGAATTGAGGAGACGCCTCCTTTCCAAGCCCTTTATCACCCTTGTTGCCCACCTCTGGACTCTAACTTCTCCACGTCTTTTTAAAAATGTAGAACCTAGAACTGCACAAAATACTCTAGATGAGGCCTAGCCAGTGCTGAGTTCAGAGGCACTTTCACCTCCTGCATCTTGCACTTAATGTTTGTATTGATACATCCAAAAACTGCATTGAAGAAGCTAAGCATGTTTTGCTTGTGGAACAGGTGCTTAAGAAGGGACATGATAACAGTCTTCAAAGATTTGAAGAGCTGCAATAAAGAAGAAGGAAAATACCTTTTCTGTCTTACTTCAGAAACCAGGATGTGAACCAGTGGCTTAAAGCTGCAACAAAGTAGGCTTAGGTTGGCTATCAGAAAACACTTCTTCATTGTTAGAGTAGTGAGGTAATGGAATACACTGCCTAGGGAAGTTCTGGATTCTCCATCACGGGAAGCATTCAAGAAAAGGTTGGACAGGCACTGGTCAAGAATGCTATACCTGTCTTCCACTGGGTATTTCCCATGCTTCTGAGCTTTGCTGGTTGGCCCCACCCCCTTTTTGCTTCATGTGTCTGGGTGTTTTTAAGCCTCCCTCAGAGGCACTGGGGTATTTTGACTGGGTGTACTTCTGGGAGCACAACAGGAGGTTCCTGGCTAGAGGGTCTTTCCCCTCCAATCGAGGCCAGACCAGTTGCCATATTCGTGGTCAGAAAGGAATTTTACTCCATGGTCAGATTTGGTATAGACTGTATGGGGTTGCTTTCCTCTGTAGGGGGGCCATGGCCCTCTACCTGGAATATCCCAAACATATATTAACAATCTTTTATAGAAAAAGGATGTTGGCTGCTATGGTTCCCATGCTTTACCTGGGGCAAGTTAGGATTTTATATCTTGTGTTGTGTCAGGGGTGATGGTAGTCTTATGAAGACTTTAGATTATATATAAGATGGATTCAATAGGAATGATCCTGCCTCAGGCAGGGGGATAGACTAGATGACATCTGGAACTCCCATCGAGTCCTACTTCACTTTGATTTCTATGATATTTATATATATATCAACTTTTTTGTTTTATCTTTGTTAGCAAAGATTTTAAATCTGAAGGTAGCAATAGTAGAAAATTGATAAGGGAAAAAAAAGATGCAGAAATAAATGGCTAATAGAGTGAAAAACAGTAAGAATAAAAGGGCTTCTAAACTATTCCTACTAGGGTGAAGACAGTAGATTTGTCAGTAATAATGTAGAAAATTCAAAAGTATTCAATCATTTTTTTTCTGTTTTACATTTGGGGTGGGGGGAAAGTTGATGTATTAATGCTGTATATGAATAAGATGTTCCCCATCCCTCCAATAACTAATGATGATTTTTAATAGCAGTAAACTTTAATAAAATTAGTTTTAGTGTTTTAAATTGAAAGATGCAGCAACTTGCACCTGAGAAATTTAGAAGCTGGCCAAGGAGCTGTCTGAAACATTAATTTGATCCTGTATAAATCTTGGCACGCTGAAAAGTTCCAGAGGGGCTAATGTTGTGCCAATATTTTAAAGAAGTAAAGAGGACCACCTGTGTAATTATAGGCCTGTCATTCAGACAGCAGTCCTAAGGAAAACAAAGAAATAGCTGACAAAGGATTGTTTTAGTTAAGAAGTGAAAGAGGATAATAAAATTGATGTCAATCAGTGTGGGTTTATGAAAGCTAAAACTTGTCAAAACAGTTTTAACTTTCTTTGAGATTAGTATTTGGTTATGTAATGGTTTTGATGTGAGTGAATTCTGTAAGGTATTTGACTTGGAACCATGCAACATTGCAATTATGGGACTAGAGCAATGCAAATTAAATACTTTAAAATTGACTAAGACATAAGTCTTCAGATATACTTGTAAATTGAGAATCATCATTGAGCAGTTATGTTTTCAGTAGGATCACCTAGAGACCTGTTCTTGACCTAACATTATTTCAAATTTTGTGTGTAACCTGGAAGAAACGCAAAAGAGAGACAAAGTTTCAGGTCACACAAAGCTCGGGGCGAGTGGTAAATAATGAAATATATAGATCCACTGTTACAAAGCATCCTGGATCACTAGGTAAATGAGCTGTACATAAGCAAGCATTTTGAGTCACATAGTTAGAAACAGTGAATGTGGGCCATGCCTACAAAAATTGAGAGATTTAGTTCTTGGGAGAAGTTACTCTGTAACGGACTTGGGGGATCATGATGGATAATCAGCTGAATAGAAGCTTTTGTGATGCTGTGGCCAAAAGGTTCAATGCTATCCTTATGGCATAAAAAAAGGCATCTCAGCTGTCAGGGGAGTATATTACTTATGTATTTAGCACTGGTGACCATTACTGGTGTCCATCAATAAAGAAAAAATATTATGGAGGGTTTTGCCACTAGAATTATTTATAATTTGGAGAAAGTGCCTTTTGAAGAGAGATTCATGCTGTTCAATCAGTCTAGCTAGTGAAAGAGAAGGTTATTAAGTGACCTGATGTTTATGGGGAAGATTACTTTGGTGACAGAATACTCTTATGTCTAGCAGACAAGCTCCAACCAGATCTAGTGACCATAAATTGAAGCTACTAGTTTTCAATACCCAGGGCAATTAACCATTTGAACAACTTACCAAAACTTGCCACAGATTTTCCATCACCAGAAATCTTTAAAATAAAATTGGACTTTTTTCTACAAGAAAGATGCATGAGTCCAAACAGTAATTAATTCGGAGAGGGACTGTAGTTGTGTTATACAGGAAGTCAGACTAGATGTCATCTGCCCTTATCTAGGATAGCCATTGGCAGTGTTTTTCATCAGGAGGGCTGAAATGATCCAGCTGTTTCGAGGAGTGTGGGCATTAGGACCCAGCCACTGCCACCACTTCTTCCTGCTCATAGTGCAGCATGGCAAAAGGCATCATCTGCTGGATCCTGTGCTGCCCACCTATGGCACAACACAGGCAGAGCTCCCTCTCCACTACAGGCTCAAGTGTCCAACTGTAGCACGGCTTTTGGAAATGTCCTGCCACTGAATGCTGCCAAAGGCACAGCACTACGCACTAGATACAAAGGCCCTGAAAGCCTGATCATGTCCCACAGGCTGTAGGTTTCCATCCCATGATCTAGGAACTCTTCCTAGAAGTTTTTTTATTGAGTTCTGTGGATTCAGAATTTTGCCTAAAGGGAGTACGTGTTTTTCTAAACAAAGCAAATTTTATCTTTTTCATGTGTGTAATAGATTCTGTTGTTTCCACTGGGTAATATCAAAATCCATTAAACATTCAAGTAGCTTTGGTGATCCTTTGTATTATGATGCCATTCGTGAACAGTAAAAGTTCTATGCGCATGTGCTTTCTCTCCCTCTTGAGGGCCATAGCTCTCGGATTCATTAATAGTATTTTCCATAATACATTTCTTCAGCTGTATAATCTTCTGTTAATTTTTGTTAACTTTAGTGAGAATTAATTTATTTGTGCATCTGTAGTGCCTTTGAGCAAACTGAAGAATTCAAGTGTCTGTATTTAAAAAAAAAAAAGTACTTTAACTTGTCTAGAACATCACTTTCAAGTTCTGTAGAGCAGTGTACACAAGCTCATTTGTGAAGACCATAGTAAATTCTTAACTCTTCTACAAGTCTTTTAGATTGTTATTTTTGTTGCTGTAATCTAAAAATATTATATTACTTGCAAGACACAATCCTTTCTTTCAAAGATGCTCTTCAGCAAAAGATACTTAGCAGTCTGAGAAATGTTAATAGGAAAAGCTTTTATGAATGAGCATGGACTTTTTTTTAATTCTTTTTATATCTACTATGAAGGAGTAAGCTGCTTGGCATAGATATTTTTTTTATTAGCCAGCTTGGACTTCTTAACAATTAAAGATAATTAGCTCTGGAGTAGTACATTTGTCACTATTAAATATATTGTGAGACTATAATCCAGATTTTAATTAGGGAACTTACTATTGAAGACTCATTCTGAATGCTTTCCCAAGATAGTTATGATCTAATGGAAATATACTACATTATGTTGGTAATGAAAATTATATATTAAGAAAAACCATTGCATTCTAGGAGGGATTTTTCTGTTATTTCATTTCTTAAAGCAATAACATAATAAGAGTTACACTGGTGGCACATTGTCAGTAGGTTTCTTCATTTAGAGCATGAAAAATTAATGTTGGCATTTCTTGTAAAATTCATGCAACAAGGGTTGTTACTTGTAATGAAAAAAGGCCATATACTCTGTGGGGCTCCATAGAAGATAGTGTTCCATGCTGTGAATTTTTGATGGAGCTTGATTTGGTGTTCTGACATAGATTTACTTTCATGATCCAGATCTATGAGGATTCCATTGTTCTCCAATCTGTGTTCAAGAGTGCACGACAGAAGATTGCCAAAGAGGATGAGAGCGAAGATGAAAGCAACGATGATGAAGAAGATGAGGATGAAGATGAATCAGAGTCAGAATGTAAGTCAACGTAAAAGGGGAGTAGGTTTCCTTGGATAATCAGTTTGTCCACTTAGTTATTCCACTCCGGTCTTCTGCTGATTTAGTAAAAGCAGTTTGTTATCAAATTTGCTATATTTGTGCTCTGAATCCTGACTTACTCTTGGCTGCTCTGTGCTGGCTGTGTCTCCTTGAACTATGCCAAAGACTTCAAGTATTTCCAAACCTGGACCCATAACTTTTCCTTTTTTTTTTTGTATCTACTTTAATGGGAATTGCTAATACAGTGAATTTGCTTGTCTCCAACTAGCCGCCTTATCATATTTCTTTGGCACTCCTCTTTTCATTACTGATTGTAAACATAAGCTCCTGGTGTTGTGATTTGCCAGGCCTTCTTTTGGAAGACCCAGAACAGAATTGAATCTTTCAAAGGAAGTATTTTCAGATGACTTCCAAGTGACAAGACTTATCCTCTAGTAACAGCTCTGCTCACTTTACCATACAATTTTAGCAGTAACCAGTTCTTTTACAGAAAATAATTGTAAATGATAAAGAAAGAAAGGGTCATGATCATCCAGCATGATCACTTGTGTAACAGAGAATGTCAATCAGTGGATTAGGCATCAAACCCTGTATCATTTAGGATTATAGGTCACATGGCCATCTAGACCAGCCCTCTGCCCAAGGCAGGATTAACCCTAACAGCCAAGTGTCTGTCTAACCTGCTCTTGAAAACTTCCAGAGATGGAGGCTGCCTATACATGTGCAAGGGGGAGGGCATTTTAATTAAAGCAGTTCCTGCAAAGTCGCTCTAATTAAAATGCCTCACCATCCCATGTAGTAAGCCCCTGAGCATTTAGAAATGGTTGTGAGACACCTCATTCAAAGTGGTTTAAATAAAGCGCCCCCAGAGCCATTTCAAAAGGCATGGGGACTCCATACACCTAATGGTGAGGCGATGCTGGAGCATCCCAATTAGAACACAGAGCAAACTTGATTAATTAAAACATGAACGAGCACGTATACAGGCAGTCAGAGATTCCTCAAATTTTTCTAGGTAGTCTGTAATAGCCCTTTGGGTATTTGAAGACTATTTCTCCCCTCAGTCTTCTCGTCTTCAAACTGAATAACTCTATTTTTTCAGCCTTTCCTCATAAGCCTCATCTCTCAGGCCCCTAAACTTTTCTGTTGTTCTGAACTGGATTCTTTCCATATTTTCCACATCCATTTTGAAGTGTGGGAACAAAAACTGGATACAGTATTCCAGGTGAATTAGACTTAGTGACTTAGTTGAGCTAGAGTATGTCTTTAAAGAAGAGATACTCCACCTCTTTGGGATGAATCTCCTGGTGATTAATTATTGGCATTGGTAGAAAATGTGTCTTACAGTTTTAATTTTAAACTGCCAGATCCCTGCCTCCCCACAGAACCAGCCATAATGTTCAGCCACTACTATCCTCTGATGTCCAGAAATAAAGCCAATGTTACCCTTGCAACCCTTCTTAGGTACTGTATCCCAATTTCGCAGGCCCTCCAGAGACTTCTTCCAACATAAACTCCCCAGCAGTTGCACACGGTCACTATTAAACCAGGCCTGAAGTCCTGCAGACTTCAGGGCATGGTATTACAGAAAAGAAAGTATTCTTTCCCTCTGTCCACAGTCCTCCTTTTTGAAACCTGAACGCTTCTGCCGACCAGTATATTGTGTCTGCCAAGGACAGAGTCTAAGCTCTCAGTCAGAGAGCATGACTGGTATACACTACCCGAAGTACCTTGCCCTAAGCCACTCTCCAGGTATGAGAAGCAGATTGTGTCTTCCCAAGATATAAGATGCCATACAACTTCAGGTGTTACTTTGGAAACTGTATTTTGGAATCAGACTCTAGTACTCTTATGCAACTTTTTGCTGCAGGGGGTTCAGAATGACCCAGCTTGGTTTGGAGGTAGGCAGGCACTAGGACATGGCTTCTCCCACCACTTTTCCTATCCACAGGAACTGGTGCTGCCTGATTTGGCAAGGCAAGGGCAGAGCTTCCCCTCCAGTGGAGGCCCAAATGGCTGATTGCAGTGTGACACAAGGAGAGCCCCCCACCAATGAATGCCACCAAAGGCACAACCGCATGGGGCAGATCCAGAAACTTGTTGTTGACCCCTGCTCTACTGAGAAACCCAAATCTCTGAAGTCTGGCATTTAACCTTCGTGCTGTTTATATAATTTACAACCCTTTGTTGCCTGTTGCTACTAAAGATAGACCTTTTCTATCCACTGACCATAGAAAAAGTGTTTTGATGATGTATTCTGTTGTATACAGGTTCTCACAGTGAAATCCCAGCACCAAATACTGCCCGCAGGCAACCACTCGTTCTAATTTGCACAGCAAGGATTAAGCTAATCAACTCAAAAGATTTTCTTGATAGTTCAATCAGTAATTTTTATTAAACTGTCTTGGAAAATATAAGTACAAACAAGTATCTCCATGTAATTGTTCCAAAATCACCATAAGAAGGAGAGGGGGGGATCTCTTCAGATTGTTACAAAAGGAGATTGTGCCTGAATACAGAGACTATATTAAGAAGTTGAGATATGGTGGCTGACAACCAGTTTCTCCCCCCATCTCTCCCTCCACCCCAGTTTCATAGATTTCATAGACATTAGGGCTAGAAGGGACCTCGGAAGATCATAGAGTCCAGCCCCCTGCCCCAGGGACAGAAAGTCAGCTGGGGTCACAGGATCCCAACAAGATAAACATCCAATTGACTCTTAAAGGAGTCCAGAGTAGGTGCTTGTACCACCTTTGGCAGCAGTCTGTTCCAGGCCTCAGCGGCTAGGACAGTAAAGAAGTTCTTCCTTATGTCCAGGATAGAAGAAAATAAATAATCACAGTTGGTAATTTCATCTCAACTTTTGCACTTTTTTGCAGCAAAATCTGTGAAAGTCAAAATCAAGCTGAATAAGAAGGATGAAAAAATCCGAGACAAAGGGAAAGGCAAGAAGCGGCAAAGCCGGGTAAAAGCAAAGCCTGTCGTGAGTGATGATGACAGTGATGAGGATCAAGATGAAAATGTAAGTTTTATTCACTGAAGCAATGGAAATGGTTGCAACTATTTCTTCTCTTCCCCATTCTACTCATAATCACAACTTTCACTTCTTTCTGCGTGGAGACACAAAGCAAAACTTAAAACTCTATGTTGATCTTCTTGTGGGGGGGTTGGATGCATCAAACTTTGCTTTTAAGAAGGATCTGGCAGAAGTCTAAAAAGACTTAAAATATATATATAAATAACTTACTTTTATACAAATCCCCAAATAGAAGGAAGAACTTTGTTGTGAATCTTGCAAAGAAGGGGGGTTCCTGGAATGACTCTAACAGATACAAGTCAGGAATACATTTTTTAAAAGGCATTTTCCATTCCAAACTTTCCTTTAATCAAGCTTTGGACATAGCCATTAGTACTAGAGGAATGAAAATGCCTGTAACAGGCAGCGTCGGGCTTTTTTTTCCCCCCAGCGTTCATATTTTCCTTTGGCCTTTTAATATTCAACAATGAGATATGACATTTGCTCACTTTCATCTTCACACCTTCCCATCCTGTTTCATCCCATCCCAAATATTAAGTAGTCTGAATTTACTGTCAATGTTTTATGTGTGAAAAAAGACTACGCAATTTTTTCCATCATTTTTAACAAGATGTTTGGGCAGGTAGAGAATAACGTTTCCTGCCACTGTGCTTTTCTCTTCCTTCTCTAAAGAGGCTCACAAGAATAAGCATAAAATGTCATGAAGCAGAAAGTATAAATAGTGCAGTACTTTTCCTAAAGCAACTTTGATTTCTCAATTTAACTTTTTAAACGAAAATTCAAAGAATAGCTGGCAAAGAATAGCTGACCTTTTTTTGTGTCTCTTACCCTCTAGGACCAGTCGGAAGCAAGTGGAAGTGATGATGAGTGATCCATAGGGTTTATTTTCTTGGCAGAACTGAACCCCTTCCCCCCTTCCTTCTCTCATTTTACACCCAGTAAATTCATTTTGTCGATAGAAATTGGGTTGTTTCTGTATTCTCATCCTCTATAAACTAGCTTTAGGATAGTGCCAGACAAACATATGATATCATGGTGTAAAAAAGGAAAAAAATTAATTTGTAACATATTGTGACCAAATGGGCCTCAAAGATTTAAAAAAAAATAAAAATAAAAAAAAATAAAAAAAAAAAAGCTTTTGATGGAAAAATGTTGGTTGATAGTATATTTCTATGGGTTGGGTTTAGCTTGGTTAATGGTTTGATTGTGCCTGGTTTTATCATTTGATGAGATGTTTTTGAATAGCATCAGAAAGACAAAAAATGTCTTTTGTAGCATTGATAACCAGGAGAAGCCATTAAAAGCCGCTGGTTATTTTATTTTTCATCAGGCAATTTTCAAAGTTTTTATTTGTTCTGTATTGTTTTTTACACTGTGGTACATATATGCAACTTTGTTTAATAGCTTATAAATGTACAGTAGTTAGCCTCCACCCCACCCTGTCCCATACACATTTTTCCACTTTATGCTTGATGATCTTCAGAAAAAAATGCTTTTCAAATTATATCAAATTTATGTCTACTGTAAACTTTGCTTAATTTTTTTCCTTTTGATTTTAAAAAGTTGGGTTGAAAAATGCTATTGAATATTGCAATCTATATAGTGTAATGGATGGCTTCTTTCATGAGACTGATCTTCTATGTTACCAATGTGGATTATCACCTTTTCCCTAAAGTGTACTTAATCTTTGCTTTCTTTGCACAATGTCTTTGGTTGCAAGTCATAAGCCTGAGGCAAATAAAATTCCAGTAATTTTGAAGAATGTGGTGTTGGTGCTTTCCTAATAAAGAAATAATTTAGCTCAATTAATACTGTCTTGTGTTATGAGTTTCAAGAGAATAAAAAAAGACTTTATTATGGCTGTGTGAGTGGTCTTGACTATAGCTCATAAAGTGGTTTGATCTAAACACGTAACCAAAAGAGAATTGAATTAAGCAGGGCAGGAATATCCTTATAGAGATATGGGACAAGCGATATCTATTAAAATAACATAAAATACTAGTGCAACTCACAACTCTCAAAAACTCAACCAAAACTCAAGTGATTAAACAATAACATTAATGTGCTTGTTCTTTTCTATTACAGAATGCCTAGGTGCACAAATCTAATTAGCTGTCTAGGAAATCAATCTAGCTATTAATTTTTGTCCTACCCTTCCCCCACTGTATACCTCCTGGAGATTTCAAGATCTTTCTATACAGTGATAATTTGTCCTTGGATAAGATAATGTAAAGATTTTCAGTCATTCTGTTAAAGATTTGTAACTAATAGCATCATTGCTTTTTATAAACAAACTGCTAACGTTCTGGAAAATACAGCAAGGAATGAGACCTTTTTCTGTGAAAAGCTTTATGCCTGAACCTTGATTTGTAAGTTGAAGATATCTAAAGTTACTTGAACCATTGGTCTTTCAGTGTGCCCACTCATCTCTTTTACTGCCATTCCAACAACTGAACTTCTCTTGACATTTTTCTATCCTATTTTAAAGATTATTTGTCGTTTGTCTGCTACCCATGACACCGTGTTAATCCTACAGATTGAAATAGTTGGATGTGGCTGAATGAGGTGCATCAATTTCACGTTGACAAAAGAAAACTGAAGAGACAGCTTCCCCTCACCTGAGCTATCTGAACTCACTATGTACAGGTCACATTCCCTAGGTCTTATAAGAGGGAGCTGTGTGAAACCACCTCTTCATCCCTGTTGCAGACTTTTAGCAATATGCATCAGGAGTTTCAACTGTTGTGCTCTGGATGAACCAGTCTTGAATGTACATAGAGGCAAGGGAAATGTGGCCCCTGGATTTGCTATCAAAGATGAAGAAATGCAGAAAGAAGTAACTTGCCTTATGTGCCCGTCCAGCTGTCCAGCTCCGGAGAACTGGCTTCCCTAAATTACAGAACTATAGTTCCAACATCAGCTAACTTTACCTCATTAGCTGGTTATAATATTGATTCCACTGGGACTTAAGGAAAAAGACATGCTGACATAACACAGCCCAAATGATGAATACCCAGAAGTTGAAGGCATTGACAAATAAACTATGTATAACACTGGTTACAGCAGTGCATCGCCCCCTGCAAACATGCATCCCTACTAATCTGGAAAGACTGCCTTTGGCAGAGAGAAGGGGAGAGTTTTGTCTGCATGGTCCATTGCATGTATGGCTTCTATGTTACAAACAGTGATTCAGTTTCCTGAGATGTTTTTATATGTAATGGACTAATTCTACCGTCTGACTTCACATGACCAGAAACAGTTGGCAATGTTGTTCAGTTACTACCTGTCTGGACTGGATTTTAACTGGTGACTTTGATGTGAAATATACAATATTATGTTACTTATCCCCCCCATTAAGTCCCTACTGCCTTTGTAGTGACCCAATTCAATTTATTTTTTGCAAATTCATTATGTACAAATTGATGTTCAGCTAGAGACTATATAATAACATATTCTTAAAATGAAAGTAACTTTTATTCACTAAATATAAACCTTGTCGTTGTTATAACCATCTTTCTCCATACAGGACTACAGTTTAATTCTGAACTGCAGTTTTGTATCTGATTAACAGTTTGAAATCATATTATAAAAATCCCTACACCCTCTGTGAATTGGAAAAAATCAAATTATTTTTGGTATTTTTAAACCACCTTGCGGTCAATCCTGTTAATTGTTTTGGGGATTTGAATCTTGGTTTTCCAAACCATATTTTTTTCTCCTATCTCTTCCTTTTTCTGTGGAAGCTCCATTGTCTTTTCTAAGTGCTGGCCTTTTTCCCTTTTAATTTTCAAATCACAGCAGTATATTAGGTTTTCCCAGTTTTTCCTACGGAAGCCATTATAATATACAGCATTCCAATTTCTTTCTGAAAAAGAGATGCAGCAGCCCTGATTTATAGGAAACAAAAATCCATGCTAAATGCATAAATGTCAACCCTTCCTAATACCTTCCTTTTCTATTATGAAATAAAGATGTGTAAAGCACCGTCAATACCTCCAAATGTCATTTAAATTTTTAAAAAAAGTATAGCCCATGTGGGAGGGAAGTTTAACCCATTTCCTACCTGAATTGCTGTGACTGATTTATGAAACAAACCTTTTAAATAAAACTGGATACAATATGGCTTGAATACTGTGGTAGGTAAGCAGAGTGAAAGAAATATCAGGGCATGTGCTTGTTGTGTATGCCTCTCCTGAGAGATAGACAGTGTTGTTAGTGGGTCACATGAATAACATTTTAAAGGCTTTCATGTATTTCAGAGGCTAGATAAAAATTCCTCCTCCTTTCTTACACATCTTAAAGAAACAAAGCATGTACAAGACCATTTGCTCTAATGAATGTAAACAGATGACTTTGTTCAGTCACCAGTGCAATGTGCCTTGAATGTTTTTCACTTTCAAATGTGTATGTTCGTACCTATCTGTTCAGCTTTCTCTGTCATTCCATCAGTTTTTAGATCGCAGAGATCCCCCTTCTTGCTGTAGAAGTCTAATCTCCATTCATTCTGCACATGAATAAAGCTGGCAATACATTCATTGTTGAGCCATTGAGACAAGACAGCGTGTGTCATAGTGAATACTGCCACATGCTCTGTAAGGCACAAGGCAAAGCTAATGTAGCAATAAGCCAAAAATGGTGTGCAATTAGTAGGCTATTGGTGCATACTTCATGCTGTCAACTTCTTAAGAAGTGCACTAATAGCTTTATTAATAATGCACACTCTGGTGTGACTTACCGCTATTATGGTATGGTTTGCTCATTTAAAAAAAAATTTTAAACCCTTTAAAATAATTTCAGGGAGGCGGGTATATAATGAATCTTCCTACAGTGCAAAAATAATTCAGAATAGAAGGAAAAGAGCAAACATTAAAGGGTTTAAATCTGCCTTTCCTTTCTCTCCTTTGAATCACTGAAAAACCCAATTTCTGACATTCTTAATTTTGGCCACTTCCCAGTTCAGTTCTCAGTTGTGTATGATAGCAACCAAATTTGACTGGATTTAATTTCCCATGACAGTTTCTTATGAATTCAAGACAAGGACAAGCAGAAAGGGGTGTGTGCTTGGACTGGTCATAAGTGCAGCATCATAGAAGGCCTCTTAATTCCAAACCTGTTTTATTAGTTAAAAGACAGAAGGGAAGTAAGGCAGGAGGAGGATTAATCAAAGAAAATTATTTTAGATTAATTAATATTTGGCTGTAGCCTTTTCTTCCTCTTTATGGTGATGAGCTCAGAGCCAGGCACCAGAGTAAGTGGATATATGACTTTGGATAATGTACATCTGCAGCCATACTCTGCTAGGCTTTGAATGTCCAGGATCATATTAATGGCTGGTGCAATATCACCGAGAACAAAATTTTTTAAATGGGACAAAAAAGTCAGCAAACAAGGAACCAGCATAATGGATACTGTATCATTCACACAACAATTCTGCTCTATGTTGCTGTCTTGAGGGCACTTTCAGTTAAGCAGGGAGAACAGCTCAGGCTTATCAATTATTCTGATTTAAACATTCCATAAAACAGAATTTAATTATGCTATAGGTTACAGCTACTGAATCTCTCTCCTGACTTCCAGAGGTCCCATTTTCTAGGGGTGCTCCAGTAAAGATTTTCTTGGCTAATACAGAAAGCCAGTTATCCACCAGGCATATCAGCAGATACCAATTTGATAGCCAATTTACAGGAAAGCAGCTGGGCAGCCTGGAGAGGAGCACCCTGCAGGTATTTCTGTGGCGGGTAAGGGGCAGTGGGAAGGACGGGTATGCGGGGGGCAGATCAAAGCCTCCACAGTGAGAGAGGGAGTGGAGCAGGGGCTAGTGGGGTTGAATGGGACTCGGCAGGGAGCAAGAAAGAGCCACAAGTGACTCGTCCAAGGGATCAGCCTCCTGGTGCTTTAAAATGGTGGCAGGGCCACTCTAACTAAAGCTTGTCAAGTGAGCTTTAGTTCAAGTGCCACCAGCACCATTTTTAGGTGCAGGGATGCTTAAAAGGAGCAAAGCCAAGTGGGGCAAGGGCAGAGGCGGGCTGTGAGCTCTCCACCCTGCTGCCTTTGCCCCAGGAGCCATGCATCTCCTGCCCATCTGGCAGCAGGAGGCACAATTCACCACCACCAGGCAAGCAGGGGACACACAGCCAGCATGCAGCTCCTGGGACAAAGGCAGCATTGCAGAGAGCCCTGAGCCCACAGCAGGCAGCCTGCCTCTGCCCCACACACGAATCTGGGGGTGGGGGAGCATGCCTCCCCTCAGGGGTGTACACAGTGGCAGAGTGCCACTCCTTACCCTCCCCCCATGCCCCATAGATGAACCCCCAATGGCTCTGTCCCACCCCAGCCCCAGGGTGCCCATATACTGCCCTGGTTGGGCAGTGCCCTCACCCAGCCCCTTCCCCCAACCCACTTCCTCCCTCACCGTGTGGTTCTTGATCTACCCTTTGCCCCTTCCCTCCACAGACTTACCTGCAGGGTGCTGCTCTCCACACTGCCTGACTGCACTCCTGGCCATGTGCATGCTGCAGCTGCGCATATGCGTGCAGCATCCGGGGGCCCCAGCCGGAAGGCATGTTATATTTATTGTTACGTTCTCTGGTACACCGGCCAAAAAAAAGCCAACAGACGATAATGTTAATTTTCCTTTTATTGGTGCCGATCCAATATGGCACCCATATATCAGTGCACTCTACCATCTTCCAACAGGGAAGACAGTTGTTGGTCTCTACAGCATACTCCTGTCATCTTTATATGGGACCAACAGTTGCTCTTCTTAAACTTTATTTTACTCAGTTACTAGCCATGGCATGAATGAACTCATTTTTTGTAAGTTGGTAAAGCCAGTGGCCACCTCTTTATTTTCACCACAAAACACCATGAACTTGCAAAGGCAATAAGCAAGGGACCATTTGTTTGAGATGGTATCCCCATCCTGTCTCTTTGGAAGAAACAGCAGGGAAGAAGAAAATGAGTCTCTGCTATGTCAACTGTCTCATGCCTTGGAATGATCCAGGCATGGTGTAGAAAGACTCCCCTGAAACCAGACCAAGAAAGGTATGGAAGAAAATAAAACGCTTGGGTTTCTTAAGGAGGGAAGAAAATGCACATCTATGTCACTCCAGGAGTTGCCCAAAGCATGACTTTGTCCTCCTTGTCCACTGTAGGCTCCAGGGAACTGGGAAACAATGGGCATTTATACATGTGCTCTGGGAGGGGAGAGTGGTTTAATTAGAGCAGCTTCAAGGGCACCTATACAAGTGCATCAAAGCTGCATTGACATGTAATTACCACGCTCTGGCAGATGCCAGTATTACATGCATCAGTGTTCCTGCGCTGAAAAATGGTGGCAGGGGTGCTTTAACTAAAGCTCATTCAATGAGCTATAGTTAAAGTTGCCCTGCCACCATTTTTCGGTGCAGAGATGATGCACCTGATGCTCTGGGGGCTTTAAATTGAGAGGCTCTTGGAGCTGCTCTAATTAAAGTATCATTCCTCCCGCTTCCCAAAGCATCTGTATGAACACCCTGAGATCCAGTTTAATTAAAGCACCCAAATTATCACATGTATTGGCATCCCTGCACTGAAAAATGGCAGTAGTGGCACTTTTAATTAAAGCTCATTAAATGAGCTTTAAAGTGCCTTTGCTGCCATTTTTCAGCATGGGGACATTGATGCACATGAGGCTGGATTCTATTGGAGCCTGCTAATTACCACGCTCCAGCAGACTTGATTAATGTAATTGTAGCACATTGGAGTAGCCTTCTAGCATGTGTATAGGCACCCAATGGCTGCATTTCTTCATATCTCTTCCCCTTGCTCTTGATTCTAGAGCTTGGTCTCCATCAAAGATGGATTCTCTGTAGCAAGTGCTGCTGTTCCAGTATACCATATAATATGCTGGATCCATTCTATCATGCATTATTTTGTAGGTTCTGTATTCTAACAAACTAAATGCAATTTTGCAGTTGCCTGGGTGCCTGCTCTTACTTGGTTGTCTGATCAGCTCAGCTGCCCCACAAGAAGTGTCTCGTGCAGGAGCCTCCTACCACTCCAATCTTCTTTGTTTTTCCATTGGTCAGGAATTAGGATATATCTTACCCAGAGGAGGGCTCTTAGGTTTTAGCAAAGACACTTTAGAAAAGTTTCCTTATACTTTCCCTTCACTCCTATAAGTTGTTTTTGCTCAGCCTGTTTCTGAGTATTTAGCATAATTTGAGTGCTCTTTTTTGCCTGCACTCTTTCTGTTCCTAAGCTCCTAGTGTCACGCAGTTAAGACTCTCTTGCTCAGATTCCTCTGAACACCTGCTAGGCAAACTATTCACCCCCTATAAGAGGGCTGCTGTTTCTGTGCTGTGAGATATGTGAATGTGCTGAATATGCCAATTAAAATCTACATTTTTTGTTGAATCAGTTAATGGAAATGAACGCATAGCTTTACATTCACAATATATTTCGTGCTTGCCAGCCTGACATCACTTTTTCCCAGACTTATGATTGGAGTCATTTATTTCTGAATGCCCTTGAATAAACATAATATGTGCCATGCAACCTTCCTCATGCAGGCACATGACCAGTTTCTTTTCTCATGAGCTTATGTGCAATTAAAACCCAACTTCCTATCAGGATTTTCTTGAGAGTAAATACGGGCTTTACATGCTGAAGCCCTGCAGCCATTTGACCACACTAAACAATTAATGGGGTAGTTCTTTTATGCCTTTTACATGGCCCTAAAACAGGCTCTAGGCAAAAAGATCTCCATGTTCAACATGTGATCACATATGCAGGTGGGCTGTCAAAACTCCAGTGACCTCTCCAATGATCAGCAGTTACAATATTGGATATATGTTGGGAAGCTGGAGCAGAGGGAGCAAGGGTGCACATGTGCCACAGGTGTATCCACCTTACCTCGGCAGCAGAGGCAGCAGCTGCAGAGGAGACAGCGGTAGGGACAGCAACAGCTGATTTCCCCCTAAGGTAAGTGGGGCAGAGGGTACAGCGCAGCTGAGGTGGATCCGGAGGGAAAGCCCTCTGGAGCCTTCTTAGCTCGCCTGACAGGGAGCTGCGCGTGGGCAGTGCGCACAAACAGGTGCGCTCTGTAAGGGTGTGCCGGCATTTGCGCCAGCGTTCGCGTAAGGTGGGAGCGAGGTAGCTGCCCAGAGCAGCACATCCAGTGAGCAAAAGCAGCAGGTGCAGCTCTGTAGACATGGTGCAGACGCGGAGTGCAGCTGCCAGGGGCCCTGCCCAGGTGCTGCCGCCTGCCATGGGCTCTTCTGAGGCCTCCACCCAGATGAAGCTGATGGTGGGGTTGGTGGCCCCTTGCCCCCCTGTCTGGGGGGGAGGGGCTCAGTGGGGTCCAGGGGGGGCATGGTGGTCCCCCTTGCCTGACCCTCCTGTGCATGACTTAGGGTCCTGGAGGAGCAGGTGAGGGAGCTCCAGGCTGAGATGAGCAGGCTGAGGGGAATCAGGGATGCAGAAGATGAAATTGATGCCTATTTCTGTTCTCTGCAGGCCCGGTTGCCCACCATACAGCCCTCACAGGAGACACATCCAACACAGGAGTGGCAGAAGGTATCCAGATTCAGAGCTGCTAGGCCTAGAGTGGTGGAAGCTTCCCAGGTTCACTTGGGGAACAGGTTCGACACCCTAGCAGCTGTGATGGAGAAAGACAGTGAAATTGCCTCCGGCAGGGACAATGCCACTCCCCACATGATAAAGAATGGGCAGAGAGTGAACACCAGCAGGAAGAAACGCCGGGTCCTCGTCATCGGAGACTCCATCCTACAAGGACTGGAAGGTCCCATCTGTCGGCCTGACCCAATGACGCGAGAGGTCTGCTTCATGCCTGGGGCTCAGGTTAGAGACATCATGGAGAGGCTCCCAGCCTACATCTGACCTGCAGACCAGTACCCCATGGTTGTCATCCACGTGGGGACGAATGACGTGGCCAGGGGCAACCCTGACCGCATTGTGAAGGATTTCAAGGCCCTCGGGGACAAGCTTAAGGAGATGGGAGCGCAGGTGGTATTCTCCTCTCTTCTTCCGGTGAGTAGGCGGGGACGGCGACACAAGGCCTTGCACTGGCGAGATCAACCGGCGCTTATGCAGTTGGTGCTGCCAGGCAGGCCTTGGGTTCCTAGATAATGACCCATGCTTTTGGGCAGGGGACTTGCTGGGGTGGGATGGGCTTCACCTCTCTCCTAAAGGCAAGCGTGTCTTCTCTTCCAGGTTGGCTGATCTCATACGGCGAGCTTTAAACTAGTCTCGCCAGGGGAGGGGGCCGCAGGAAGACGAGGAGACACCACCCGAGCAAGACAGGTGACAAATGCAAGGAGTGCCCAGGTAAGAAACGGGCCCTAACAGTCTCTCAAATTGGGGAGTGGCACGCGCAGCTAGGCAAGGCCTTAAATGCCTATATACCAATGCTCATAGTATGGGGAATAAACTGGAGGAACTCGCCCTCAGAATAGCCAGCACAGACCCAGACATAATAGGGGTTACAGAAACGTGGTGGGATTCATCCCACAACTGGGCAGTTAGCATTAGGGGCTATAGGCTTTACAGGCGGGATAGAGAAGGAAGGAAAGGTGGGAGTGTGGTGCTCTGTGTCAAGGAGTAATACACATCCTCTGCCAGCATAATGTGGTCAGAGGGGCAAGCTGAACTGCTCTGGGTCAAGATCCAAGGGGGCTGTGGGGAGAGGGATCTGACGGTGGGGGTGTACTACAGACCCCCCAACCAAGGGGAGGAACTGGACCGGGAATTTTTGGACCAGCTTGCAGAGGCACTTAAGGCGAAGCCTTCAGTTGTCATGGGAGATTTAAAATTACCCGGACATCTGCTGGGAGGAACAGTCAGCCAGGTCGGACCGTTCCAGGAGGTTCCTGCCAGAGATACAGGACCTCCACTTAATTCAGGAGGTACACAGTCCCACCAAAGAAAATGCCCTGTTGGACTTGGTCTTGGCCACAGGCGAAGACCTAGTAAGGGGCTTCCAGGTCCTCGACCACCTTGGTGATAGCGGTCATCGCTTGCTGGAATTCACCATCCAGCGCAGGACGTCAAGGGCCTGCAGTAAGGTGGTAGCCCTAGACTTCAAGAGGGCCAAATTCAATGAGTTGAGATTAGTGGGAGAGGCACTGGGGTTCTAGAGAGCAGGGGAGCTTAGTGCCCAAGATGAGTGGTCGTTCCTTAAGGAGACGATACTCAGGGCCCAAGGGGTGACCATCCCAACAAAAAGCAAGGGGGGCAGGAGCCCCCCCGGCTCACCCAGGGCGTACAGGAATGCTTGATTGCCAAAAAGGCGGTGTACAACCGGTGGAAGGGGGGGGTGCTATCTCCAAAGAAGAGTATACCTCCTCTGCTCGGGCCTTTAGTTGGGCTGTCAGGAAAGCTAAGGCAGACATAGAGGTAGGACTAGCATCCAGAATCAAAGATAACAAAAAGTCCTTTTTCAAATATATAGGGAGGATGAAGAAAGCACCGGGAAATGTGGGGCCCCTGCAAGATCCTCTGGGCAATACGGTGGCTGCACCAGAGGAGAAAGCAGACCTCTTTAACCAATTCTTCACCTCCATTTTCTTGTGCAGGGACCAGGACTTCCCCACCGTGATGCAAGACGGACTTGAGGGGAACGCCTCCAGACCTCAGGTTGGGGAGGACCAGGTTAGAGAGCTTCTGGAGGGGCTGGACGTGTTCAAATCAGCGGGCCCAGATGCTTTCCACCGCAGGGTGTTGAGGGAGCTAGAAGGGTCTATTGCAGGGCCTTATGAGCACTTGTGGTGCTCGGGCCAGGTGCCAGATGATTGGATGATAACCAACGTGGTCCCCATCTTTAAAAAAAGGGAGGAGGGAGGACCCAGGCAACTATAGGCCCATCAGTCTTACCTCAGTCCTAGGGAAAGTCTTTGAGAAGATCATCATGGAGTACATCTGTGATGGGCTAGTCTCAGGGATGATGCTCACGGGCAACCAGCCCATGGTTTCATTAGGGGCAGATCATGTCAGACCAACCTGATTGCTTTTTGTGATCAGGTTAGGCATCGTTCTGTCCACCGCCTTTTCCCTGAAACTTGGGACCCTACTGGGCCCCTAGGAACCTCCTGCCATCCCCATAGTTCCTTCTTTATCAGCAAGGTGTTCCGGGAGTAGCAACCCAAAATTAGTTTACTCTGGCATTGGAATTTATTCAGTCCCATTAATCGCATTGATTGCAAACTGGATATGCCCAATTTGTTGGAAAACAGTGACATATAAGCATCACAGCAATGTGGGAATCCTGCAACCCTCAAGAGAGTCAAAGGGGTTTGCTGGCAGAACTAGGATTCCTGTGATGACAGTTGCAGACCTGGGCAGCTGAACATGTTCAAGGCTATTACTCTATATAGTGTTAGTTATCTCTCACCATACATTTTCTAATGTTGCTTTCTTCCATGTACTGCTGTTGTCATTGGCTCTTCCAAAGTATCCAGTCTTGTATTTTCTCCCACATCCAGCCACAGCTGTCCAGTCAGTGGATGATATATATTTTCCTAACAGCAGATGGAGACATGAAAATCAAAAAACATTGTCACGTCAGTCCACTACAGAGGAAACAGAACAGACTGATTCATTTTCATTCTCAGCACATGGGATGGTCTCCAAGTTCATTTTACACTTGCTTTTATTGTTTCCTATAACTTACCTATTCATTCAGTTTCACATTGGTGGACTTTATGTACAACGGGATTCTCTCATCTGTGATCTAGGCATTACTGTTTTCTCTTGCTTCATCCATTGAAATCAGTTAGACATTATGACATATTTAATACCTTCAGCAGCACAGCAGGTGAATTCTTCTTCAATATATTTTCTTACAAGTCAAAGGCACTTTTGGTCTTTCGGGATTAAACAGTTAATGTCACACACTGCTCATTAACACCAAACACAACACTACTTGTACTGTATCTTTTTAACAGAAGGAAAAAGGAAAAATGGCCCCATCTGTGCCATACACTTAACACTTCTCATTTTCTGAGACCAGCACACATTGTTCTTAGCATTAAAGTCTACTGGATGTAACCCCAGTGCTGCTTCAGTGCTCTTAAAGGTCTTGGGAGTGTCCCTCAACATTACTTGAGATCAAAGAAAAATATCATGAAACTGAAAAGGCCTGACACTGCAGGTGTACCTAGGACTCTAATGCTCCTGTCACACATATAAGAAATTTAAAAATAATTTAAATTAAATAACTAATGTATGAGGAACATCCTCATCAAAATAAGTGTTCTTTGCTTCTACACTGGAAAGTCACTTACATAGACTTTGCTGCATCTTGAAGGTGGGTCTAACTGGCCATTAACATTTTGCTGTGATGATCTAGTAAGTAAAGTACTGGATGGAAACCCAAGAAGGATCAGTTTCTGATTCTATTCAGACCTGGAGAGATTTTGGACAAGTCACCTCATCTAACCTGTGCTTTAGTTCCCCATTTGTCATATATTTTCCTACCTTGAAGGGCTTTGCAGGATAAACTCCATTAATGATTGAAAGACAGAGGCAATGGTGATTACAGCCATGCAAGTACTGAGATAAATTGTAAAAGGTGACCTCCTTGGGATGGACTACATGGGAATGTAAGTCTCACCAACTGGCTATGTCATGGTTCAGTTGTTTTCTTCTGGGGAGTAAGTTTATTGAAAGTCATAATGAGGCAGCTGCCCTATCACATGGATTTATCAGTCATCTTGTGATTCTTCCTGTTGCCTGGTGTGCCATGTAGCAACTGGCTGTTCCTCCTTGGAGTGGGAAAAAGTCAGAGAGAATCATGATGATTCTTTTAAATATGTTTGCAGTCTTTGAGACTTTTGACCACAGTGTATTCCTAACTCACTAAGTTTGTTCTTGAGGGACAGACACACACATATGTGATACTGATGTACATGTACAAATTGCATAAGTTTATGACATGCTAGAAGTATAAGTGATGGCCTAGAGTGTGGGCAGCACCTGTGGTTTCTCCTCCAGTATTTCTGTGGGAACTCCTTCCAAGTGACAAATATCTACCTGTAGGCTTTCCATACTCAAACACTTTAGTATACCCCAGGTAGTAACACTCTAAACTTCCATTGTCCTGCTATGGTTACAGAGCAAGAGGTGCTTTTTGCACCCTTGCCAGCCAATGCACCCTTCAGGTGACATAACAACCTTTACTACTTTTGCCTCTTTCTGGATGGATCCTGTAATTCTATCACTCTTATACAGGATTACAGGCAGACAGACCTACTATTTTCTGCTACATTAATATGATCCGCCTGACTCCAGCTGGTACATGCAAGCTGCAGTCAGTCCTGAGCCAGTGTCAGCCTCTCTGTAAATAAAAATGGACCGCCTTTAAGGATCAAACTCTCTTGGCTCCACAAGTCTACAAAAAGAAGCTATATTTCTTCATGAAGGGAAGGTTCTTCCTTTTGGAATATAGGACTGAAAATGATCATTGATTGCCTGCAATCTTGGGCAACCATGTAATAGATGTTAAGTTGAAACGGTTAACGAAAACATTAACTCTGCTAACCCTCCCACATAACAATGCATCCCATAGCAAACAGTATTTTGTTCATCTCATCTTGCGCAAACTCCTTCCACCTTGTCACATCTTTGCCTATCCCTTTCAGATTAGTTTTATGTTATTTTCCCATCGTTGCTTTGGTTAGTCTAGAGGTCTGATACCTTCTACGTTATCTTCCTTGCATGCCTTCTCTTATTGGTCTCACAGTATGCCCTGCCCATTTCATTATCTGTGTTCTTATCTCACTCTTATCAGGTCTTTTGTAAAAGTCCACAAGCTCTTGATAATGTCTTCTCCTCCATACTCTGTTTTCTTGTACTGCACCAAATGTTTTCCATATCACTTTGTTTTCAAACACTTGCAGCCATGTGCCTTTGTCAGTGTCCAGGATTCACTGTCTTCAATACAAAAAAAACCCAAAGGCTTCCAAAACTACATTTGAAACAACCTGTTTGAGTCTTGCCACTCACGGAGAAAGTGACTATCCCTAAGACATTGTTCTGCAGATACTTCTTGACACAATACTTTGTATTCCGAATAATCCCATTGAGTTAAGTAGTTAGATCAGTGGTTGTTACAGAGTAGGAGTAGTGGTTCTTTCAGGACTGAGTCCTTTAGGTAGTTACTTAAGCGGAACCTAGCACACAATAAACAATTATGTCCTCAGTGAGCGTAAAGACTGGCATTACAGCTTGTGACTTATGTCACTATTTGATCTGAATGTCCCTTTTATCAGACGGATATAATGCATAGGGCATCAGCATGTGCATATGCCTGAAAATGTTGTAAAGATAAAGTGGAAAATTTACTAAGGGCATATTTTAACCTAAGTGGTGTTTTCAGCTTCAGATATGAAGGGAAAATGCACTTTTATGGAGGCTGTCTTCACTGACACTGTAATTAGCTTGGTAAAGGTCGCACATTCAGTAGCTATTGCATTTGCATATTCAGGGGTGGGTGCCCATTTCCTTTTACAGTTATTCCAGAAGAGAAACAGTCTGCCTCACTTAAAGGTATCAACTGCCTTCTTTCTGTTCCCTTACACTCGGTGTTCAGCGCTAAGATTTACAGTTTAGTGAATCGTGTCAAAAGCAATATCCTATCAATTGTGTCTTAACTGATTCCTGTTTTCTGAAGATTGTATTTTGTCTTTAAGGCTTTAGAAGGCAAGGGTAATATGACCTTCTTAACAGCAAATCCTGGGAGGATTTCTCAACTAAATCAAAAATTAGTAAGCCAGGAATGAACAGGAAGTTTAAAAACATATTACACATGGCATAACATATCTGCTTTCAAGACCAATAACCCTATTTTGAATGTATATTTAAGTATCTCTCAATATCTTTCTAAGACGGTTCTATTTCAAACCAATGAAGGGTTTAATAAGCATCTCTTCAATGATCTCTGAAGAATCCTGTTGGTCTTCAGAGTGACTACAGGAAATCCACACACACCCCCTGCACACTTTCACGTTTTCTTTATTTTCACCAAGAAGCTACATTACCACAGCAGGACAGGATGGGGTGGAGGGCAAGAAATCTACTTTTCAGATCATAAGCAGATCAACTAGGTTTGGTCTAGGGACCTCAAGCTGGGAGACTGTTAGGTCAAATTAATGTAAAAAAATCCTTGACCCTGTTAAATTAGGTGTTGATGCAGGCATAGATTATTAAAAAGAAAAAAAAAAAGCAGACAATGCAGTGCTCATGCAGGATGCTAAATTAACTTGGAAGCTTCTGCTTATTCGCTTGGGTTCAGCCTGGGTAGCAGAGAAACACGCTTCTCCATGTCACTTGAAGAGAACATTCAGATTTCACCAGGACAAACTATACCATACTATAAGAGAATAGAGGACCGCATGTGTGTGTGTGGGGGGGGAGGGGGGTGTATTTTAGATTGCCAAGCTGCTCAGTATCCTGCTTTTCTTCTTACCAAACAATATTTTCCTTTAATTCTCAGCCTCATGGCTGCTTCCACATTAAAACATCAACATCAAAACAGGAAAGATTTCTGCAGTCTTGGTAGTTATAGGAATTTAATCTAATTGTGTGCTTGTGGTAAGTGAAGGGAGGGCCACTTGCAGTAACCTTAGAGGTAGAGAAGAAAGTTGAAATTCACTCAGTCCTCCTAAAGGTGCATTTCTTCCATGACACCTAATAATGATAGCCCTGTAAAACTAAGTAGTATAGTAAAAAGCATGCCATTAAAAAGAAATGTCTGCATTCTCAAACACTTCTCTATCAGACTTACACTTTTCTGTTATACTTCCAAACCTATATCTCAGGATTTGCAACTGTTAAACCAGGCATGCCTTGAGATTCTTTCAAGGGTGCCACAGGATGCCATGCACTGTTAGGTGTGCAAACATGCTTTACACAATAAATCTAGAAATTTCAAATAAGATCTAAAGTGTCAACACCATTCTGACCTACTGTGGTTATTCTGAATTCTTTACAACAGAAGAATTGTTCTATTACTTTTCTGAAATTAAAACTGAATGAAAATTAAGAGCTGGCATTTTCCAGGGGGCACCCTAAATTTAAAAAGGTTGAGACCCAGTGTGTTAGACAAACACTTTAGCAGAATCATCCACCAGGCACTAAAAATATCTCAAAAATAGAAATTGGGCTATTAATTCAAATCTGTTTTGGAGACTCACAACAAAAGAGCGGTTACCATTATGACCTTTCTTTCTTTCTTTTTCTGGGTTGAGAGCTCCATGTACAGGAAATTTAGAATCAACTTCATTTCAATAAGGTTCAAATCTGGTTTGGGTTCTCCCACAATTTGTCTAAGGCAGAACTGTAGGTAGAATGCATTCATGAACACAGTTTTAACCACACTGAAACCTGCATCTTCTCCAAAATAGATTCAGCATTTCAAAACATAAATAGTGCTTTTCAGAAGGACAGGAAAAGCCCTCATGGAAAATCATTTCTTTCCAGTCAGGTTTGAAAAAAACAGAATAGAGGACATATATTTTGCAAGAAAATAAGCTGTTTATCCTAAATGGGAAGTCAGCTTATTTGTTTGTCTATAGACAGCTTAGTATCCTTCTCATGTGAAACTGATTATAGAATCGTTCCACTACATCCTGGATCTTTTTAAAGAGACTGATAGTTGTTTCTAGGTTCTGCTTTAAGCATATCAGTTTTCCCCAAACAGACAGAAATCCCTTAGTGCTCCATAGCCCTGTATGTTTTGATAGTAAGGTCAATAAGTTAGTTCAGTTTCTGAATACAAAAATAAATGAATAAATACATAAATAATCCTTGGAATAGGCTTCCTATAAGCTATTCAAGGTGACAATGTAGTTGTAAAACCATGGCAGAACTGCTAAAACCCAAAGAGAATGAACTCTAGAATATGTGCAATATAAACCACAGGAGGCTGTCTCAGAGGAAAAAAAAGTTGCTTACACTTTGGTGACTTTACATATGTTTTTGGAAAAGGGAGGAGAAAGCTGATTTTCTGTCATCATCCTATTGCACTCTATATGCTTTCTCCTTTCTTCTCCCTGCAGTTTTGTTTGTTTTTTTCTTTTTTAAAGACTGTAAAATCTGCAGAGCAAAACATGTTCCTTTCTTCATCTTTGTATAATTAGATACCAGTCCTAAGGGAAAACTTTGGGAGTCACCAAAATAAAAATAAATATAAGCATATCTTTTTTACTTGCACAATGTTATTCAGCTGCCCGGGACTTCAGTGCGGAAAAGATGCCTACCTGCTATATGGAAACTCCTCTAATTAGTTATAGCACCTTCCTAACCAAAGCCCTTCTGAGTTAAAAGCAGCTGGACAGGTTTCTTTAGCCCGGAGATGTTCATGAGTTGCCAACCCGCAAAATAGAAACTGAATCACTTTGCTCTGTTTGACTGTTTGGGAAAATATGATAACATAATCTGCCACCCAGTACACAGCAGCAGCAGGAAACTTTGATAATTGCAAAAAGAGATTAAATAAAATAATGGGTATCATGCAAGGAGTTATCTAATTAGTTGGAAAAGATTCCTACTGTGCTGATAGCTAAGATAATCATACAGGTTGGAACTTTAATTTTCCTCCCTTTAAATCATTGCAACCATAATAAACCATTGTGTGTGGGGGGGGCCACTTTGGAACTTAATGAAGTTCCAGTAAGTATCACCCTGAAATTGTGGCACAAAAGATGTGGGCTGTATAAATCAGCAAAGAAGGGAAGGAGCTGAATAGTCCATTACAAGTATGAGAAATGGGAGATTTTAACTCAAAATCTAACAATCATGTTTACAAAGTTCCACAATTCATGCAGGTCACCACTTTCCTAAGGTCCACTGCAGGTATGAAACAGCATCTGCTGAGGCCCTACATGAGAGTTTTGGACAATCAGCATCTTCCATTTTACCCTGCTGCTCCTTAATTCAAGTTAAGTGTTTCATTACTTGTGTTTAGTTTTTTTGTTGAAATTAAAAAAAAATGCTTTTCCTACTACCTCTTGCCATAGGTCAGTCAGAAGCTATCATCAAAAACCTTCCTTCTAATTCAGAACAAGATAGAAAGAAACCCTTTAGCAGTTCGTCAGGGCTGCAGTGCTGAATTATGGACACTAGATGGTGCCATGTGAGGGTATAAATATTCCCAAACCTCCTCTCCTTTATGACTTAAAATGGAGATCATAACAAGAACTGCTTACTTCTGGGCTCATTGAAACTCTGAGGAAAGATCAGGGATTTCCCAGTTCCCTGCTTTCTTATAATGAGGAGAGGCAGAAGAGGAAGCTGGAAACCGGCTTTGCAGGGTACACCCTGGATCTGGGATCTCACTTTTCCTGCCTTTGCGCTGCAACACAGTTAAAATACTTGTTGATATGATACCCCATCAAAGCTTTCCCCCTTGGTTCTCATTCTCAGAGCTGCTTGGAATTGTAATTAAAACTAAGTATAGACAGTCAAAAAGCCTGAGGCTGAATTGATTCAATCTTTGCAGGTTAGTCTAAGCTGCATAGATTAGACCGATTAAACAAGTGAACAGACGTTCACTCTTGATTCAGGAAATGCAGCCGCATGCCAGAAACCAGGGGGCACTACAGGATGCTAAAGCAGCCAAACCTAGCCTGGCCACCCTGTGAGTGTGGGGTGGGGGAGTTGCAAAGCATGCTAGGGGGACTGTGAGTTAACTTGAATGTGGAAAGCCTAGAAGTAAAAGAAAGCAATAACTGAGTTCAGTAAGTGTATCAGAGTGGCACAGGGTGGAGGTATTTAGAGGCATTTCTGGAGTGCTCGGTCCACTAACTTTGCCCAAACACTATCAGGTGTGGACACATCTCAGCAATGCAGCCCAAACAATTAGGCATTATCAGTGCCAGCTCTCACTGGCTGAACTTACTTTGAAGCATTTTTAACAGCTGGGGGGTGGGGGGAACTCTTTCCCATTAACACTTTCAGAGTGGCAGGTAG
The DNA here is from genome assembly GCF_001723895.1 of Crocodylus porosus. NCBI lineage: Eukaryota > Metazoa > Chordata > Crocodylia > Crocodylidae > Crocodylus > Crocodylus porosus. The sequence goes on along the minus strand of NW_017728950.1, from coordinate 60,586,572 downwards.
ACATAAATACAAACTGATCTGTAGGAACCAGTAAGTATTTACACAACTAAAACAGATAAGTCTGATGGGAGCTAGTCTTACTGTCTGCAGAAAAGCTGAGCTGACTTGTGCAAGTGAGTGTTGTTTTTACAACAGAAGCCTTCAGACTCTCTTAACCTTGTTATCACTAATCCAGTGTCTATTTCCATGGAAATTAAGATTTAAACAAAACTCTAGTCAGTAGGGATGCGCATGACTCCTAAAATCCAACATTAAGAGCCACGTGTTGAGAATTTACATTGAAGCAGCAGTTTTTCTGTGCTCCCTCACCTCTTGCTGTTATCAGTGCTGGGAGTAGGATGTGTCAGGTCCGTCTCTTTATCGTTCATCTGGGCAAGAATCCAGCTACAACAGTCACCGTGCATGCTTGGTACCTATGTAAGTATATGCAT
>NW_017728950.1:60568451-60585961 GCF_001723895.1 Crocodylus porosus | reverse complement strand
AAAAAAAAAAAAAAAAAAATCAGAGCAACTTGCTTATGCACATACTATAGAATTAAAGTTAAATAATTTCCCTTATTACCATGTCAGCAAGAGATGTAAAGTTTTTGTTAATATCTGTCCATAGTTTTTTCCAGCAGTGACCCTAGGAGCTAAACTGTTAACAAATGCTTCTGCTTGTTTTGGCATCATAAAAACAAGGTTTTGTTTTTTTTTAATTATGTCCTATATTTAAGTGATGTTAAAGGCCCCCAGTCAAAGTGATCTCTTGTGCTACAAAAACATAGAGACACGCACCAAAAAACCCCTCACAACCTCCAGCTCCTGTATCCATCGACGATGCATAGGGGGTGCATGTGAACTGCCTGAGATCAGCCATGCACCCCCTGGAAATGCCAGCTGTGAAACTGGAAGTGCCAGCAGAAATGTACTTCCAGTTTCGCCAATGGTGATTTCAGACTCAGAGATGGTTCAGGGGGGCCCGGTAGGTGATCTGGTGCCCCCACTGACTTGGGAGGCACCAGTCACCTATCCTTGGATCCATTCAGTAGGGCTCTATTCAGATGTGAAGACCTGCCTGATGATGAGATCCAGCTGCAGGATCTAGGCCTAGTTTTCTCCTTGTGTGGTATTTTTTTTGTTTACTCTGATATGATTAGATCCTGGACTGGCTTGCAGAGACTGATACCAAGGCTTTTTTTTTTTTGTCTAACTGATTCCAAATCTGGAAAGAAGTAGATCCATTCTGTTGGTTCTCTTTGGTAATCCATCTGTAGCATGTCAGTGAAATTAGGTACTATGGCTCTTGCAGCATATTTTGTTCCTGAGAGCTAACTAAAGCCCTCCTTAGAGCTCTGTAGATTCTTCTTATGCAAATGTGGTTATCTTCAGAGTTTATTATTGAGAATTTACTAAGCATTGTAATTAAGTCCTCCCTCTTCAGTTCTGTTGGAACCCACAACAGCCTGAAATATTACTGTACAATTGGTTTCCCCTTCCAAGTAAGGGCTTGGTTTTATTGCTAATGAGGATTTGGTTGTATTATGTAGTTCACTTACAAATGGGTGTTTTCCCTTTCTTTTTCCTTACAATTGCTTCCACCCTGCCCTGCTCTCTCTTCTGATATATCTATCTGGATTTCCTGAGAAGTGGCCTTGAGAATTAAGTCACTTACTTTGGCATCTTTGCCCATTCTGGCGGTTTGTGAATGTCATCACCAGCCTTTGGCCCATTGTAAAGCACTGCCATGCAGGCTCCTGAGTCAGCCCCAGTGAATGATTTCAGTGACTTGCTGTAGCCGGAGTAATTAAAACAAAGCAAAAAGATGCTTCTGTCTTTCCAGACTTAGGATCAATTAAACAGAAGTGTACTTGCTTCCAGCATGGCAAATGCCAACACAGACTTGCATTGCTGTATTTCTGTTTAGTTGTTTACTTATACCATAGGCCTCACAATATTACCTAGAGGGCTAGCAGTTAGGAATGATACTTTTTAGGAGCTTAAGATTAAAATAGCAAGAGTGTCTGACCTGCATGTCCTTCCTGCTGGCTGGTTAGCTTTACCCGGGTTTCATTTAGCCATTCTAGATAATTCAATAGAAAATTATATCCCTGGCATTGGAATTTTGATAGGATGATTCAGTAACCAGTTACAGCAGGGTTGGGCAAAATGGTCGATCTGCCCCACAGCCAGACTCCATTTCCTGGCACCCCTGGCTGCAGCGGGTCCTTCACCTGCCACCACAGGATCCAGCCCTGCCACCCAGGCACCCTAGCTTGTCTACCCAACTCCCACCATCAGGGGGAAGGTGCCAAGCCAAGTGCCTGGGATGGGGCCATGGTCAGGAGCGAGACCTACCATGGTCAGGAGTGAGACTCTACAGGTGGGACTGGAAAGGCTCTGGGATCTTGCGGTAGTGACAGCTCAGGGCTGCTTACCCCTGCAACAAGTACAATTTTCACTGGCAGGGCTCTGCCCCAAACCTGTGCTGCCATCACCCCAAGATCCCAGCCCGGGGAGCTCCCTCCCTAGCCGTGTGCCCTGCTCACACAGCTCCCAGCTGGTCTCCATGGATTTTAGGGTAGTGACAGCACAGGGCTGGGGAAGAGCTGTGATCTGCTGCCCACTTGCCCCTACCTGCAGAACCTGTGCTTGTCACAGGGGTGTGCAGGCAGAGGATCATGGTTCTGCCCCAGCCCCATCCTCCCACTGCCCCAAGTTCCCAGGATATCCCTAGCCCTGCCCACCTGTCTTGCTCCCAGCTACCGTCCCATCCCAGCCTCCTGGATGTGCGCCCTACCCACGTGTGTCCCACCCCCAGCAGTGAGCGCGGGGATGATGGGCTGGGGTGCCCAGGCAGCAGGGCTAGGTCTGGTGGTGGCAGCTACAAGGAGCTGCTGCCACAGGGGTTTCTGGGAAATGGAGTCTGCCACAGTCAGACCTAACCCATGAGCTATATCTTTCCACCCCTGAGCTGTGCTCTACAATTTTTTAGGCTTCATCTCTATTACATTTGGTAAGATTTTCCAAAAGGAGAGGGCACCTGTCCTCTTCTAGGATAGACATACAAGATGAAGAAAAGAACATCTCCAAGGAAGGCAGGGATTTCTATTCCAAATTAAAACAAACTGTGGTACATTTGGAGTCAAAGGGATTGGAATTTATTGTGTACCGACTGCCAAATTGATCAGGAATTTTGCAAGATACACCAGCTTTCTTACTGGTGTGCAACTTGCATTATTGTTTCCACCATGACTGTAGTTGACTCCAAGTAAGTATTGTGCAACCAATCCAGGAGATCAAGGTCACCCCACTAGACACTGCCCTCACCTCCATTCAAAAAGTCCTGCACAAGAGCAATCCCTGCCCACTTGTATCCTTCATCCCTCCTGGATCTTGTTGTGGGGCCCCTACCCCACCAGGCCACATAGCACTCCCTACCACACCACTTCAGCAGGCTGGGGAATGCCAAAACAGCCTGTTTTCACATAGCCCACAGCTACCAGCTCTACAGATTCATGCTCTGCACCCTTCACCTTTCTAACCCTGCACCTTGCCCAGACACCAAGTGATAGGACACCCTCAGTGAGGGCAAGTGGGCCAGCCTGTGCTCCACCCTGATCCCATGAGCCACAGAAAGCTCAGTTGGCAGCTTCTCCATGGAGCCATCTCCATGTGCCTCACAAACACCCCTGACACTTACCCTTTCTTCCAGCAGAGGGAGACCTTGGTGCATGCCTACCTCAAGGCTAATTGCTTCCATAATCCTACAGAATCCTACCTCTTCAGCAACCTCCTACTGAGGTTCTGGCTGCATTTCTTCTGTACTTTTTCTTTTGTGTACTCCCCATCTGTGGCCCCACCAAGTCCCAGGGCCTCCTGGTCAACTTTCTCTTAGATCTAGCCACCTAGACCTCTATCTGAGCAGGAAGGAGGCTCTGGCTGCAGGAAACTTAGCCGATTGTCTTCCTGTCCCTCATCTGTGCACATCTTGGAGCAGAGTTTCACTGGTAAGTGTTCACAGGTTCTTCAGACTCATTCAAGGAGCAGAGGGTGCTAGCTGCTGTGCTATAGTCGGTGTCCCCCCTTGGAGTACTCGTTATTAACCTTTGACCCAGTCTCCCATCCCTGTTTTTGCTTTGACTGTCCCTTCACTGGCCTTCCTGATTGTTTCCTTTGGTGGGCCCAGGCCCACCTTTCTCTGGCCATAACAGATGGGCCAGCCTGCTTATTCCAGTTTGAACAGAGATGAATTGGATTTCAATAACTCTATCATTCCCACATTTCCTGGTCCTCTTAAGTCATCACTCCAGTTTTGTTTACCCCTTCAAATCAAAATGACCCTTCTTATGCCTTCTCTATCAGAGTCCAACTGAAATGGCTAGTTTAAAGAAGGCTGTTTCTGTGGATTCAAATTCATTTTCAACTACAACCTAAGAAAGCTTCCAGCTCCTAAGCTGTCAGGTTAAAGTTTAGGCAAGATGTGACATGATGTTAGTAGACAGAACTCTTGTCCCCCCTGTTGTTGGTTTATCCACCGTAAAATGATGTTTATATCTGTTTTTTGGAGGGTACACACCAAGTTAGGTTTTCAAATATTATTAATATAAACATCATTAGGTTAGCATAGCCATTTGAGTCCTGTTGAGGAGACTGGATTTGAAGGGGAATGGAAGATTGTGAGAATGTGTCAGCGTTATGGCAGTGTAAAGGAAGGTGCAGAGATGCCTGTGGAAAATGAGGGGATGTGAAATTAGCAGGCAGATGCAAATTCCAGTGAGAATTAAAGAGAAAAGAGATTAAACAATCGGAGGTTTCTGGTACCTTGAGCACCTGAGGCCAAACTTGTAACAAAAGTGTCCATTTTAGAGTAATTCACTGACCGAGATAAATTGAAGCTACAGTAGAGTGAATAAGATCAGGTTTTATAACTTCACCTGATTCTCTGCCTACTCTGATTTCTGCTTCTAGTTGATTCCTGTCTGCACCTGCTTTAGCCAGTGCTGAAAATCCAACATGTAAAGTTTTCTGCATTGCTATGTTTGCTACACTGCAAACATTTGTATATCATTGAAAAGAATGACGCAAAACATTGACCAAAGAAAGTTGTATCCAACGAGGTTTTATCTCTACCCAACAGATTCAAGATGCGTTTATTTAGCATTTGCATTTTCATGTCAGTCTGCTGAGTACTGCTTGTGGACAGTGACTGGCAGCTGCACACAATGGTAAATGAAAACGCAGAGATTCTGTGGTACTACTTGTTCCTTGTTTTGGTACTATGCAAGTCCATTAGCATTTGGAGGTGCAAATGCTTCATTTGGGAAAAGGTGATTCCCTTTAAATATTTAATCTGAAGTTCTATGTGCATATCCAGAAGAAAGCATAAGGAAAAAAGAGGGTGGAGGTTGTTGGCTAAGTGAACATCTGCAGCCATAACGGGGAATTTTTATTATTTTTAGAAGGAGAACAAAATAAAGTCTACTGCCACCAGATGACATCTGCTTCATTAGTTTACTCTTCTCAGGGTTAAGAGTTGCATCCTCAATGTTCTTTGATGTTATAGCTGAATGAGCTGAAGGCTCTCATCTGCGACTGTGCCGATTCCTCCTTTATTAGTACTGCTTATTAATAAAGAGTATATAAAAAAAAAAGTGAGGGAAATCTACAAAACAAGTTTAGGAACATAGGACCTGCCAGATTTTATCAGCACCAAGTCTTATTTTATGTAGTGTCCTGTCTCTGACAGGCCACTACCAGATGCTGAAGAAGAAAAAGAGGAAGGAAAGCCTGTAAATGAATAACCAGCTTATAAGGGAAACTTTTTTACTAATTTCCATCACATAAGCAGTTGGTGTCATGATGATTTATATGTTGTGTTTTATCCTTTCTGCTGTAACTGGATACTCCTGCCATCCATATAAATGACTAATCGCTTCCATAATGCTACAGAATTCTCAGTCTTAACATGTGGCAATGAATTCTACAGGTTAATTGCACTTGATGTAGAAAAGAGATTTCTCTGATTAAATGTTAAATGCGTTGCCTTTCAACTTGTCTCTGTTCTGGTATACAAGCATCCCTAATCCAGTCATGGCAGTACAAACTAGTTGCATGCTCATGTGTCATTATGCATTTAAGCAACAACTATGTATGGACCTTCACAGGGTACTAATAAAACAATAGGAGCTTTTCTGTAGATTGGTCATTGATACTTTACTTTGATCATGTCCCCTCTTATTCATCTTGGATGAAATTGTGCCCAGTAGGACTTGTCCTATCAACTTCAGCGGAGCCCAGATTTCATCCATTCTCTCCAGGGTCTTAGTCTGGTTAATCTCCCTTTATATAGACAGTACTCCCATGATCTACCTATTTCACCTTCCATGTCTCCTCTTCTATTTCTACTCTATATCTTTGAGCTATGGTGAACAGAACTGAACCCAATATTCAAAGTAAGATCATATCATCAATTTGTATAACTACTTATTTGGCATAAAGATAGTACCAGACTTTTTTATTATAGTCTAACTCTGTGTTTTTGTTCTTTGGACCAGCAGTGTGCAGTAAACAAACTTTCCATAGGATGTTCACATTGGGGTTTTTTTTGGTTCGTTGGTTGTTTTTGTCCTCCCTCCCCTTTGCTGCAATTGAATGCAGTCTGCTAATTTTAGATTCTCTGGCAATGGGCAATAATAGTTCAAATGATTCATTCCAGTGAGTATTGTTTCTCACTTGTCAAGTTCAGTATTAATTTCCCAATGTGCTACCCTTTTGACTAACTTTGTTAAGTCCCCTTAATTTCTCACGGTCTTCTTGCTCGTGACTGATAAACAATTTCATATCACTTAAATTCTTCTGATTCATTGCTTGCCCTCCTCTTCACAGCTTTAATAATGCCCATTAATTGACACCTCTCTGAGTGCAGAAATTAGGCCACCTCTTAATCCTTTGCTATGGTGAATATTGGCTACTCATTCCTCCTCTGTGTTTTCTCTCTTTATACTCTTGTTTTTACCTATGACTCAGCTGCTTAGTCTAATTAATTTCTTTAATAGATTATTGTGATGGTCTTTTTGAAAGCTTTTTGGAAGTCCCAAGAAATGGAATCATATGTATCGTCAAATAGCATCATAGTATCAGCTCCGTAATTCACTCTTTTGTTGACGCATTCAAAAAATTCTTCTAGACTTGCAAGGCTTGATTTCATTTTGTTTTTAAGAGAATCTGTGCTAGTTTTGCTTTTTCATAATAAAGTTACAATTGGAACTGTGTGTCAGCGATTTTTTAAAGAACGAAATAAGTTTATATAAATAATTTGTTGGAAAACTTTTGATATTGAATCATATCACCAGAGGCTTCAGCACTGCATTCCTTTCCAGCTGTTAGCATGGGAAAGAAAGACAGTGAGTGGGCTATGTAATACAGACCAAAGAACATCATTCTGTCACTCCTGAATCAAGTCTATAATTTTTCATTGAACCACTGCCTGCTGTGATAGTTTGGGAATATAACTAGTGTCAAATTATGATATCTGTTTTGTGTTACAAATACCATTGTGATTATAATTTTCCTTGTATTTTGTGATTATAACTTTCCTTGTGGATGGAACCCCCATTATATAGCAAAACCTGCTGGACAGACTGCCTGAAAAGTGTCAACTTCAAAAAATGTCAACAATATTAATTTGCTCTTCCATACTGGAACATGAATTTTCTTTCATCATTGTAATTGACCTAGAAAACTGTGCTTGACTTTTTTGCCCTGTGGGCTGGATAAGCTGTGCCTGGTCCATCTGTGGCCAGGATCTGGCTGGTGGTCCTGATCTGCCACCTGAGATAGGCATAGCAACACTCCACTTGGTGGAGGGAAGCCTGACCCCAACCTGGCCCCATGGGGGAAGAGGGCTTGACCCAGTCCTGTGGAGGAAGTGGATATGGCCTGGTCCCAACCTAGACCTGATTGCATGGAGGGAGGGGCATGGCCTAACCCCACCTGGCTGCATGGGGAGAGGGGCTGTGGCCTGGCCCCAATCCAGCCATGGAAAGGGAAGGGGCAGGGCATGGCCCTGTCCCAACCTGGTTGCGGGCGGGGAAGAGGATCCTGCCTAGCCCCCAAACCCAGCAATGTAGGGCTTGAAGTTTTGTAATTTGGGAACTGGGGAGAGTGGCCATATTTAGTTGCCACCACTCCCCTAATGCCAATTTTTCCCAGCCCATGGGGAGCCCCTCGGGCTGGGTGCCATATGAGCCACAGGTTAAGCACCCCTGACCTAAAATGTCTACCACATAGAACAGAGGTTCCCAAACTGTGGTTAACAACCCCAAATGGGATTGCAATATCAGTGGATGAGGTTTCAGGGGCAGGGGGCTGTGGGTTGGAGTGAGGAGTCATGCTGAGGAAATGGGGCCTTAAATGTAGTCATACTGAAGAAATGTTTGGGAAGTATGGACATAGAAACTGACAGATGGATCATGCCTGATCTGCTTCCCCCTCTTACCTCCCTAGCAAAGCATGTGGGAAAATGGGGGGTAGAACTTAATTTAAAAGGGGTACTTCCCTAAGAAAATGAGGCCATTGCCTCACCATGAGCAAGACAGGCTGAGAACGCCTTGCCTAAGGTCTCACACCAAACCCAGGACTCGTAAAAAAGGTAAGGTAAGAGAAAGAGTATTCCTAGGATCATAGAAGTAGGGTCGGAAGGGACCTTGTAGATCTTCAAGCCTGACCCCCTGCCAGGGCAGGAAAAAAACTGGGTTCAAAAGATCCCAGCTAGGTAAGCATCAAGCCTTCTCTTAAAGACCCCCAGGGTAGGAGCCAGCACCACTTCTCTTGGAAGTTGATTCTAGATCCTAGCCGCCCTGACTGAAGTAGTTCTTACAGATGTCTAATCTAAACCTACTCTCCAACAACTTGTGGCCATTATTCCTTGTTATGCCAGGGGGCGCTAGGGGAAATGAGGTCTCTCCCAAACCCTTCTGGGCCCCCCGAATGAGTTTTTATAGATGGTCACCAGGTCCTCCCTCAGCCTTCTCTTGTGAAGGCTGAACAGGTTCGGGTCCCACAGTTTCTCATTGTAGGGTCTGCCTTGTTGTCCCCGGATCATGTGGATGGCCCTCCTCTGGACCCTCTCAATGTTGTGCACAGAACTGGACACAGTACTCCAGCTGTGGCCTGACCAGTGTTGCATAGAGGGGGAGGATCACCTCCTTGGCCCTGCTTGAGATGCACCTGTTATAAGTGTGCTGCTGGTTACTACTGCCCAAGTGCAGCACCCTGCACTTGTCAGTATTGAAACGCATCCTGTTTTTTTTTTTTTTTAGCTCACCCTGTAACCTATCCAGGTCTTACTGCAGTCTTCCCCTCCCTACTAGCGTGCTCACCTCACCCCAAATTCTGGTATCCTCAGTGAAGTTAAACAGGTTGCTTTTCACCCCGTCGTCCAAATTGCTGGTAAAGAAATTGAACAGCACAGGCTCAGGGACCAAGCCCTGGGGGACTCCGCTGCCCACTTCTCTCCAGGTCGAATATGACCCATCCACCACCACCCTCTGAATATGACCCTTCAACCAATCTGCAATCCATCTGACTGTGTAGGCATCAATGCCACAGTCGCCCAATTTTTTAATGAGGATGGGGTGGGAGACGGTGTCAAAGGCCTTGCTGAAGTCCAGAAAGACTACATCCACAGCAACGCCTGCATCCAAGGCTTTATGTGACCTGATCATAAAAGGCAATCAGGTTGGTCTGACATGATCTGCCCCTAATGAAACCATGCTGGTTGCCCTTGAGCATCATCTCTGAGGCCGGCCCATCACAGATGTGCTCCATGATGATCTTCTCAAAGAGTTTCCCTGGGATTGAGATAAGACTGACAGGCCTATAGTTGCCCGGGTCCTCCCTTTTTTAAAGATGGGGACCACATTGGCTATCTTCCAATCATCTGACACCTGGCCCAAACACCATGAGCGCTCATAAAGCCATGCCAAAGGCCCTGCAATAACCCCTGCTAGCTCTCTCAACACCCTGGGGTGGAGAGCATCTGGACCCGCTGATTTGAACAAGTCCAGGCCCTCCAGAAGCTCTCTAACCCGGTCCTCCCCAACCTGAGGTCTGGAGGCGTTCCCCTCAAGTCCGTCTTGCATCATGGTGGGGAAGTCCTGGTCCCTGTACAAGAGAACGGAGGTGAAGAATTGGTTAAAGAGGTCTGTTTTCTCCTTTGGCGCAATCACCAGATTGCCCAGAGGATCTTGCAGGGGCCCCACATTTCCCGGTGCTTTCTTCATCCTCTCTATATATTCAAAAAAGGACTTTTTATTATCTTTGATTTTTGGATGCTAGTCCTAGCTCTATGTCCGCCTTAGCTTTCCTGACAGCCCCCTTACACCTCCGAGCAGAGGAGGTATACTCCTCTTTGGAGATGCACCTGGTGGAAGGGGGGTGCTATGCCGCCTTTTTGGCATTCAGGCATTCCTGGACACCCTTGGTGCCCAGAGGGGCTTACGGGCACTCCTTCCCCGCCCTTGCTTTTTGTTGGGATGGTCACCCCTTGGGCCCTGAGTATCATCTTCTTAAGGAACGACCACTCATCTTGGGCACTGAGCTCCCCTGCTCTCGAACCCCAGCACCTCTCCCACTAACTTCAACTCGTTGAATTTGGCCCTCTTGAAGTCTAGGGCTACCGCCTTGCTGCAGGCCCTTGACACCCTGCGCTGGATGGTGAATTCCAGCAAGTGATGATCACTGTCACCCAGGTGGTCAAGGACCTGGAGGCCCCTTACCAGGTCTTCGCCTGTGGCCAGGACCAGGTCCAACAGGGCATTTCCTCTGGTGGGACTGTGCACCTCCTAGATTAAGTGGTCTTGTATATTGGCCAGGTACCTCCTGGAAAGGTCCGACCTGGCTGACTGTTCCTCCCAGCAGATGTCCGGGTAATTTTAAGTCTCCCATGACATCTACATCCTTCGCCTTAAGTGCCTCTGCAAGCTGGCCCGAAAATCTCCGGTCCAGCTCCTCCCCTTGGTTGGGGGGTCTGTAGTAGACCCTCACCATTAGATCCCTCTCCCCACGGCCCCTTTTTATCTTGACCCAGAGCACTTCCGCTTGCCCCTCTGACCCCATTTTGCTGGCAGAGGATGTGTATTGCTCCTTGACATCAAGCGCCACACTCCCACCTTTCCTTCTCTATCCTGCGTGTAAAGCCCCTAATGCTAACTGCCCAGTCATGGGATGAATCTCACCAAACCCAGACATAATGGGGCTTACAGAAACTTGAGCTGGCTGTTCTCAGGGCGAGTTCCTCCTGCTTATTCAAAGGACTGTTTTCTCTTGATCTGTATCTGTTGTCCTTTCATGGCAGGTAAGTCTGTTGTGGGGAAGTGGCATGGAGGGGCAGATTGAGGTCCCCACAGTGAGAGAGAGAATGGGGCAGGGGTGAATGAGGTGCCAGGGCTGCTTGGAGCCTCGGTGGCTCATCCAGGCGTGCAGGGGGGCTCTCACTGCTGTGCACGCCCTGGAGGAGGCCTGGGGGACACATGCACCCCGGATCTGTGTGTGGGGTAGAGGTGGGCTGCCAGGCTGGGCTCTGACCCCACACGCAGCAGGCACATGGCATCATGCTGCTCTAGAGCTTAAATTTACATATGTAGGGCAAGATTTTCAAAGGTAATTTTGGTATCCAAGATACAGATAAGCACTTTGGAATTTTTACAATGCTGAAGAAGCTTAGGTGCCTCTGGAAGTTACGTGCTTTTGAAAAACACCACTACACATGTGTCTGCTATCTTTTGATGCTAAATGTCTTTAATGACTTGGCCCTTAAAGCCTAATACTGAGTCATGTTGAATGCTCAAACTCCGGTTGCAGTCAAGAACTCCAGAAGCCTGATACCTAAAATAATTGAGCTATATTTTTCACATGTTGGCTACCTATAATCTATAGCATCTTCTGAAAATGGATTCTAATAAAAACCATTATAATGAGTTCCCTTTTTTCATGGCATTACCTTCATAAAAGTGACATTGCATGCTTTTTATTCATATGGAGGGATCACTACCCATCAGTAACTGTCTTTTTTGCACCAAATGTTTCCAAGCTGAAGTGTATCAGTTGCTCCCTAAAAATGTGTTAACTTGGTTCATATTATATTTCTTTGTGATTTGGGTCTAATTTATAAACAAGGTTAATTCAGATGCTAGTGAATGTATTTATCTCTGATGCCCTCAAGGCAAGGTAAGGAAGGCAGGGAAATTGGTATACTTTACTGTTACTTTACTTTCCCCTAATCCAGTCATGGCGGTACAAACTAGTTGCATGCTCGTGTATCAGTAGGGGTGTAGGTTGTAGCCATGTTGGTCTATGGACAGGGCAGACAAGGTTCTTTTGGTAAATCTGCTATCTTATTGGACCAACTCAACTAGTTGGAAAAATTCTTCTTAGCAAGCTTTCTGGTTTAAATACCCTTCATTAGGTTGAGGAAGCGTCTGCAGTTGGTGTGCTCTTCCTGAATGGTAGTGTCATTAGTTAGTTAAGCAACAACTGTGTATGGCCCTTCACAGGGCATGAACAAAACAATTCCTGCTGTGACGATCTCCATCTTCAAGTAGCCATAAGGAAATGAAGAGTTACAGGGTGAACTTGCAGTTTATCCACAGTTAAACCTCTTCAAGGTGAAAAGCCAAAGAGCGCTAAACTCTCTGTTTAACCAGCGGCCTTTAGAAAGCATTTTCTTTGTGTTTGCTATACCAGAATCCTCCATTTTCTGCAGCCCAGGGCCTGCTACTTTTTCATGGATTTCAAAGAGACTAGTACAGGTGCCTGAATACTAGAGTGTAGGATTTTGGAGTACTGGGATTGTTCTGCATGGCAGGGAAACTGAGAAGGTGACCGAGGGACTCTCATCTTAGGTGAAACAAAAAGGGAGAATGAGGAAGGAAACAATAATAGAACAGCATAAAACACTTGAGGTGAAGATGTGTGGGGCCTTGAAAATTTTAAGATGGAATTAATTTTTAAGGCTTTAATACTATGGTTTAATGCAAGGGCGAGCAATTATTTCAGCTGGAGGGCCGCTTACTGAGTTATGGCAAGCTGTTGAGGGCCACATTTGTAGCCCCACCCCCTAGTCGCTATCTTGTAACTGGAAGTCACAGCCCCCCCAACCTCTGGCCCCCAGAAATACTCCTTTCACCAAGGGGTTTTGCCGTCTCAGAACCAGAAAAAAATACCAAATTGCATTCTAAAAAGCAAACACCTAAAACATTCATTAATTTGATTTTTTTTTTAAATATTGTTGTCCTGGTTTACATGTGTTTGCATAGTGTACATAGAGGTGATTGTATATAATAGCTTAAAATGAAGTCTTACCCTTGTATATTGTGGTGGGGAGGGCGGCATGGTGGGGTAGATATAGGTTTGTGTGGGGCTGTGCGTGTGTGGGTATGTGGGATGTGGAGGAGGGTGTGGGGTGAGGGATCATATAGGTGTGTATGTGGGGTGTGGGTGGGTATGGCATTTTGTCTGGGGGCCTGTGTATGGCAGTGGGGGGGGGTGCATGTGTTTGGTGGGGTATATGTGTGGGACACCCCCTTCCCCAGGGTAGTGATGTGGCTCCATGGTCTGGCAATGAAGCAGGGAGCCACATGGTGCTAGAGCAGTGTGGGGGGCAGGAAGACACGGAAATCGCTGGGGGTGGGGCAGGGCTGAACTGCTGTGGAGTCTCTTCAGCTGGATCGAAATGGGAACCCGGTCCAGAGCTCTGGATTGGATCACGGCCGTCTGAAGCAGCCAGATCAAATAGCTGCCTACTCACACAGGCCTACTAAGCAGGCAGGTTAACCCTTGAGTATGGGCAATTTAATAATGTAGCTTGAGGGCAGTTATTGTATGCATTATTATAAAGAGAATAATGCATATCCCATTTATGATTTTATTTTGGGCATCCTTGACAATACTGTTTTGAAGACGCAGCAAAAATGGGCCATGTGGTCACCCAACATAAACTGGCATAGCAATAATGACTTCAGAGTAGCAATGCCAAAGCACAACACAGCTGAGGGTTCAATAAGAGAAATACACCACAACTATTGAGTTTTACAGTGAACTGGTCAAAAATAGTGTTACTTTTTTAAAATTAAAAATACGTTTGTGAAATCAATATGTTAAGAAATGTTTCCCATACGATGAATGTTCCTGTGGAGAAATATAGTTTAGTACTTTGTCATATCATATCAGTAGTAATGTATAACGTAAACAACTACCGATGTCATAAAATAAAACGCATGATAAGAATGGACGAAATGCATTATCTGAAGTGTGGAAGGAAACTCTAAAATCACAAAATGAGAATCTTTCAAAATGGAATATATATATTATGCAATTTTTTGAATGAAAATATACATATAGTATATACATACATATATATTTTCATTTCATTGGGATTAACAAAAATGGCTGTTTTCATTCATATTTGGAATACAAATAAATATTAATGTCAGTTTCCTGTGGGGGAAAATTAAGCTTTGACTAGCTCTTGTCCTAGAGGAATAGTGGAATGTTTCTACTTCCTTTTTCAGAAATAATTTTTATTCATATAAAATTTTATTTAAGCAGTTGAACTCATTTCTTATAATCTACGTTCTGATTCCTCATTTAAATACCAACTCCTTATTTTTTCTAAGGTGGCTTTTACTGTTTTCACCTGACGGTGAAGAAAATCAATGTAATATTTAAAGGATCTATATGTAAGTAACATTTGGCGCTTGACTTAAAAGAAGGTAACTGCAGGTATCTGAAGGCAGGGTGAGCCTAAGCCAGTAAGTTTACAGGTCTGACGTGTGATTCTTGGATGTATGTACACTTCTAGGTGCATTAAATTTTCCATCCCTAGACTCTCTGCAATCTCCTTGGAATACTACTCCGGGGGGAAAAAAGCTTTAAACTACGTCAGTTCTCCAGAGGATCCCTGATGATGACAATGCCAATCCCATACATCTTGCAAATGCCCGAAGAAAAAAAATGTTGTCAACCTCTCACTGCCTTTGGCCAACATTTCAGCACCAAGGGCTCCGTGTTTGGGTTCCACCAAAGAAGTGACTCATGCCAAAACTGGTATAAGAAAGTCACCCAGGATTTCTTTCCTGACTGTTCATGTCTGTCAGTCCCATTAGAGTTGATTGCCTGGAAATTTTAAAGTGATGCTAGCTTGGCAAAACCCTCTTGGCAAACAAGCTCTCCAATTGCTGTTAAAGCCCTCTGAGGTCCCCTTTCAGGCATGAGTGTTCATTTAATTAATCGGAGAGGTTTAAATACACAGTAACGCTCAATGCAGATTAAAGTCCACAGCAGAACTCAGTGCTTGATATATGGCTTTGCAAATGTAGCCCACCTAATTTGGCACACTACCTCGGGGGATAATAGTGCTGTGTTTAACCCCTTGTAAGCAGGAGATGGGCAAAGAATTGCTCCCAAAGCTGACAATTTCTTTAATGAGCCAACTGTTAATATAAAAGCAACATTAAAAAGTCCCGATAAGTGTCTCTATATGCTGAGCAGCAGCTGCTGCTACTGTTGTTTTTGTATCCAGTCTCCTCCAGCAGTTTCTGTTCCCTCATGTTTCTCACACGACTCCCTCCCAAGAGAGACTATAGCTCTCAGCATTTCTTATGGCTTTGTAGTTTTTAGCCTCAAAGAGGGCATCAGTGTAGGCAGCCTGTGAGCCTTGCTCTCACTAACACAAAATGCAGCTGTCATTGTAGTTGACAAGATAACTGTTCTTTTGGGTTTTGTTTAAAGTTAGGGTTATCAGGAATCGGAGACTTGAGCTTAAAAAAACAAATGAGCTTATGAATTTCCAAAGCAGACAGTACAGCCTGATTCTTAAGTACAAGTGAGCAAGAATGTTAAAATTCTTTAAAAACGCCCAAGGATTGTGAGGAGTTTAGCCACTGTCCTTGAGATTTAAATGATAACTTTTCCAATATTTGGTACTTTTACAGATCTACTTGGGAAGAAGTGCTTGACTTGTATCTAATATTGCATTTGTCTTATTTGGCTGGAAATACTTAATTTTTGTGTAACCCGCCCCCCGAGTATTTATTCCAATAATGGTTTGCTGCAGGATTGTAGTATTACCAGCCTGGTGAGCTCAAAAATCACAAGTCAATCATAAGATTGGTTTAAGAATCTGTAGGTTTAAAAACTCATTTGGGTCTGGCTATTTGCTTGCCTTTATACATACTGGGGGTGTGGGCTTCTGTATGTCAGCATTTCCAGCTGAAAATCCTGTTTTCAGTAAGAAAGGACAGTACTCCAACCCTACTACACATGCAGACAATCTTCCTCTGTGGCTGATGGGGCAAATTCCACATACCCTGCCCTAACCTCTGGATCAGAGTAGCTGTCCTGCTGTTCCTCTCTATTACTTTATCCTTGATTTCTGCTTCTCTTCTCCCAGGTACCTACCACCCTGCCCTGGCCTTCCCTTCCACTCTCCCCCTCTGTTCTGTTTAGTATCCCCCTTACCCTTCCTCCTCCCCACTTCCCTAATTATTTACTGTCTCCTGTCTCCTAAATTCACCTGCCTTTCATGTTTGTGATCTCTTTTCATCATTCTTCATTCCTGCTTACCTTGCATTCACATTGTTCTGTCAACCTGCCAGAGGGAGGAGCCTCACATAGGTTATCCCCTGCACACCAACATTTTGGGCAAGTCATAGAGGCTGGACTCCATCCAAAGGAGGGTGACTGAGGTGAAAGACTGGACTGAGTTCTGGGGATAATCTGGTCTCTGATATCGGCCTTTTAGCAGAGCTGATGTTAGCCGTTATCATCACATTGAAGTATGAAACTGTATTGAGGGCATTGCCAATTCACTCGTCTTGAAATGTCCAGGTCGGGTAATCATCATAGAAATAAGTGAATAGGTGGATCCAGAAGAGGCTTGTGGACCATGAGAGATGGTTGAAATAGAGCTATATAACTACATTACTTCTCAAAGGGCAGAGTACTAACATCACCCAGCAGCAGTATCAATGTAGGTGAGGCAAGGTCCTGAAAACAAACTGCTAGCTTATCAGCCATGACGTGCAGAGTACAGTTAAATCACCTGAAACTTGTGGAAACTTCCAGCTTTTCAGAAAGGTAGCCACACAGAGGTTGAGCCTTATGTTACCTCCACCTCAAGAGAGAGGTATTTAGACACTGATGTCCCAGACTTTTTTTTTTTTTTGGTAGAATCAGTACTATGGCAGGGGTAGAGAGCTGGGTGTAGCAGGGACCACAAAAATGCTTGCCTTTGGACACGAGACATATCCAGGAGATATGTATGACTCATGGATCTCACAAATGACAGTAACCTGGCATCAATCCTATGCGTGGTTAGACATAGAGAACTTTTTGTAAGCCTATATGAAGCTACAGATAGAGAAGAAAAGAGATGAGAGAGGCTTATCTCTTTACCTCAACCCTGTACAAGGTAGAGAAAAAATGAGGCGGGGGGGGGGGATGTCATGGAGGCCTGTGCATTGGCATCAGCCTTGGAAAGCAGTGGTGAGTCAAGAATCTGGAAGGTAGAGCTGAGTGAAGTAGGATCACAGGCCTGTCTTCTAGGACTATCTAAAAAGAAGGATATGTATTGGCCTTTCAGAAACTTAGAGGGGCATGTGCCCTGGCCTCAGCCAGGCCACCTGGACAACTACAGATAAATAAGGTAGAAATCCCTTAGAAAGACACAGTCTTGTTAATATACAGAGTAAGGGGATAAGAATTTGTTACAAGTTGTGCCCTGGCATCAGCCCTACAACAGGGTAGCAGAGAGACGGAGACCTCACAAAAGTAATTCCCTGATTAACCCTGCAAGTAGATGCGTCTGAGTTGAGAAATTTAGAGGGGATGCACCCCTGCAGCCAGGCAGAGGTAGGGAATTTGTGGGTGCTAGCACCTGATATCAGTCTTTCATCGGGTTAAGAGTGGCAAAGGCAAGCAGAAATAAAAAGTAGATTAGTTTTTTTTTTTTC